>NC_139537.1:53057796-53657796 GCF_965153285.1 Podarcis tiliguerta | reverse complement strand
CACATGCCTGTGAATATTGATAACAGAAAATCATACAGTAGCAATAATCCTCTCTTATAATTTTCTTGCTATGGCCAGGATTAGCTTATATTGACAAATGCAATGTGAAGACTTCTTCAGTAACAGCCTGAAGTAGCATAACTATTCATACACGCTGTGCCTTGTTAACCGATTTCTTTGTTGGAATACTTTACTGCTGATGAATAGCTACCTAGCACTAGTGAAATTAAGGAGATGTGGGCCTGATCAGCACAAGGAAGAAAGATCACTAGAGCTGTCTTCAGGCATTTTGCTAGCTAACTCTTTCCTCAACAGGAGTGAACAATTGCCCCCTGTCACTGTCTCACCACTGCCTGTTAACATAAACACACTTGTCAAATGCCCAATGAGTACTTTAGAGAGTGCTATGGTTATGCTGTTTGATACATATATATTGAGTCCTCTCCCTGAGTTCCTTTCAGTAGATTCTACTCTAGACCCTAAAAGAGTATAGACCACTTAATTTGCCATCTGAAAACATCACTGCTGGGGAAAATTGTAAGTGTTGCAGCTTTAGGAACCATAGTGACAATTTAAGGCATAAATCCCGTGTATGCTTACCTGGGAATAAGACCTACTGAGCCTAAAAGACTTCTTTAAGCTGATAAATAACGCCAGTGGAATCACAGTAAGGGGCTCCCTGCTTGCTGTTATGGTGTCTGTCCTGAGAGTATTGTATGAGTTGGCTGTTGAGTGGAGAGTTGGATATTTGCAGTCTTTTCTTTTTTGTAGCAAAATACAACGATTATAAGGACTAGTAATGTAACAATATCACTATGCCCAGAAGTATGTGTTTATAGTTTTCACTAACTATCAATACCGTTCTGGTTACTGGTAGGTAGCTTTGTTGGTCTGCCATAGTTGATTTTTTTTTTTTAATTCCTTCCAGCAGCACCTTAGAGACCAACTAAGTTTGTTATTGGTATGAGCTTTTGTGTCCATGCATAGACACTCTTCTATCAATACAGTCTTCCCCAATTTGCTACTTGTGATGTTTCTCACAAAAAGTTTGGCTAAATTGTGCATCATGCTGGTAAATAAACAACCTTTTCCATGTTAGCTATGTAAAATTTGCACAGATCTCTTAATGACAGGATTAATGACTAGGGTTATGCTACTCTGCTTTTGAAAGTTAGCAGACAAGAAATAGTTAATAGCAATTGCAAGGCAAACCTGTTCTTGGGAAAGAGAATAGCTTGAGAAAGAGAAATATGTGCTTCTAATAGCCTTCGCCATTATTATTTGCAAAGGTTGTGGGAAAGGAATCTGGGGAGGGGAGAAAATGTTGTACTCTTGCAGGTAAGCCTAGAGGCGAATAGTGGTGGTTCATTGGTCTGGTCTTCAGCAGAAGCCAGACTAATAATGGTAATAAGAAAGCGTCTTCTTAATTTTGTCTGACCATCCTGAGCTAACCTTCACAAATCTCTCTCTGGCTGAAAAGCAAGCAAGTTAAATAATATATTTGTGTATTCTAATAGGATGTTGAAAATCTGTCAGGCACATGAATTTGCATTAGAGGCTGGTTGTATTAATAACTAAACTTAGAGCCACAAACAGTAAGGGCATGATTTACAAATTTTAAAAATATTGATTTCAGTTAAATGGCATGGTGGAGAAAAAAGTGAGGAGGTTCTGCTTCTGCCTGTGTAAAGCCCCCCCCCCCCCAATGAAGCAGAGCAACTGGTCTGTTAAGAGCATGTTGCAGAAAATAACTGAGCTAGTTCCCTAACTTAATATATCTTCCTGTTAAAATTCATTTTCTGGTTATTTCATTTGACACCCCTTGTCTCCCCCCCACAAACACATACATTCAAAATTCCATAGAAAGTTGAGTGTGTCAGTTTTGGAGGAAAGGAAAATGAAATGGGTGGGGAGAGAGTAGGAACTGACCTGCTGAAGCCCCAAACAGCTTGTATCCTGGTTGTGGGGGAAACTCCCTGAGCAATCCAGGGCAGTTTCAGGAGGGAGGGAAGAAAAAACGCCCACCTCTTCCCTTTCCCTAGAAACTTCCTCATTCTCCAATACAGTGCAAGGCAGGGTGGAGTGATTGGACTCAGGGCTAGCTCTACATAGCAACGTAGGAGGGAAAGGTGTCAGGAATGTGGGAAAGGGGGAAAAAAACTCTAGTTCTCTCTCTCCGCTCCCCTACAAATCCCAAATACTTGCTGGAACATTGAATGCTCTTGTCAGCAGCTGGGCATATAATGCACCATTTTGAGTTGCAGGTCCTCACTTCTTTGTTCTATTTCTGTCTTTAGAAGAATATAATTTTGGTTCTAAAATTAGACTTTTTGATGCAATGGACAGTATTATATGCCAGTTGTATTCACCTGAGGAGGTGGGGGAGAGGCCTCCTTTAATTTTAGACTACATGTGTTGCCACAATGAAAGCTTGAACTCTACTGTCAATGAGTGACAGTCAATTACATAAATGCACATAATAGTGTCCTATATAAATGTGTGTATGCAGTCTCTAAAGCCAAGTTTTACTTTTATTCCAGGTGGTCTCTTGTAATGTAATTGGAAATGCCTTTCATTTTATTGTCAGTATGCCCAATCCTTCTTCTGTTTCTTCATCTGTTACTTCGGAATGTCAGTCTTACAATGTAAAACTGTCTCCACTTCATTTGCAGGTAATTTGTTTTGCTAAATTTTACCTATAGTTTTATTTATTTCTATTATTAGGTTAGCCCAGATAGTCTAGTAAGTGGAACTTTTGAAAAGTCCTCCTCAGGTTTAATATTGACTGCATTTGAAGAATTCTGCTAACCATGGTTTAGATGTGTAGGCTCAACCATTCCTCCCTCCCCCCCTTGCATGCAAAGCTTAAGTCATTACTTTCTTATTGAATCAAACCATAGTTTGCCAGTACATCTGAACTTAATAGCTGCAGTTTGACTGAACCCTCAGAACCAGGATTCTAAATATAAACAGATATGGAGACATTATGAAATGTTGTGTCCTTAATATGCAGTTAGTGACTGCTATGGCTCAGCTTTTAGCAAGTGTGAATTATAAATGATGGCAGGTTAAATTGATCTGATTGTTTATGGTTATCAATGAATTGTGTGGGTGACTGGGCTCCCTTTGTGGCTATGGAAGGCAAAAAAAAATCTACAAGCACAAAATATTCAGATTCTGACAATGGGAAATTCCCAGTACTTGCTTGATGAATTGCAACCATTGTGAATTGCTGGAAGAACTAGTATAATTAGGGTACAAGATCTGTTAATGGGCAAAACTAAAATGGTAATGATATTGTATTTACAGCTGAAACTTTCAATGAAATCCAAAGAGGAAGACATTCAGGTCAAGTGGTCTTTCATCTGGACCTCAGAAACAAACACTGAAATTAAGCCTACTAAAGTACAGGAGGTAAGTCTGTTAGCGTTTGCTTGTGTCTAGCACGATTTCCATCAAAACTACATGTTAAATTAATGATTATGTTTGCAGCAGCTTATGCAAATTTGATTCTAACTTTTTAAATAATCACTAATACCTTGATCTGACACCTAGAAAGACTTGCTTCCAAGGCAGCTTACTTAGGAGAGGATGTATAGCTGCAATCCATGGCATATCGGCTTGGAAGCATGGCTCTTTGAAATGATTCAAATTAAATGTTTAGGTGTCAGTTTTGCATGAGTAATTATAAGCTACTGCTTCCAATGCTCACCTTTAATAATAGTCTACAGATATTTTAATATTTGCCTCACAGAGAACAGTGATTAACTCCACACACCCAACGAGACTTCTTTTACATTCCCCACCCCCTTTGAGGATTAGTTTCCTGCCCCACACACCAAGCCTGGAAGACTTAAAAGCACTTTGTGATGCAACAAAAAGGACCACTGTTTGCCCAAAATTGTGTACTGGGGGGATGTTATGGATGGCCTTCTCATCCTACAAGGGGTTTTTAAAAGCTGTCTCTTCTAAAAGTCAAGGTTGAGAGACCCCACCTGAGTGGCAGCATTTATGGGGGTCATGCTACTAAAATATCAGATAGGAGGCAGGATTGGATTTAGCTGCTGTGTCTCCCGCTGAATATTCAGAACTAGAAAAGGGGCACTAAAGCAAATACTGGTATTTAAGTTGTTACAGTGCAACTTTTAGGGGTAAGAATAAGGAGGTTAGCAGAGGGGTGTACATGACTGAAGTATTGAAGAACAGTGTGTGTTCAAAGGGTGTTGACAACATGCATACATGACCTGTATCTTACCCTGGTCTTAGCTAAAGGTGATATTCTGTTGTCTTAGTCATTATCCACAGCTAAATGTTGCACATGGATCGGCATCTGCACAAAGGAATTGCTTTTTTAAAATAATGCAGAGGATTGTCAAGGTTGTTCAGAGTAAATGATGCCTTCTCCTTAAATAGTCATAATGCAGCATTATGACCGCAGACCCTTCTTGGTGAGCAGTGTGGATCAGCAATTTTATTAATGACTTGTGGGGCCATGCCAGGAAGTAAGCCAATCAGTGTGATCTCTTGCTTGGATCTTGGCTGTTTTAGACTTGGCTTTTGACAAAGTTGCTCTAATTGAGTGCATCATGGCTTTACAAACTGCTTTGACTATTTCTCTTTGCTGTAAGTAAGAGCATAGGAAAGGGGCTTATGTCTACACATATTTCCATTTTCCTGATGCAACTTAAGCCCAGAGAAGTGGAGCAAAAATCTGTTTTTGTTCAGTACAGTGCATGTAGAACAATATAGCTGTGGTGTCTTTCGAAAGTGAACCAAGCTTCTGAATTTTACAAGCAGTGCAATGTATCAATGTATTCTTCCTTTTTAGGACCAGACAGCTGGGGCATGTGCAGTATCAGAAACACTTAAAGGTCTGCTGCGGTATCTCATAAATTCAGCATCTCCCTCTGTGATTCTGAGTACAAAACCTACAGATGTAAAGGCATTGCAGGTATTTATCTATTTTTATTTTAAAGTCTGTTTTTATTTGTCACTGCTGTGCCTCCATCTTCATTAGTGCTGTGGTAAGTTATGACTCAGGGCTTTGGCTAAATCTATTTGTCCAGTTCACACATATGTATGACTGTTGGAAGTTAATTGATGTGGACATAAATTGCTTGGAGTTTATCTAAAACAATCCTATTTGTTTTGCTTCCTTTTAATAGAATGTACAAAAAACAGGTGTTGTGCCTCAGGGCACCAGTCCTCCTAAACCTCCAAGGGCTCATGAACTAAAACTGCTGATGAAAAACATCAAAGCTACACTGACCAACCAAAGCATTGCGGGTAAATAACTTGGTTTTACTTCCCTTTGTCCCCATATTATAATCTCTTAATTCTGCAAAAATAACAAGCAGTGGTCACAAATTATATCCCATAATTGCAGAGAAAGGCTTGGGCTTTGCCTCAGGGATACATGACTGGTTGAGATTTGGTTTATTCTTTTTCCTCTCTGAAGCTTCAGGATTTTGTATGTAGGGTGGAGAACTCTCACAAGGAGGCACATCGTATGGCAAGCTAACACCTCAAACAAATTGCTTTCTTTTCTTTTGAGTTGCAGTTCCATGTGTGGACTCCAGGCCCTTAGGAGACATTTCTCAACACTCTTGCCAAAATAAAATTCCCAGAGTTGCTTCTGAGGTTAGGAAAGAACTTGTCTTGCACTCTGAACACTGGGTGGCCTATACCCCACTGGGAAGCACCCCAGAGAGATGTGAACTTTCTCTTTTATGTAGAGTGAACTCTTCATTGATCTCTGTGATATGGGCCTTCTATAATACTTCTTAAAAATATTATTTTTAACTTCAGTACAGAAAAATATTTCTCTCCAGCCATCCTTTTTCATACCTTACATTGCTCATATATTTCTTCACTGATGACAGTATTTTAATAACTGAAACACTTTCTTCTGTTGTATTAACTAGAAGTGCCTTACACAACTCAAAACATCAGAACAGCCAAAAGGTATAGGTGGCATTACATCATGTGTGCTGTGAACTGTGCAGCATGTTTACGAGAAGCTGAATTAAAAACTTGCCCATCAGGTTTTGTAAGGTTCTACAAGTCCATGCTTGCTTGTTTCCCTAACTTCAGGACAGGCCAGAGTTAAGGGTAGAGATCTTCACCTTGCCTTTGCATACTGTTTTTAACTGATTGTTACCCCTATTTTCCAAATCTTGGCCGAATTTGCATGATAATTGATCTTGGAGCAGTGTAGTCTTTGACAGTCTTGCTTTTGTTGTGATTTGAATCATGGTTTGGTTGTATTTTTCCTAAAGAAACCCTAGATGAATGGCTAATAGGATCTTTGAGTCTCCTGAGCAGCTTTCAAACATTAAAACAGTTTTTTTTAGCATACATCTAGAATTGCATTTCTGGCTACTAAGGGCTTGAATCAAAAGGGAAATGGAGGCTTTTGTTTTGAAAATAATCTGTATTTGCCACTGTGCACACAGAACATTCCCCTGCCCAAAGATGGAATGATTAAGCTTCTGCTCGCAGGAACCTTCCCGAGTTCCTAACTTCATTCTTGTAACTTTGCTTCTGCTTTGTTGTCATGTAGATAACAGACCTTGCACTGCTAGCCATGTTGGTACAGGTTATACCTCTCACACAACTCCCAAAGGGTTTCTTGGATGAGGTCTCCTGCCAGTAGTTCACTCAAATGTGAAAAGCATAAAGAGGTACCTTAAGCAATTCTTTACCTTCATTGCAGGTGGCATTAGCCCAGTATGTATAATCCAGCTCAATGACCCTTTGCAGAAGTTTTCAACCTCTGCAGCCAATAGTCCCATGGACTTCGCTTGGAAAGATGAATTCATCTTGTAAGTTCTGATTTTAATAACACTATAATAAGCACAGTGGGAAATGTTACACCTTCTATTATCCTCCAGATGTCACTATGGGGCAGGGGAAAATCCTATCTGCTAAGCATTCATAAGTTATCATATTTCCTAAATATTCTAGTGCCAATGCTTGGGGACAGGGCGGGGGAAGTCTTAGTTGCTGTTTGTTTTAAACAAACATGGGTGGCTCTTGGGTGTCCAGTGAAGAGCGATTAAATGAGAGAGGTTGTATTTTATTAATTGTTAGCAGCTTAATACATTTTCAGTATTGCTGAAGACAGTACAGTGGTCTTACCAAATAAGTTCTTTTTTTAACTTTTTGGTAAATTTGATATACTGCAATAAGTGAGGTGTGTGGAGAGGTAAGTTTTTTATTTTTCTTGCAAGGTTCTTATACCTTTTAGCAGTTATTTTGGCAGACAGGAATCCACCTTGTGAAACTTTCCAGGCTGTGGATAGGCTGTAGTCAGTAATCTATATTGCAAAATATGTAACTATATGACAGTTCTAAAATGCTTTTTTTTCCTGTTCACAGTGAATTAAATGCCAAATCAAAAGAACTGCAAGTAAAGATTGTAGAAAAAGGGGGACTGGATAGTAAGTATTGCAGATAAATTCTTTTTGTGTGTCTAATCTTTTATTTCTGCAACAACAATCTAATAGGATGCTGATGCTGAACTAGTGGATTCATGTACAGATAGATTTCAATGCATTTCTTTCTTTTCAATGCAGGTGGTTTCTCAGCTGCTGCTGTACCTTTGGACTTGTTCAGGAGACAGCCTTCTGGACACAAAGGTTTTGCACTGAACAGTCAGCTTGGCAGTAGTAGCTCTACTGTAGGATCCGTTACTGCAGAGGTAGAATTTTAAGTTTATAAGCTGGCTTCTCGAACTAGTTTTTTCCTCCTGATCCAACCAGTTTTAATCAGCTCCCAACTCCTTGCTTTCAGGCAGCTATTGAAAACGAATGGCTTTCCCTGAAATATGACTCAGGTGTATACTCAATTTGCATAATTTGGTGCTTTGGAAACATTTCATAGGATCATAGAATTATTGAGTTGGAAGGGACCACAGGGGTTCTCTAGTCCAACACAGTTTATAAATTCTTTTAGTAAATGGTAGACATGTATACCATGCAAAATAGCTAACGATAATGCAAAAATTACTCTTTTTATGTACATGATTTCCAAAAGTCAGTGGGACTATGGTCATACATTGCAGGTTTTCCCCTTACATGCGGCCTATCCAAATTTTATCACCAATTTATCCCTACTGAACTGTCCTTAATTGAATTTTAAAATCCTAACTATTTTTCTTCTTTAGTTCTTATACATAGAACCTTCAGAGTCCAGAACTTTGCAAGTTCCCCCCAAGATTCCTGTTGCAAAAGTAGAGAAAGATCGAACTGTGATGCCCTGTGGGACTGTGATCACTACTGTTACTGCTGTGAAAGCCAAGCCTTTAATAGAAGGGAGACCATCTATTCTGCATTCAGGTGAAAAAATAGAACAAACTTTGGATTGCTCCCAAAGCTTGACTTAAAAAAAAAAAAAAAGCAATTCTTTGGTACATTTTTAAGTTGTATGAAAGGCAGGTAATAAATTATCTAATTATCTGTGGCTCTGGTACATGATGATGTCACACAAGGTTGGTTCCTGTATCAGTATAGCCTGGTACTGAGTTCTGCAAATAGCTGCATGAGTTAAAAAATTCATACACTTTATCATCTAGCCAATTACTTTAAGTACATATGCCAGCATGTGTAAATACTGAAATATTGTTGAAAACAAGGAATTAATGTGGAAAAAGATTGCAGCTTTTTTCATATCCTTTCAGGAAGTGATGGGTACAAGGAGTAAAAATTTCAAAAACGTTGCAAGAAGCTGCTAACATATGAATTTCCATAAGGTTTATTTTCTTAATTTTTGTGCGTGGATAGCTTCACCAAGTATTACCAAGTTGGCACAACTGGTGCTGTTGTCCTGGGGGCCGCAGTGCAGGGGGCGCTAAATGAATGCTGCCTAATGGAGCGAGAGAAGCAGGGGGAGCACCAAATTTTGGAGTCACACAGCTGAAATTTGAGAGCCTAAATTCCACCACTGACCAAGCACTTACCTTTATACCTAAGAGATGCATTTTGAACAGTCCTTGGAAATGAATGAGAAGTTAGAAATGTATTGGTGACCAGATGAAAGGCAGGCTGCCATCAGGGGACTTGGAAACTTAAAGACATCTGCAATACCTTCGTGTGTGTGTGTGTGTGTGTGTGTGTGTGTGTGTTAGCTATATTGTAGCACAGACAAGAAAACAGAGAAGGTCTGCAGCATGTGTTCAACTTTAGAACCATTTGTTTTCTTTAGTCCTGAGACTATATTCACACACACACACACACACACACACACACACACACACACACACATGATTGAATGTTGAAGTAATAAAATCCTATTGCAGCAATGAAGAAGATGGATTGTTACTTTTACTAATTTATGAGACGTCTGTTTAAAATCTGCCATGTCAGTCCTTCAGCCTGCAAGTGGAGAGATCCACCATGCATGAATTATAAATTTACTATAGCATAAAAGGCATCTGTGCAATGTAGGCTCACTTTCATAATAAGTGTGAATTTTTTACAGTGAGAAAGTGCTAACACTAGCTGACTGGCTTGAATCACAATAAAATTAATCTGGCTTGCACTTTTCACAAATTGTCAAGAATGTCCAGTTCTGTGCCTATTGAACTCGTGCCCTGCTTTTGCATCCATGACCTAGTGAGGTAGCTTTTAAAATGTGCTGAAAAATATATAGAAACTCCAAAAATGAAGACCAGAATGGTTAAAGTGCTGGTCTGTGAGCCGTTCCAATATATGTACCTGTTTTAACCAGCAAGACTGTTACCAGTTTTGGTGAAAGGATTTTGGAAGGGAGAAATGTCATGGGGGGGAAGAATTAAAAAAGCACTTCCTAGTGTTTAGACTCAATCTGGAAATCCCCAGAGCTGTTTTTAAGGGTTTTGTTGTTGTTTTTGTTGTTTTTTTTTAAGTTGCCAGTAGATTGAATCATGGAACTTGCATGTCTTGCCTAGTAGACCTTTATTAAGAAATATATTTTGAAATATGCAGATGAGAAAATAACTGATACTGTGTGTATTAGATTCACCAATCCGAAGTCCTGTTAGAACGAAGGTGATTGAAAAGGATTTGTCTGTTCAGGCAATCCATTGCCGGAAAACTTCTTCAGTAAGCAAGGCTTTATCATCATCAGATACAGGTAAGTTATGGCTAAGAGAACTGGGCTAGGGTTGTAAGGCAACTCCTTACCTGATGCATCATCATGTAAACCTTATGTCTTGTATTACTTGTGCAAAGGCTCACAGAGACCTTTAAAAATATTAACATGTAAATAAATAGCATTAAGTTTGAAAGTTGGTCTGTCTCTATAGACACAACTCAAACATAAGGGTCAGAGCTGAATTATTATTATTTATTATTTATATCACCCTTCACCTGAGGATCACAGGATGGTTTACAATATAAAAACACAAAAATACGTAACATATTAACAAACAAAAACAATACCCTCCCTCCCCATTTAAAAGGCCATAGATTGGCTAATTAGACAAAGGCCTGGGAGAAGAGGAATGTTTTTGCCTGGCACTAGAAAAATGTAACAAAGGCGCCAGGTGAGTCTGCCTGGGGAGAGCATTGCACAGACAGGGAGCCACCACAGAAAAGGCCTGTTCTCGTGTTGCTGCCCTCCATATCTTTCACAGAGGGGATACATGAAGAAGGGCCTCTGATGATGATTGCCGGTTTCGGGCTGGTTCATACGGGGAGAGGCAGTCCTTGAGGAATTGCAGTCCTGAGCTGTTTAAGGCTTTATAGGTCGAAACCAGCATTTTAGTGGAGTGCACTGGAAAAAATATTGGTAAATCAAGGCTTGGTTTACATAACTGGCTTTCTACTAGATTCCTGCTTTGATTCTTTGTGTCTTCAGTTGTTGCCTGCATCTTGTCATTCTCTTAATCACATTCTTTTCAGAGCTGCTGGTGCTGAATGGCACAGATCCTGTGGCTGAGGTAGCCATTCGGCAACTAAGTGAATCTGCAAAGCAAAAACTCAAGTCTCCCAGGAAGAAAAGCACGATCATAATATCAGGGGTGTCAAAGGTAAGATCAATCAGCATCCCCTGAACCCCACCCTTTATGTAATTTCCCCCCTCCTAGAATTTACTTATAAAACTAAATAATTTTCTTGCTAAAAGAGCAGAATAACAAAAAAATCCCCCAAGGGTTTGGACATGCCTAGAACAGCTCCTCGGTTCCTATACGTTTTTCTCAACCAGTTTTATCTCTGCATTTCTTTTGTTTTACTGTTCCAGACTAATTTATCTCAGGATACTGAAGCTGCACTCATGATGGACTATGCGGCAGCCATGGATGGCTCCTATAAGCAAGATGAGTCTTCCAGTGTAGAAGGGTCTCTTGCACAGTCTCCTTCCAATGAAAAACTCTCACTGTATGTATCCCAAACAATACCTGCCCATGAAGATCCCCAGGAAAACAGCCATGATGCCTGGACTTTAGATGACAGTAGCGAGCAATGGCAGAGCAATGCACTACTAGACCAAGACTGTGATAAGATGTCTGGGAGCTCCATAAGCATCTCGGAACCTGGAACTGTGAAGAAATCCAAAGGTAATGGGATTTCTCTTGGAGCTTTTTTTTTTAATAAAATAAAATTATGAGCACACTTTTAAAGCAGTTTCATGACCTTTTCATAATTAATTCTACATATAAACTTGTTTAAGAACACCAACTTTTCCCCTATTCTAGTTAATGTGTCTGCATTTATTCATCTCTCTGCCTTAGTAAATGGGTGCCTCATTCAAAAGTGGTACCCTTGAGAAAGTAGTTTTGGCAAAAAGTATCTACATAAATGGCTTCTAAAGAACGATGTACTCAGCTCTATATATATTGCTTGTTTTATATCATTTTATTTATGAAACATATCCTGTCCTTCCTTCCAAAGCAGGCCAGGGCAGCAAAGTGTTTAGACTTTTTATAAGTTTTCTATAATTGCAAGAATTGCAATGAGCAATTCTTGTAAAACGTCCACATATTACTTTAGTTTCCATTGTACTTTAATAATTCATTCATGTTATACCATCTTTATTTTTCTTACTTAAAAAAAACCAGCTTTAATATATCCTAAATAAAGGTATTCAAGCACTTTAATAAGAGCTGTTGCACACTACACAATTAGTAAGTACATCATGTGTGTGTGTACTGGCAGCACACCCTGTAACATAAGAGATGGCTATATGTTCTCTCTCTTTTAAATTATGTTCAATCTATGAATACAAACTACAGTGGTACCTCGGGTTAAGAACTTAATTCGTTCTGGAGGTCTGTTCTTAACCTGAAACTGTTCTTAACCTGAGGTACCACTTTAGCTAATGGGGCCTCCCGCTGCCGCCCCGCCGCTAGAGCACGATTTCTGTTCTCATCCTGAAGCAAAGTTCTTAACTCGAGGTACTATTTCTGTGGGTGGCGGGACGCGGGTGGCACTGTGGGTTAAACCACAAAGCCTAGGACTTGCCGATCGGAAGGTCGGCGGTTCGAATCCCCGCGATGGTGTGAGCTCCCGTTGCTCTGTCCCTGCTCCTGCCAACCTAGCACTTCAAAAGCACATCAAAGTGCAAGTAGATAAATAGGTACCACTTTGGCGGGAAGGTAAACGGCATTTCCATGTGCTGCTCTGGTTCGCTGTACTCCGGCTCCTTCGGCCGATAAAGCAAGATGAGTGCCACAACACCAGAGTCGGTCACGACTGGACCTAATGGTCAGGGGTCCCTTTACCTTTACCTTCCTATTTCTGGGTTAGCAGAGTCTGTAACCTGAAGCATCTGTAACCCAAGGTACCACTGTACTGTCAGCAAAACTAACTACAGTTCCCCCCAATGCATACAGACAACCCAAGGCAAGTCCTGTGGCACTTTTAATTGAAAGTGGTGAGTTTGTACAACTTGGTATGTGAAGCAGCTCTAAGAGTGCCACGTGCAAAAGGATGACTTCTTATATGTAGTGCTTTTTTTCTTTAAAATTGTTTAGGGGTACACTCATTTTGACTCAAGTGTATCACCATTTTGTAGTTCAAATTGGGAAAAAGAAATACAGTAAATTGACAAAAGTACAAAGATTCACAAAATGTTTAGAGGTATGTATACCCCTTTGTCCCCCCAGGAAAAAGCACTGCTTATATGAATTCTAAATTTGGTAGAAAAAAATTGAGTGTCAGTGGGTGCTCTTTAAAAATGCAATAGTGTGACAGCCTTACAGTGTGGGTGGTGGTTCTTTTTAATCTTAGTTTGAGAAGTTCAAGAGCAGGGATATTTAAAAATGGAAAATTGGGGTATTTTTTATATATATAAGGAAGACATATATATAAAGCACAACTTCAGGTTCTCAGCCATTGTTACCAAACTCAGTATAACTTGGAACTTGCATATTTTGACTCTTCATTATATTTACCTCCTTACCTATATTTCTGACTCCAAATTTCTTACCTATTCTCTTTGTAAACATAAGTGGACCACTATGCCAACCAGAATTAATTGCCTACACAGTAAGTTATCTGTCTTGATGTTTTTGAGAGTGTGTAGCTTTACTGTGAGACACTTAATATAACTTGAATAACCTTTTACTTAAAAAAGAAAACCAAACCAAGAACATTTCACCTGTTTCTTTCATGGCTATACTGATTACCCCTCCGAAAGGTGTCTGTAGACATAACCATTAATATAGGTTGTATCTCTAGCTTAGTTGGTACACCTGTTAGTCTGTGTGAATGAATTTTCCTTAAGTCAACTGGAGAAATTGTCTTTCCTCTGCTTGCTGCTTTTGCCCTCTTCCCCTAAAGCCCTTCCTCCCTGCCATCTAGGCTCAGGTATCAGAAGTAGGCCCAGCCAGAAGAAAAGCTTCTGTGAAAAATAGTTGCAGACGGAAGGCAGTGAGTGGGGAGAGAATTCAGCACCCTTTGCCTGCATGTTCCTTTGGTGCTTTAAATCTCACCCTCTCTCTGCAGAAGTGATTGGGGCAGAAGCAAGCTGCATTAGAAGACAAAAGGACTGTCACATATCATTTCAAGTCACTTGCAAAGCACTTGTCATTCTGAGCTGCAATGCACAGAATCTAGTCCGTTTGGAGCTAGAATTCATTAACTGTGGAAATATAACGCTCATGCATGGAGGTGCTTTGAAAGAGAACATTTTCTCTCAAAGCCAAGCTCTTTGTAACGTGTTACAAACTTAGTTCTTGTATCAAGAGTACAAAAGAGGTGTGTGTGCATAGTAATAGCCATTTCCTCCATTTTAAAAAATAAAACTAAAAAGGAATTGGCCTCCCAGATGTACTTTGAAAGGGAAGTGGTTCTTTTCATATGTGTGTGTATGCCTTCACGTCTACTGCGATAAGAGAATATTTTGTACTCTGCAAATTTTAGTATCAAAAGAAGCCCAAAAGTCATTCTGCACTACAGATGTGAAGGCTCCTCCTGCTGGATAGGACCACTTTCTCACTGTGCTCACAGAACCTTTCTTTGCATGACTTGGCTTCCTGGAATATACCCTTTATGCATTTGTAGTCAGTACTTAATTTATGAGTGGAGAGGTGCTTATTCCTGAGCTTGCTGGATGCTATGCCCTTTGCCATGAAAGCTCTTCTTTCCAGTCCCAGATGTGTTTGGCTTGGTTGTGATTGGTTCGCACTGAGGAGAAAGTACCCTGCTCTGCGCGCTCCATGCTCTGTAACCCTGACAAGTGGGATAGATACATTTTTAAAATAGTGGATGGTGGGAGTGCATGGCAGCTGCTCCTCTCACAAACCCACCTTACAAGAGATTATACTTTCTTGTTGCCTGGAATGAGCTGGCTGGATATTTTAACTGCAGGTGGCTTGATGGGACATCATACAACTTTAGCAAAGGAAGTAGCTGCTTTCTATACCACAAATGGGTGCCACAGACAACAGCAGGCATTGTGTGTGTGCATGCATAGCTGGGCTCCTGTGTTGCATGCTGGCACTAAGCATTGCAGCATTTGTTTGAGTAGTCAGTTACCTGGTACCGGGTAGAGTGGGCAGCTGGTGTTGAGCTGTTGTGTGTCACATGAGGGGTGTGTGCCATGTGGTTTGCCCTTTGCCCCTTAAATTAGCCATCTACACTCAAGTGCAGTGGAGGGGAAGGCAAGTGCATCAACCTGCCCTTTGCCTGAGACAGCAAAATATATTTGGCCAGTCATGCCGAAAACTTAAATTCCAGCAGCACAGAGTAAACCCTGTTGTTGCCTAGGAATCTATAAAGTGAGATTGCTAGATATGATACAACAAAGAGGCTTATAACATCATGTGACTTATTTGTCTGCAGGTTCCCCCAAAGCGGGTGGCGCTGTGGGTAAAAGCCTCAGCGCCTAGGACTTGCCGATCATATGGTCGGCGGTTCAAATCCCGCAGCGGGGTGCGTTCCTGTTGCTCGGTCCCAGCGCCTGCCAACCTAGCAGTTCGAAAGCACCCCTGGGTGCAAGTAGATAAATAGGGACTGCTTACTAGCGGGAAGGTAAACGGCGTTTCCGTGTGCTGTGCTGGCTCGCCAGATGCAGCTTGTCACGCTGGCCACGTGACCCGGAAGTGTCTTCGGACAGCGCTGGCCCCCAGCCTCTTAAGTGAGATGGGCGCACAACCCCAGAGTCGGACACGACTGGCCCGTACGGGCAGGGGTACCTTTACCTTTTACCTCCCCCAAATTAAAGGTGGTAGCATAATTATTTGCTTTGTTTTAAGACCTCTAAAGCTAATGGTCCCTGATGTTCAGGTTCTTAGTGCTATTGATCAATACTATGGATGGGAAACTGCACCAATACTTGCATTGTAGTTGGAGGGAAAGGGGGAAGGAGGAGTATAAACTGATTTTCTGAAGCCTGACCAATCAGGGGGCTTATAAAAACTAGTGTTGTCACTGCCTAGTCTGAAACTGGATTGACCATTTATTTACTTCTCTAATTCTTTGTCATTTTTAGTATGCATTTTGGTAAAAATTATTGCACACAGTTAACATGAATCAACATGTGCAAAACAAGCAATTGCTTTGAAGGGAGCTGTCCTCTGAGGTGGCAGTTGTAAACTATGCTAGACTGGGGCCGTAAATCTCCCTGGCACTTAACAGTGTGGAATAACCTGTTTGCAAAATTTAGCATTAACACACTAAGCCAAAATAATCCTTCATTTAGAATCGTAGCTTCATTTTGTGCTGGTTACATACCTGCTTAGCCTCTTTGCACAATCCCATACAATAAAAATAATGCAACTTTCAACATATCATTGCACTTATTTCTTTTCCACACTCATCTTATACTTACTTTCTATACCTGAAGGATTAAATACATTATAGAAATAAAATAAACCTGAAAATTTCATTTCTTGAAAGTAGCTATGGACACTTATGCCAGATACCCTGACCTTTTTTTATAAAAGCAGTTGGTAAAATTGCTATCAAATGTTTTGCTGACTTCATAAACTAGAGTAAATAAAGCATCAGTTCCATTTCTCTCTATAATAGCCATCCAGCCCTAAGCAGCTGTACACTGAAGTAAGAGTGGGTCTTGTTTTGTGGTTTAATATGTTTATCATTGTAGTTTGTCACTAAGGGAATGATCCCCATAAAGCTAAGCACTCTAAACTCTTACTGTAATTTCATAAGGAGAGTGAAGAACTTTAATTCTCCTATCTGAACCTTGAAGTTGAATGTCAGGAAGACTAGGCCTATGGGTGATACGCAACTAAGTTGTACTTGGAGAAGATACATTGAAAATCAATGAAATTTATTTTCAGTCCATTTATTTCAGTGGGTCTGATTTTGAGTATGACTTAGTTGGATATCACTGTCTGTCTCTAAACAACTTAACTGAGGCTCCTTGCTATACAGAGTGCTTTTCTTTGACTGCCCTGTCTTTTCTACTTACCTATAGTTGTATAAAAATTACATTGGCATGAAGGGATTTAAATGTGTATACTTCTCGATAAGCCTTTCTAATAAGTGTACACCTTCTAATATATACTTTTATGGAAAATCAAAGGCTTGATGCCCTTATTCTCAGGGATGATCCCAAAGTGATACAGCTGAATTCCTACACTTTACATAATTGTCAGACAAACCGCTACCAAAATATTTGGGGTTGTTGTTGTTTAGTCATTTAGTCGTGTTTGACTCTTTTTGACCCCATGGACCAGAGCATGCCAGGCACTCCTGTCTTCCACTGCCTCCTGCAGTTTGGTCAAACTCATGCTGGTAGCTTTGAGAACACTATCCAACCATCTCGTCCTCTGTTGTCCCCTTCTCGTTGTGCCCTCCATCTTTCCCAACATCAGGGTCTTTTCCAGGGAGTCTTCTCTTCTCATGAGGTGGCCAAAGTATTGGAGTCTCAGCTTCATGATCTGTCCCTCCAGTGAGCACTCAGGGCTGATTTCCTTCAGAATGGATAGGTTTGATCTTCTTGCAGTCCATGGGACTCTCAGGAGTCTCCTCCAGCACCATAATTCAAAAGCATCCATTCTTGGGCAATCAGCCTTCTTTATGGTCCATCTCTCACTTCCATACATCACTACTGGGAAAACCATAGCTTTAACTATTTGCACCTTTGTTGGCAAGGTGACGTCTCTGCAATATTTGGGGTAGTTTCCAGTAATGATGTAGTGTTAGCAATGTGAGCTATGAGCAAGCTCTCCAGATTCCATAAAGACCCTGAGCTATGACTAAATGGCAATAGGACAATCACCATATTGACCTTAGCTCCCTCCCCTGATTCACCTAATAGGGTTGTTGTGGATGATTGAAATAAATTACCGTAAATACTCAGAGCTATATAAATGCTCAGTACTACTATGGGTATTCTAGCACATCTACTAAAATATATAATTAGGACTATGGTTTCTGCTTCTGTTTTTAAAAAAGTCAATGACTAAAAAAGAAAAGAGAAATTGGATTGAAAGTGGGGCAGGTGTTACTATTTCAAATAAAGGCTACTAAATACAGAAATTGTATCCTACTAAAATGTTTCACATCTTCCCTATTGCAGGTGGGCTATTAAAAAAGAGTGCAAAGCTATTTTTCCTCCGACGGCACCATCAAAAAGACCCAGGAATGAGCCAGTCACATAATGACCTCATCTACCTAGAGCAACCCACATCGGACGGTACTCGAAAAAAGGGGGGGACTTTAACACGCATTTTGAACAAGAAAATTCTCTTCAAGAGCAAGAGCAAGAGCAAACTGAATGGCACATCAGTTGAACCGTATGGATAGAGCCTAGTACATGCCAAATGTATATGACCTGCACATGAGCAACTGTTTACAGAAATATAAACTATTATATGCTTACTGAGATTCACTAATGCTGTGGTCCATGGAAAAGGCTGGGCAGCAAAGCAGGGACATGGTATTGGTAGAAGACCTATGGCTATTTTACATTGCAAAGACTAAGGCCTTAGTCCTAACCATACTTACTTGGAAGTAAGCGCATTGAAATCAGCAGGCCTTAGTCCAAAAACACTTCTTTTTAGATATCAGGCTTAAAATACAGTACCAGGGAGCTATAGTGGACAATTGTCTGCATGAATGTATGTTAATAGTGGCATATCATGGTTCTGTTTTAAAGGAAAAGCAATGAAGAGTAGCAATACAAATTTTAAACAGGGTATCGAGCCGTAGAAGTGGAAAGAGCAAAGAAATCCTGATCCAGATGTTCTGAAGTAGAATACATGCATTTGCAATGCAATCTTGTATATTATTACTCAGAAGCGATTCCTGCAGTATGCAGAGGCGCTTAATCCCAGGTGCAGAGAATTGCAGCCTCAGAATGTTACTGGAAGGAAAAATGAAATGCTGAATGGGGTAGCCTGATAGAATAATAATAATTGCTAAAGCTGTGTAAATTAGACATGCTTTTGATAGATAGTAGCCATACAAACTTGTAATTTATGCAATTATTATGACTCTTAATTTTAATATTATGTGCATATACTATGAAAAAACTTTTATTTTTAAGATGGTATGCTGATAAATGACTTAAAACTTATCTGTTATCCTTTGAGAGATCTGCATTGCCAGTGCAGCACTGTAGTTCGGGGAGCCCACCATTTGTTAGACAAATGTACCCCATCATAACAAAAGTAATGAACGACAACACAGTATGTTTAGTCCTTTTTCTTTCTCATTCCCATTTTGGAACTAAATACACACATTGAGGGATGTATGTATTTCAGTATTGAAATAGTTTGCTGTTTAAAAGATCAACAAGGCTGGGGAAACCTTTACTGACTGGTAGGCAAGGGAAACAGAATACATGTGTATAGCTTTAAACTGACATTCGTATTATATATATTTTTTACTGAAATTGTAAACGTTAGCCTATTTTAATCATTCTGACTTCATTGGGACTTACTTTGGAACAGGTGGCTTGATTGAAGTAAACAATCAACCCTTGTTAACTTTTATTCAGGCGAAACCTATACCAATACCACTGCTGCTTATAACCACTGAATCAAGAGAGATCATTGGGATAAGGGATACTGTTTCTGATATATGCATTAGTGATTTACATAAGTTATAATGATGGTTTGGATGCAGCATTCTAAAGGCCAATATGCAAAAGAAGGCTGTTGAGGTGAAGCAACAGTTTCCAGTATGTTGGGCAAATGCTAGCTTCTAATATGAAAGCTTATTATAGATTGACTGTTAAGAGTATTAACTTATCAAAATGAAATATTTGTGTATAAGCTCCATGTGATCCTAGTTAACGCTTTCTTGGAGGTAAGGCCCATTTCATAATGGATGGGGCTTGCTTCCATGTAAATGAATTTAGGATGGATTGCAAATGCATTCAGTTATGATTTTGCTTTATTGTATAGCTTGACGATGGCACATAAGTGGAATGAAATGTAAAACTGTTTTTAGAAAGAGAAGCACTTGTTGCTTTAACTTACAAATACTTGAAGACATTTAAAAACTATTTGAAAACCTTAAAGCTCTGTTGCTGGATTTAAAAAAAAAAATGCCAAAGGTGCATTGTGTGGCTTCTTTATTACTGCATGCTGCCTTTTACATATCCCACCCCCACCTCCATTTTGTTTTTAGCAGCCCAAAGATGCAGCCTGCCTTTTTCCACTGGTTAATAGGGAGGGGGTTGCTGTTTTGCAGTACACATAACTTGCAACTTACACACTTTTAACATGTGCAGTTTCAACTTTTTGCAGTTGAAGGCCAGCTGGCTGGAATCGTACAAATTAAATGCACAGAAGGCAGAGATTTTAAGTTCCCATACTTGTTTACTTGGCTCTCAGAGGCTCTCTTGAGAACTCTGTCTAACTTGGGGTGTGTGTGTGTGTGTGTGTGTGTGTGTTCGCCAATTCCTGTCCAGTGCTCCAGAGGGAAAGACTGTTCACTTAGGGGCAGGTCTAAGAGGGTGCTTTGAGTATGTCAGGGGTGGGTTGTGCCTATGTACCATCTCCTCACATAAGCTGAGTTACTTGTATTTTTAAACAGCTCTTTTGTGCAGAACTGCCCTTGCACAAAACAGCTATGGTTAAAAAAACAACTGCCCTTGCAGCTCCAGACTCATGAAAGCAAAAGTGGAGAAAGGAAGCAACATACTTCCATGTGAGGGACTCCAAATCCTTACCCTGCTTGGAGTAGCTTATATTTATTTGACTGCTCATTTATGCAAACAGTGGGTTAAATTTGTTACCATCATAATCCACCTGGGCCCTTGGGGTGAAGAGTGGGCAATCATGCAAATAATACACTGGAAAACTTGATTCAAAAAAGACTTAAAAGGGGTGTGTGCACACAAGTGCCTGTCCACATGTCCACAAGGGACCATCAGGCTTCCAGAACTTAAGGTAGGTGAAGTACTAATTGAGAGTTGAGGGGAGGGAACAACACAGTGTGAATACAACCTTGTTGCTGGCATCTGTTTTGAGACACAATGGAGTGTGTCTCATGGGGTGAAGTCAAATCAATGTGTTAACAGCACCAAAGTGACCTCCCTGGAGTGCAAGCCTGGGCAGTGTGGATACAACCATCTCACTTGTTGGATTATCCCACCTCAATACTGGTTTGCACTCTGGTTTGTACTCATGAGTAGACAAAGGTCCATGAATGCTCATAAGGGAACTGACCTAGGAATGTATTAACACACTAAGTGTGGACCCAGCTTAGCTGAAAGAAGCAAGTTATCAACCTTTTCTGCTCAGCTTGCATTGCAAGTAAAAAAAGAAAAGAGCAGTACCTATCTCCCATTGCAAAGGGGTCTAGAAGACTCTTTGGAAAAACTCTGGAAGATTTTGTCAAAATATCATTTTAATAACCTACAGGGCACCTCACACCAAAATGTATGAAGCTTCTGTATTCTAAACTGCTGCGTCCCCCCCCCCCCCCCGTGTATATTGCTTTGTGTTAAGGATGGGCAGAGAAATCCTAACGGGGTGGGGGGTAGGCACAATTTGAGTGGTAGAGCCACTGGCAGTGAATGTTCTGCTGATTGCAGCTACTCTGGATGGAATTTAAAGGCCTGTTTTAAGAGAGAAATTTAACAGTTCTGGTAAAACGCAAGCAGTGAAGGAGCCAGACGAAACTTTCAGGGGAGGGCGTCCTCCCCAAGAGGATATTATCTACGGCTAATACCTGAAAGGACGGAGAAAAGGGATGCTGCGGGTGTGTGAGGTCTGCGTTTTTGGGCAGGATGAAATAGACGAAGGCGGTCGGTCCCTCAACTAACCTAAACCCAAGCCTTTGGCATTAATGAAGGTCAACACCAGCACTGTTGATCGCTCTCAGAATAAGCTGGTACCCCTAATAAGTGGAACCCAACGTCTCATCCTCCCCTAAACATCTATCTCTGACACGTTGAACCATTCGGACGCGCGACCTTCCATGTGCATTAATTCCGACGCGGTTATGGAGCCCTGCAAAAGGTTACGCTACGTCTCCTTCCTGAATGTCACCCAGCACTTCGTTGCCTTTTAAAAAAACCAGAAAAACTGCACGGCATGTTTTTCAGAAGAGAGTCCCTCGTCAGTTCCAGGAGAGGCCACTCTGTCCACCCGCTGCAAATCGAGAGGTTGGCAACTAACACCGCTTGACCGAAACTGTAATCCTGGGCAGGTGCCAGGATTTCACCCGTGCTCAGCTGTGCCAGGCGGTGGCGCGCATGTGCGCGTGTCACACAGAGCTGCCCATCCTCCCTCTACACTCCTCCCTTGGCTGCTGCCGTTGCCATAGAACTTCTGCCCTCTCCTCTTCTTAGCACAAAGCGGCTCAGCAGAAGCTCGGAGGCCCCTCTCTCCATCCACCTCGCCCGTCCGCCCTGGTTTCACGGCCGCCGCGCCATTCTCCACTCCACCCCGACTCCCTGAACTACGATTCCCATGGTGCCCCGCGAACAACCAAGCTCCAGCTTCCGGTGGCGCGTGGTTTCCGGCTCGGATCGGAACCTGGAGCCCGGATTCGATCCGGGTGTGAACATTCCAAAAGCAGGTAAGGCAGCCCCCCTCCCCCACCCTCCCGCCTCGCCGCGCGCCGCCCCCTCGCCCCCCCGCGCGGGGACTCTGGGCCGGCGGGCCCCCTCTGGCGCGCGCGGGGCGCTTCTCGGGGAGGCGCGGCGGGGCCCCGGCAGCGGCCGCGGCGCCGCCTGCTGCTCCCTCCCCTCCGTCCCGCTCTCCTCCTCCACGCCGCCTGTTCTTTGTTACAGGCAGGAGCCGCCTGCGGCCGCGCGGCGTGGAGGGGGCGAGGCGGGTCCGAGGCAAAACCCGGCGGAGCCGCTCCCGGATCCCCAGCCCAACCCAGGCAGCCGCCCGCCCGCCCGGGCAAGGCTCGCCTGGCGCCGCCGCCCTGGGCTGCGCCTCTCTCCCGCCCCGCGCCCTCTCCTCCTTTCCCCTCCAACCCTCGCCGGACCTGGGTGGGGCAGCCCCTGTGCTCGGGGAGGGAGCGCGGGCGGGCGGTGCACCCCGAGAGGCAAGGCTCGGGCTCGCCCTGGGGCTGGGAAGCGGAGGGCTTCGGCTTGCCCGGGGGCAGGACAAAGCGCCCTCCCTCCCCCGCCGTGGTGCGCGGTTGGAGAAGGGCAGGGCAGGCGCCGCTCTTGCGAAGGGGGCGTGTGGAGGTGGCCTGCTCCATAGACTGCAGCGACTCGGAGAGGTGCGGGGCTCTCTGCTTAAAATCCGCAGGCAGCGCTTTCTCCCTCGGATTGTGCCCCCTCTCCGGCGCCCGCTTGGTCCTTTTGTGCCACATACACAAGGTCACACACACACACAGGCGCGCGGACCTTGGGGAAATTCGGCATATCTGGCACGTTCTGTTCTTGCAGTCGCGTTTTCTCAATGCATTGAAACAATGTGGGTTTCTTTAAAATAGACATTTAAAATGCTCTTTTTTAAAATTCTCCACTCGCCTCGGTTGAGAAGTAGATCTGGTAGAATAGCTTGCTGATTATGATATTATATTCTGATAAACTAATTCTCATATTTTAAATATTAAATGTATGCTTGAGTCAGGTATTTTCCCTATTCTCCAATCATCCATTTGGCTATAAGGAGTTACTGTTGGAACTGTATTTCATCCTCTGATGTGGATGGACTGGCAAAGGTTTGTTAGCCAGGCAGATTCATCCAGTGCCATAAATTTTTATTACATTTTTCAAAATACTAGTTTAATCAATGTGGGTCATGTCCATGTTTGAAAATAAATGTGAAAACTGCAAGTTTTAACTGGTTTTAATAAAAAGACATTGAATGCAGATGCATTGTTTCTTTACCTGTTTACCTGTATCGAGGGCCACATACTACACTGTGTCAAAAATATTAACATGTCAGAAAGGAATGTGTGAAGTGACCCGTCATGTGTGGCTTGTAAAATCCCCAAAATGGAATTTAGAGTAGGATTATTGTTCATGTACTAATCTGATATGGGGGGGTGGAGGCTTTTCCAAGTTTTGGATTCTCCATCATTAATACTTCTTTGCACTCTGGCTTGTGTTGACACACTCAGCGTAATGTCATGGAGTGTTTTCAAGGGAAACTGCCTATTTCCATGGTGCATTTATTTTCCCCCCTTCACACATGGTCACGTCCTGCTGAGGAAGTTAATTAGATATAAAGAGGGGGGTATGTTTGTTCAATAAATTTTATTGTTTAATGGTGCCCACAGCGTACTTGATGATTGATACATTCAACTGCAAGATGCATGGGTGCCATTGTATGGTCCTAAAACACCTTTGGAACCCATGAAGTTTGCTATTAGAGGCCCATTTAAGGTGGCAAAGATGCTTCAAAATAATCTCTCGTAAAATTAAAACCAATACTATAATATTCAGTAAGTGAGCAAAATAAAATATTGGAAATCATTTTTCTTGTTTCCTTGCACAAATTCAGATATTAGTTAATCCATTAATCCACTTGCAGTCTCTTTCCTGCTCCTGTATTGATGTAAATAAATTTTCTCTAATACCTTTAATCATGCAAATACTTGCACGTTTCTCTTAAAATCTCATCTAGTTGTAGGATTGGCATTGGACTGTTTACTAAGTATCAGGTGTCTATGTTTTCTCAGCTATACTCAGATATGATCTCACTCTTTTGATGCTGCTTTTTTAATTAGTTCTGCTTCCTCACCTATCTTGCCCAAAGAAAAATGTACCAATTAGCAGTTTACTGCAAGTTATTATCTGTGTTTGTTTCACGGATGCTATTTCTGTCGTCATGTAGCCTTGATATCAGTATGATTATTCATTTATATTTTTGCAAAATGAAAGCATTGCAATAAAATTAATTAGTATGGTGCATCTGAATTTTGCTTTGTGTGTCAATGGGAAACTAAGGCATTAAAAATACCAAAAAGAAAAAAGAAGAAAAGGAAAACCATAGTGTTAATAACAGTTATAAGCACTGAAAATTGCCACAAATGTATAAGTACTGCAACCAAGTATAAAATGTATTGACTCTGCTTTTGTCAACATGTTGATTTGCAACTTAAAGACTTGTATAGTGCAGTGTTTCACACTCCCTTCCCACCTGTCATCTATATGGCTCAGCTGGTTAGTGTTTGGTACTGATAATACCATGGTTGCAGGTTCGATCCACATGTGGGACTGCTGCACATTCCTGCATTGCACGGGGTTGGACTAGATCTTTGGAACTCTTCCAACTATGATTCTAATTTTGGACTATCCAGGGTTCATTCTCGTTGTACCAAAGTCAATGTTTGGGACAGTAGCGCTAGACCAGGGTTTCCTAAACTTGGGTCTCCACCTGTTTTGGGACTACATTTCCCATTATCTCTGTCTACTGGTCCTGCTAGCTAGGGATGATGGAAGTTGTAGTCCAAAAACAGCTGGAGACCAAGGTTGGGAAACTGCCCTAGAGGAAGGTGGAGGTCAAAACACAAAGTCAGTGTTCCTTTTCCGGGACACGTCTTGTTTATCTTCCAGGATCCTGGTGCTTCTGGGATGTTTACAAGCAGGGTGTAAAGTTAGCCTTCTGTCCCCAGCATGTGATATTCCGAAGAGTACTCCTGGGTATGGAGGTGCCATTTAGCTATCATATATTAGCTATGGAGAGAATATCATTTGAATTTAATCACTTTTTGAGCCATCCAGGCTAACAGACTTATGGGGTACTTGTTACATAAAATACACACTTGAAATGATTTGCTCACAAATC
The DNA here is from genome assembly GCF_965153285.1 of Podarcis tiliguerta. NCBI lineage: Eukaryota > Metazoa > Chordata > Lepidosauria > Squamata > Lacertidae > Podarcis > Podarcis tiliguerta. Next base: position 53,632,193 of record NC_139537.1, on the reverse strand, counting down.
AAAACAACATGAGAGTCAAAATAGTGTTTCCAGAGAGCTAGGATTAGCTGTGCTGGGCATCCATGGGCTTCCATGTTGTGGAAAGCACGTTTGCTGCTACATGAAATTGTGAAGCATCCCTAATTCACTTAGTCCCTATATCTATTAGGGGAAACACAAGTTCAGAGGTAGTTGGTGAATGTTATGCTTAACCACATGTGCATTCTAGGTAATTAAGCTGAAGTGAACTGCCAGGGTCCTTTATGCCTTCAGGTAAATGTACACAAATGGAAATAATTGAAATCAAGCTCTTTCTGTTTTATAGATTGCCTCTCCATAAGCAAAAGCTAAAGGGCCCTCTTAAGAAGTGCCACGTCTGTGTCCTTGCTTGTCTTTTCTGCATTCGGGAATTTTATTTCTAGAAGACTCCCAAATAAATACCAGTTTTGGCCCCTCTCTATTGTTCGCTATCGCAGTTACCTGCAAAACATTTCAGAACAGAATCTGCTGTTTCTGAAAGTACCAGATTGAAAGCTTAGAAGCGGTCGTCAATGATAGGTGGGGAGACTTGAGTATCTGTGTGAGCAGCGAGTTCCATCTTAGAAATAAAAACTTCAGATATATTCTTCGGGTCGTTGTGGATTATCTGTCGCTCCAAGCATCTCCTCAAGATGCAATGCGTGAATCACAGTTGTACTCAGTTTTGCACAAGAAAGCTGACATTAACCCTTCTGCAAAAAGTAGTGTTTCTTGGGCTACCAGTAGCCTTCAGTTTTCTCAATAGCAGCACACCCTGTGGTTTGCATGTCATGCCAAGTCAAACTATGGTTTAGCGCAGTGTTTCCCAAACTTGGGTCTCTAGCTGGTTTTGGACTACAACTCCCATCATCCCCAACTAGCAAGACCAGCGTCAGGGATGATGGGAACTGTATTCCAAAAGCAGCTGAAGACCCAAGTTTGGGAACACTGGTTTAGCAGGACCATACAGCCTCCAGAGAAGAGCTCATGGCTGCTATGCCCTTCCCAGGTCCTTTTTGCTTCCATGCTGCACTGAGCTGAACCAAAGCTGGACTGCAACAGTAAGTACTGGGCTCAGAGAATCATATAATTTCTGGAAAATACTGGGTCATAAGTGATGTTTAATTTCCTCCCCACAGATCTGACACCTTCATTGCATAGCTTTTGTTATATGCTGAAGATTCATCTCTCATCTCTACCCTGTTCTTTTTACATTTGAGATACATATAACTTAGGACCCACTCTAGTCGTGATTGAAAATATTTGTAACCTGTTTTCAGTTATGTATTTTATATTGATATAACCTGCCCTGGAACGTTCTGGTGAAGGGCATGTCAATCTAAGTAATTATTATTATTATTATTGCATTGCACTTAAAGTAAAATGAGCCAAGAAACCTGCCATTTGCTGTTTCAGGAAACAGTACTGAGAATAATAACTCTTTACCAGCTGTTTGATCCGTCCAAATGTGCACATTACATGCACAGTTTCATAAGAACTTATTGTGGAAATCAATACGTTTTGTATTATTACATTTTGATACTATTAATTGGTCTTAACTAGTTTTCACCTTTCAACATATGTTGGTCTCATGTTTTCCTTTGCAACCTCAAAGCTAGGTACCTCACTTTTATTTTCATTTTTCAAGTGAAGGCCGTTTGCAAATGGTATTGGCTAGGGCTTTCCACCATATGTATAAGATCACATGGAATGGACATGTGCCATACATAGCTCTGTAAATGCTTTTTCCTGTATGGAAGTTATGTTTGTTTAGGAAACTTGTCATGTTCTGCAATTCAGACACAAGGTTGAGTGTTAAATTTTCAAGTTATTGTGCACAGTATTCTTAAAACAATAACATTAGTGGGTGATGGGAAGGCGATAGAGCACCTACCATCTCTAGGTAGGGCTAGGAATATCCCATTTGAAATCCTGGAGAACTGCTGCCAATCAATGTAGACAATATCTGACTGATGGTCTGACTCAATAGAATGCAGTTCCTTTAATTTTGTGAGTTATGTTCTGTGTTTAACTGTAGGGAGTAATATAGCCCTTTAGAAATCAATAGCAAACCTCCAGCCAAATGTAACCTGGGGCCTGTTTTCATCCAGCCGCTCCTAGGCATAAAAAGCACTTTCGTTAGTATGTTGGAATCCACATAACTTGGGCAGGTGATCTTTTTGCTATGAAGTGCCTAACAGTCTCATTGGAATCTGTCCCTTCTGTTTTCAAAGGTCTTCAAAATGGCAGAGGATGGCAGCAAGGAGGCCGTGCTTATCTGTAAGTAGCCAAGAATACTTCTGCATTAAATATGCTCTGAATATTAACTGTCAATGAGAGCCAAATGAGGGCTTCCCCCTCTCCTGTGTTCAAAATAGAAGAGATGATGGATGTCCGATCCCGGCACCCAGTAAAATGCGGACAATTTAAGTGGTTGTGTTCCATTTAGTAGAGGCTGAGCCCATAGCTGTCAACTTTTCCCTTTTCTTGCGAGGAATCCTATTTGGAATAAGGGAATTTCCCTTAAAAAAGGGGAAACATTGACAGCTATGTGAGCCAGTGTAGGGAGGAACTGAGCAGGCACAGCAGTTGTAGATTTTCTGGGGATATTTACTAAGACCTTTTGCTACTGCTGTAGGAGTTATTAGTGGGCACATTGGCAAGCTATAAAGGTGAACAAATGCAAGCACATATACTTAGTCTTCCTCTTGTCTGGGGATGAGACCTGAAAGGTTAAAATAGGATTTACAGAAAAGATGGGGGGATTGGAGAGGGGGAAAGAAGCAGGGTGTTCAAAATTATAAATGACTGGTTCTCAAAACTTTTTTCTCTGAGCCATACTTTCAGAATAAAAATGTGATTGTGCCACACTGAATTTTGTAATGATTAGAACTACATTGGGCCGGGGGGGGGGGACAACAACTAACAGTGCTTTATTTATAACATAGAACACAACTACTTTATAATATGATCATGGGAAACCAGAAAGTATGAAACAATGCAGCTACATAAGAACTTGAATCTTTCCCAAACCAATGATAAACACATCTTTTCTAGCACTATTTCACAACTAGGATTGTGCTCAGTATTATTTGATGTTCTTGCTGTCATTTTGAAAAGATATCTATCCATATTCTGCAAATAATAAAAATTATTTTGATGCTATACTATAGTGAAATGTTTAAATGTTTCTTTGATTGTCCTTGAATCTTTTCGCTACACTGGCCATCCTTTCCTGCTACACCAGTTTGGGGTACCACAACCTTTCAGAACTGCTGCCATAAATGCATGGGCCCAGATTACACTGTGGATTTACAGATTTTATCTGAGATATCAGCTGTTGAATCTGGGCATACACACACTGAATTTTACATGTGAACACCTTTTCAAACAGCATGCCTGGGCATTGGTGCCTGGTAATATCAAAGGTGGGATAAGTGCACTTGTTTGGCATGGGGTAAAAGGTGTGTTTTGCTCCCCACTACTAGGTAAAGTTATTATAAGGGATTGAAGATGCACCACAGAGGAGTATGGAGAAGTTTGAGATGCATGTGCTTGGAAAATGCACATTTTTTTGCAGTTCTGTGAGAAGCTTCTGAATAATCCTTAGTAGGATTTCTTGTTCGCTGTGGGATTCTTCCTCTCATGGCTAGAATTTAAGTGGTGGTGGTGGGGTGGTACTTAATTTATAGCAACTGACATCACAGACATTCGTAGCTTCAAGCAGTCTCGTTTTACAAACCAAACAATTTGTTTTGTTTCATTATTTTGCTGTTCTGTGTTTTTTTCTTCATGCACCATCACAATAAATAAATACTGAAGGGTTAGAACAGCACTAATAGCTTTGAAGATGCCCCCAAGGCATAAAAGAGCATGCAAGAGTGCTGTTTAGTTGTGATGACTCTGCAGTGCTGACAGCTGTGGTGCTTTTTTTTGCTTTTTTACCAGCAAGCTAAGCCGATGTGTCTGAGATACTACTAAAAAAATACAGGATGACTTGTAGCAGGACTACAGGAGACATGATTAGAGAGCAAAATAGTGAGTTGCAGTAGTGTTGGTTTGAAAGCAGAAGACCAGGGATTGGAAACCATTCTCTGTTTGTGAGGCTACCTTTGAGGTTGGTGAGGAGGCTGCAGCTGGTGCAGAATGTGGCAGCTTGGGAGCATACTACTGCCAGCATATAACCCCTTGCTTGTGGGGTTTGCACTGACTGCCAAGTTCAGTGTGTTGGCATATACCATGCAGGGCCAGGTTATATACCCGGTGGGACACTGTGGTTGGTGGGAGACCTCTCTTACAAGTTCCAAGGATCTCAGAAGCCTGCACTACTGTAACTCAGAGCAGGGCTTTCAATGCGCTTTTCCAGCTGGAAGAATGGATATCTGCCATGGGTGCCTGTTTTGCTCCCCCCCCCAAAAAAACCCCCCATATATCTGATCTTTAAAAAACTGTATCTTGTGCATTGCCTCAAGACCTGTGCATGGAGGATAATTAATAAAATAAGCGCTCTGTAGGCTGTGTTGGTGCAGGTCTAACATTTGAATGAGTGAAAGGTAAGGTTGGAAGCAACCTTTCTTGGCGCAAAAGACAATTGGAGGTGATGTTGGACTTGCTTTCCGACTAAGATCTAAAGAAAAGACATGGAAGCTGAGCCACAGCTTTAAAAGAGGATTAGGCAGGTTCATGGAGGACAAGGCTATCAGAGACTACTCTCCGCAATGCCTTTGTTCTACATCCACTGTGGAGAACAGTTGCTGGAACCCAGAAGTTTGGAGAATGCTGCTGCACCTGACTCCTGCTTGCAGACTTTCCGCGGGCATCTGGGTGGCCACTGTGAGAAAAAGGATGCTGGACAAGAGGGGCTTGATCCAACAGGGCTCTTTTTATTACATTATATTTGGCTTAGCATGTTATTCAGGCATGCATAAGCTCTCTCATAGGACAATGAGGAAACTGCCTTGCACCGCGCAAGACCATTGTTCCGTAAACTTGGTGACTTCAGCAGTTCCCTAGAATCTCAGACCTAAATGGATCTGCCAGGGCTTGAACTTTTGCATATAAAGCATGTGCGCTGCTCCGTCCCCAACTAGGAGGGGAGGAATAAAGCAGCTGTGAGGAGGGAAGCCTGCACACTCATGTGGTGTCCTGCCCACAGTTGTTTACAGGCATGGAGCGCTTCAAAATAAGGATTTGGGTTCATCTGAAGCTCAGTAGATGGAGCTTTTTTATTCTGAAGTTCTTTCCCTGCGTACAACCGCAGCCAGGCTAGCATTCTTTATCCCCAAATTCGTCCTTCCAGTCTGTGCAAGTCCTGGGCCTGTGCTTAGAACAGGGCATTCTGAAAAGCATGGCCTGGATGATGGAATGGATCTACTATTACAAAAAAGGGAGAAGCAGCTATGGCTGTAAACAAAGCTCACTCCTAGAGATGTTTGCTCCTTCTGTGGAGCCTGGGAAAATGGTGATGCTTCTTGGTTGCTGGAATAGCCTTTGCTCTGAACACCGAAGAGACGTAACTTGAGGTAAATTGAGCTGGAACGGTTACAAAACAGTCTGGTGAAAGGTGTTTGTGTAACATCCAGAAGAAAGCGGCTTTGCACACATTGATTCAGAGAATATGAATATCATTTTCCAGCCAGAATCGGTTATATCAAGTGTTGCTTCACCTTCCTTTAAGCATTCTTCCTCAACTGACAAAACTATAATTGTTAGACATTTATTCAAAGCCTATTTTCTTTGGGAATTTTTGCAGGTGCTGTTATAGTCTGATAACACAAGTGCCATTTTATTCCTTATTTATCCCTGGGATGAGTTGAACTATACTATTGATTCAAACAAGTACGTGGCCACCCGGTAATTGAATATCACAGTTGTTGGAGTACACTGTGAAGCTGCTTGGCTTTCTCCATGGCTACCTGCTTTTTCTTTTGTCTGCTTTCAGGGTGTGAAGATTGCAATCAGCATCATGATTCCGAATGTCCAGAACTGGGCCCAGTGGTGATGGTCAAAGACTCCTTTGTGCTAAGTCGGGCAAGGTAAGCCAACTCTTGCCTTGTTGGCTTGCTTAATTTTAAAGTAAATGAAGTCAGATTGGCAATGCAAAAGGGAGTCTTCTGTTCTCACTTATTTTGCTTCTAGTGTCACACTTTGAGCTAGGAATGCTCCCAGTCTTGGAGAACTCACATGCATGTAACTTTAAATGTCTCCCAAACAATTCTAAGCTGCAAGATCTCATTCTGGAGTGTTTTCAGTAGCATGAGAAGATGGGGAGCCAATTAGTCCTGCCAGCCAGGGCAGAGTATTATGGCTAGATCATCCTTTTTAACCTTTGCCTTTTCTTATATGTAGATGATGGCTTCCTGGCATTTATTGCAGTGAGGGAGAAAAACAAGGCTAATCACATTTGTGTCGGTGGAGCATGTGGATTGTACAATGTGAACAACACAAAAACGGAATTTACAGACGACTCAGTTTAGTTGTATCTAAGTCATTGTGCAAGCAGAACGACTACCCTGCAAATCTGCTCTGGGGATTCCTTCAACCCTCCAGAGCAGATTTGGGGGTGCCGGGGAAGGAGAGAGGGAAGGGAAATTCCATTGAAGTCATCGCCTGAGTGCAGAGAGTTCAGTTGGATACAACCCTTTCTTCTAAGTGGACTAGTCTTGTTTGGAAGCATGAGAAGCAGAGAAAATGCCTTTCGTAGGCAAAAGACACAATACCTCGATGCCAGATCGGTTTTCTCCTCAGTCATTGGTGATGTTAATAAACTGTCAATAAAAACAGCAACTTGAGGTGAAGATCTTCTTAGGTAGCCTAAGCATCTTCAGTTGCACTTCTCTAAATTATTAGTACTACTAATGCTATTTATAGCATGCCTCAGTGTAGCATGGTATGCATTTTATACCATAAAACCTGAGACTCAGGATCACTTCAGAGTTTAGGTTTCCTACATGGAAATAGCTTCAGTTTAGGTGAAAGTGGGTGTAGATCTGCACAGGGTTCTCGTATCCTTTCCCATATGGAAGTGCTTGCTTAGGAGCGACTCTGTGATCAAGCACATGCATTGAATGCAGAAGGTCCTGGGTTCAGTTCCTGGCATTTTCCATTAAAAGGATCAAGTAGCAGGTGATGGGATAGGCCTCTGCCTGAATAGCCTGCCGATCAGAGAAGGCAGCATTTGTCAAAATGGACAAATGTTCATAAGGTCGCTACCTATGTTTTTATAGAAAAAATAATTTTTGAAATGGTCCTGAGGAATTGCTGATTACCACTTATTAGAGAGCTGTTGAACCCATTCATAGGCAATTACTGGCCCTCATACTATATAACAGTGTGGAAGGTTGTGTCGTTTTTATTTATTTCAATTACTCTGTCAATGTAGAAGGTTTCTATAGAGAATTTGTCCCTTGCAATTGATAATTTTGTCACTGAGGAGAGAGGAGTCGGGGCCCATCCAGATTTTCTTTCACACCACAATTTCCAGGCAAAGATCAGTACTTTAAAGCTCCATGTCTGAGTGGGGGTTTCCGCTCCCTCCTGGTGCTTTCTGTGGGGAAACTGCATTTTACTTCTGAATTGGTGCAAATGGCAATCTATGTAAATTGCCATTTGTTCCAATTTAATGGTAAAATGTGGGTTTCCCCACAGAAAGTGCTATAACAACAACAAAAAAAGACCACTTGAACACAGGGTTAAAGCTTGGGCCTGTGCCTTAAAAAATGGCGCAGATTGAAGTCTGGATGAGGCCTCAGCTCTTCCCTGTGGATGCCAGGGCTGCATTTTTTCTTCTGTGGATGCTGGAAGATCTTTTGTAGAGTCAACTCATTTATGTGTCAAAATATTCACTTCTTAGATCATCCCTTCCCTCCAACCTGGAGATCAGGCAAGTTGAAGATGGGATTGAAGGCATTTTTGCAGTAACACAGCTGGTGAAGCGTACCCAGTTTGGCCCCTTTGAATCAAAGAGAGTTACCAAACTGGAAAAGGAGCCAGCATTTCCATTAAAGGTACAATGACACTGTTTGGCTTGGTGATAATGTGAAGGCACTAAGAAATGGAGCAACCAGGCTCTACCATTGTCTGAACGTGTATTTGCTTCATTTGGTTCTTTTTTAGTTAGTCAGTTCATTCATTAATCATTTTCTGCCCCCCCCCCCCCCACAGAGTAGCCTTTTCAGTACCGATAGCTAATGCTATAGTGTTTTTGTTTGTATGGCCTGCAGAAAGCTTCTGGTTTTAGTTCCATCTGTTAACTTTCAACACTTGCAGTCAGGCAAACGAGATGGGCTGGTGTTGGCAGTCCTCATATGGGGGAAGATGGAGCAAGAAATATGGAGTGGACCTTGCTTTTTGTACCAAATTGGAAAGGCTCAAAACACTAGCCCGGGTGGCACAGGAACAGTTGGGAGTGCACTATAAGACTCCTGATTGTTCCTTTGCAGCTGCGACTTTATGTGCCCCACATTGATGGGGAAGGTTTGCATTCACCTTGCCAGTATCTGTGAAGTCAGGGGTATGAAATAAAAGTCAGACCAGTTCATATTATTACATTACCACTTAGCACAGTAGCATGGAAGCCAGATTCGTCCTCTCATGCCGTTACAGTAATGTCTAAATGCAGGGACCACATGGGCAGGTCATACTATGGTAACAAAAATGCATCCTTGTCTGCGGCTATTTATTTATTAGTTGATCATTACTGCAAAGTTTGCATTCCTTCTTTGCACGGGTGTCTATTAGGTTTTTCAGAAGGATGGACCTCTAGTGTATTTTGATACATCTAATGAAGATGATTGCAACTGGATGATGATGGTGAGGCCAGCCAACCAATACGAACACCAAAACCTGTCTGCCTTCCAGCATGATAATGACATTTACTTCACTACATCCCGGGACATCCCACCAGGCACGGAGTTACGAGTGTGGTACGCTGCTTTCTACGCCAAAAAAATGGAAAAGCCCGTTCTAAAGCAAGTTTCTAGCATTGCCAATGGTACGTTGGGTTGCTTCATGGATGGGTGGTGGGTAGTTTTTTTAACTATCTCAAAAAAATGTTCCCACTTTCTCTGTGAGGCTTATTTCATGCAAACATCTCCCTCACATGAAAAGAAATTGATAGAATCTATGTCCTGATTCGTATTATTTGTTACATGTAATGGAATGCTTCCTCTGATTGATATTTTCTACTTTTAAATATAAAACAGCTTCCAAGGATCTAAGTTTCAGCAGAGGCACACCAGGCATTGTAACAGCAATGTTACAATGTGGTTAGTAGGAAAATAAACTAATGCAAATAAACTAATGCAAACATTATTTCTCTGATAGACGTTTGTTTAGTAGTGATGGAATGTGACCAAGAAGAAAACAAAACTACTTCGAAGCCTCCCTGTTCCAGTGGCACTTATTCTCTCAAAAAATTAAAATTCCCCCGTTCTAAACTTTCAGGTATGGAAACTCCGGTTCTTGTTGTGTGAACATTATATAGCCAAATCACCTGTTAGAGCAGAGCTTTCCAAACTTTTCAGGTTGCTGACACGCTTTTTAGACATGCATAATTTTGTGACACTGTAATTCAGTTTTACTAGCAAACCGAATGTTAAACTAACCGCTTTCCAGCCCTGGGAGTAGTGGCGGGGAGAGTTCACACAACACACTTACACACTGCAGCCAACACACTAATGTGTCATGACACACAGTTTGGAAAGCTCTGTATTAGAGAAAAATCTGATGGCGTATGATAGGTTTTGAGGTGGAACTGATGTCTGATGGGTATTGAAGGAAAGGTTTAAGCCTGATATTTTGAATGTCTAGACCGGGGTTGGGTGGGTGAAAGGGGGGCTGTGGCCTTCCAAATGTTACTGCACCACATTTCCCATCACCCCTGACGAGTGGCCCTGCTGCCTGGGGCTCATGGAAGATGGGGTTACTAACAACATCCAGAGAACCACAGGCTTTCCATGCCTAGTCTAGAGCTTGCCGCTCAGTTTGTTTAAGATACTAAGCCCCTAATTTTTGTTTGTTGTGATCTAGTGAGCTCTCTAGAAAGTAGTGAGCCGCTGAAGCAGAGTCCAGCCAGTTGCCATTTTAGAGCAGAGGTGGGAAACCCATATGTTGTCTGGCTCCATTTCCCCATCCATGTGCCAGTGTTTTTGAAAGCTTTCCAAGAATCCCAGCTGCTGATGAGCAAAAGGGAGGCACTGTTAAGATCCACAACTCCACAGGCGTAATTTTTAAAGGTTGAATGTGCTTACAGCTACAGTGGTTTGGCTTGTGTTTTCTAAAGAGAGCATTTGAGAAGTTCATTTCTTTGCCTCTTATCTTTAGACAGGGGTGGGGAACCTCGGGCCCAGGGACCACATGTGGCCCTCCAGAGCTCTCTGCCTGGCCCCTGGGGCTCTCCTCAGGTCACACCTTTAGCAGACCTGCTCCAGCCCCTCATCATGTGCTTTTGACTGGTAGGAATTTGACCTTGAATGGTGATAATCCTCCCAGTTGAAAGCACTATCAAAATGAAGGTTTGTACTATGGCATGAGGGTCTGCTCTCCTCAAAAAGGGTCAAAAGTCACCAGTTTTGTCACAACTTTGTACAGTGGTTGTGTTTGGAATATTGTTGACTTTAGGTGGCATTAAATTTAAATGAAGGGAAGGCCCTTTACTTCTAATGTTCAGCCATGCCCGTATAGTTTTTTGTCTCATCGCTCTTCCCTTGCAGAGCATCGCCGGAGTCACTTGGAGCAAGCCAAAGGAGCTCCACAGAGCAACCAAAAAGATGCAGTTGCTGAAAAGGTTATGGAGGGCCCCCCTGCAGACCAGCCTGTAGCCCGTGAAAATGCCAACACCACAGTGGAAGGGAAAAGAAAACCACGAAGGGGCAGGAAGCCCAAAGTGGCAAGACCAGAAACTCCCATTGTGATTGTGGACAATAAAGACTCTTCTGGTGAGCCCAGAAACTACTAAAAGTAGCTATCAGTGATACTTCATTTCATACCCTAAATCAGGGGTGGGGAAAACTTCTCACCCAGTGGGCCAGATGGTCATGTTCACCCCGCCTCCCTAAGGCCAAGCTTGACAGGTAGGCCTAGCTGCCCACCTGTCATGTTGCCCACCTGTCATGCGACTGCAGTCACGGTAGCATCTGGTGAGCTTTTTGCCTGCTCCCCCCCCCCCCCCCCAGCAATTCATATGGGGCTTTATAGGCTGATTGGTGGCATCTGCAAATACGCTTGCAGCTGAGGCAAGTTTTTACCTGTCCTATACCGCACATCATCTATGATATGGGTGGGCATGATGTGGCCAAAATAGCCTCACAGGTGGGTCTAATTAGGCCAATGGGCCAGAGGTTCTGGCCACGATACCCTAAGCCTCTGAGGCCAAACTTGGCCCTCCAGCTGTTTTGGGACTACAGTTCCCATCATCCCTGGCCACTGGTCCTGTTAGCTAGGGATAATGGGAGTTGTAGTCCCAAAACAGCTGGAGGGCCACGTTTGGCCAACACTGCCCTAAGCGAATTACTTTGCATTACCAACTGCCTTGTTTTACAGGCAGAGGGCATGAAGAAGCTGAATTTTCCATTTTATGCCATATTTGCATTGGGGAACTAAATTTATTAAGAAGTGGTGTATCACAGCACGTGAGCATATTGAAGTGCCTTGTACTGAGCCATCTAGTCTGGTATTACCTTCTCTGTCTAACTCTGGCTCACTGAGGCAGGTGTGGGAAACTTTTGGCTTTCCAGATGTGGCCGAACTGTTGCCCTAGTCATTGTCTTTGGCTTAACTAGGGTGTGCATCAACCATTAAGCTCAGTTATCTTGTTTGGCTGTATATTTAGGGTTCATAACTGAGTGGCCTTTCTTGATAACAATAAATTCATTTGACAGAGGAACATGTTGCTGAAATTATAACGGAGATTCCACCTGATGACGTAGCTCTTCCTCCTACAGAAGAAGCAAGGTTTATGGAAGTGGTGTTAGCGAAGATACCCAGTACTGCAAACAGTAGGAATTCTATAGCGAAGTAAGTCCCTCCAGTAAAGGCAAATGCTAAAATGTTCTGTTTCCTCATTATGAAGGACCACTGCATATTCAATATTTTAATGTGAAAGATTCAGAGGTTGAGGGGGGAAACACAGTGCAGTGTTGAATCTAGTTTTATTTTTCCATTTGAATCTAATCTTGCTCTTCCATGAATGGAAAGGCTCCTTCTGTTTGTAGACGTGACTCAAATTCATCAGGAATTCCAGCTAGAGGAGGGTTTGGTGATTTTCTCTATCTTCTCTCTAGCCATCCTTTCCCTCCCATACTGTTCTAAGGGTTCCACAACCTTTTGGAGTACAGTGGTACCTCGGGTTACATACGCTTCAGGTTACAGACTCTGCTAACCCAGAAATAGTGCTTCAGGTTAAGAACTTTGCTTCAGGATGAGAAGAGAAATTGTGCCCTGGTAGCACGGCAGCAGCAGGAGGCCCCATTAGCTAAAGTGGTTCTTCAGGTTAAGAACAGTTTCACGTTAAGTACTTAACCCGAGGTTAAGTACTTAACCCGAGGTACCACTGTTGGTCTTCAGAAGGTATATGGGGTTAAATAACAAAATAGGAATCCTAACCTAAGTGACCTTCCACTCTCAGCAATTCTGATCCCACCGGAAACCCTTTATTATCTCAGACATAATGAAACATGAAGCATTTCAGATTTTAAAAAGTGATCATTTGTAATAACATAAGCAGACCGAAACTCTGCTTATTTGGGGGAAAATATAAAAATCCAATTCAGTCTGTGATAATAGATGCATGGTGAAACCTTTGTACCCAAACCATACTTTTCCTTGTATAAGACTAGGGTTTTTTTAATACTTAAAATAATGTTAAAAAGCGGGGGGGGGGGGGTGTAGTCTTATACATGGGACAATCTGCCCCCATTTTCTTAATTTTGAGTCCCCCAAAATAGGGGATGTCTTATACACGGGGGTGTCTTATACATGGAAAAATATGGTAATTGGTTTTATTTTAGATAATTCCCTTGAGCAAGTGTACATAGTGGTAGTTCATATGGGGGAGAGGTGGTCCTTGAGGTATTTCAGTCCTGAGACAATATTGCTTCTAGGGTTCATATGGCAGATCATCTCTTTGAAAGAGCCCCCATGGAAAGCTAACACAGCAGAGAGGAGCGTCACGTGTAGGGAGCTCCTGCTATAGGATGCTTCCAACCAACATAATTGAAGTGCTGGCCAGTGAGAGGACTATGCCAGCACCCTGCTCCAAAGGGTTGCTAATAAATGAACCCTACAGTATGCTGACTGTACGAGAAGAGATACGATAAATAGTAAGAGGAGGCTGAGATGGTGTTTGCACAGAGCGGTGAAGTGCTTCGTTTTTACCTTCCTCTTTCTTTCCAATCGGGCAGGTTTTCTCACCATCAAAGCTCCATGTCCCTCAAGAGGAGCTTGCTCCTGTCCAGCCGACATGGGATGCGGCGCAAGATGATCAAGCAGCTTGGGGAACACAAGCGCGTCTATCAGTGTAACATCTGCAGCAAGATGTTCCAGAATAGCAGCAATCTCAGCAGGCACATCCGCTCTCACGGTGGGTTCAGTGGGGTCACCTGGTTTTGTTTTCAGAGCTCCCACAACTCATTGCTGTAGTGTATCTAGCAAAAAAAAACAAAATTAAAAGAAGTTTTATATGATGGGACATTGAAGCAGTACCTAAGAAGAAGGGCTGCAGATTTTCACCCATTAGGGTAGCAGTTTAGTGAGATAGTTTTCCAAAGCTTAGTGGAATCTCCCGTCCCTTGAAACATGTAAGCCAGAAGGGATGGATCAGAAAAGATGAATAAGGGCAGTTAATATTACACAAAAAATGTAATGGTTTTCGTTTGATATGTCTTTCTTCAAGGAAACACTTCTTTTTCTGCGATCCGGTGTTTAAACTTCAGTTTAGCATTGATGGAGTGATTTGAGATACTGCAACAGAAGATAGGTGCAAGTCATGTTCAGTTGTGCACAAAACATAACTGATGACTCAGCTGCTTCACCCATGTTGCAATTTTGGTGGTGGTTCATCCTCCAGATGTGCCATTATAATGCTGTACCATTCACCCACTGCTAGTTTTAAGCCAGCACGGCTGCTCCCCATCCATGGGCTACTGTGTCAAATTAGAAACATGGGTGGAAATTGACAAACAACTTCAGTTAGTATGAAGTGATGCTTGACCAAGCAGCTGTGATAACAACTGATGCAATGCATTCCACATCCTTAATATATATAAATGTTTGGTTCCCCACCGCCAATAAGGGGACATGTAAAAATGAACCCGTGTCATGTGGTTACAGTGTTGGATTCTAGGATGTGGGAGACTGGTGTTCAAATTCCCATTCAGCTGTGAAGCTCACTGGGTGATATTGGGCCAGTCATTAACTTTCAGCTTAGCTTATCATACAGGGTTGTGAGGATAAAAATGGGAGGAAAACCATGTACAACATCTTGAGCTCCCTGGAGAAAAAATGGGACATAAATGTAATAATGAATACATAAATAGAAGTGCCTTATATTACATTTTTAACATCCAGCCTACAATCCTGTACATGTCTGCTCAGAAGTAAGCCCTAGTGAGCACACTTGAGTGTTTTAATGATTGCAGCCTCTGTATTCATGAAATTCCTGTCTTTTTCTTTTTGGGGTAATACGTTTTTCTATAAATGTATAATTCTGAAGTAGTCTATATTTTTCCCAGTTCCTTTGAAAAAGAGTTGGCTGACCCAAAATGTAGTTATATTTAAAGTATCATTTATTAAATTAAATGTACATATGAACAGGTGGTATTTGATGAAGGTTTACACAGAGTAGACACATCAGAATTAATGGACCTAATTTAGTTGTGTTCACTAATTTCCATGGGTCTTGTCTGAGTAGAACTTAGTTGACCGCCACCCAAAAGTTTCGGAACATATGGTATGACTTCCTCGCTTTGCTGCTGTATCAAGTTCTTCGCTAAGCCCCTTTGCTGCCAAATCTTTCCATAATGTCTGAAGTTGCTTCATCAGTTACATTTGTATGAGGGAACCGATTCATAGGCAGAATGCCCATGAGTAGTGCCCAGAGAAAGAACAGGCCCATATGTAGATTTTCAGGAATACATTAGGCTTTTAAAAAACCATATACAGTATGATGTGCATGCATTTTGTATTCAGTCATTGGTTCCTATAGCATATTAATTGTCCCTGGAGCCCTAACTGCATAGGATATTGTGCTAAATGTTCCATTTGTCTTTTCCAGGTGTGTGTTGTTGTTGTTTTTTACACTTCAGTGATATAAGTGATCCAGCACTTTTCTTCTCTATTAAGCATGAAATAATACTAAACACTATCATTTTTCCTACTGGGAGCAGCCCAGATGCAAATTTGGGACTGTGTGTTAGCTATTTGGTCCCAAGTTAACTGAATATTTGATACATTTTATTTTCGTACTGCTAGTTATTTCTGAAATTTTCTAGATGGATAAGCAGGTGACTGAACTCTGTCTTGTTGTGATTAATTCCTTAGGTGACAAATTGTTTAAGTGTGAAGAATGTGCCAAGCTTTTCAGTCGAAAAGAGAGTTTGAAGCAACATGTTTCATACAAGCACAGTAGGAATGAGGTTTGTATGGGTCTCCATCAGCAAGCCATTGTGGGATGAAAGTGGGTTACACACCATGGTACGCAAGGCCTGCAGATCTCAGAATGGGCCTTCTCCTACCTGTAGTTATTTTGTTTGTAGAAAAATCTGGTGCCTTTACTTGTGCAAAAGCTTAAGAGCCTCAGAAATTACCATAGAAACCTCTCCTACAATTTATCAGTGTTTAAATTTTCTGGGTTTTTTATGGGAGGGGTGACAGCTCTGTTGGGGAAACAAATCAAAGAATGTTTTTTGAAAAGTATGAACTTCATATGTTTGGACATATTTATTGTGATTCCTTTTCTGTTTTCCACTTTTTAATCCTCAGGTTGACAATGAATACAGGTACAAGTGTGCTACGTGTGAAAAAGCTTTCAGGATAGAGAGTGCATTAGAATTCCACAACTGCAGAACAGGTATGATAATCAAACCACGTTACCTGAGCCGCATGAAATGGTCTGGAATTGTATTTATCTAGTAAGGAGGGAGCAGTAGAAGTCATCTGGACATTCCGTTTTTATTGCTTATGCAGACAAAACTATAAACTGCTTTTAAAATACCTGGTATGCATAAAATAACATTTAAAAACTATCAGTAATGTGCAGATAAAATCAGCCTAACGAGAGACGTTGAGGATTGGATTCTCCTGCATGTAAGACAGATGTTCTACCACTGAACTGCAGCGCTTCCCATAATCACCATCAAATGCGTGTGCAGGATGGAGTGCTGTATCAGTACAGTATCCAAATTATTGTAGGGAATCACTAGGCTGATCCACCACACTGGCCCACCAAGGTGGCTCAGCAAAGAACCATCTACATTGATAAGCATCAATTATTTGGTAATATCCAAGTGGTGTCGCAACTCCCACACTCGCTTCACTCAGAAGGCTATTGCTGGTGGCATCTACACAGGCCACAGCAGACACTCTCACAGCAATGCCCTACTTTTGGAGACAAGGGCATTTAAAATGGGCAGTGCAGGATTAGACGAGAGGAAGCTGCTTGTTGGTTTTCAGAGATGGCCCCTGCTTGAGCTGTGCAGCTGGATTCCACGGCTTATTCTTAGAAACAACTAAATGGTTTTTAAAAACCGCTTTTACGAAATCTGCCCTTCTTCCCCTTTTTCATGCAGACGACAAGACCTTTCAGTGCGAGATGTGCTTCAGGTTTTTTTCCACAAACAGCAACCTCTCAAAACACAAAAAGAAACACGGGGACAAGAAATTTGCTTGCGAGATCTGCAACAAGTTGTTCTACCGGAAGGATGTCATGTTAGATCACCAGAGGAGGCACCTGGAAGGTAAGTACATTTGTGATGGATCTTCTTCCTGGACCTTTAATAATTTTTCCCTTTCGCCTATGGTAATCATTTAAAAATTCGACGGATGGTTCTTTTCTTCATTCGTGGTAATGCATCACTGGAATTGAGGGTGAGAAGGCTTTGAACCATCCAAGTGTAGCTATTTGTCTGACAGGTATGATCTAAATTGTTCATTATTCAGGATGTGATTTAAGGGCTATTCACGATGACCCCTTTTTTACATGAAAAACTCTGGTATGTCCTTAAGTTGCATCTAGATAGCTGAACCACCATTGTGCTTGCAGTGGAAATACAGGGTTCTAGTGTAGGACTACAACCAGGAAACCCGGATTCAGATTCCCAGTCAACCAAAATACTCACTGCTTGACCGTGGGCCGGTCCCTTTCTTAGCCTAACCTGCCTATCAGGATTGTTGTGAGAATAAAACAGCAGAGGTCTTATTTGCTTATTTATTTACACTTCGCCTCTTTCCCTGATGGGACTCAAGGCAGCTCACAGATTAAAAAAACCCAAGAACTGCTAAAAACATAGAAGAAGGTAGGATTGTTTTCGCCTCTTTGATTTCCTTGAAGGAAAAAAATGGGATACAGATGCAACAAATAAATAAAATAGATGGCATGCATGAGACACAAATCATTGCACAACCAAGGTGCTACCTCTCAGCCCAATATCCATGTTTATGTGCAAACCTAAAATTAAGCAGCACTTCTTACTGACAGGATGTCATTTCCATGCATTGCTGTATTGATTGTGGTGTGCATTATTCATAGAAGTAGGAAGCATGGTTTATTCTTTGTTTGTTCTTTTTTTGGTGGGAACTGTTATCTTAAGGAGTGAGGCGTGTGAAAAGAGAGGACTTTGAGCACAGCACAGAGAACATGGTTCGCTACAAGAAAGAACCTTCTGGCTGCCCTGTTTGTGGAAAGGTAGGATTTTCCATTGACTTACATTCGTGGAACTTTTGTTTCAAACCACAGGCATACTCACATGCATTTATTTATTTATTTTGCCGTGCTTTTAACACACAACAATTCAGAACGTGTTCTGGATGAGTTCCCAAAATCCATACAACTATGGCAAACTTTTCCAGTCTGTGTAACTGACGTGAGGTTAGCAGAGACGGCAAAGTCCACACAGATTACAGTGGTACCTTGGGTTACGAACAGCCCTGCTTACGATTGCTTCGGGTTACGAACTCCACAAGTGTCCCGGGTTGCGAACTTTGCCCCGGGATACGAACGCAATCCACTTCCAGGGCCGTGGCAGCCTTTGTAGGGAATGCGCACCTCGAGTTAAGAATGGACTTCTGGAACAAATTAAGTTCGTAACCCAAGGTACCACTGTAATGTTGCACAAGCAACTTGGTGACCTTCTTTCCTTTTACTTGGATGCTTTTTGATGGGTGATAGTTGAGAGAGAAGCAAAGCAGGAGAATCTTCCACATGAGCGTGGTCCCAGTGGTCTTCTGACAGCCACGGTCAAAGTATCGTGGGAAATTGTCTCGTTAAGTCCCATTGGTTGAGCTCCCTGTCCCCCCAGCAAGTGGAATGGTGTGTTGCTATTTAAGAAGCTCCAGCCCATAGTCCCCTTGGGCATGCAGAACTAGATATGCTGTGCTTTGGGTTCTAACCTGTGGCTTGTTCAGCCATCCATTCATTGGTATTATGACCTTATTTGGTCAACTGCTGGCTATTAAGAGCTTTGTCGTTAAGTTGGATGTCATTACTATGGAACGGAAGTGACCCTCCTTCCCATGCCAGTGAAAAAAGTGTTGGACCCAGAGTTGAGATATGTGCAGTGCAATTCTGTACATGTTTATTTGGGTGTAAGTCCTAATTAGTTCAAGGTGGCTTATTCTCACATAAATATTCATAGGATTACTCTGCTAGAATCAAGTCCCTGGTAAGAGACATCCTCAAGATATGGTCTTAGTGCAAGGCTGCCGTGTCCTCGCCTCAACTCTGTTCTGCATTACTTCATAATATTAAAAGGGAAATTAATGGTCATCGTAAGGTTGTTATGAAAACAATCATAATAAAATGCTGCACAGCGCAATGCACATTAAAAGTGTTGTGGAAATGACAAAAAATAGGAAAACAGATTTAATAAAATCTTAAACTTTGAATATAAGGATTTGGAAAATGAAGTTATAGAGATCAACTGGAAAACTTTGTGAGTAGTTCTGTATTAGAATTCAAAGTTTAATTGTTGGGCAGTTCTCGAGCTGGTTTAGTCAGGGAATAAGTTCTAATCTTGAGTAATGTCACCTAACTTTAGTTCAAAGCATGAACCAAGGGTATTTTAGATCTTTCACATGGGACAGGAAAACAGAATTCGCCTGCTAACATCTTTCTTCCCCTTCAGATATTTTCATGTAGGAGCAATATGAACAAGCACCTCCTGACCCATGGAGATAAGAAATACACCTGTGAGATTTGTGGCCGCAAGTTCTTCAGAGTAGATGTGCTCAGAGATCATATTCATGTTCATTTTAAGGTACAATGTTTAACAACCTTGACACTGCCCAGTGTGATTTGATTCAGAACTGGAGTTGAGTAGAGTTACGAAGAAGCTACCAAGGAGAACTGGGAAACCATTGAAAACAGGAGGAGCAGTGTTTTAGTAAGCGATAAAGGCTGAAGGCCAATTTGGAAATCATGAGACCAGCCATGTGGCGTTGGTTACTTCAGCTTTCCTTAAGACTGAATTTTGAGCCATATAATATATTAAGCAGTGATATTCCCATTTTAAGATGTTGCTACAAGTATGAAATAACTTTTAGAATCGGAAAGGAGCTCAGTAGCGGACCGGGGGAAAGGGGCCATTCCCCCCCCCCCATCCTCTGTCAATTCAATACGACTAAGGCATGAAGAATAGTTAGCATCTGTTGTTGAAAGAGGAAGCATCGTTTAGGGGAAAGCATGCAAAAGATTCAGCGAATGTCATACCTTAGCAGATTTAGTTTTTGAAAGGTTTGGTTTTTGACACTTAACAGGCAGCAAGGTATAAGCAAGAAGGTGATATATTTCACTATTTATTGATTTTGCACAAAGCTCAGTCATCTGAAAAGAGGCAATAGAACAACAAGCCATAATTCGGATAGTTCTGGTTGTTATTAATGTAAATTCAGCTGAGAAGCAAGTGAAGCTATTGGTTTTCCTTGTTTTCGGAGGACTTAATAGAGACACGATGGCTGTGTCTGCTTAGTTTTTTTGGACAGACAACATTTTGAATTTGCACTTCCACTCTGTACAGGACATAGCAATCATGGATGACCACCAGAGAGAAGAGTTCATTGGCAAAATCGGAATATCTTCCGAGGAGAATGATGAAAACTCAGATGGAAGTGTGGATTCTGAGCCTCACAAGTATAGCTGCAAAAGGTGCCAGGTAGTTTTACTCCTTTCAAACATTTTGCGGTGGGAATGGGGTGGGAGAGTTGGGTTGCTAAAAGAAATGACGAAAATAGTGAAAAGATGTTCAGCTACGTTCCCTGACCCAGAAATCTGTGTCTTTTCTGGTGTGTTTGTGTATATGGAGCTCTTGCACATGCAGTCAGTAGCATTCATTTCAGCAGCAGCAGGAGAGCTGAACATACACTTGAACATGTGCTGCCTCAGTTGAAATAATCAAGGTAGATGTTGCAAACTGGAAAGCTCCATGTGGGTAAAACAGCCTTCCTGTAAGAAATCACAGGGGCAGCTGTGTGTGGAGGCCGATTGAGAGACAGCTAATCAAAGGCTTTAACCCACAAGTATTGGCAGAAGAGAGAAATTATTCTCATATTCACACAGTATCTGTTATTCAAATACATTTAATTTCAGGCAATGTTAGTTAAGCACTTTAAAAAGAAAAAAAGAAAGTAGGTTTCCATCACTGTAAGGATATCATGATTTCGTGTGTGTTTTTTTTTAAAAAAATACTGCTCCATCTTTCTTCATTGCTATGTTAAGAAGTCTTGTCTGTTTACATGTAAAATATGAGATAGTGCCCCTTCATGCCTGTTTTGTATAAACATGAGCTGTCTGGTTGATTGTGGAAGAAAGGTGGCTGAAATTGTTAATATTAGTCTGGTTTCCAGCTCACCTCTTCCACAGAGGTTTGTGTGAAATTTTGCTGAAACAAGCATCCCGTTTCCTTTACATACCCTTTATTGATAATTCTAGAAGTCCATAGCTAACAAGTTGGCTGGCTAAATAAAATCTTATTCCATTGCCTACTCTGCACCTTTCCTTCAGTGTCTTTGGATCTGCAATCTTTGCCCCTTTATAGCTTCCCTACCTCCCAGGTGCAGACTTTAGCTATCTCCTGCATGGCCTATTAATCCCAGCCAAACTAGCAATAGTGCCTTCCCTTACAGAAATTGGGGTGCAAACAACTTTTACTCCCTTAGGAACCAAAGATCCTGGGCCATCATATAAACCACACCAAACAGTGGTATAGTCTTCAGTGCCACATGCAGAAATCAACACAGATATTGTGTCTGATTATTAGCTAGCCTTGTCGTTTATTTCAATGCTGCATTAGCTTGTGGTTACTATTTCCAAAGGTTGTCCACCTCTCCCCAGTGTGGTGCATTCACTGTTGTTTCATTCTTCAGTTGACGTTTGGCCGAGGAAAAGAGTACCTGAAACACATTATGGAAGTTCACAAGGAGAAAGGCTATGGCTGTAGCATCTGCAACAGACGCTTTGCCTTGAAGGCAACTTACCATGCGCACATGGTCATTCATCGGGAGAACCTGCCAGACCCCAATGTGCAGAAGTAAGGAGATAAGTCTGACAAAACTAAATCAAGGATGCAGTCTTGCCAGATGGGCATGGGGAAAATACATTGACTTCAGTGGAACCTACACATGAATTAGAGGCAGGATTGCAAGCAGAGAATGATTTCTTAGCAATGGTTGTGGAGCCTTAGCAAAGAAGATCAGTCAGAGACAGGCCCGAGGGAAATGGTGGACTGTGACAGTGGCTACTTAAAGTGTGTTTACCTTGCAAAAGTAACTGAATAGTTTTGCACATGTGCTCCTGTTTCCCCTTCTCTGTCCTGTGGAGAGGGTGCAGTTTTGAAGTGTGATGCACTCCCAGGTTAATAATGACCATGGCAGCCAAAGAAGATGGGAAATACTTGAATGTAATTAGTGAAAGAATATTACGAGTGTGGAAGCACAATGTTCTGCTTCAGAAAAGGTTTGTGTGTGTGGCAAGGGGTGGGAGATGAGAGGTAGTGTTTCCAGGGTACATATGTCAACTTGACCATACTTTGGATTTGGCCCGGTTTATATCCTATACAGCGAGAAGCTGCAAAGAAAAAGCCCAGCTCAAGAAACTGCTAAGACAGTGGGCATTGCATGGACTTAGCACTAAAGCAAAGTTTAGCATTAAGATGAGACATAGAAGGGAATAATGTAAAAGCTTTCAGTTATGTTTTGGACTGGATGACATAGCAAACTGTGGCCAAACCCAGATCAACTGTTGCTATTCTTAACTATGGTTTGCTGTAACAAGCCAACTTCAAGCCACAATTTAAGAAGCTGACTTCCTAATACAATTTAGTGTTGGGATATAATGCTATAGTGTGGTTAGTCTTAAATGGAAGCTGCTGATCTTCTTCTTGCTGATTCACAATAGTGAGAGAGCATACAAGCCCAAGGCTGACTGCCTTTGTAACACTAAACCAAAGCATGATGTCCAAATCAAGCCACTGTAGTTTAAAAAAGAAAAGAAAAGAAGGTATAATGCTATTTAAATATTTCTAGATTGATAAATCAATACAGTATTTTTTATATACTTACAAGAGAAGTTTTTTAAAAACTGTAAAGCCATGCATAACATTAAAAATCCTAAGCACTTGTAACATATTACAAGTGTTCACTTGTAATGCACAGAAATTTTAAAATCGGTATTCCTGAACCTATGAGCTAATGCAGGGACTATTGTCTAGCTAGAGAGACAAATATAGCTTGGTTTTCTACATCCCTCAAAAGTGTAGTGTTACTCTATTAATGAACTGTTTCAAATAATTTTGACCTTCAAATAAAAGTATACCTTTGAGTTCATAGATTTTCAATTAATTAGAAAAAAGGATGTCTCTAGCTGATTTTTATTTCCTATTTTAGATATATCCATCCATGTGAAATCTGTGGAAGGATTTTTAACAGCATAGGGAATTTAGAACGGCATAAACTTATTCATACAGGTAGACTCATTTTATTACTGTTCTTTTAATAACAAATATTTTCTTGTGCTGTTTTTTTAATTTTGTCATTGAATCCTATTTGTCGGGAACGTAGATTGTGATGGGTTAATTCTGTTCTGAGAAAACTCTGCACTAAAAATTGCCCCAAAATAGTTTTTTTCTTTTGAGGGTGGGGAGATGGGGGGGACGATTCATCAGCATACAGAAAGTGTCCGTCATTACATTAGCTGCAGCTCATGAAGTCTATAGAACCAATGCAATTTGTTGAGCATTGTACAGTCCATTGTGCTTTGGGTGCATCTTCTCATATTCCCCTGGCCTTTTTTTGACTCTGTGTACTTGCTGTCTACCTGGCAAGGGGGAGTGATGAGCCTGCTAGTGCTTATCATTGAAACACACAGCTCTGCCTTGCGGATAGACAAGTCAAATGGGATGTTCTTTCTTGTTCTTGTCCCCTCTCCTTCTGCTTCCTTGTTGCCTCTTTGATTTGCATCTTCTTTCCACAACTCTTTTTAGAGCTTCCTTTACATCTTTTCCATGTATCTTTTCTCCGTTTCTATCTTGTTCCACACCAGTTCGTAAAACCCTTTTATTTTGAGAGTGGGAGGGACGACTGCCGAAAGGGTTGACTTCATTTTTACCTGCACGCAAAACCTAACGTTCCCCACCCCAGTCCCCTTCAAATAACAATTTGTTTTGTTTTATTTTTAAGGTGTGAAAAATCATGCCTGTGAGCAGTGCGGTAAGTCATTTGCAAGGAAGGACATGCTGAAAGAGCACATGAGAGTCCATGATAATATTCGAGAATATCTGTGCGCGGAATGCGGCAAAGGTATGAAATGTCCCTTTTATATCCCTAAGTAAATGGTATGTGGCAAAAAAAATGGTTATTTCAGAATATGAATCTACCTTGTTAATCAGAGTGGTTCCTTACAAATGACTGGAATCATTCTGTTTACGTTTATACTGTACTGATCAGGAATCTGGGGTGCTTAATGTTTGTTTAATTTTTCATGAGAAGTTGCTCTGTCGCAAAGCACATCTCATTACTGAGTCTTCCATATGCGTGCCCGGCTGATGTGGCGCTGCAGGACTGTGGGTACTGTACTGGCTTTTTCTTCATTGGTTGTGAACATGCTTCATTAAGGATGTGAACGCTATACTGAGCCAGACCATTGCTCTGCCTAGCCCAGTATTTTCTACAATCACTGCCTTGCAGCAGTTTTCCAGTGTTTCATGTAGAGGACACTGCCAGCTGTGTATGTGGAAATGACAGAGAACAGAACCTGGGATCTTTTCCGCACAAACCTGACACTCACAAATCAGGCATGTTATAACTGCACCTAAGATGCAGCAGGAAATTTACTCCTTATAGGAATACTGGGTGTGGGTTCAAATGCCCACCCAGCTGTGAAACGTACTGGGCAAGTCACTGTCTGTTAACCTACCCTACAGGGTGGTTGTGCGGACTGAAGGGAGCTGGGGGACTCTTCCCACTGTCCTGAATTTTGTGGAGGAAGCGTAGGATACAAATGTAGTTATTAATAATAATGACAGAATTGGTTGTGAATAAGAGGCTTAAGTGTCTTTAAGACTTATTGCAGAGGAAGTCCCGTTGATTTTGTTGGATCTTGTTTCCAAGTGTTTCAATTAATCAGTGAATAATTTAAAATATTTGCATCCCACCCCATCCTATATGCAGGATGGTTTTAAATTCTCACTTAAAAAAAACAACCCACCTGTATCGATGCCGCCTTATTTAAAACACCTGTAACTTCCCAGTATTGGCATGCTTGTGTTTTCTACAGCTGCTTGCTCTGCAAGCCCCTTCCTGCTATAACACATGTTGTCTGGATGGCACGATTCAGTGTGTGAACATTCCTGCCTTGCAGCGGTGGGATTAAACAGGACAGCCTTTTGCCCTCTTGCCATTCTGTGGTGGTTTTCCACTTCACTGAACTCCAACATTGTGAATTACTTCTTAGGCTTTTCAAAGACAGCAGCTGAATGAATAGGATTCTTTAAATAAATAAACCGGCACGCACGTGCATGCTGAGCCTCACCATTCCCAATAAAGAGCCTTTCAGAGATCTTTCCTTGCCCTTTTTCATGGGTCTCTTGAAGCTTTTGGGTGAATTGTTTTCTGAAATAGACCCAGGCGTTCTCTTAAAGTTTCCTTAGAGGTGGCCATTGGCTTGGAACATTCTTATGCAGAGTCTTTTCCTTTGCTGAAAGGGCTTCCCCACCATGTTTAAACCTTGACTTTATCCATTACAGGCATGAAAACAAAACACGCCTTGCGGCACCACATGAAGCTTCACAAAGGGATAAAGGAGTATGAATGCATGGAGTGTCATCGGAAGTTTGCACAGAAAGTCAACATGCTGAAGCACTACAAAAGGCACACAGGTGAGCACCACGGAGAGGAGGAACTCCACAGCCTTTGCACAGGGCAAGATAAATTGCCTCAGAGTCAATGGGGCCTACAGACCTGCTGCTCTGTAATACAGTAAAGCGACATCAGTTACTTCTTACAGCACCAGTCTTATGCAAGTGTCTCCAGGAGTAAATAGCTACAGCTGCATTTGAAGGATGTTGCTTGCTGCTAAAGAAGAGTGTGTCAGGTTGCAGTTTTACTTGCCCCTAGACCCTTTATCAAATTTCCAGGTCTCTGCGGAGGGTGTGCAAATGTGTATTACAGGCACACATATAGATGTTGACTGAGGTTAATACCATTAGGCCTTTTTAAAAAACAACAACACAAAATATACCCAGGTAATTTTGTCCATAGCTGTTTATGGTTAATATAGATAGGAAGCTAGAGGAAGATGCCTGCATTCTTGAAACATATGAAGAGGGGGGAAACTCATAGTGCAACTATGTAGTCTTTTGTCAATAAATTTCATTTTGCTTATTTCTACTTGTAAGGGCTCCTTGATTTCATGAATATAGTCGTGCCTTGGTTCTCACCTCTGTGCAAATGTTAAGAAGTTTGAGGAACCAGGTGGAGCCCTGCATAAATGCCAAAGAGTTAATAAGTCCTGTCACCCCCCCCCTCCCAGCACTGCCTGGAATCTGCTCTCCATTTAGCATTTACTACACTGCATAGCTTAGCAAACACCAGCATGACTTTGGGCCTAAAGGAACAATTAATTGGCCATTCCTTTTGAAGCACACAATTTCACATTTGCCATAAGGAACTGTGGGTGGTTATCATTTTGGTACTTAACCTAGTTTCTAATTAGCAGGAATCAAAGATTTCATGTGTGAGCTCTGTGGGAAGACGTTTAGCGAGCGGAATACAATGGAGACTCATAAGCTCATTCACACAGGTAAAGCTTGGCTGGACCTCTATGCCACTGATTCTGAAATTTCCTTTACAAAGATAAATGCTAAGACTCTAGGTCAGCATTTCCCAAACTTGGGTCCCCAGCGGTTTTGGGACTACAGTTTCCATCATCCCTGACCACTGGTTCTGCTAGCTAGGGATGATGGGAGTTGTAGTCCAGAAACAGCAGAAGACCCAAATTTGGGAAACCCTGCTCTAGATTTTGCACGTACAATGTGCCCTCAGTGGCATGCAAAATACATAGCCCTGAATCTAACTTCTCTTTTATAGAAGGCTGAAAAAAAATAAATTAGGGTAGTTTGGTTAGTATATATTTCCCTTGAAGCACTAACAGCTGCCTGACATATCCCTTAGTTTCGTATCCATATTAGTCTGTTGCAGCAAAACCCCTGGAGTCACTTAGCACCTTTCACAAATCTATTATCTAATTATTGTGCACTAGAGTTGATTTCATCAGGTGCCTTGAGCACTATCCTAACTTGGCAGTTATGAATGCACATGTGTGGCAGATGTTTGGTGCTGAGGTCAGAGGGAAGTGCAGTGAAAAAGAACACATTAAGCTGTCCCATTAAACAAAGGTGTGCAAAATCATTCCAATGACCATTCACAAAGCAGTGTGGATGATGCAATGCAAAACATCCAGGCATTGGTAATTTGACTTACACCTGTAGTAGAATTTTAAAAAACCTGTTATCTTGACTCAGGCCTCACCTTATAAGAATTGAACTTTCTGATACCTTGTAATTCAGTGGCTTCACACTGGAGCTTCTCTGTGAAGCTTCCTTTGAACGTAATTGTAACAGCCTGTGTTTGGTGCAATTTCAGTTCCCTCTGACCTCATTGCTTACTCTTCCACCCTGCCCTGCCCCCCAAAAACCCATGTGTACATAGGTCTGCCGACTTGGGATAAGCCTTGATACATCTGATGGGGTGGTCTCTAGTCCATGAAAGTTTATGCCATAATAGACCTGTTAGTCTTGAAGGTGCCACAAGACTTCTTTTTGTTTCATCCGTATGACAGCAAATCTAAAAAAACTCTCATGTCACTATTTGACATCATTCAGACTTTGAGGGAGAGCTGAGCCACGTTCCCTCATCTGCAGTAAACAACATTGGTTCAGTGCTGTCACGTTTGCTAAGGTTAGTAATATCAGACCCTGTGAGCCCATGATCTCAGAAGGCAAATGCAGCCTGCTTGTTGTCCCCAGATGCCCAGGTGTCACATTTCCATGGAATTCATCTCTCTGCTTTAAATTCCAGTCCATCCTAATTACTATGTTATTGTCTCCCAATTATACAAATATAAAATACTTCCTCCAGGTTCCATACCATGTAACTCTTTAAAAAATGGAAAACCTGTAGTTGAAAGGTAATATTAAGATGTCCTACTTGAAAATTAACTCTCAACTTCTTGTTTTACTTGCTGCTACTAGTGGGAAAGCAATGGACTTGCTCAGTATGTGATAAAAAGTACGTCACGGAGTACATGCTTCAGAAGCACATTCAGCTAACTCACGATAAGGTAGAAGCGCAGAGTTGTCAGCTCTGTGGGACGAAGGTTTCCACCAGAGCTTCAATGAGTCGTCACATGAGGCGAAAACATCCAGAGGTGAGTTTGATGACAGATTAAGAGTTTGTGATTTTTGCTGACTTCCTGGGGAGATGCATCCTTTACATTCTACCTTGCTATGACTTTTTAATTTTTGTGCAGCTTTGTTGTGACGACTGCCAACGCCTGCTTTTCACATCTTAGGAATGCAAATTCTTAATACAGCACACGCCACTTATTGATTATTTGGGGCAGAAAACAGAACTTGTAGCCCTAACACTGCTGTGTTTCTTTAAAATGCTAAGAACTGCACACAGATTAAAGTAAGACAGTCCAGTCCCAATCCAGAGGCTGACATTTAGAAGACTTAACGTAAGTAGAAAAAGCGTTGGGGAAGGATGAGGAACACAAGTTCAGGGTTCCTTATGTAGTTCATTCAATGACCAGTTTGAATGGAAAACATTCAGAAGGACCCAAAAGGTAGCTAGCCTTAGTTGAGCTGATAGCGTGACTAGCCAGATTTGAATAGCTGTATAAAATGTAATATAAAATATGCATACATATATGATATAAAACATAATATATAAAATATATTAACAATATAAAACAAACCAATCTGCCTGTTACAAATAAGCGTAACTGTTCCTTATACACAATTGCAGGGTAATACTACTATAAAAATGTTATTCCTTAATATAAATATTGTTTTCCAGGTGCTTTCAGTTAGAATTGATGACTTGGAGCAGCTCTCAGAAACCACAACTGTTGATGCTTCATCTATAGGAATTGTACAGGTAAAATGCAAGTGTAGCCTAATATTAACTCTTTTGTTACCTTCAGTCCTTATTTGGACATTCCAAGTACCCATGTGCCAACCCCACCCCCCCAGTATCCCCACATGTGCCAGCTTCAGCCCTGACCTTCCTGCATTTACTGGGAAAGGTCTGAAGGGAGATTCCAAGCACATTCAGCTGAATGCACTCAGAAGCCTTCAGGAAGAGGTTCCCCACCCTTGGACTTAAGCCCACTTTATCAGGTGCATAAAATGTTGTCCTCAGTTGCCAGATACACATCAGTACAGAAGGGGAAAAGAACAAGGGTGCTGGAAGGCTATGAAATGCAAGGGGTACAGCCTGACATTTCTGTATAAAGCTCAAATCTATACAAAATAAGTACACTAACCATTCACAACATCAGGAGTAGCACAAATCTTCCTGCCTTTGCTGCACTAATAAACATGTGTAGCATGAAAGGAAACCATAGTCTCTGTTCAGTCCTCGACAAATCAAATCAAACTTACTGATATATTTTTTTTAATTCAGCAGTTTTGAACAGGATTTTCTCCTGATGTTGAAGTGTTGAATTCAGTGACATTGTGCTTTCATTGAAAACTCCCCTTACAGTCAGACCTAGCCCTGGAACCGGGAGAGTTACCGGAAGGCAAGCATATGAAGGCTCATAAACGTGGTCATAAACGAAAGCATAAGCCTGATGAAGAGGAAGAAACCCAAGTGCCTGAGGATTCTGCCTTCAGTGAATACACAGAAAAAGAAGTGGAATTCACAGGGAATGTGGGAGATGAGACCAATTCAGCTGTGCAAAGCATTCAGCAGGTGAGTGCCTTTTACCAAGGAATCTGGAGAAGGTGATAATTACAACAACAAAAAATGGCTTTATATCCTAGGAATATTAAAAGGTATTTTAATGTATGGATGGATTTTTTCAGTAGGAGAATTTGTAGAAAGCTCACCAGTATAATATGCAGGGGAGAGGAAGGAAAAGGTCCCTGGTGGCTGAAATCCCCTGAAAATTCATTATGCCTCTGTATGCAGAGTCAGTGTCAGTTGCTAAATTCATTTCTATGTGAGCAAATATTAGGTTGCGTTCTAGGGACGTCTGCTAAGGCACCATTTAGATCAAACATCTCTCATGGTGCAAACACTGATTACCTCATTGTTGACGTTGTGGGAGAATAGACTTTGCCCCAACCACACTAGACCTTTCAATGCAACCACTTCTTTCTTCAGTAGGAATGAATACAACCAGTAGCCTGGGAAATCCAGGCCCCTCTTCTTTGTTTTGTAGGGTTGCGATACATCCGGTAATCGGATAGCATTTTGGTGTTCAGGGGGATTTTCACGAAATCGGAAAAATGTCTGAGAAAACCCGGATGTATGGCAAGGGGGGGGGCATTTTGTGTTTTTTTTTAAAAAAATCATTTAAAAAGCCCCCAAAGCCCCAGAACTTATGGCAACCATATTGTTTTGCACTGCAGTCAGCATAGCCTTGCTCATCTCTTGGCCAGGTAACTATGACCAACTTAGCTTGATGGTGAGATACAAGCGAAGCATTTTGTTCTGAAAAGTAATTTCAATTTCAAAACATACTAGAGATGAACTATTGCAATGGGAGGGGGATCAGAAATACCATTACCACATGACTGGAAATACCAGAGTTAAAGAAATTCAGATTTTTCTAATCTGAGAGATTTTTGCCCTCAGTTTGGGGAACTCAGCTGAAAGTATTGCCTGAAGTGCCAGTAGTGGTGATCACCTTTGATGGAAATTAATTTAATAATAATAATAGTAAATAATAATAATATATTATTTATACCCCGCCCATCTGGCTGGGTTTCCCCAGCCATTCAATAAAATAATAATAATAATAATAAACATTAAGAACTTCTCTAAACAGGGCTGCCTTCAGATGTCTTCTAAAAGTCAGATAGTTTTTTATTTCCTTGACATCTGATGGGAGGGCGTTCCACAGGGTGGGCGCCACTATGTATGATCTAAATCCAGAAAGTCACTGATTTATCACTGTCTGCTTTCAACCCTGTATAATATAACAACAGATATCGTATGAGGGGTGGAAGGAAGACCTTCTGCTACAGCCTTCCCCAACTTTGTGCCCTTCATATGTTTTGGACCACAGCACCCATCAGACGTGGCCACTGGCCATGCAGGCTGGGCTGATGAGAGCTGCAGTCCAAAGTATCTGGAGGCCACCAGCTTGGGGGGAAAGCTATTCTATTATAGTGGGGTAGGAGAACGAAAATAATGACAATGGTATCAGATACCACATGGGTAGAGGAGTCCCAAAAACCCAGGACACAATTATCCACAGCCGTCTAGCTGCTATGGTGGCTCATTTACCAGAATTAATGTATTTAGCATTCCGGAAGGGTATACCTGATTCTGCCCAAACTAAGTCTCCTAAGGGACTTGCCGATCGTATGGTCGGCGGTTCGAATCCCCGCGGCGGGGTGAGCTCCCATCGTTTGGTCCCAGCTCCTGCCCACCTAGCAGTTCGAAAGCACTCTTAAGTGCAAGTAGATAAATAGGTACCGCTTTATAGCAGGAAGGTAAACAGCGTTTCCGTGTGCTGCGCTGGTGCTGGCTCGCCAGAGCAGCGACGTCACGCTGGCCACGTGACCCGGAAGTGTCTTTGGACAGTGCTGGCCCCCGGCCTCCTAAGTAAGATGGGTGCACAACCCTAGAGTCGGACACGACTGGCCCGTACGGGCAGGGGTGCCTTTACCTTTACCTTTACCTTAAGTCTCCTGGAGCTAGAAAATACCTGTTCTTGTGTTGCCAACCTCCAGACCTCCCATGGAGAAGACACATGAAGAAGTCCTCAGGTGCTGATCACCGAGTCTGGGTTGGTTTATATCAGGCACGTCCAACTCCCAAGAGACTGAGATGTACTCACAGTATAAAAAGAGTTGTCGACCTTTTTTTAGGGGAAAATTTTTGGGAGGGAGGGGTGGCCAACATTATTGAACTTTTTTGGGGGAATCTAAAAAAAAAAAAATTATACCACAATCGACCAAGACCACCACAATAGACCGGTAGATCATGATCAACCTATTGGACATGCCTGCTTTATATGATACACTTGTTCCCATCATGCCATCGACAGGCAAATAAAAGAGGTAGCAAAGTTGACTGTCCCTCACAGCATGCATTTCTAGTGTTAACAGTTGCTTTAAAAACGATCACTACAGATAACTCTGAATTTTTCAATTCTCTCTCTTTTTTCAGGTGGTGGTGACTCTCGGAGACCCAAATGTCACAGCCCCTTCTAGCTCTGTTGGCCTGACCAATATTAGTGTTACCCCCATCACTACACCAGCTGGAACC
This sequence comes from Podarcis tiliguerta, assembly GCF_965153285.1. Classification (NCBI taxonomy): domain Eukaryota; kingdom Metazoa; phylum Chordata; class Lepidosauria; order Squamata; family Lacertidae; genus Podarcis; species Podarcis tiliguerta. The sequence continues at coordinate 53,599,985 of NC_139537.1, read as the reverse complement.
CAGTTTACAAACTTGCAACCTGTGGCTGTGGGCCACCTGGCCACTCCCGAGCGCCAGTTGCAGCTAGACAATTCCATCCTCACCGTGACGTTCGATACAGTCACCGGTTCCGCCATGTTGCACGGCAACCGCCAAAATGATATCCAAATACAGTCGCAGCCTGAGCCGGCAAACCCCCAGTCAGTCGCCCACTTTATAAACCTGACTACTCTGGTGAACTCCATCGCTCCGTTAGGGAGCCAGATATCAGAACAGCATCCCTTAACCTGGAGGGCGGTGCCTCAGACGGATGCCCTTCAAACGCAGGCCCAGCCCACGCAGCAGCAGCAGGCGGGGCAGCAACAGGTTCAAACAGAACAGCAGCAGCAGCAGATGTACAGCTACTAACTTATACTTGTAAGGAGACACCAAACTGTGAAAGGGCTTGTAGGAGCCCATGGGACACATACACCGCAGAATCGATTGCTGGAAACCAAACAGAGGTGGAGGAAAGAGCGCATGCAATGAGGCCGTGCTGATGTCTGCCCAACAGAGGCCTTGAGAGTCGCTACCAACGCCAGCCCTACTCAAAATATGGGGTGAAATCAGCTGCTGGGAATAGCGAGAAGTCTGAGGTCTTGGGGGTTGTGGTACATTTGGCAAGGAAACAGGGAAATAAGAAATAGTAAATACAACAGCAGTATCTTCTAAAACCGTGCAGCAAGAGCATTTAAGTCACACTGAGTTAGGTTGCGACTAACTTGACAGCGGGATGTAAGGATGTAATTGAGCAAATAAGAAATGCTTTTCTTTTCCTTAGACCATTCCTGTATCTAATGGAAAGTTTGGGGAAAATAAGTGGGTGGGGATAGTCCGTGATGTGAAATGTGCCTCATTTCATGAATCATTTCCATGTTGGTGATGGAGAACTCACTTTACCAATAAGACAGCCTGGGTTGTCACCTGGGGAAAAAAATAGCCAGTCTGATGTTAGAGCAACATTTATGGTCTTCTGTTTAGTAAAATCGAAACTTGAATCAAGCTTGTTGTGGACTAAACACTTGATGTGATAATAGAATCGTTTACAGAACTGCTTGTTGATTCAATATTACACTTAGCTAATAGATCTGAAAGAGCAGTTCTTCCCATTGAAACTGACTTTGCCAATTAGTCTTCTATCATGTCATAAATATTTGGGAGTCATTGTTTGATATTACCCTTTGCACTTCGCACTGTATTCCTGGTGGATATTTACAAATTAAGGGGCACTTTTTAGAGTGATCTCGTGTATCTTTTCATTATTTTCTTTGTAATAACTGATACATGATTTTGCTTGGGGGAAATCTGAAATGCACAGCAACAAATTGCCTGGGTGCAAGTCATAATATAATACCGTTTGTAGGTTATGTTGACCACAAGGAGGCAGCCTAGACTAAAGTTAATGAAAATCACTTGCTTTGATAAAGTTAGGTAGTTATAGAGCTGTTGTGTCATCTGTTCAGGCAGAAGAGGGCGTGTTTTGTTTTGCATCCGTATACAATGTATCTGCCATATCATGTGTTTAAATACAAATTCAATCTTCATCTTTTATGGAATGACTTAAAGAGTGTACCATCAGAAAATAAAGGAGGAGGAGCCCAGCAGTACACAAAGAAGAGAATGAATAAGCATTTCCTTTGCCTTTGCCTTTGTGAACAACTGTTCTAGCTAAACGATAAAGGAAAAATAAGATTTGACAATTGACTGATGATTTCCTCACCGTTCCATTTGCTCTCGACTGTATGCCATTATTTACAGAGAGTTTTCTAACCTTCCAGTACACATCATAGGAACAAGCTGCATGTTAAGGTTGTGTACATACGGGACCTGTGAAAAAGATATTGCAGTTTGGAGTGCCCTTGGGTGCCAGCTAGTCATATTATTTCCTAGGAGACTTCACTGCATGCCCTTAGGTTTTCCATCCCACTGCCTGCCAACAGCATTCTGTGCCCTCTGCACATGCTCAGTCCTCACCGGGCTGTTTTTCAGACCCGCTTTTTATGTTGTACTTTTGGAAATCTTGGGGTTCCCCAAAGCCTGCTGATGCATGGATGGTGCCACTTTGGTCCTGGGTTCAGTCTCCAGCAGATGGGACTGGGAATTTCCCCTGTCTGAGACCCTGGAGAGATCCCATTCGGTTTAGACATTATCGAGCTAGGAGGATCAATGGTGTGACTCAGTTAAAGGCAGCTGCCTGTCTTCCTGTGCTTTAGTTTGTAGCAGTACTGGGGAACCTGTGGCCTTCCAGATGTTGTTGTACTACAACGCCCGTCTGCCCTGACAACTGCCCTGGCTGGCTGGGGGCTGATACGAGTTAAACTGCAGCAGCATCTGGAGGGGCACTGCTGGTCTACAGGATTTCTAGTCAATATTGCAGTTCAGATGGTTGGCCAACCCCCTACCTTCCATCTTCATTTCCTCCATTCTTGGCTAGTGTTCAAAGTTGAAAGCTTCACAGACACAGCATGATACACAGCAGTCTCGTTTTCCTTGGGCATCTGCCACTCTGCCTTCAGAAATTTGGGAGGTTGGGTGTTGCTCATCACAGGCCTCCAGATTTGTTTCATCTGTTGGGATCCTGGCTGACCCCTTATCACCACTGTCTCAGGAATATAGGCACAGCATGCCTTCCAGGAGATTGTGCCTTTTCTGTCTTCCCTTGCCTGTTGGCCTGCTGACCATCTTATATTCTTGCTATCTGATTAGGTCATATGCTGTATGGTGTACAATAAATCAGAAAGCTATTGCTTCAAATAGCAACCTACAAATCAACAACCACACGACACAATTGCAACACTTAGTATTTATTTAGCACATAGTACCATTAATAAGATCTCAGTAATGGTTACAACAATCCTATATGCTAAACTGGCATCATTTATCGTATACAGATGTGGCTAAGGCCATTTTGGAAATTCATGCCTGATTAGGGATTTGAATTGGGTAACATAGATTCTTAACTACCGTCTGTACTTGGAACCAAAGCATCATGCAAGCTGTGGCGTAGTGGTTAGAATGTTGGACTGGGACCTGGGAGACTAGGCTTCAAATCCCTGCTCAGCCATGAAGCTCACTGGATGACCTTGGGCCAGTCACTTGCCTCTCAGCCTTACCTACTTCACAGGGTTCTCATGAGGATATAATGGGGAGGAGGCGAATGATGTATGCTGTCATGAGCTCCTTGGAAGAAATTTGGGGTGTGAATGTAATGAAGAAATAATAAACAAATTCTTAGGAATGGGAAACTAAGGAAAGCAGTGTCTTCTCTCTGTATTAGTACAGACAACATTGCTTATAGCCACTTGATAATGATTTACTCCTAATCACCTGGTGGTATGAACCAGATAATGTGCTTATTCAAATAGTTGCGTGCACACTGTGGAAAGTTACAAACTGGTATATGATCAAGTATTTTAAGAGCTCCAAAGCCACAGGTAATATCTTGATTAGGACAAAATGCCAAGCAAATTATGGTGATTTAGTTAGCTTAGCCCTAGTAAAGGTATTACCTTACTATGACTTTGAGATCTCCCCCCCCCCCCAGTGGACCAGAACAGTTGCCTCCAGTAAGTACTCCCAGTTAGCTAAATACTGCGGACACCTTGTTTTTTCGAAAGCCAAGCCATGGACCTCCTACTTTTGAAAATTTTCGTAACTCTATGGTAGTTTTTCTTTGTTATGTGAATAGTGCCCTGACCCACCTCTGTGGACCACCAGTTGAGAACCACTTTTTAAAAGAGTCATCAGAGAGATACAGGGGTCAGCAAACTTTTTCAGCAGGGGGCCGGTCCACTGTCCCACAGATCTTGTGGGGGTCCAGACTATATTTTGAAAGGGGGAAAGTGAACGAATTCCTATGCCCCACAAATAACCCAGAGATGCATGTTAAATAAAAGGACACATTCTACTTATGTAAAAACACGTTGATTTCCAGACTGTCCGTGGGCCGGATTTAGAAGGCGATTGGGCTGGATCTGGACCCCGGGCCTTAGTTTGCCTACCCATGAGAGAGAAACTCCTGGGCTGGTATCCAATGAAATAGTTCCAGTAACACAATGGCTGCACAACAGGACTCCCAACCCCCAACCCTATGCCCTCCCCAAATCTGCTTTGGAGGGTTGAAGGAGCCCACAGAACAGATTTAAGTGGTGCACAAGGAGTAGGAAAGGAGGTTCTGTTGCACAGCCAGATGTCTTTATGGCAACAGAACTACTTCATTGGATACTGCCCCTCAGGTGCAAGAAAGTACTCAAGATGTTTCCCCTGACAGACGCCTTTCCCAGCTTCCATGTACAATCCTGACACAGAGGTTTGTTTTGTTTTAGGAAATGGTTATCAGCAGATAGAAGTCTGTATGAACAAGGAACAATGAGTTAGATATATGCATAACATGACTAATAAAATACTATCTGTTCCAGCTTCTGCAAAAAAACATATAGAAGATAATACCAAGAGGGGCTAAAGTTTCGCTGCCAAACAATGATATCTACGTATTGTGTTCTGTAGTTAGTCGTCTCGATAAGCACAGGTTCAAGATGGGTCATCAGAGAGGTGCAGGTCCTTCCATGACCTCTGGCAACAGACCTCATGATTGCATCAGGAGGTAATGCAGTCACAAATCACTTCACTTTCCACTGTACTCCTTAAGCTTTCTCGTTCCCCCTCAAGGCCTTTTTCTGAGGCACCCTAATGCAGACTGTGAACTGAACTAACATTCTCTCCTCTCTTTTGATCTACTTGCTCCTAGGGAGCCCACAAGTCAACATGTCCTTAACGTTACTTCACAAAAGGAACCTTGTAAACTTTTAATTATTGAGTCTCCTTATTTCAAACTTTGAGTATCATTGGGATAGTGGCCCACACCATTAGATATTCATACAGCTAAATGTCAGCTTTAATTTGCATTTTAAATTTATTTTTTATTTTAAAATATGCGGCGCTACGACTTATTATCTGCCAAGTCTGCGTATACTTTCATTTCAAGCTCTTCCTCTTTGAATTAGATATGGGGTCACCAAAAACTTATAAGTGCTTAGGACCTCTAAAGGTCTTAATTCGGCCCTGATTCCTGGTGTTGCACTTCCAACAGTTTCAGCTTGGAAGATAAACCTATGTCTGGGCTGTACATTGTGTAGAGTAAGCAGCTGCTGCAACTTTTAATATTGGTAAAGAAGACAGTGTTCCGCTTCTGTGTAGCTATTAAAATATATAGGAGTTCTATCCTCTTTTTCATCTAGCTACGCTAGTTGAGCTCCCTCCCAGCTTCAAGCTTTTAGAATTTCCACTGGTATTGCCCACACACAAGCAAGCATATCTGAACTAAATGTGATGTCATCGTTTTCTTCCATTTTAACAAAATGTCCATACCACTCGATTTTAAGAAAGCCTCTAAGTGGCTTACAAATCACCAAAACAAAATATTAAAATTTTACTTCCCATTTGCACAGCAAGTATCATGCCACATGTAGGTATCAAGGCCAACAATGAAAAAAGCCTGCTTGTGATCTCAGAGCCAGCTGCTTATGTGGAACTAATGAAGAAAATAGCTATATGCAGGAGAGCATGAGTCATGCAAGAAACACGCCGCTTTGTTGTTTTATGGCGTATGAAGTCAAGATCTGCTAATTTTAGCCCTAACCCTGCAAGTTTTAAAGAAGGTCCTGTCTGCACGAAGGAGGTGGAATCTAACCCAATGAGCGATGATGATAAACTTGTGTCCATGTGTACTAATGCAAGTTAAAACTACTTACAGAACCAGAAGAAAGAATGAGAAACTTGCTCCCGGGGGCAAATATATCTTATCTTCACTCCCTCTCCTCCCTCTTCTGCTATTTTCCCATGCTATGCACGCAGATCTCAACATGCTCACATTTTTCCTGCGGGCATAAGCTTACTTTCGTGGTTATTTGAATGAGAAAAATGGGCTTAAAGAGACTGAAAATTTCCAGAAGCAAAACAGAAAAAAAGAAAAAAGAAAAAGATGTATAATGAGTGGGTTCCTGGTATGAGAATCTCTGTGTGGTGGAATCTCTTACTCTCTGGCGTGTAATAAAGAAATATTTCTGGGCAGCAGATAAGCAGTCAAGTAACCAGCAAATGACTTCCTGAGACATTTCAGCATACTCAGAAAAGTGCAATCCTATGATTGCTGAGAGTGTTCGTGGGGCCATAGGATAGTGTGGATCTCCCTGCTCTGCCTGCAAATGGCTGGCGTGCCAGAAAAAGATGGAGGGGGGCTTTGGGTCCAGCAGATCCAAATACAGATACCTCCTTTTCACCTGACATGTCCCCAGAATTGGCTGGGGGGGGGGGCAATATGCCAGCCTGGCATTCTTATTCTTTCTGCCATTGTAACTAAAGGGAGGTGAATGTGTGTAAGCCAAAGGAAGGTCACAGTTACTCTCAAGTTCTGCTAGCATTGTTCTGCCCATGCCAGGAAAAGGTGTCAGAGGAGCAGCCATGTTATCTCAAAACAACAACAAATACTCTTGTGGCAGTTTAAGAACTTACAGGTTCTTTGTATACTTTTCACTAATAAGTACAGTATGCTTACTTTATTTGGTTATTTATTTATGACCAAATAATATCACAAGAAGCAAAGAAATAACAATGTTGGTGTCTTTTTTTTTGTCATTCTCATTGGCCGTACAAACATTTAGGGCTGCCTGATTCACGCAATACAATTCTGTGGAATACCAGGATTGACATTAGTGCGTGGCATTCTTGGGGAGCTGCTAGGGCCTCGCTGCCCTGGCAGGGCCCACTGTTGACGGCTAGCACTCCAATCAGCACCAGACAACTTGGTCCAACCAATTTTTACATTTCCCACAATGTCCCCAACCTGGTTTCATTCTGGAGCATGGTGGGAAATTCAGCAGGGTTACTGGACCCAGCTGCCCAGTGCCACTTGGAACAGTGCCAGGTAAGCCCACCAGGGCCAACTGATGGGGGAGAGACCTGGCCTTGTTGTAAATGTTGCCTGCATGTGCCCATATGAACAGCTGCACAGTGGTGCCTCTGGTTACAAACGCTTCTGGTTACAAATGCTTCAGATTACGAGCTCCGCTAACCTGGAAGTAGCTGCTCCTGGTTGCGAACTTTGCCTCAGGTTGAGAATGGAAGTCGCGTGGCAGCGGGAAGCCCCATTAGCGAAAGTGCACCTCAGAATAAGAACGGTTTCAGCTTAAGAATGGACCTCCAGAACGAATTAAGTTCACACTGTAATGTGTGAAACGAGAAATCAGCATGATGGACTGTCACGGCAACTCTTTTTTAGACACTGCAATTACAGGAATTGCTGCTATCCATATGGTGATCACCTGGTTCATACATTATATATCTCCATACCAGTGTGTACATACCCAGGGAACACTTAAATAGTTTAGGAGATGAAAAAATCTATTGTGTAAATACATTGTCAGAGTAGCTGGGTTCTGCTTCAATTGCTAGTGATAAACGTTCCTAGATAAGACAAGTTAATAAATGGAATAATACACCTTGTCTACTAAGCTTCTCGGTGTGTGGAAAAAACCCATTATTTCTTGCTAGTTGAGCCCTTCTTTGGAAATGTACTACAGCCATCTTCCCCACTGCTACTTCTTCTGGTGATTGGTTATGAAAACACTCCTAATACCCCTAACAGGTTGGGATTTGAGCACATGTAGTCTGCTTCCCCTTTGATAATACTGCTATTCTAATATTTCAGGGTCCATACCAGTCCTGTAGCCTGGCTTACATACTAGAAAGTACCTGTGTCTTTCTTCTTGTGCAGATCAGGGGAAAGTACTGTGCATGAAATTAGAAGAATTAATGCCATTTTAATATTTCTGCATGTATTATGTATATACACATCAGTTTATAAAAGGGAGTGTTGTTATATTCAGGTTCTGCTTGTGGGATCCCTACAGGCATCTGGTTTGCCACAGTGAGAACAGGAGATTGGACTAAATGGGCCATTGGTCTGATCCTGAAGAGCTCTTCTTATGAGTAGCAGTAAATAGATCCATACCTTAAAGGATTTACAATTCAGAAGCTATTTCTGGGATAGGCTTCAATAAACTTGACTCTCCTGTACTAGTTGAAACTTCACACAGCCGCTGTTGGTCATTTTTTCTCTTCACATGATCATCCATGAAAACATGAGAACATGGATGCAGCCTGCAATGATCTCCATGCTTGAGGCGACCCCATAATGTATCTCAGTGGTCTCAGAAATCATTGCAGACTGTGTCCACATATGGCTAATTCTTGCAGGGCTGTATCCAATGTCAGTCGCATTCTGTGTAGATCCACTGAAATCAATGGGCATGATTAACTTAGGTACTGCAAGAAGATCAAACGCATCCATTCTTAAGGAAATCAGCCCTGAGTGCTCACTGGAAGGACAGATCCTGAAGCTGAGGCTCCAATACTTTGGCCACCTCATGAGAAGAGAAGACTCCCTGGAAAAGACCCTGATGCTGGGAAAGATGGAGGGCACAAGGAGAAGGGGACGACAGAGAACGAGATGGTTAGACAGTGTTCTCGAAGCTACAAACATGAGTCTGACCAAACTGCGGGTGGCAGTGGAAGACAGGAGTGCCTGGCATGCTCTGGTCCATGGGGTCACGAAGAGTCGGACACGACTGAACGACTAAACAACAACAACTTAGGTACATTAATTTCAGTGAAGTAAAACTTAGGTTTTTTTAAAATAATAATAATAAATATTTTCTCGGTTTACAAAAGTACATGCCTTGTCTCTTTTTTCAAGTTGTAAAGTATTTTCTACAGATCAGTCACATTTGTTATGAGACATTAGTGTTGAGTACAGTATAAGGTCAGGAAGAAGAGGGGGTGGAGGGGAGGGGTGGTAGTGAAATTTATATTTTTTTACAGTGTACGTGTGGGGTTTTGTGTCAGCATCAACTAGATAGGGTCTCGTTCTATTTACTTGTTATAGTCCCTTGGTAGTGAGAGAGCTTCAGGGCCCAGGTTGTGGTTGGTTGTCTGTGGTTGGCTGCAATGGGGTTTGTTTGTATTTGTGAGGGGGTGGAGGGCTTGTTGGGTCAAGTAAGCCAGATTGATTCATATGCTGTTGGTGGGGTCTTGTTGTTGTCTTGTCGGGCTGTATATTTGATAAACGGAGTCCATACTGGGAGAGTAGAACTTAGTTCAGCACAACCCATATTTCTCCATATCCTTATATCCCTAGGATATTTTGCAAGGAGAAAGATGTTCCCCAAATTACCATGGCAACTGAGCCCCCAAATTAAGGCTCCAATTCTACACACCTACTTAAGATTAAGTCCCATTGATCTCAGTTGGGTTTACTTCTGAGTAGACATGTATATACACTTGCACTGCTGACCCTAGAGATGCTTACCTAATATTACTTTGCAACGGATGTGCTGTAAAGGGAAACCTGGAGATGACTATCTCTAGGAAGGTTTCTGACCCAAATATATAGATAGAAATCAGGCATTTCAACATGTGAAAGTTAAACTGGAATACAGCTGTTTCCTGAAGCACTTTAAGCAAGCCCAGTTGGTGATTCTTTCTCTCCCACACCCCATCCCACAGGCCCCTTTAGCAGCCTGCCACAAAACCAGTCAATGGGTATCTAAATCTCTGTTACTCTGGTGGACAGGCAACACTGCACTGGAGGAAACGACCTATGCTAAGAAGGTGACTGGATCTTTCTCATGTCATCATGCAGGATACAACACAGTTTTCCAAATCTGTGTTGCAATGCAATCCTAAGCATCTTTACCTAGAAACAATTCCATTAAGTTCAACAGGGCTTATTCCCAAGTAAATGTCCACAGGGAGTCGCAGCCTTAGGATTTTTCCACGTAAGTCATTTGAAAATTGCATTATTGTTTGCTTGCAGATCTTTGCCTGTTGCTCCTGCTGACTGCATTATATTTGGACAGGAGTAAGGCCGCTCCTGCTTAGGTGCATTCTTTTTTCACCCTAGCCGAATCAGCTAGTGCTGAAGAGTCCCCATTCCTCAACTGCCTGGGCTGAAGCTCTATTGTGGGGTACAATGATTAGCATAACAATGATGGATGGAGGGTGATCTGTTGATGCAGGAAGCATCTGTCCCCAGGAAACACAAGAAGTACCGGTACATGAAGGATGTCTGTCTGTTTAAAAGTCAGGTCCCTGAGCATTCGAAACTGCAATAGAGTTACAGTCTTTTGCACATGTGTACCACAAGGCACAAAAGGGACTAAGACAGGACAGGGAGAAACTAAGTTTTCTTTCACCTGGATCAAAGACTCATTTTGGGACCAACTCTAGACTTTGGAGAGTTCTTGGGCATCATATCCTCACTGAGGATGGGAGCCCTCTCTGAATAGGGCTCCCTTCTCCTCACTTCTAACACAATGAGCCCAATCCAAATAGCTCCCCCAAGGGAGGAGTGCAAGGCCAGATGAAGTGGATGCTCATGTTCCACCTTCTCCTTGCTTGCTTGCTTGCTTGCTTGGAGAAGGCAGGTGAACAGGCTGTGACAGCATGGGGGACAGCAGGGCCAGAATGCTCCAGGGGTGAGCCTGGGGCCCTCTACCTTTGTAGGTGCCCCACAATGCTGATGAGGGCAAGGTGTGGTAGGGGACATTATTCTGTTGTCACGCTGAGCTAAGATTCAACTTCCAAGTAAGACTCCATGCAATGGCTTTCCTAATGCACAGGAACAGCTTGGAGTGGCCCTGATGCTAACCTCTGATGCTAGTAGCACTGGCCTAAAAGACTCTCTTAATTGTCACTTGTTAAAGGGCCCTTGGATTCTGCAGTACTCCTGTTTCTCACCAAGTGTGTAGTAAAACAACCTACTATAACACCTTTATATAAAAAAATATGTGGGTGGGCGGGTTCAAGAAATCAGTTATAAATTCATCTATGTATTCATACACACACATGGGCAATCTTTGAACGGAAGCAGATACTAGAAGCACAAAGAACTGTGATAATAATAATAATAATAATAATAATAATAATAATAATAATAATTTATTATTTCTACCCCATCCACCTGGCTGGGTTTCCCCAGCCACTCTGGGCGGCTTCCAACAGAAGGTTAAAAATACATTAAAACATCAGTCATTAAAAACTTCCCTAAACTTCCCTGTGAGAGAAGAGATTCTACTGGATTCTGCCTGCCTTGCCTGCCCCCAAGCAAGCAATGCTATCAAAATTAAAGTGCATGATCACTTTGGAAATGGGAGTTTTTCAGTTCAGCAAGGAGGACAGAGTCGCTTGCCTCAATGAAGACTCCTGGAGTCAGGGCTAATATTCGTGCTGTAGTTCAGTTGCATCTGTGGGTTCTTTTTCAATTTTATGTTATTGGGGGAGGGAAAGATAATGAAGCTCAAACTAGCTGGACTTCTGCTCCTTTTGACAACAAAGAAATCAGGTCTATGTTCCTAACGTTCCAAGAGTTCTGTGAAGCTCGACTGTTTGCTGTCTTAACCTACCAATGTAGATAAAGAGGATTATTTGGATCTTTCATCTCTGAAAAACCCAAAGCCCCTTATAAGCAAATACAGCAAATATTTAACACTTAGGAGTAATTTTAGGCATGCAAAGGGTTCCTTTGATCTCCAAAGACCTTTTTAGCTGTTTAAAGTCATTCAGATGCGAGGGCATTTTTAGGATCTTTGAGCATATGCATAAAACATCACAGGAATGTAGCCAAAGGGGAGAGCTGCCAAAAAGAGGGAAACTGAGTGGCACTTCACAGTATTTTCTCTACGCATATGTACATTGTTGCATGAACAAACTGGTGCACACTAACGTGTGTGAAGATTGTGCAGTGTTCAATGTGCATGTTGTATGCTCATTTGAAAGTTGTGACTGGCAGAGGATGTTCACCCAGCAAAACAGACCCTTGCATGATCATCACATATGATCCTACACATATTTTATTTCATTTTACTGTTTTGCTTTGTTTTTACAGGGGTGTTTGTGCGTGTTGGGGAAAACGTCGCATGTAAAGTAGACTTCTGCCCCCAAATCTTGGCTTAACAATGCAAAGACACTTCATGGGTTTCTGCATGAAACCACAGCTAAACTACAGAAAACAAGCAGTGGCATTTTCCATGGCCAATACAGAATAAATGGGATGTCACCTTTTAAAGTTCCCTGCGTGCATAGGCAGCTGCTGACGTAGGTTGCAGCATAGTATGTACTCAATTTATGTGCCTAGCGAAGATAAAAGGCATGAATCCAGCCTGGTTCTGTGTGTGGAGGAGGTTAGTTCAAACCTAACATTTAGAAACTATTATCGTTATAATTGTTAATTGAGCTGCATAGTGATGTAAGAAAACAATCCCGCAGTCAAATTTTAAATAGTGCTCCTGTTCTGTTTCGAGCAGGGCTGGAGGAAATATCCAAAAACGTCTGTTCTGTTCAATTAGGAGGTTTGCACACTTTATTGTTGGGAACAGGACAATATTGACTTGACAATTAACACAGCTTAGAGCTTAGTTTTTCAAAGCAGACTTTGCCAACTTTGCCCAGATGTTTTGGACTATGGCTGCCATCCGCCGGGCTTCCCTATTGTTACTCAGTGGTGAGTATAAGGAACTTTACAGCTTTTCGCTCTCTTTGTTTACAGAGTGGCTGCATGTTCACCATAGATTTAAAGGCAATGGCTTCCCCCAAGGGATCCTGGGAACTGTAGTTTGTCAAGTGGTTAGTGATTTGGTCTAGATGACCCTTAGGGTCCCTTCCAATAGTACAATTCTGTGATCTTATTATTCTATAATGGTAGCAGCTTGCAAAATGATCTGCTTATTTTAATGTATTTCTAGATATAATTGGGCATTTGATACAGTATCCTCCAAAGAACGGGAACTTGGACTCTTATTTAATCAAAGAGAAACATGTAATTGCAACATTAATCTGTGAAACTACTACATACGCCTAAGCATTTTAGAGATATGGTCTTTGGAATCAAGTTCAAGCCATCTGAATTGGTTATTACCATGTGAAAGGGAAAAGTTTGTAGGGGGATGTACAGTGTTACCTTGGGTTACAGACGCTTCAGGTTACAGACTCCACTAACCCAGAAATAGTACCTCAGGTTAAGAACTTTGCTTCAGGATGAGAACAGAAATCGTGCTCCGGCGCAGCAGCAGCAGGAGGCCCCATTAGCTAAAGTGGTGCTTCAGGTTAAGAACAGTTTCAGGTTAAGAACAGACCTCCGGAACGAATTAAGTTCTTAACCCAAGGTACCACTGTATAAAGGAGCTTTCCTGACAAGAACACTTCTGAGAGAATATCAGCCCATCCCCATACACTGTCCTCTTGTGATATTTTGATCAACAAGGCAAGGTTATGATTTTAATCTTCCAACCATTTCCAATTAAGATTACTATTTCCACCAACCCCTTTCTTTCACGTACTGTAAGATGCCTGTGGTTTTAACAGCTTCATAACAGGCAGAAATGTGCTATGGCAATAAGGAGGGCTGCATATCAGTTTCTGCCTGTCACACGGACTGTTAGAAGGCACAGGAGCACTGAAGTGGCAACCCTCTGGCCACAAAACCCTGTGACACTTGGATCTCAGAGAAGCCTGGTTCAAATGTGGCAGCTGAAGGACTTAATGTTGTCCAAGGCCACTCACTATCTTTCTGTCTTTGTTCCTTATCTGTTAAATGGAATTAGAATCTTGTAATAGAAAGGATTGACAAGATAAGGAAAGGAGCACACTTTGCACATGAAAGTTGCCGTCAGTTAAGGAGCAGCCTTGTACTCAGCCTTGCTCAGCTTCCCCTGGACTCTTGGGTTGGCAATGGGGGACCCTGCCTGATCCCCACAAGACTTTGGTAAGTGGGAGGCATGGTTCCATCCTCTGGTGAGTTGCTCTCTGGATTAGGGCTAGGCATGACACCACCCCCAATCCCTTACATGGCTACTTGGGGAGAGAAAAGGAAATAGTTGAATAATTCACAAAATATGTTTTAATATCCTACATGTGCAGAAGGTCTTTGCCACTACAGCCAACAATGACTTGTTCAACATATTTGTACAGTGGTACCTCGGGTTACATACGCTTCAGGTTACATACACTTCAGGTTACAGACTCCGCTAACCCAGAAATAGTACCTCGGGTTAAGAACTTTGCTTCAGGATGCGAACAGAAATCATGCTCCGGCGGCGCGGCGGCAGCAGAAGGCCCCATTAGCTAAAGTGGTGCTTCAGGTTAAGAACAGCTTCAGGTTAAGAACGGACCTCCGGAACGAATTAAGTACTTAACCTGAGGTACCACTGTATTGGGCTCTGTAGAGACAGCCCCTGTGACCCGCCCAATTTATTACTTTCAACATGCACAACTCCAGCTTCCCTAACAAAGATGATACAAGACGTTCTGCAAACATAACTCAGTTATTATAACTTATTATATAAAGGGGAAGGGCCACAGTTCAGTGATAGAGCATCTACTTCACATGTAAAATGGTCCCATATTCAGTCCTCAGTAGGGCTGGAAATGTCCGCTGTCTGAAACCCTGGAAAACTACTGCCAAGCACTGTAGACAATACTGAGCTAGATGAACAAACAGTTTGACTTGGTATAATCCAGCTTCCTACGGTTTTGCATCTTTCTATTTATTATAGACCATTTTGTGCGCATTCAATTGGCATGCGACTGCTGACAGAAGGGGAAGGGGTTGGAGCAGGGCGGTGTATGTGTGCTCCACGGATGCGCATGATGACCCAGAATGCAACACTCATGTAAACAAGGAGTTGCCTGTGTTTGTAAAATCAGTGGCCCTCAAGGCAGCTTTGAAAGTAAATAAAATTAAAATGCGATGCGGGTGGCATTGTGGTCTAAACCACTGAGCCTAGGGCTTGCCAATCGGAAGGTCGGTGGTTTGAATCCCCACGACAGGGTGAGCTCCCGTTGCTCGGTCCCTGCTCCTGCCAACCTAGCAGTTTAAAAGCACGTCAAAGTGCAAGTAGAAAAATAGGTACCGTTCCGGCGGGAAGGTAAACGGCGTTTCCGTGCGCTGCTCTGGTTTCACCAGAAGCGGTTTAGTCATGCTGGCCACATGACCCGGAAAAACTGTCTGCAGGCAAAAGTCAGCTCCCTCAGCCAGTAAAGCGAGATGAGTGCCGCAACCCCAGAGTCGTTTGTGACTGGACTTAACTATGAGGGGTCCTTTACCTTTACCTTTTAAAAATTAAAACAGATGAATAAAAATAGAGAGCATTTGAATGAAGCCAGTGAAAAATGCAGATGTAAGGATGTACTTATTACACTTTCAGATGCCACACTGAGCAACACCAAATGATACAAAGTGGTGAAAATTTGGGGGTCTCGGCCATCTGCAGCAAAATGCCCTTTAGAGAGACACTGACTGTTCTCTCCACTGACCCTGACCAGCCACTATAGATAAACACAGGGCTTCCAAGGATCAGACAACAGATTACTGAACAGCTGTAAAGTGGTGGGCAGTTTTCAGACACTCTAACCTTTGAATAGATGACCCAACTGGATCAAAGTGTATCTTCCACTATGCTACTCAAAAGTACATTTCTGTGTGGTGCGCTTTTCCAAATCTCATTAATCAAATCCAGATTTAAAGAAGAACAGCTATTTTCTAGTGTTTGTCATATTCCTTAAATGTCATTCCAGTTATTGCACCATTTCCAGATGAGAAGACCTTGGGCAACACTTTCACATATATTCGGTTTAAGGGCTTGTCTACATGAAAAGGCAAAGAGATACCCTTTTCTCCCCTTATAGACAAGCCTTGCAACAGAATACATGTGTCGCAATGACTTCTTAATTTTAACCATTAATATCATAATGAGAGAGCTTAACATTTTTAAATAGAGGCTCAGGAGTCGTCTTGGCTGTGCATATACAAGTCGGCCTTTTGTAGAGAACGTGAAAATGACACCTATGGGAGTTGTTTTGTTAGGGTACCAATTTCATTTTTTGTGCGTTAACTTATAATTAACTTTTATGGACAATCAGGTTTTGGGGACGGTTTGGATTTGCTACACTTCTTAAGCTAGCATATAACTTTGATTTCTCCCTCCCTCCCCCCTTACTATCTGTAGCACTTTGCTCAACCTTCCTATGCATGTTTTTTCAAGTTCCAGCTTCTGTTCTGATTTTTATTAGGTAAACAGTATATTCTCAACTTGGTCAACAGGCTAGACTAGTTCAGAAAAAAAAGTATTAAATGGAGGGGCAAGCAAGGGAGCAATACACATTTATTGTCAATGTATTTTGACCATGGAAAGCGTTCCTTAAAAACTATCTATGGTGTCCTTCCTCTGCAATTTCAGTAGATTCACCTGTGGGTTAACCTGGCTGTTCAGTTTTGCTGTGAAACAGTCCTCTGTTTTAAATTTACCTTTTCTGTTACTGCAGAAAATCTTACAATATGCCCAATATGCAGCATATGAGAGAACACAGCAAACACAGGAATTATTTTCTTAGTGCATAACTATGATGACATAACTTTGTTCTGTTTCTGCTGGGTGAAAATAATAGTGCACTTACACAGACTTATGGAAAGTCAGCATCACTTTAAACTGGAATGAAGTTATGTCAGCTATGCTATAACAGTGCCAGAGTCTGAGTCCTCTGCCTGAGGGCCAAACTAGACATGATATTTGCCTTAACCCTCCTCCCCAGTTTGACCAGTGCTTTGAATAAACTAGTTTGGTTTAATGACGTTCACTGAATTAGTTCAAAAAGCTCTGAAGGAACTCAAGAGTTCACATCCTTAACTCTGTAGTTCCTAGAAGTGAGGAAAGAAGGGGAATTTTCATTTCTGTTGCCACAGTGTGACTGAAGTCATCTGTCTGCAGCTGCTTGCAAGGAAAGGGACAGTTAAACTCTAATCTCACATCCACTGAGCAAAGCGCTCACTGTCCTGGTTCTCACTGGTGGAAACTGTACTGGACCCTTGTCTCTGTTTTTGCCAAAGGCTTGGATGCATAGATAACTTCAGTACATAAGTCAGGTTACAAGGTTCATCAATCAACAGGTGCAGCAGAGGTTAAAGTACATGGCTAAACACAAACTAAGATGATGTCTCAACATTTGACATGGCCCACATCTCTCCTTTCAAAGAGCAGAAGGCCACAGTCATTTGCCTGTTTGTTGTCCAGAGCCACAGGACTAGACATACACAATAGTAGGAAGAACTGCAAACAAAAATGCGTATATTATAAGATATTCTCACCAAAAAAATCCAGAGGAATTTTTATTTAATTGCAAACTGATACGGAAATGTTGAGAACTCAAGAATGGAAAAATGAATTAATTAAGCTTTTTGGAAATAAGTACTGTTCTGTACATTCATTGTGTCTGTAATATTGCCATATTATTACTCTCAATGTTGTAATCTACCTTGAAAACATGATGTTCTGTAATAATAAAGTTTCCTTAAAAATTAAAGAAGATTGGAAGAACGATAAACTCAGAGACACCAAAATGGGCATATTCTGCCATCTCTACTCTCCAACCATTTTCTGTCTCTGTCTATTAAGAGTCTTGTAATTATCAAACCATCAGAAAAACTGACTAGCCCTGAGGGGGGCAGGGCGAGGCGAGTCGGTACTTCTTAGTTTGTTGTTTCTGTTTTAACTACAAAAGCCATTTGTCTCATCTTTCCATGTTCTTTGGTTTGAAGAGCACTTGTTATCTGCGTAAACATGTTGAAACGTACAACAGTTCAGCTCTGTGAGGTGGATTACTGTGTTTCTACTTCCTGGACCTTGCAATTCCCTAAGGCAAGCACAACAAGAGGACGCTCAAGGTGGGCATCAATAAAACACAGAGTGAGTTTGGCTTTACTAGGCTTGCTCAAAATTACATGCATTGTGGGTGGGTGTGAGCTCAAACCAAGGAGCTGTAAACAAAACGCTTTGAAATCTGTGCACGTAACCTCACACATAAAAAGGTTACAGAAATGCAAACAAAGACCACAAAAGGGCTTGCTCCCATTTGAAGAAACCCCATGCCAACTCTGTGACCAAATGCCACTAACTTGATCCCATAACATTTTAGGGATTGAAAGGTCACCATGAGCGCATTATATTGGATATGAAAACAAATTGGCAACTGATCATAAGAAAAATGGTTTTGCTTTAGAAAAAACTAAGTTGGAAACAGAGTTGTTGGACACTAAAGTTCAGAATCTGTCTTAAATGTATAATTTATTGTTGGAATGGCATACAAAGGATGAACAAGTTACATCTGTGATGATAGATTGGGCAAGAGATGTGGGACACAACATAATGTTTGAAGACTGGGAAAGGTTGTGGAGGAAAGGGGTCAAGTTCACTGCATGTACGGTGTTAAAGGAAAATATTATGAAAATGATGTATAGATGGTACTTAACCCCTGTAAAATTAGCAAAGATATATCATAATAGTGATAATCTATGCTGGAAATGTAAAGAAAAAGAGGGTACCTTTTATCATATGTGGTGGACCTGCCCCAAGGTGAAAGACTTCTGGGAGAAGATTTATAATGAATTGGAAAAAAATGTTGAAATATACATTTATTAAGAAACCAGAGGCCTTTCTTCTGGGAATAACAGGTTTGGAATTGCCCAAGAAAGATGTTAAATTGTTTTTGTATGCCACAACTGCAGCTAGAATTTTGTTAGCTAAGAATTAGCTCCCAATAGTGGAAGCCAGGCAGATGAAGATGATGGACTTTTCGGAGCTAGCCGACCTGACTGGAAGAGTCCATGACCAGAAGGAGGAGGAGTACCAGGACGATTGGATGAAATTCAAAGACTATTTAGTTAAATATGCTAAGATAACTTAATTGGAAAAACTTGCAAATACCAGATAGGCTTAGGATTTAAATATGTGACATTAGAGAATAAAATGTTTAAAGTTAAAATGAAAAGGAAGAAAGATGTTAAGTGACTAGGTTAATTTTATGAGAAAATTGGTTTTGGAAAACTGTTACAATGATATACAATGAAACTCAGCCAGGGGGATTTGAGGAAGTCATTTAACAATGTTACTAAGATTGTATTAAGTACAGTTAATATCTATGTTTGTTTGTTTAAAATTTTGGAAAATCAGTAATTTTTTTTGAAACAACAACAACAAATTGGCAACTGATCTCCCTACAACCTCTGCAAACCCTTAAAATCTGCTCCAGTAAGCCCCCCCCCAACCATCCAGTAAGCCCCCCAACAACCATCTGGAGCAAATGGGGCAGAAGGCATGACAAGAATACACCAAATGTTGGTGCTGTATGGCTTCTGTTTACTAACTTGCACTAAACAGAAACTGTGATTTACTGAAATGAATGAAGACTGCCAAGAACAGTGGTGTGATACACTCGGTGGCGTAGCGTGGGGGGTGCAGGGGGGCCGGCCGCACCGGGCGCAACATTTGGGGGTTAGGGTTAGGGGGCGCAAATCCACAGGTTAGGGGGCGCAAATCCACGGGTTAGGGGGCGCAAATTACTTGCCTTGCCCCGGGTGCTGACAACCCACACTACGCCACTGGATACACTGCATCCATTATTTCATTTTCTTCCTATATACATAAAAAATGGAAGGCTGCCCTTATGCATCCCACATTGGAAGATTTGTACTGCCTCACCACAGTCCTGGGTTTGCTGAGAGGAGCAAAAGAGAGGGCAGGCTGCACAACTGCCACGACCATGGCATGGGAGTGAGAAGAGGGAAGTACACAAAGGGGGAGGGTAGTTGGTTTTAAACAACAGCAGTTTGTGTAAAACAGGGATGGGGCGGGGGACACAGAGTAAAAACATTTTTTTAAAAAAATAGCAGCAGTTTTACCACCCTCGCAGACACATTTGGTAAAGACACAAGAGAGGGCCTTCTAGCTAGCTGCTCCCGGACTGTGGAGCTCTCTTCTTGCAGAAGGCTAGACTCCCTCTCTGCTTTCCTGTTGCCAGCAGGCAAAGGGGGCGGGTTTTGTTTTGCAGCAGGGTCTCTTAATAGTGGGTATTGTTGTATATTTTCTTGTGCTTTCAAGTGGTTTTAAATTGCATGGATTCAGTGCTGTTTTTAATATAGCAATTTACTTGTTTCTTTAAAAATGCAACTGATTGGTGTGTTTTTAACCTGCACCTGTTTTTAATGCATGTTGTGACCCGGGGTACAGTGCTGGGAGAAAGCTAGGACATTAAATAAACAAACTTCCTTTGCAAAAGGTGCGTGCCTGGTAGCTGCCCAGTAACCTTTGGTACTCCGAATGCTCCGGGTGGTGACGGCGGCGGCTCCACTTTTGTTTTGATAGAGCGCCCCAATAACACACTAACATTAGGGACGCATTGCAGAACCACTAATAAATCGGAATGATGTGCGGATGGTCCAGTACAGATCTGCCACTAATTCGCCGGTCTTGAGGGACTATCAGGCGGGGCCAGAGCAGCCAACTCCTAGGGGCTGAGATCCCTTCGGCCAGCCCCCTAAAATATTCGTGGGGGCTGGGCTCCCCCCCCAAAAAAGCTGATGAGCATTGCCATTCAAATGATGTGCGCGTGCTGTGTCTTGTGATCGATTTTGCGGGGCTTACCTGCCCCCCCCCCCATATTTTATTCAAGTTGGCACTCCTGGGTGGGGCCATTCTTAGCCTTTTCTGGAGGCGAAGGAGTCTGAACCTGGGCGCTACACCCCTTCCCACACTCTCGTTTTCCATCTAAAGAGCGGGAGCCGTGCAAATGTCTCCCGAGGCGGTGCGGAGCCGTCTCTCCTTCCCGCGGGGAAGCTGCCTTCCACCCCCAGCGCGCAACTCTTGCAGCCGCCCAGGCTGCCCTGCTGCTGCCGCCCCCGCGTTTTCGCCTCGCAGTTTGCCGAGGGCCGGAAGTGACGCCAGGGCCTGGCGAATGAGCACACCTTGAGTCACCTGGGGAAAGGAGACGGCGCCGCCAGATGGGAGGGCGCTCAGTCCGCGAAGGGAGGCCGTGCAGTTCAGGTGTGTCTCGCGCGGGGGGGCGAGTCGTCCGGCTGTCACACTGGGGGAAGAATCCGGGGGCCGCATGGAGAAGGAGGGCCGCTCGGCGTGGCCCATGGGGCTGCTGAAAACCTTCGACGCCAGCGAGTTCGGCAGCTGGGAGAAGATCGGCTCGGGAGGCTTCGGGCAGGTTTACAAAGTCCGCCACGTCCACTGGAAGACCTGGCTCGCCATCAAGTGCTCGCCCAGCCTGCATGTGGATGAGAAGTAAGGGCCGTCGGAGCGCCGGGCTGGGCGTCGGGGAGGAGGAGGGAGCGCCGGGCGCCCGGTTGGACTTCCCCGACCGAGGATCGCTTGGCAGCGGAGCAGCCTGAGCCCCTGAGCTGGGTTCAGGCTCCTCGTGGGTGGGGGTGTCTTGTCAGCTGGCAGTGGCGCGATTTTATATTTTGGCGTTGTTTTGCAAGTGCGGTCCAGAATACGCGCGACGGGCGCCTTGGCGAAGCCTTCGAAGGGCTGCCCGGGCTGCGTTGTGACCTTTGGAGCGGTTCCCTTGGTTTCCAGAGGTGGACGGTCCCGTTGCCCTCGAGACTGCCGCGCGGAGTCGTGCAGGTGTCGAGCCACCAGGGACCGAGAGAGCCCGATCTGCTGGGCTTACTTCGGAGGAGGCACGCTCAGGGTGGCGCTGCGAGTCGCAGACGGCAAACCTGCTTGCACCCGCACCCCGCCCCTTGGTAACTTCCCACGCTGAGCCCAGCTGCAGTTCTGGGCTGCTGCTAGCTAGGAAGGGATTCCCCGTTTGCTCAAAAGCACGTTTTAGACAGGTCTGCTGCTGGGTTTGAGAACTTAATATACAGTGGTGTTTTGTTTTGAAAATCCGCTTCGGTTGAGATGTTCGCATTTTCGTTTCCTGTTGCATAGTTCGTAATTTGCAGTTTCAAAGACGGCGCTGCTTTCCTACGCGAGGCTTCGCCTTATGCAAGGAATTTGTCCTGATTGTGTCATCGACTTCTTAAGGAAGACAAAGCCTATCTTTTGTGCTGCTCGGATGGCATAGAGAGGAAGCTAGGACGAAAAAACCCAAAGCCGTTTTATTTCCCTCCTTCGGCTGGTTTGCTTCGAACAGCCTAAGAAAGGTGCAGAGTTAATTTCAGTTTGCTGAGCCGCCTGGAGGAAGGAAAGGGATAGGAAAAAGAGAGATAGGAAAAGACTGGTGTGCATTAAAAATCCCATGTGTGCTTTCCAACTAAGACCTACTCCGAGTAGACCCATTGAAGTCAGTGTTTCTACTCGGAGGGCGATTTGGCAGGCTGCCACGCCATCGTTCCACTCAAAGGGCCTTTTGGCGAAACACTTCGGCTCCATGAAAGCGAAGCAGAAACACTTTGAAAGGGGCACCGTCCGCTTCCCACGGTCCTGTCCCGTCCCAACATCTGCAGCTCCGGTTCGCTCGCTGCCTCCGGTTGTTTGCTCCTCGCTTGTGAAACGATTATTTTCATTATACGCCGCCGCGCATGCAATACGTTTGCTTACAATGGGCGCTTTTGCACCGCGAGGCCAATTTGCCTGCAGATTTGCGGTAATGGCCCCTTTGTAATGCACTCGCTTAATGAAAGGGAGGCTGCATTTATAAGCAAAACGCGTTGGCAACAGTACGGGACGCTGGGAGCGATCGGCTTGTCGCTGCCTGCAAAGGTGTGCTTCGTTCGGTGGAAGGGACTGGCTGTTCTGCAAGGAGGGTGGCGTGCAACGGAAGCGGTGGAGGAGAAGGGAGAGGTTTTCTGGGCCTTGGTTTGGCTTGGCATTGTGTCGGTGGGCTTGGGAAAGGCTGATCTTGAAAGAAAGGTTAGCAACAAGTGGTTGGACCCAGACTAAAAAGTTTTGTTGCACTTGGACCCCACAGAAATGAGTGTGAAAGTTACTCATGGTGACTAGTAACTTCCCATTAATTTCAGTGGAACTAATTTATGGTGTTGCAAGGTCAGTGCTCCTCATGCGTGCAAGTTTTTTGCATGGACCACATGACATTGTTGGCAGAAAAATTGCCTTTTTAAAAAATAGAGAGATTTACCATTTCTGGGGGAAATTGGATATTTATTTATTAAATGTATTTCTCACCCTTCTTCCCAAAGGATTAAACAAAAATATTGTTGCCAGTTGACTTCTTGCAAGATCTAAACAACCCATTTGCAAATTAAGTCTTAATCCAGCCTAAATTTCTTGCTGAAGGGGTCACTTGCTGCTTCACACATGAGACTAGGTTGCAAAATGCAGCATGCTTTGGTCCTAAATGTCTTTGAAAGCAAATCCTATTGGGGCTTGTTTTGCTTCTATGTAATGTTGGGCTGCCAGATAGCCTTGTGTTGCATCGTTTTATCCCAGAAATCACCAGCAAAAGTCCTGAGCTGCCATTTAGAAATTGTCAATTCTGGAAATTAAAAGTATAGCTATATTCATATCTCCTCAGAAGCAAGTTGTCACTGTGCTTGGTGGACTTCCTCAGTGGTAACCATAGTTCTGTGGGACAGCACACTTGTTTTGCATAGAGAAGGTCCCAGGTTGTTTCAGTCCCTGGCACCTTAGGATCAGGTAGCAAGGTGATGGGAAGATGTGGGAAGAACCCTGGAGACCTGATGATAGTTAGAGCCAGGTGGACAAATAATCTGACCTGGTATAAGGCTTCAGTGTAATACCCTGAGCTGTTTTTAGCAACAGATCACATTTGGCTTCTGATCTGAGAACCTGTGAAGTTTTCTTTTTAATTTTGGGATTCTACCCCCAAGCATAGCTCATTCTCTTGGGGCAACTTTGTAGGCATCAAAAATATGAAACCGATCGCTATCTTCACATTTATTTGTAGTACTAAAGTCTGCTGAACAAAGCTTTAACAAATCTGTAAAAGTCATCCCTCATTTGATGTATAGTTGATGCATGTATATATTGCTTTCGCTCTACATGAACTCTAAATCGCACTGAAGGTTCCCCGCAGTTTGCAACATCTCACAGGTGGATGAATGATCAGAGTGATGTGTATAGAGTGCCCTAAATGTGTTATACAGTAGTCATATTTTTATATATATCCTAATTTTCAGAGCTTGTGTAGTTCATGGAAAAACAAACATCAGAGAGAAATAGTAAACACTCTAGAGTGCATACAGCATTGAAATTGTATTGCAGGACCAACTTGTCTGCAAACGCTGGTTTCAAAAATCTGTCACCGCTTTTGAAAACTTGGGCTTATATATGTGAATATGTCAATTTAGCTACATCGCTCAGACATCACTTTAAACTGCTACAATGGAATTTGATTGCTAAGTTGTCAGTGCTTATTGCAAAACGTTCCACGCACTTGGTACTCACTATTCAGTCATGATTTTTGAGCAATACCTAGACTAAAGTATTTGACCCACTACTACTGGAGGTCAGGGAAAAGACCTAGCCACTGTACATTTAAATGCTTTTCATATGTTAAAGATATTGATTCTGACACAACACTGCTAACAGCAAAGTATTGAAAAAGGAACCACTGGGGCGATCTGGCCCAGTTCTCTGTCTGCCCATCTACTCACCTGTTCCCACAGGTCAAGCTGTAGAACTCATACCACAGCGTGCAACAAGTTGAAAGACCATAGCTTCAAATGCCAAGCCCTTTATTTTAGGGAAGGGCACATTCTCCCATCCTGATTTAGAGAAAAAACACTATTTGATCTCAAGTGCAATGATCTCTGTTGGCAGAAACCATATCCTGGCCTAAGACAAGTAGCTCCACAGAATCATGGGGTTCCTTGAGAGTATCCATAAGACAAATTGCCCAAAATCCAGTTGCCCACTATTATTGATAATTCATTGCAGTGTGTTGCCAGGTTGTACATAACAGATCTTGCTGCTGCCCGGCTTATCCTTGCAGTGTTCCTGAAAGCACATCCCTGATTCTCTGCTGTTTCGCAAGAGGCCCACAGCAGGTAGATGAATGTGGAAAGTTTGAACACTGCTGTGTAAGTCACTCACACTGGGTATACAAGTTCACAGGAAAAGGAAGGCCACGACAAAAAATAATTTGAGAGCTGTGTGCACGTAGACAGACAGGGAAACTTTCCTGATCCTTCTGTGCCCTAACTGGCGATCTGGAATACAAAGCCGCTGTCAACTCATTCATCTCTACTTGGAATCGAGTAGATTCCAACAACTCTTCCATGAGAGTACTGCAAAAAAGTCATGCTTTTAAAAGTAGAAATGTCTGTAAGCAAAAACCATCTCATGGAATCCGACCCATAAGCGCGAGCACTTTCTAGCCATTGAAGAGCTGTGCTATTCACTGGCATATGTAATAAGCGTCTGTTAATAATGGGGGTTGTACGAGTGGAATAGTCTCCCTCAGTAGATGGTGGACTCTCATTCTTTGGAGGTTTTTAAGCAGAGGTTGGGTGGCCATCTGTCATGGATGCTTTAGTTGAGATTCCTGCATTGCAGGGGACTAGATGACCCTTGTGGACCCTTCCAACTCTATGATGGACTTCTAGTGGGAGGTAACAACAGGAGTGTTCTACCAGTGTTAGTTTTGTTGAAGACTTAGTTCAGCTGCTTCTATTTCGATGGAGGCGAAAATGTTTAAAAATACCATTCCTGAAATATCTCTGGGGAAAGTGCAAGCCCTAAGTGGGCATAGAGATATATAAAATGGGCACCTTTTTGTGACGCAAGAAATGTGCATGCTCTCAAATAGGCTGTAGCTCTCCACCATTATTTTTAATTTTTTCCTCTTCCTGAATCTCTTCTTAATATTTCTGTATATATTTCTGGACTTGCAGTGTTCTTCTCTGTGGAGCAGATCATCTGGCCCTTAAATTCCTCTCTCTGTGTGTCTGTGTTTGTGTTCCAGTGGTGAAGATTGCTAGCTGAAGGATTTGAGAGTCCTGTTCCTAGTTGTTTGGAGATGGTCCATATTGGGAACCTCTGGCCGAGGGACCAAATGTCAAGCCCTAGGCCAAACCCTCTTGTTAGGACCAACCCTTCATTGACTTTGCTCTGCACCCTTCTTGTTGCTTCTGTCTGTTCAAGGAATATGTTCTTGAACTGTGATAATGTTTCTTGCTTGCCTGGATGACGAAATTGTGATGGTGTGTGTATGTGTGTATACTGTTGGCAGGCTGGAATGTAGCCCACTATACAAAGGTGAGTGCCACATCCTTTAGCTTGGCCACTTCTGCCCCAGCCACACCAAGTACTGGCAGGGGGCCCCTGGAAAATTCATCAGAAAGGACTGTGGCCCTCAAGCTAAGAAGGTTTCCCCTTCCAGTCTATAGTGAAAAAGCACATTATGTTCTCTCATTATGTAAAAAAAAAAAAAGCGTTAGACAGTAATGTGAAGGAAAGTTCTGGCTAACTTGTCCTTTTGAATCATGACTCCTATTGCAATAGTGCCAGTACCCGTTTGCCCGTACAGCTTAGAGGGACAATGAATATTTTTGTTTCTAAAAAATGCCTCGCTGTAGGAAGTAAGCTGATCTCAGATTTGGAAAGAACAGTGTGTGATTCAGTAATGAATAAACCATGATGCTAAAAACTTTATCTAGGTAAGTGAAGGATTAGAGGATTCTTCCCCACCCCCCTGCCTAGCTGGGCAAGCTTACTGCCTTACTGCCTCAAGAGCTGCTTGTTAAAGGCAACTTTGAAGTGGGGTCTTGGATGGCTCTGGCCACGATCACCTTGCTCCTTCATAACTGTATGCAATAATGGTGACTAAATATAGTTGCTAAACCTGTTGTGTATAACTAATGACCTTTGCCATACTTCAAGCAGAAAGAAGCGAAGGACACCTCCAACCGGGTGTCTGCGGTGCTTCTTGCCTACAGTGTACTGGGTGGGCCTACTGTAGTGTTGATGATGGTAATGATGGGGTTTAACCACTTTGGGCAGGCTACTGGTAAGACCTTCATGCTCACTGAGTTAAACGTCATGCACTCTTGGCTGGGAGCAGTTCCCAGCACATTACAGGCCCTACCTCAATCAGGGCATGTGTTGGCTTGTGCTGCTAAGCTTTGCCCGTTGCAGCTCCAGAGGTCAAAGTAGGCAGCAGGCACCAAAGCAGGAAGTGCTTTGGGTGCTTTCTTTTGAAGTGCAAACAAATGAAATGGCATGCAAGCAGGATCTTCTCTTTAGGCCCATTGTGATATTAGAAAAACACAAAGGCTTGTGCCTGGGGAGGGGAGCGGAGAAAGGCTGGGTTATAATGGAGGGATAGTTTCCTGATGGCCTATCTGTGTCATGGTATCAAACCCTTTGTATTGAGGTATAACCATGTTGCAACTAGATTAATTTGTATGGTTGATAATTCTTCTCTAAGTGAGTCTTTGGATACTGTTCTTTTTTCTTTTCTTTTCTTTGTGCAACTTGTCATGGATTTACAACTGGGGGTTCCACTTAATGTGATTTGATTTCCGTGGATGATGTTTGTGTGCCAGTGTCTACAGGTTCTCATCCTTTCTTTGTGTGGGTCTTCTTTTCATCTCTCCGAAGGTCCCTGCCTAAGAATGGAGGAGAGAGACATAATTGTTGACTCTTGTTTGTGTGTGTTTGTTATGAACTAGAGATTGCTTCTCTATAGTAGGGAGAGTTTTTCATACAGTAAACGCCACATAGCATGACTAATGATGAATGGCATCTCAGACAGATGAGTGTTGAGGCGGACAGGGTGTAGAGCAGAGCTGTATCTGAAATCCTCTTTGAGCCCAGAAGGCAGCTTGCTAGTTCAGAACAAAACAAGATCAGACCAAAGACTCATCTAGTCCACCATCTTGTTCTCATGGTGACCAACCAAGTGAGCTTCCTTGGAGGGAGGAGATGTAGCCCAGTAGTGGGTAAGATCACAGTATGTGCATGTTGTGGCTACCGTTCTAACTTCCTAAGTGTTCAGAAGTATCTCTGTATTTGTGTTTGGCCTCTGCTGAAATTTATCATTACTTTCTCACCAAGGTCACTATTGGAATATTGTTGCCATCCCCAAACTATTTAGGCTGTGAGAGTTGTAGGCTGGAACTGGGAGCAAGACTACTTTTGGGGCAGTCTGTTTTGGGGGGGGGGTCTGAAAGAAAGCTAAAGCTATTATGCTTGAAATAAGGGCTTCAATTTTAATTTTCCCTGGGTGCAATTATTTTTAAATAAGCAATTCCCCCTCTTAAAAATAGAGTCCTCAGAATTCTTAACATTGGAGAATGACTCCCATCCACAAAGTCTAAGACAATAAGATCACAGCATATAAACATCTGTGTGCTGTGTTTTTTTATATCACATGAGCCAGGTTGCCATGGGCAACTAAGGCACAACTTTATTGCTTTTTAAAGCTAGATAATATCTAGGCAATTACAGTTCTGCATGGGACCTTTGAGAATTGGACACAGCACAGCAAAGTTGCTGCCTACTCCTTTCCACCAGCTGCTCTGCGTTATTATGTCACACCAGCTAGGTCCACTCAGAGCACTGCACTGGAGAGGGTGGTAAAATAGCAGCAGCAGCAGCATTGGGAAAGGGAGTGCTAAGATTTATCAAGGATTTCCCCTTGACATCATGTTGTAAAATTTAACTTGGTTAGTATCAGGAATGTGGCTTGCTGCAAATTTGGGTAGGAGCTGGGGATCTCTGGAAACAGCTCTTCTTTGAGAACAGACTGATGATGATGGTCAATCAGCTGCAAAGCACTTAGCCCTGCAAGCCTTCACAATGTAACAGGAAGAAAAGCAAAAGCAAAATTAAGCCCTAAAAGCTTTTACGGTGGGTTTTCTTTTATAATGGCAGTAAATAGATTGAAACCTTTTCATTAAGTGGCAAAATGCCTCAGTTAAATGCAAGTTGGCAGAGATGTTATTTTCCAAAATTTCTCATTTCCATTTCTCCTTGTGCTTCTTTGTTCAATAAGTCAATCCCTATTTTCGGTCTTTGGTAAGATTGCTTCTCTGGAGCCCTTTTACCAATCCTCTTGTATAGGAAGCCTGTGGCCCTGCAGATATTGTGGACTCCCCAACTCCCATCAGCCCCAGCCAGCATGGCCAGGGGTCAGGGATGATGGAAGCTGCTGTCCCACAACATCTGAAGGCTGCCCAGCTCCTCATCCCATGCATGTATATATGGTAGTATTCCCCCCCCCCTTCCCCTTTGATCCAATTGCCTTTTGAGTCATAGTCACGGCAGAGTACAATCCACAAACTCAAATCTATTTTTGCTTTGATGCCTAATCATGACTTAGATGTCACTATGACAGTCATGCAGTACAGTATGTAAATAAAGTCTTTCACTTTCCATTTGCTGTGATGACTGGGTCTCAAATATTGAATGGGGTACTTGGTTTTTCTTCTTTTGAATTAAAAAGGAAACCAGGTTGTATCACTGTTTGTTGCAAGTCATCTTCTGTAACGTGAAGAAACAGATTCAAATAGATTTTCATATAAATACCCAGATCTTATAAGATTGTGTCCTGTCACCTATGGCCTTGCTGCTGGAACTGATACTGAACTAATACACAAGTATTTTTTATTGAAATGCTATCCTTAAGTAGAGGAATATCCGTAATCACGGTTGTACACCTTGGTAGGATAAGACTGAAGGCTGAATCAGTACTCATATCTGGCATTGCAGTTGCAAAGCCAAGAAGAGCTCAGCTTGGAGCCCACTTGAAGAAGAGGCGGAGAGTTATCTTTATGCCACAGTTCTCGTCTCCAAAGAGACACACTGATGTTAGAAGGATAGAAAAAAGTATTATAATCAGGAAACTGAAATGTGTTTCATGTGCCTCAAAGTGAATGAGACACGAAGAGGAACAAACACCAAAGTATTTTACTTGAGAGGCAAATAAGGAAGGGAATACAGCTGAATGATAGACACTTTTCATTCAGTTATACCTAATAGAGAAAAGCATATTGTCTCCTCCTGTTCAAAATGTTTTTCAAAACAATGAAATTAGGGAAGCCTTTGGGCAGTTTTTAGTACTTTAGAACTTGTGCCTCTCAGTACTTGAGGATATGCACAGGAGTCGTGTAAAAACCTCTCAAAACTAGCAGCAATTGCTAGGAGACAAGCAGAGTTGCTTGTCCCAAATGCAGATAACATATTCTTGCAGGTTGGTCTTGGGTCCTGTATTGGAATGTGCACAGGTGTATAGATAAAGTTAATCTTTTTTTGCTGGAAAATTAAATAAGTGGAATAATTATTATTGATAGAGATCTCCAGGTTGAGTATTTTAATGTTCTGATCATTTGCATATATATGCAGTATATATTTTACTGACTACTGTGGGATCATTATCTCCTCTCTTTGGAGTAATAATGAAGCATTTAACTGGCTTCTCTGAGGAAGTACATGCTAGAAACATGTACTTTTAAAGCAGTGTTTCTTGCCTAGCAAGTTTTTATAATTGCAATTTTTAGAGTACAATCCTTTGGGTGTTATAATAAAGGAGATACATATTTGAACAATGCAAAGGGAACAATAAAACTTTCTAAGAGGGAACGGGAGGGATGCAGAATAAGTGAGGTGGCGTACCTTAGGGGTTCCTTTAAAAGCTTTTCTGATTGATTATTACACACATTTGATGGCTCACCTGATCTGCTGCCATGGATTTTGTCCAACAGGTAGGCTGTGCACGTACTGAACCTTTAAAGC
This sequence comes from Podarcis tiliguerta, assembly GCF_965153285.1. Taxonomy (NCBI): domain Eukaryota; kingdom Metazoa; phylum Chordata; class Lepidosauria; order Squamata; family Lacertidae; genus Podarcis; species Podarcis tiliguerta. Next base: position 53,569,416 of record NC_139537.1, on the reverse strand, counting down.
ACATTCAAAATACATCCTTTCCCACAAATAATTCTGGGCTAGTTTACCCCTCACAGAGTTAGTTTCCAACAACCCTTAACAATCTACAATGCCCAGAATTCTTTGAGGAAGGGAATGTGTTTTGAACATGCTTTAAAGCTGAAGTGTGTACACAGCTGTAGTCTTGCTGCTGATTGGGGGAAATCAAGTGACAAAAATATAATCTATCCCCCATACAAAGTATGTGCAGGCTGATTTGGGGTCTTACTGTTTACAGCTACATATGCATTAGAAAATTAGATCCATATGGAAGACTTCTTTCTTTTTCAATGGTAAGAGTTTTACATTTGGAAAATAAATAACATTCTGTGAATATTGGCCCTCATGGAATTTGCTAGTCATTCAGCATTCTGGATAGTGAGAAAAGTGTTAATTCGGGAGAAATACTTTTAGCCGCATGTGCTGCTCCGTTAACTGCTTAATGTTAGTCTGAAAGACTAAGGGGAAATTAGAATTATGGAATTGGAAAGAAGCCATTTAACATTTTCAAAGCCACCTTCACTCAGTGTGCAGAGAGTGGGATTGTGGATGCTGACCTCCTCAGATTCAGTGGGACATCTGAAAAGGGTTTCAGCACATTGACAGCTATATGCACATGGATCTTCCATGTGCTCAGTATCTTGCATATATAGCTGGACGAGTGCAAAGGTCCCTTCCAGATGTTTTGCTGAATGTGCAGAGGTGGCGGGGGAACATTATGAGGGCATCTGAAGAGAGCTAGATGTCTGTGATACTCTAGACATTATCTCATTGGTGATAGGTTAAAGGTAAAGGGACCCCTGACCATTAGGCCCAGTCGTGGACGACTCTGGGGTTGCCGCGCTCATCTCGCTTTATTGGCCAAGGGAGCCGGCGTACAGCTTCCGGGTCATTTGGCCAGCATGACTAAACTGCTTCTAGCGAACCAGAGCAGCACACGGAAATGTCGTTTACCTTCCCTCTGGAGCGGTACCTATTTATCTACTTGCACTTTGATGTGCTTTTGAACTGCTAGGTTGGCAGGAGCAGGGACTGAGCAACGGGAGCTCACCCCGTTGTGGGGATTTGAACTGCCGACCTTCTGATCGGCAAGCCCTAGGCTCAGAGGTTTAACCCACAGTGCCACCCACGTCCATTTTGGGTGATAGGTTAGATATATTAGATATATTATATTAGATATATTTCAGAATTTTAAGCCCATTGATTTTTAGTGTGCCTACTCTTACCACTTCGTTAGATACCCCCATTGTGTTAAGACTGAGATGAAAAGGTACAAAAGTGAGATGAACATGTTTGTCCTTTATTATATTTAATCAAGGAGAATAGATACATATCACTGGGGATAATGGAACAGGACCTTGCCATTAAAAGCTTTTGACAAGCTGTGCCCTGTGCTTAGAGCTTGAGCAATGTCAACCAAGTGAGCGCAGGTATCTTTCACCATTGTTCAATTATGCACATGTGGTGTCCTCTGACAGTTTAGTAGTCCTCAGTGTGATGAAAAAATTGAGAATATTTGATAGCTAATATTCTGAAGCCCTCGTCATGCACTCGGTGTGAATATGTGTGGTATAAAATTTGGAATGGAGGAAAAGCACACACACAGGTCCTGCCACCAAGATCCCTGTGCATGCTGGTTCCTCTTTCAGACTTTCCTGCATTGAGATGGAACATCTCAAGTGGAGCAGAAGTGTGTTCTCGTGAATCCCCATAGATTCCTCTTTGTGACCGGGACCCCCTATTAAGCAGGATTCCTGATCACAAGGATGATTCTAAGCAAGTTCAGCTTAATGTGCTTAGGACCTCCCTTAAGACCTTTCCCTCTCAATGCAGTAAAATCTAAAATGAGGATATTTCAGGAGGGGGCTTGGGTACATTGCCTCCCCCCCCTTTTTTGCCCACACACATTCAGGTGAACTCTTGAATAGGGCTACTGTACCCATCCAATTTAGAATGCTAGTTCATTCCCCTTTCTGTTTACTTGGCAAACAAGCATAAAGCAGGGAAGAACTTTCTGAAACAAACCTCTGTTCATACAGAAGTTGGAGGCCACTGGCTTTCTCTTGTCCACAGCAAAAATCTCCCTTTTCAAGTTCCTCTCCCATATAGAGCCTCCAAGATTTTTAGCAATGCAGTCCTCAAGGCAAATGTCATGTTATATGGAAATTATTGGTAAACTTTACCTTTCTACCAAGTTCCTTCCCGCTTCTTTCCCACTGGACTCAGAACTTCAGTTCCTGGGCTTTCCCCAGCCAAAAAAGTGTCAGTGGCTGGAGATGAGTATGTAGTATTCATGACATGTCCTTTCCATGCTCACAGTTGAATCCCAGGGTCAGTCCATGGGATCTTCTGCCCCTGCTGGCATTCCCCTTTGCTGTAGCTGCCTGTTTACTCCCTCATTTGGAGATGCCAAGTAAAGAAGCAGCTTGAGAACCAAGAATCAGGAATGTCCATATGCCTTCTGTCTCTCAGAGGTGGTCCAGATTGGGCCCAGAGCGGGAGCATCAGTAAGTAGCAGGAGAACTGCGGGTGGGGGCTTGAGAGCCTCTTTCCCAAGGGCTCCCTAAAATCAGGAACCAGCTTTCATTTAACATTGTGTGTAAATTTGCCTTTGACTTGGTGGTGGCTTTTATTTTGCCTGTTTGGTCTACAACAGCCCACCCACTTTTACAAATTCCACCTCAGTATTCGGAGATCTTCTGCAGTTTGTATCCCACGCTAGCTGGAGCTCGGTGAGTTATGTACGCTTAGGGGCAAGAGTTGGCTGGGCCGCTCACTCACTGGCACTCCCTTTTTCCTTGTCATGTCAAAGCACCCTGGTGTTTCTCTTCAAAAGTAATTATCTTAAAAGATAGGTGCCTCAGGGCAGTAATAGCAGCCACACCGGATGCTGGAAAGAGACCCCACCATCTGTTCCCACACCCAGTCTGTAGTATTGAGGTGGGGAGGAGAACTTAAGGGCCTCCAAGTCTCCTCTCCAACGCAACTCTCTAGCTTGAACCTTCTTGATGTGACTCATTGGTCCTGAAAGGCAACATTACTGCACCAGATTCTTACTTCTAGATATGGACTTGCTAGCTAATGACTGTATATTTAATTTGACTGGCTACCTAGCACTGATTTCACTTATTTTTCACCGTTCTCAAATGAAACTCTTTTCTAGGGCATCAGTAGAAGTATCCCCTTCTGTCCCTATTTTAGATAGGACTAGCACTTTCCCCTTGTTATTATATGTATTGATGCCTTCACCAATTGGGTGCTCTCCAGCTGATGGGAGTTGTAGTCAAAAGCAGCTGGAGAGCACCCATTTGTTGAAGTCTGCTGTAGTGAATTCTTGAACAATACTGGATTGTTTCTGCCACATACAGTCGTTTTGGCTGACACAATGGCATCTGATGAATTAGGAGGACTTGGCCTCATGACACCTTTGGGGGCATTTAGCAAATAATATAGAAAACTTGAAAATACTAGGAGTCTTATGGACGCTTTTGTATTTAGGTCACACATGAGTCTATTTTTATGTTGCTTTCAAGTAAGGTAAATGCAGTGACTTGAACAGACTTCTCATCTTGCTATGTGTAGCCATGTTCAAATTACATCAGCTTCATTGTGTTTCCCATCAACAAAGACCATGATTGGATTCTGTTTATCATAGTGTTCTTAATCCTGGGCTGGATTCAATTTAGCTGCTGTTTGGGTGGGAAGCAACATCTCATACAACTGAGCTCTTCCCTCCCTCCCTCCTCTGCACGCCCCACCTCTTGAGGTTTGGGGAAGGCCCTAGAACATGTCTGAGAGCACATGGTGGGAGGAGAGAGTCCTGTTGTGTGAGTGGACCTCATTTCTTGCATACACACATCCTGTACTTTGTGCTACATTGAATTCTACTCTCTCCCTTAGTAGAAAGCCTGGTCCTAAACCGTGGAAAAAAATGTCTTAAAATGGGAGCACTAGCAGGCAATAGAAAGAGCTTGTCTATAACAGGGCCTGCAAACACCACATTTTTTTTGTTGCAGTCCTTTACAAACTGTAAATTACAGCTTTGCTTGAGTTTTTTCCCCTGTTGCTCCTTCCTCTTCAGTCATGAGGTCTCTAAATAATTTCAAAACTATGGAATAGGGAGATTTGTATTGCTAGTCTAAAGTTTTGGGGCTGTTAGCTAGGCATCTGAATCTGGGAGTTTGCTCAGTGTAACTCTGTTTAGCCATGAAAACTGCTAGATGACTTTGGGACAAGTTATGCATACTATCTTCTGCTAACCTACCCCATAGTTTACAATGAGAATAAAATAGAATAACCTCCGTGTATGCCATCCTGTGCTTCTTGGAAAAGGTTGTAATGAAAATGTGGATAATAAGTCTTAGATACTTGAGAGACCAAGAAGAATCTTTCTAGAGCAGACCAAAGAGACATCCTGTTCTCACAGTGCTTAATCACATGCCAATCTAAAATCTAGGGAGTAGAAGCCTAGGAGAGTTCACTTCAGATCTGTGTTCTAACTTTTTCATCATAGTGCAGATAAAATTCAATACCATGATGAATATTTTAAGTGCTTCACAAAGGTTGTAATAAGAGAAGTTTTATGATACTCTTATCTATTTAACCTTTTTGTGCTGCCTGGACAAAAGGATGATTATTTATGAGCCAAAATTATGTGCATATTCTAGTTCTCCGTAACTACCTAAATTAGATTAGTAACTGTAAGACCATCCTGCAGCTTTCATGTGAAACCCATTTACAAATGATTTTGACTTGATAAAATGTACACAAATTAGAAATTCCAGAGAAGTTAAATTTCAGCTCTGTAAAACACAGCAGCTGAGTTGCATATCATGGTTAGCCATGCATAATGGTGTGCTGTGAACAGGAGAATCACTCCTGCTTTGCTCTACCCCACTAGGTAGTGGGAAGAACAAACCACAATCCTTGGCTTAGCATTATAACCAAACCCATAGATCACAACTGGTAAGCAAGAACAAACCTTGGCTTCAGATCATGATTTGTTTGGACAACAACAAACCATGATCTCCAGTTCAGACATAATGCTCTGCCAAAGATTGTGAATACATTAATGGATACATAAAAATGTATGCACTAAATATCAGTAAAATGGAAGAATTTCCCATACAAAATTTGAAGCTAATAAATGGTTGAAATGCTATTGATAAATATAAACTAAAGTCCTGTACTTTACCCTTTTTTACATAGGGAGCGTATGGAACTGTTGGAAGAAGCCAAGAAGATGGAAATGGCAAAATTTCGCTACATCCTTCCTGTCTATGGCATCTGTAAAGAGCCTGTGGGCTTGGTCATGGAGTACATGGAGACAGGATCACTGGAGAAGCTCCTGGCTGCAGAACCGCTGCCCTGGGACCTGCGCTTCCGAATCATCCATGAAACAGCTGTGGGCATGAACTTCCTTCATTGCATGTCCCCGCCTCTGCTTCACCTGGATCTTAAACCAGCAAACATACTGCTTGATGGCCATTATCATGTCAAGGTATGTCCTAGGCCATTGCTATTTGACCCACAATTTTTTTGCCATCGTCGTCACGATGAGACTGAAGGAAAGGTTTGTCTCTGGGCCTTTCAATGCAAACTCTTCTTTGATGTGCATGATGTGAAACTTGGTTGTGAGTTCAGTGTCACATGTTATCCTTGCTTTATAGCAGGAGTGGGGAACCTGTAGCTTTCTAGATGTTGTTGGACTATAACTCCCATCCGTACAAGCCAGGATGGCCAGAGGTGATGCGAGTTGTTGTTCACCAACATCTGAAGGGCCAAAGGTTACCCACCCCTGCTTTAAAAGTTTGTCACTGTTTGCTAAACACAGTTACAGCTTTCAGAAAATGCTATTGTGGTAGTGAGTAAATAGTGATTGTATAGACCGATCCCAACTCATGCCTGTAAGCAATCTTATGTTTATAATTGAAAGCTCTTTGTGTAAGAGGTTGTATGATAATGAGGGGAAATAAACAGGAAAACATGTTGGGTTGATACCCACGTTTTTCTCTGCATAGATGGATAGTTGCAGTGTGGTATTACAAACCAACATCTTTCCTATATATAAAATACTTTCATGGAATATTTTAATACAGGTGTGCACAAATAATCTTGAATTGTGGCATATAACAAACATCCTGTAGCTTATAACCAAGAGAGGTTAATTTGCCAAATGAGCTGCCCTGTTTAACTAAGCATTGCTGTAAACAAGGAGCTTGGTTCACATGTAAAACTAAGCCAATGTTCTTAGAAATAGAAAGGAAATTCTGCAGAAGCCCTTCTCTTGCCATAAGAGCCTGATTACTTGCTCAGACTTGCTAAGGCTCATCTGCAGTCCACTAAAACAAGGATTACTAATAGAGCTGAAAATGGATTTCACGGTTTCTTTTTCAACTAATTAATTGCGAAAATTCTGTTCCTGTGTAATGTGCTTAGTATCATGCTACTTGTGGTATGAATGAGAACAGACAGATCTTTGTAAAAATAGCCTGTGTTTGGTTTTGGAACATATTGATATGGTTCAGGAGGGAGTTGGTGTGTTCAGTGCTTGAAACAGTTCATTCATGTAGTGGGGAGCCATGGTTTCCCATTAATATCTGAACTGCACCCTAGATTTTTATATAGTTGCACAGCATAAAAGTTATAGTGATGCCTGGATTCCTTGGGGGCTGAGGAGTTTAGAGCTTGTTTCTGTTCCCAGTTCAAAACTCCTTAATTTTCTAAAAACTCATCTTCTCAACCTTTGATGCTCCCCCCAAAAACATAATGGTATGCTACACTGCCAGAATACAGGAAATTGCTTTGGTTACAGATATTATATATAAACATTATATTCAGTTATATTTATATATAAATATTCAATTATAACTGCATACTTATAATTGCCGGTTCCATGCAATAGATGTTTTAAGTCCTATGCATTTTTATGAAAGTAGCAGAATACTTTTCTTTACTTAGATGTAAAAACAACAGAGTATCTTTTGGCACCTTAAGGACTAATAAATTAAGGTGCCACAAGGCTCTGTTGTACAAAACAAAACAAAAACCCACCAGACTACCCCCCTGGAAATGGACTTAAATGTGTTTCTGATTTTATTTGTGAGGTTTGTGTTTAGAAGTTCTCATCCCAAAAACTGATTCTGGAGGGTTGGAGGAAACTCCATAGCATTTAGGGGAATTTTTTTAGAAGGGAACATAAATAATGACCTTCTCCAAAAGAAAGTGCTCACAAGCAGAAGTGCCTTTGGAATCCAAGTTCAAAGCTCTCCAGTCGCATACTTACATCTGACAACTAAACACACAGAAGTCGTAGCAGCAGGGCTTACTTTTTAATCCAGCTTTATTACTCGATAGGCTATCCTTGGCTTAGAGTGTGGTGCAATAAAACTCCTTACCAATGACTTTTCTTTTCATTCCCCACTTGGCATCTTCCATAGTTGTGCTCTATAACCTTTGAAGCTGCTCTAGTTCTAGCCTTATGGTTAGATTGCAATCCAAGTTGTTGGAGTACTTCTAGTTGTGTGTTTGTTTGTTTAGCTTCTTTTTATAGTGCCTTTCATGTGCATGGCACTATATAAAGAACAGGTGTCATCAATCCCTGCTCCAAAATGGGCCTTTCAGTCTAATGTAGAATCAGGCAAGCAGCTGAGGAAGGGGGGAAATGGAGGCATGGGAAGAATAGTTTATTATTCCAGTGGTGCATCCTTTAATTTAGCTACATTGAGGTATAGTGACCATGGGGATGAGGGAGTAGCAAGTACAGAGGCAGGAGGTGAAAGGAACCAGGAGGCAGTGAGTAAGACTGAGATTGGGAGACACGGAGGGTGCCATAATGTTCAAGGGTGTCTCTAGGGGTCTAAATACTCAGGGCACACACAGGACTCTTCAGAGCTTCTGGTAGTTGCTGGAGTTCTTGGGGGTGGAAGGAGCCATAGAGCAACCACCTGGGCCCACCCTAGCAATCCTGATTCACTTTTCTGAAAACAATTATTGTAAGGGGTTATAACATTCCAAAATAGAGCTCCAGCCAAAACTATTGAACAGGCAAGAGCAGCTGAACGAGGAGTTCGGGTTAGCTGAAAATAGGTGTCCAAGCTGTGTTTTGCATGGAAATATGAGTGAGGAGACATAGCTTGCTGTAAACAAAGTTGCTTTTGTCTCTCTTCCATGGGGTTCAAATAATGTGTGTTGCAAGTTAGTCACTCCCTGTAGCTGTTCACACATATCTCTGCAATAATTTTAATAGCCTGAGATCACATTATTTGTAAAAGGGATTTGATACTTGGTTTCATTTCTCCCTTTGCCAAATGTTGTTACCAGGTTGTGTGGGAGGCTATTGCAGAATTCCCATAGAACTTGGATGTTTGCACCCAAAGTTGTACAAAGGGTGAAAGCAAGGCCCTCAAAATTCAGCTAATCTGTGCATGCCTATCCAAACTGGTATCCAGATTACTGGATGGAATACAAAATTCTAAGTACTACATTGCTGCATTTGGCTGCACTGTCTGCCACCCATAGGCATGTCAGAAGGTGTCTTGAATCTAATTAAAAGCCCTTCTTTTATGACTGTATTTTTGTGTGTGCTGCATGGTTCCCACTGATGTTAATAGGAGTTGTATGACTAAACATCATGCTCAGTGTTAGAAACTTACTTCAAAGCATCTAATTTTAAACCCACAAGACTCCTTCCAGAACGCAGCTCTCTTGCCAAGGCTTTGAGAGTCCTTGAAGGCACAACTCAGTTTGATTTAGTTGTCAGAACATTCTGATATGCTCAAAGCTGCAGCTCTACTTCTGGTTGTGTTCTGATTATAATGATAACAATTTGCTTAAAACAGAGACTTGTAAGATGAGTTTGCGTGATTCATAATGCCAAAATTAGTCACTTTTGCACCTGGGTCCTCCAAAAATTTGTGTGCCATTGCATCTGGTCAGAAGATTTTTCCTCTGTAGCAGAAATCAAGTTATACAAAAGTTTAGACAATAAGCTCTTTTGTCACTCAGTGCGGGAGACATTGGCGGGGGGTGGGGAATATCTAAAACATGAGCCTTTGGTAGTTTACCTTGCCCTGCTCCCCTTGGCTTGGCTGAAGTTTGAGCTGGGACTTCAGGAATCACTATAAAATCTCTTGTTTCAAAAATATGTGAATTCAGGGTGTGTCTGAATATTTACATTCAGAGACAAATACATTGAATCTTTCCCCACTTCCTTCTCCACCCTGTGCATCTAACTGCTTCGGAAACGTCTTTGCTGTTGTTTCCCATTAGATTATCCCCCCACCCACCCATACTGTCATTTCTCCTATCAGGCCAACTAACTTAACAACAACAACAATGTAAGTGCTTTGCAGTGGTGTGTACTTATTAAACATTACTTGCCCTGAGCTTCAGGGCTGGCAAATTACAAATGAAAATATAGTAATCTTTAACCAGAAGCAGTTGGTAACCTTCCATTCCTTTCTCTTTCTTTCGTCTCCTGTTCTTCCCTCTGTTGCACATCTGTCAGGGCTGGCTCCTGGTCCCAGCTCACAGAGGACCAACGCTGGCTGGTATTTATGTACAAAAGTCTTTATTGAAGTACAGTTTCCATTTCCACGCCGCAGCGCTCCATCCCTACGTCTAAACTTTAGACCGGCGAAGCTCCCTCTGAGTCCCCGCCCCCTGTACACCAGTTTAAGACTCTAGCTTTACTCCACCTCTTCTTTCTCCTCTGGGTCCTGTTGCCCTCCGGGGCCCCTGTCTCCCTGGATTCCTCTGAGGCTGACGATGACGACCCCCCTGACTCCTCCCGCTCTCTTCTGCGGGCTTTAGGACCTGGCTCTCTTCCCGGGCTGCCCACTGTGCCTCCCTCCTGTACATTTGAACTTGGCGCGCGCGCGCGTTTAACTTTCCTGATGACCGTTTCCTCACTCCCCGACGGAGGTGTGGTCAATCCTGCCTCATGTTCTCCCGCTGGCAGCGCTCCACCTGATCCCGATGCCTGGGACTCCTCCCCCCTACTGCCCTCTGGGGGGGACGCGGGCCCTGATTTCCAACTGCTACTCTCTGAGTCTCCTCTGGCCCCTTCTTCCCGAGGTGTCCCCCTGGGCACTCCCCTTGCCCTGACCATGGGGGCCCCTTTCTGTGAATCCTCCGAGTCACTGGAGAGACTCAGAGACCTCGGACTACTGTCGTCGCTGACATTTCCTTCAGACTCCTCCCCTTCGCTCTCCGTTTCCTCCCTCTCCTGTGACTCTGCTCCTGAACCCCTGACAACATCATTTTGTTCCAAGTACATAACTACAAAGATAAATCTCTCTTAAAGTGATCCTCATTGGTGCAACAGTCGCCTAACTTATAAAGTCACTCCTTCTAAGTATTTCCCTAGGTTTGCAATGTCTTGCACTACATTCCTAAATATCTAGAAAAAAACAAGTGTCTCAGGAGGTAGAATAATAAGGCCTCTGCTTAGCCTTGTGCAGAAAGGCTTCAAATGTGTGGAACATTAACAGTTCTGTTTATGAGGCTGTTGAGTTTTGTGCCTCCTGCCAGCTCCCTCCCTTTGAATCTCCTAAGCAAAATCCTGGAAGAAAATCTATGGATTTATTTTGTTTTGACACTTAAACATAATTGGGGGTGTGTAAACTCTTAAGAAGTGCTTGCTGTTACTTGCTTATTCTTTCCATAGCCATCTGCCTGATGCTCACTAGTTGTCGCTTTCATTTCTTTTTGGAATGAAGAATCCTTTTTTTGTCACTCCCTGGGTATGCAAAGTTGCTGCAATTTCTACAGACAAACTGTATCTCTTTCATAAAATTATTTCCACGCATAACATTTAGCAGACATCAGCAAGTTTTCTTGCTTGGGAGAGGGACAAACAGTACTGATTTGTGAGGCTCTGAGTAAGCGCTTAAGCCCAACTGTCTCCAATGCTCTAAACCACTGTGTTTGTGCAACCACACATGCAGAAATGATTTTGCAGACTACTCTAACTGGAACTCTTTTTTTTTTTTAACTTTATCAGATTTCAGACTTTGGATTAGCCAAGTGCAATGGCCTTTCACATTCACACGATCTCAGCATGGATGGGCTTTGTGGCACTATAGCATACCTGCCCCCAGAACGCATTAAAGAGAAGACCCGGTACTTTGATACTAAACATGATGTCTACAGGTTTGTACTTTTCTTCCTCAGTGCATCTGTTTCTCTACAGTATTTGCTACTTAACTCTGGTAGAATTAAACTCTCAGGAAATCCTTAGAATTGATATTTTGTTTAACAATTTTGTTACAATGGAATATCAACAAAACAGGACACAAAGGCCAAGTCTTCAAAACTCGGGAGATACCTAAGGGAGTCATTGTAGCTTTAATGCAATGCACTTGTCTCATGCCAGCCAAAATTTTGATAAATCAACCTGTGTTTGAATTCCTTCTTGAACTGGCAAAACCAAGGTCACATCTGCAGATATTTCTTGATTCTTTAGGAAGCAGTGTTGGAACCCAGTTGATCATTTTCCAGACCTCCTAATTTTCTTTGGTGCCATCTGGGTCAATCTGATCTGGGTTACACCTCTACATGCCAAGCCACTTGAGAGGCTTTAAAAGCAAGGTTCATACACTGTGTAACGAGTGCTGTTTCAGTGGTCATGTTTCATTAATGCCCAGCCTAAAGGTGACATTGTCAACAGGCTGTGGAGACGCAGTATGCAAGCACAATGGGTGTGTAACATCTCTTTCTGTGCTCCAAAAGTGAAGTTGATCAGCTGTAGATTCAGGACAAGGAATAGAAAGTAATTTTTGTACACAAGGCATAATTAGAACAGGGTTGTCTAGAAGTTGTTGGACTACAACTCCTATCATCCATGACTACTGACCACGCAGGCTAGGACTAATAGGACTTGTAGTCCAATAAATACCTGGATGGCACCAGGATAGATCTTGGTCTGGTCTACAAAGACAATTCTTGCGTTCTTTTGACACCCATTCTCAATTCTAGCATACCTAATTTGTACTTGATGGCCTGGGATGATTAGCACTAGACAGCCTAACAGTAATCAAGAAAGAGAGAGTGCATCCTATGACTTTTATAAAGTTAACATTAACTGATGTTTCTATTTGCAGCTTTTCCATTGTTATCTGGGGAGTTCTCACACAGAAAAAGCCCTTTTCAGGTAAGCAAATAAATACTTGTTTAATGGATCATATTTTAGATGAGCACATCAAACAAAAGTCCTCCTCAAGTGTGTGTATGCCCACCCTGATGAGACTAGCCTTCAGAATGCCCAAGCTTCATCACTGCCAATTATACATCTGTTCTAGCTGCTTAACAACCACACCTTTCATACATAGCTTTGAGGAAACCTCAGCTATTATTTCTGCACTGAAAGCCAGACTGGAGACCATAGAGTGTCAGGCTTGATAAGGAACAAAAGTGTCATTGCATCTACCCTCATATGAATAGATGGGGACATGTTGCATCCACCAGTGTCCTCTTAACAGTTAGCCAAGCTGTTCAGACCTCAACGTCATGTAAGTAAAGAGCAGGCAGTCTTTACTTTAACCTGAAACAATGTATGTAGGGAGCCAGGCAACATACCGTATTTTTCACTCTATAAGATGCACCAGACCACAAGACGCACCTAGTTTTTGGAGGAGGAAAACAAGAAAAAAAATATTCTGAATCTCAGAAGCCAGAACAGCAAGAGGGATCGCTGTGCAGTGAAAGCAGCAATCCCTCTTGCTGTTCTGGCTTCTGTGATAGCTGCGCAGCCTGCATTTGCTCCATAAGATGCACACACATTTCCCCTTACTTTTTAGAAGGGAAAAAGTGAGTCTTATAGAGCAAAAAATATGGTACCTTCTGCCATTACCAGCTGATCCAGAGACCCTAACCTATGAGACCTTTGAGTCAGTTGAAATGCGTACCTCTCTCTTCTAGAAAGAGAACCCTAGTAGGAAAGAGGACTCTTGATTAAGGTGATCTGTGATATTGGTCAGAGGCTGCTTCAGTTCTCAGAGTAATCTTAATTTGTGCCTTTTCCTTTGCAGAAGAGAATAATATTCTACATATTATGGTGAAAGTAGTGAATGGCCACCGCCCAGAGTTGCCAGCTGTCTCCAGATCCAGACCTCATGCGTGTAACAGCTTGATCAAACTGATGCAAAAGTGCTGGCAAGACGATCCTAGCAAAAGGCCAACATTTCAAGGTAAACTTTTTACCGACTAGTTGGCAAACCCAGTGAGTCATTTCGGTGTTCGGGACTATACTAATCCCTGGTAGAGCTCCACCAAAATCTTGTAAAAATGATGAATGCAGAGTATACCCAACCCACTCTTTTGCGCAGGCAGCAGTATGGGGCACTTCCTCACTACAGGGAAGGGATTATACAAGAACTTGTCCGATCATGAAAGTGTTGATTTAGATGTCAAATGATCTGGCTAGCTCCCCAAGTTGCTGCCTGGGTTTAACGCTTTGATCCTTAAAATCCCAGGTAAAATGTTAGATGTCTCTTCTTTCTTACTGTGTGTTCCGTAGCATGAAAGAGGTGCCATGAAGAGTAAGTTAAGGTCATGTTTGATTAGCCTTAAAAAGCAGGTTGAAGAATCGGCATAGGCTGAAATGTTACAGCAGATGATTGAATGTGGTTTTACTGCCATATTGCAGTTTGTTCAGCTTCCTTACGTTGCAGTTAACTTTGCGGATAAGAGCCTTCTGCCATTTCTGCTATAGGAAGAGCCTTGCCGGATCTGGTTCAGCATTCTGTTCTCTTGAAGCTCTGTGTGTGTGTGTGTTTGCACAAAAGCATGCTGGGGTAGGGGTGCAAATCCTTCACTTGGCACAACAACTAATCTTCTCTCCTGGTGACGGATTTGAACATGGCTCCATAACCTGCTATGTTGTGCAACTGGCATACTCTATTCCATCTCAGTAGGTTTTGTGGTGACATAATACAGTCTTTAAAGGGCAGAAATTCTCCGCAGAGTTAATTGCTTACACAGAGGAAGCAAAGCACATTGGGGAAATATGTTGCTTTAGCAGTGGGAGTTTGGATCAACAACACCTTGATTCAAAAATTATGATAATGTTATATAGAGTGGTTGACCAAACTTCTAAGGAGGAAGCGGTATCCTCTAGCAGCTGGATAGTTTAGTTTCGCTTATCTAAACTGGCCAGTTGTTGAGAAAGAGATTGTGGCATATGAGAAATATACACATATTATTTGACCCATCTTCTGCTAGTATAAATCTAATCTTTGGCCTTTGTTTTTGTTTTTAAGAAATTACTTCTGAAACAGAAGACCTTTGTGAAAAGCCAGAGACTGAAAACAAGGAATTGATAGTTCAGGAGGATACCAAGGATACTCGGACTTACCCCAAGGTATGTATTTGAGCAGTACTGTATGTGAAAAATAAAGATAACTTGATATTGGTGCCTTCTTCCTCTCCTGGGTAACATTTGACAAGCACTTTCAATTTATAATTTCCTCCCTTCCTTCCAGGAGCTGCCCGGACTATCCCAGCTAAAGCAAGGGTCTGAACCTTCCTCATCTAAGGATTACAGCCTTTCAGAGTTGTTGTCCCAACTTGACTCGGGAATTTCACAAACAGAAGAGCCTGAAGAACTCAGCCGTAGCGCTTCTGAATCTAGGCTTGCTTCCAGCGACAAGAGGCTTTCAGGAGTGTCCTCAGTAGACTCTGCCTTTTCTTCACGTGGTTCCCTATCACTGTCATTTGAGAGAGAGAATTCCGAAAGTGGTAAGGGTTTTATAGTTTTAGCAAACAATAACTTGGAAAAACTAATTTTGGGTGTGTGTTGGGACTGGGTGGCTGTGGGAGTTAGTGGTTTCTCATGTCCTATATTGAAGGCAGCTTTACCATGAGATGATCATTTGTGGGAGGATGTGGCACGGCCAGCACAAAGTCCGCTCCCTCATTTTTCCATGGCAATCAGCTGGCTATGTGTTTTAAGATGTTGCATATCAACCATTGCTCCCCCTCATTTTCATAGGCTTTCAAAGAAGTTGTGAGCAATGATCATGATGTTTCTTGGGATGATACCCAACTAAGTCATATTCAGAGTAAGCCCATTGAAATCAATAGACTTAGGCTTTCTGTTGTGAAGTTAGCCTCCACCTCAAAGGGGTTGCCTGATCTTTATCTTGCTTGTTTGATACCAAACCAATTGCACACCACAATTCTGCCAAGACCTTAAAACTGGGCTGGGAAACCTTTAGCCCTTCAGGTGTTTTTGAACTCCATCAGTACCAGCCAACATGGCCATTGCTTAGGGAAGATGGGAGTTATAGTCCAGCAACATCTGGAGGGTCAGAGTTTCTCCAGTTCTGCCTTAAAATATAGGCATTTGAGGGTCAAAGGCTTCTTTCCATGAAATGTGTCCTGAGTGTTCCTAGGGAAGTGATAGTATGAAGAATGCATTGTGCAACCTGAGCTAATGAATCTGCATAGGGAACACAGGCAGCTGTCAGCTAGTGGTCCATCTAGTATTATCTACTCTGGCACTGGCTCTCCAGGGTCTCTAGCAGGGCCATTCCTATTACCTGGTCCTCCTTTAATTGGAGATGCCAGCAACTGAGCACATGATCTACCACTGAACTTTGGTGATAATTTTCATAATCGTGGCAGGGATATTTTCAGCTACAGGAATATTGCCTGGATAGCTGAGTTTATATTTGTGGCACATCAAATCATATTGCAGTCAGATAGTTGAGGCACAACACAGAAACAAATGCTTGACCATGAACTGGCCTTAAATGTTTCATTGTTCTGAGGATTAGGAGCCTTATCTGCATACGAGGATTGGAGTGTGTGTTTTGTAAAGTCTATTTCATGACGCTAGACACCCATCTGTGTGTGTTACTCTTTTTCCCTGGAAAAACAATAGAACTTCACTAAATTGCCAGAAGCATAATAGTCCTAGCTGCTTGTGTGCATGGGCAGCAGACACCAAGTACATGGGATCCTAGCAAGCTGCATGAGTAATGTGCCCCAAAAGCTGATAACCCTCCTACCCACAGCATGAGTAGTACAATCCAGTTGGAAGATGGACATGTTGGCACCTGCCCAGTGTGCAAAAAGATGGGAGCGGGGGAAGAGGAGGTGCTTCCTACGCTTTGGCTTCATTGGTAGCATGAAGAGTGGAGCTGCCATTTATTTATTTCTCTTGTGCCTTTAATGTATGGTTGTCATGGAAGTCTAATGTTGCTCTTTGCTTCTCCAGATCTTGGTTCCACGGACATCCAGAAAAGAAAGCTGGCCGAGGCGATTGCATCTGGAGACACCGGCAAACTGATGAAGATTCTCCAGCCGCAGGATGTTGACCTGGTTTTGGATGGGAACTATAGCCTCCTGCATTTGGCTGTTGAGTCAGGCCAAGAAGAGTGTGTCAAGTGGCTCCTCCTTTACAATGCCAACCCCAACCTGACCAACAAGAGAGGCTCCACACCCCTCCACATGGCCATAGAGAAGAAGAATAAAAGCATTGTGGAGCTGCTCCTGGCGAGGAAAATCAACGTGAATGCTAAGGATGAGGACCAGTGGACAGCACTTCACTTTGCTGCGCTGAACGGGGATGAGCTGAGCACCAGGCTTCTTCTGGAGAAGAACGCCTTGCTGAACGAAGTAGACTTTGAAGGAAGAGCTCCCATCCATGTGGCCTGCCAGTATGGCCAAGAGAACATTGTGCGCATCTTCCTGAGAAGAGGAGTTAATGCAGATATCAAAGGGAAGGAAGGCTGGGTGCCTTTGCATTATGCAGCCTGGCAAGGTCACCTGTCCATCGTGAAGCTTCTTGCCAAGCAGTCCGGGGTGAATGTGAATGCACAGACAGTGGATGGGAGAACCCCTTTGCACCTGGCAGCCCAGAGAGGGCATTACAGAGTAGCTCGTACACTTGTGGACCTGAAGTCGGATGTCAACATCAGAAACGCCTCGCTCCACACTGCTCTCCATGTTGCTGCTGAAACCGGACACACGGGCACTTCGAGGATGCTCCTCAACCGGGGCGCAGACGTAGAAGCGACGACGGCCGAAGGCTGCACTGCACTCCACCTGGCAGCCTGCAGGGGCCACTTATCGACCACCAAGTTGCTGGTTGAAGAAGGTGCCAATGTCCTGGCCAAGGGGCCTTCCAAGAGGACGGCGCTGCACTTTGCTGCTGGAAATGGACATTGGGAAGTAGTAGAGGAGCTTGTCAGCCCAGAGAATGTAAACGACCCTGATGAGGAAGGCTTCACGGCTCTACATCTGGCAGCAAAAGGCGGACATCCACGCACCCTCGAGGTTCTGTTAAAGCATGGCGCCCTCACATTTCAGACCCCTCTGCAGACGACTAAACAAAATGGATACAGTGCTGTTACTATGCTAGTCGGTGAGAGCTAAGTGAACAGACTGCTTGTTTATGTCTTTTGACTTTCCATGGAGACTCTGGGAGCCTGACAATCAGGGCTTTCCCTCTGACTGCTCCTGTGTCATGTGTATGAGTCTGCTTAAATTTGCAGGTGAGTCTGGGTTCTATCCTGGCAGAAGCAGCATTGTTGATGTAGCAATGCGTTCTAATGAACCGAGGGAGCGTGGGAGCAGGAGCCATGAAATCCTGAGCACGGAGCCTGACACTTTCCTGTGATGTGCTGTTGAGCAAGCCATATGTAAAGACTCTATGTTCTTTCCCTGGGGCTTCAGCAGTGCGGGGAGTTGATCTGCCCTGAAGATGGTATGAGGAGCAATTTGCATTGCATTGCTTTAAGCAGACACTTGTTGCGTTCCGGACAGAGTCAGTATCTTAATATTTCAATCTTTCTCTTGTTTTTACATTCAGACAAATGATGGGGAAGGTGTCCTCAAACATCATGCTAGAATGTTTTTGAAATTGATTTTCCCACCCCGTTGCGTACAAAAAGTACTCTAGCAATCAAAATCTGTTTCACAGTGCGCAAGAGTTTGTTGAAAAAGAATGTAAGAAGTGCCTATTTCAAAGCCACACATTTCTGTGTCCTCAAATTGTTGAGCTTTCCTTTTACCCTAGTCAGCAAGTCTTTGCAATTAGAACTGTTAGCATTCAAAAGTTAACTGAAGGCAGTATTGCATAGAAATTGGTGATGTACACTGGTGATGTGCATGTACACTGGTACGTGCGCGTGCACACACACACACACAAACAGAGTGGGCCCACAACTTAGCGACTGCAAACTTAAAATGGGATGGAAGTGGAGGGGCAAATAAATAAATGAAGAGTGGGGGGGAAGTGCACTATTCCCCACTCTCCAGTTATTTATTTCCACCCCCACTTGTGCACCCAGTGGGTTTTCCTGCCAGGGAAAGAGCTCCCAGGGCCCTCCTGAAACCTTCCAAGAACCCAGTTAGCAGCCCTGTGCCCCACAGGGCAGGAGGGGCATTCATGGGGTTCCTGACTTTACACGATGCTGCCTTTGCATGTGGACCCCCGGAACCAAACCCTTGCGTAGGTGGCGGGCCCACTGTATAGGCACACACAAGGTGTGTTTAAATTTCGTAAAATGATTTTGAATGGTTGTAGTTTTTAAATGGTGTAGATTATGAACCACGTGTACAGTACTGCCTTGCCTTCTGAATTTTGCTGTGTTCGGTAGCCTAATTTAAAGATATACTGTGTATATATAGTATTTCAGTTCGTTGTGCCTCTTTTTCTACTGCAGAAAGTTGTGCCTCTTCAGACATGGGTATGTTTTAATACGCCTTTTGTAATGTTCATAATTTTTTCAAGTGTTCAAATAAAGTCTGGTTCATCCATTTAAAAAAAGCTGTGGTTTGCCTTTAAAATGGTGTTTGAGATAAACTGAATTGTGGATGTACTGTGTTCAAAGGGCAAAAGCATTTCACAATCTTGATCTTGTTTCTCCTCTCTCCCTCTCTCTGTGACACACACACCCCACTGCCACTACCACTACCTATATTGCACCCAATCTGCATTTTAGCAGGAAGCACAGCTGTGGGCCAGAGCTTTTCAATGAACCTTGGTCCTCAATGGAACACAATCTCTCAGCTTTGTTTTTAAAAACAGTTCATTGCTTGCTTTAGGTTTTCTTTAATAGCGGCTTAGAAATACTATAAATGCCACTTCTGCTAAAACACATTTTATTTCCCATCAATAAGGCAGTTGGTAGGCAATAAATTTGTTTGCATTTCTTACTGACTAATCAAGAACCCGGGCTGAAGATGCCTGCTGACTACGCTGAGCCTGCTCATGGTGAATTTTGACTTTCAAACGCTCTCTCAAATGAAAAGGGTATTTGGTAATTCCAAAAATAAAATTACAGGTTGCCTTTATCTTTTCCCTGCTGTAGCTTTCTGTTCGTTTAAAATGTAAATCAGAGTTTAAGCAGTGATGCCACACTGGTAATAGTGGAGTATTTAATTTCCTATTAATATATATATCTAGGCAGTCTTTCACAATATCAGGCACATGCTCCACATAGCTAAGCATTTCCATACAATAATCGTGTAACATCAGCAAGCATTTTCTAATTTCCCAGCTCTCCCTTGAGTGCTGCTGCCGACTGCCTTAGGGAATATATCAGAACAACGTGAAAAGCTCCGCAGAAGAGCTACTGGCACCCAGACCTAGTTTGTGTCTCTTCTTTAATTCCTAAGACAGGTGAAATTCCTCAGTGCTCTGCCTTGTCCATCTGGTTGGTGCAATGTCACCAGCTGCCTAAACAGGTTTTATGAGGGTGTTGCTAGTTAAATTTGTGCCAGCGTGTCTTCATGTGAAATAAACTGGCAAACATTGATATTAAAAGTCCAATGACTAACTGGGAGAGAAAGATCCAGTGTGGAACCATCTTGTGGAGCGTTCTTCCTTATCAGTTGGCTGGTGGGAATGGCTTGTGCTCAGATTGATATCAAATGCAGATATAATACAAAAGAATAAGAGCAGGTGCAGGCAGAAGGTTGATCAGGGTCTACAGTTAGATCATTGGGCCATTTGGAGTAGGAGTGGCTAGGTTTTTGGATTCCTAGTCCTTTAACAAAAACAATGAAAAGCTCCTCTCCACACTTATCAGGCTACTGATATGAAGAAGGCCTAGGATAAAACCAGGAATTGGTTTTCACGTGAAAATTCCGGTTCTGAAAACAAGTTCCTGGGCTATGCATGCACTTAGAGATGCCTTGTTCCCCATGCCCCTGTTTTGCTCCTGGCTCTAGGTGATGGACCTTGGGCATTCTAGGAAACAAAAATACAATTGTACAAGCTTTGATGCCTGCCCACTTCTGGTTTAGACCGATTATATAATAGTACGCCAAAGATAAATAGAAAAGTGTTGCCCATAGCAAAAGCACTTGTGATTGTTGCAAGTATGCTGTATGCCAAGGAAGGAATAATTAGGGGAGGATGAACGGATATATGCTTCATAAAGTACTTTGGAAAAGAACGCTGCATTTTGTTAGGGAGTTGGGTGTTCACGGAAGTGATGGGCCAGTTTAAAGAGAACAGCTTTCCGTCTGGCCTTCTCTGGATGGGAGAAGACAGTTTTAGAAACACCCAGGTCCCCAGCAAGCAGCCCCCATTCAGCGCAGGTTGTCTCTTTGCTCTCCCCTGTTGTGGGGGGAAACCTGGAGCTTACACCGGCTTGACTCCACAGACCACACAATAAAGGTATCCTGGTTTTTAAAACAAGCCTGCGTGTATCTTGTTTTTCCGGTAAGCCTGTCCTGCGAAGAAGTCAGGATTGTGTAACTGAGGAGTTATGAATGAAAGGGCTGAGACTTGCCTGCAGGGTTGTTAGCAATAAAACAGCATTCTTTCCTCTTGCCACAGAGAATCCTGAGCATGTTCAAATGGCAGGTCTGTTCATGCATTGTGGGGCCTGTAGGGACAAAGCTTAAGATCCGTCCATTAGCACGGCATTTTAATAAAGCTGTTAGTTGAGAAGAGTGTTGTGAAGGCTAATAATATACCAAGGACCCACTTTTTACCTTAGGGCAAGGGTCCTCTTGCAGAAGGTGCAGGGTCGTGGGAACGCACCTTTTCCTGGGAGCTGGTGATCAGCTTGGGACCCCTTTTCCCTTACTTTGTGCTTGGCCAGGCAGTTAACGCTTCCTGCTACAGATCTGAGTCTACACTGGGTTTCTCAGAATGTTCATATGTCCTAGGTACTCACATGATTACCATCACGTGAGAAGGCAGGCAGGCTCGTGCTTGCTGCCCCTGCCCCATCATGTTCCTACTTGGCTCCATTATCCTTGGGTGGCCTTGAGATGATGTTGGACTCCCAGCTCTTATCAGCCAATGTTCAGGGATGATGGGAGCTGTAGCCTATCAACCCTGAGGATGGGGCTGCTGGTTCCCCCATCCCTGAATAAAATATATCCCAAAAGGGGGTGTAGGAGAGCTCTGTTTTATTCATCTCAAAAGCCAGACAATTTAAATTTGGCTGTGCCTGCCCTCCAGAGTCATCCATTAAGACCCCTAATATTATAGAGGGGAAGGAGCCTTCCTGAACAATGCATTTTTATAAAGTTTAGTCTTAACCTGAGATATATGAGAGTCCATACCCAAGCCACACCCAGTTGGATCCTAGTTTCAAACAGGAATCAGAAAAACTTGTGGATATCTTTCTTGTTCATGGCTCACCACCAGAACATGTTTCTTGGTCCAAATTCGTCTCTTAAAATATCAACCTGCTAAGCTAGCATGCTTCATTCTGGTAAACCTAAATAAAAAGTTAATGAGATCCCTGGATTTTACATTCCAAAAATGTTTTTAGCCTAAAAAATGAAGCTTTCTTTAAAAAACAAGAATTGGCAAGCTGTTAATTATTTTTTAAAAACTGTTCTCTAGAAGAAGAGAAGAAGAGTTTGGATTTGATATCCCGCCTTTCACTCCCTTTAAGGAGTCTCAAAGCGGCTAACATTCTCCTTTCCCTTCCTCCCCCACAACAAACACTCTGTGAGGTGAGTGGGGCTGAGAGACTGTGACTAGCCCAAGGTCACCCAGCAGCTGCATGTGGAGGAGCGGAGACGCGAACCCGGTTACCCAGATTACGTGACTACCGCTCTTAACCACTACACCACACTGGCTCTCTAGGACAAACGTATAGCTAGTATGCCAAGCCTGAGCTTATTAAAGGAGTTTGAGAACCAACAAAGAGTCCTATAAACTGAACAAATATCATATGGAATAAATTTCTATGGACTAGAGTTCAAGCCTATGTCTCAATAAATGTGCTAGCATTTAAGGTGCTACAGCATTCATTGCTTTTGTTGTGACATACTAGAAGTGATGCAAGCTTAGGATCTCCCATGTTTTTATTTGGAGGAAGAAAAGTTACAGAAGATGAGAGGGAAATTGGATCAGGATTGCAGCATGGATGGGGGGGGGTAACCTTCTTACAATTTTCATGAAGTTTGCTCCATGGAGAAAACCTACAGGTAGTCATGGGGCAAAAATAGTTTTGGGAGATTACTTTTAATGGGAGAAATGGGGGTGGGGAGGTTAACATCTCCCCAGTTCTATAGTCCCACTGTTGCACTAAAGTATAAAATAGTACAAGAAGTTTGGCCATAAGTCAGTTTTAAAGCACAAAAATACTGCTCCTCTGTTTCACTGGACTCTTATAAAAACCTATACACTCTTGCCTATTATAACCAATCTTCAGTTTGACATTTCCAACAATTTTTGGAGGGGATTTTGGGTACTTAAAGGATCTAACTTTCATTATTGGACTGCTGTCCAGTGGGTTGCATGAGAATAAAAAGCTGTGATTAGAAAAGAGCTCATAGTTCAATTACTGCTAAGAGTTTAGTTAATAGTCACTAATGGAAGATATAATGATGGCTGCCATCACTGCTCAGCTGAACGTAAAGCAGTTAAAAATTCTGAAATAAAATGCCCTAACAACATAAAACTTGGACAGCTTTAAAAGCGGATCAGATAAATTCATGGAGGACAAATCTAATGGCGTCTAATCAGTGCCCCCCCCCCCAAGAAATAGATGCTGGTACTCATCATGAAGTTGTTACAGTAATTGCCGCACTTTTTAACAAGAAAAAGACGTGCCAGCACCACATACCCTCAAGTTCCCATTTGAGAAACAAAACTGCTTCTAATCACAATGGTTTTATGCCTATGAGTATCAGTTTCTGGCTATCAGAGTTGGGAAGGTGCTGTTGTATTCATGCCCTGCTTGTACTTCACAGTGGGAAAGTAGGACAGTGGTACCTCGGGTTAAGAACTTAATTCGTTCTGGAGGTCCGTTCTTAACCTGAAACTGTTCTTAACCTGAGGTACCACTTTAGCCAATGGGGCCTCCTGCTGCCGCTGCTGCGCGATTTCGTTCTCATCCTGAAGCAAAGTTCTTAACCCGAGGTACTATTTCTGGGTTAGCGGAGTCTGTAACCTGAAGCGTCTGTAACCCGAGGTACCACTGTACTCCAGACTAGATAGGCATCCAGCAGAGTTCTTTTTACATTCTCACAAGCAGGAACTATGTATGTAGCCTTGAGCGCTTTGGAGAAAAAGGTGGGGCGTTCTTTTTGTTTTTCAAAAAAATTATTTAGTTTTTCAGTTTGAAGTTTTACAATCGATTATCCAACAACCAACATCAAAACAAGATTCCAAAGAATCTCCTGAACTTCCCTCCTCCCCTTTGTGGGTCCTTTTTGTAAACCATTTCCTCCTGCATCTTTTACAATAATCCAAATCTTTTACATCTCCATTATATCCAAAACCACAAGTGTGAAAAAGGTGGGACTTTCAATGTAATAAATAAATAATATGTACAGCTCATTGTTTTAGATTTCCAATTAGTTAACTTCAGGCTGACCCAGAAAACAATGAAAAGAGATCTTATGAAGCAGATACTGCAATCCTGTTTGTGTTTTGATATTAGGATCTCCGCATACATGGAGGGCAGTGATCTGTGTAGCCCCATTTTTCAGAGGACAAAGCAACCAGTAGTAACTACTACATTGCTCTGGGTATTTGAAGTGTCCTCATTCGTCTATCAACTGTCCTAGCTTTGTGGACTTAAGCTTTAATGTAACTATGCAGAACTGAGGGAAAGACACACACCACTAATATAATAATAAGCCTATAATAACATAGAAAGCTGCTTGGGCAGATAATGGAACACAGAACAGTTCCAGACTTGCTGTTTCATGGCAGCAATTCAACTATGTGGCATAATTTGTTGCCTCTGACTAAGTGAAGCTAAGGCTTGAAATAACAGGCATGTTGCTGGGCAGATTTGGGGAAGGCAGAGGAAAAATGGGGCACTGCTATTCCGTGCTTGCATTGCAGAAGCAGAAGAGTTGGGTTGTACACCATTTGTTGTCCTGGCAACTTCTAGGGAGGTTTTTTTTTTTTTTTTTGGAGGACAGTGTAATACTCACAAAGTTTAGTACGGAGTTTTCCAAAGTAGTTGATACTGACGCCACTAGGGTGGGTCGGACTGTGTAGCAGGTGAATATAGACCCAGGAGTAGGAAAGAGCCTAGGCATGGAAAAGAAGGAAACAAGGTATAGCACACAAAAAATAATTGGGAACGATGAGCCTGATAAATAAAGGGGAAGAGTACCTTGCCAATGAGGAAGATCTGGATTTAATAAGATGATTCTGCAATGCAACATTTTTTATTGACTTTATTTCATGTACATTCCTAAGAATGGCCAATGATAACTTTATAAGATTGTCAAAGGGTCAATGAACTCAAAAGTTTGGGAAACCTTGGTTTAACACATACACTAAAAGTGTCAAATGTGACAAATGAGTGGACTTATCTGAGTGACTGAGACACACATTCAAAGGAAACTCTGCTTCCAGAAATCTCCTCCTACTGCAGTTTTTTAAAAAAACATTATCATTTCAATCTTATCTGCAAAGTCATTGCACGCAATCGCAGGAAAATAAAAATCTAAAAGTAAAAAGAAGTTTCCTGGATGATATAACCTGGCCATCAACTTCCCTAAGCAGTTGGGAAAGTCTTTTGTTATGGAGAAGTACATTTCCACTTGGTTCTGATTAGTGCCATGTTCCCCTCCCTTACGCTTCAGCTATAAAGGCTTGATGGATATGTTACTTTGACACCCCTCGAGTCTGAGCAGATCCCATCCCATCCCATCCAAAGTGCCTGGCATCTAGATTGTCACATTCATATAGCTTTTTACATGATGCACAGAGAGAGGAGCATGCACCAGCTGCCGATTAGCTACAGAGCCACATTCATGGTCTAGTTGCTGACATACAAGGCCTTGTACAACTTGGGATCTGGTTATCTACCATTTTCAGACTGTTATTCTTTTAATATTTTATAGTCTGAGTATTCATTTTGTTTTGTTCAATTTGCTAGCTTTGTATATTGTTTGCATAGGTAATGTAGTGGGGATCCCTAGGCCCTAAGACCAACCGCAGTTCTTCCTCTCTAGTTGGCTACTGGGACTCTCCCTGGCCAAACCATTTCCCAGCAGGGCACACCTCTCACAGCATTGCTCACCCTTGAGTGTTTTTGTCTGGCTGGAATGTGTCCTTGAGCTCTGATAATGACTCCTGTTTGCCTCGATGGAGGAGAGGGAGGTACATGGGTGTATCTAGAAACTAGCCTACTGTACAAAGTTCACTTGCTTTGCACCTTTCTGTCTCTGGCCCTGCCCTCCGCTGGCATATGGCCCCCAGAAGGTTGCATAGAAGGCCATGTGCTCCCCACTCCAGAATATGGGTATCAAGCTGTATGTTATAGAGTGCTTGACACTTTGTTTAGTTTCTGGAGTCTTTGGGGGTGTTCACATTTGCATCTGCAAATACAGCGAGATCATTCTTCCTCTCCAAGCGGTGCTTCAAGTCATGTGAAAGAGAAAGCGCCACCTTTCCCTGTCCTTCTGCCACTAACTGCAGCTGCTCCTTTTCTGCCCACCCTGCTGATTCTGGGATTTTGGGTGAGATTTCACTGAAATCACAAGAGATCTTACATGATTTTGGACATGATTCGCCCTAAATCAGCCCCAATACAAGCATTGCTTCTGTGCCAGTGGTGGAGGCAGTGAAGCACTGAGGGTCATCTGAGGGGATGCTACCTTGGGAGCTTCTGGTGCCTGAGGCTGCTGCCTCAGTTTGCCTAATAGCAGAGCCAGCTTGGGGGGGGGGGGTATGCTTTCACCCAAGACTCATGGCTTTTTTGGTTTCTCCCACTTCAAAACCACACACCACACACACACACACACGCACACGCACACACCAGAACTCCTATTAATAAAGCTGTCATATGCATATGCGCAACAGCCACCTCAAATGTGCACATTACTGTTACTCCACATCCAGTTTTCAAGTCAGATTGAAGCTAGTTTGAGAGAAAAAAACACATCAAACAAATATTTGTCCAGAAACTACAGGACTGATATGGAGTGTGGCTAACGTCGTATGAATGCAGCTTCTAAACAAGCAGTGGGAGAGCACAGGATGCAGAGTTAAGTGCCAATGTGAACATACCCTTTAACTCCATACTAAAAACTTCTCTGAGATGTTTTAAGAATAAGCAGTCTATAAATTGACTGCTCTGTGCCCAAGGATGGCTTTGAAATGGGGTTTCCTACATTGATGACAAACATTCTGACCATTACATAACACTGGTTTGTGTAAGGATGTTTGTGTAAGAATGTGTCCTGACTGTAAAAGCTCTCCCTCTCCTGCTTATTGCCCATTAGCTCTCCACCCATATTTGTGCTCTCTGTCATGTTGTTCCCAATGTTTGGGAAAAGCTTCTCTGCTTTCAGTAAAAGTAAAGGTACTCCTGACCATTAGGTCCAGTCGTGGACGATTCTGGAGTTGCACTCTCATCTCGTTCTATAGGCTGAGGGAGCTGGCGTTTGTCCGCAGACAGCTATTGGGACATGTGGCCAGCATGACTAAGCCGCTTCTGGCAAACCAGAGCAGCGCACGGAAACACAGTTTACCTTCCCGCAGGAGCAGTACCTATTTATCTGTATGCACTTGACATGCTTTCGAACTGCTAGGTGGGCAGGAGTTGGGACCGAACAACGGGAGCTCACCCTGTCACGGGGATTGGAACTGCCAACCTTCCGTTCGGCAAGCCCTAGGCTCTGTGGTTTAGACCACAGCACCACCCACGTCCTACTGCTTTCAGTAGTCTGACCCAATACATTTTGCTACCTGAGGAAAAGGACAAGATGGCGCCCAACATTCCATGCTCAGAAGTTGACTGCAGAGACTACTGAATCTTACTTCAGCAATGGTGATGAGACATTTTTCTCTGTGCGGCCAATGGACTAGTTTAGAGGGTGAAGAGCAATCCACGCAGCACACATGTTGCCAGCTTGTGAGTTGAGGCTCGGGAGGGTGCTGCTGTCTGTCTACTCTTTTTATCAAGTTGCCCTCCTCTTCCTTCTCCCTCCTCCAGATCACTTCTCCAAGCTCCATTCCTTTAACAGAGAAGCCTGTGCCCAAGTTCTGTATCTACACTTCCTATCTACAACCTAGTCAGATGGGTGAGGTACAAATGATAAAATTATCATTGTTATAACTACCACTACTATCTTTAACACTTCCACCCACACTCTTCCATATCCACATCATGCATTTAAAACATATTTATACCATTTTAACAGTAATGGCTTTCCCCAAAGAATCATGGGGCTCCCAACACTTAACAAACTACAGTTCCCAAGATTCCATGCTTTAAATGCACTTTTTGGTAGAGACGGTTTTGTCCATTTAACAAAGACTTTCATTTCTTTGTTCTATGAGGATCTTGCGAAAGCACTGGCCTAAACAAACGGTCAGCTGAAGTAATGCAGGCTGGGCATTGCCTTTTAAGTTTTCTTTTCTTCTTCTTTCGGCTGTGGGGAACACACTGCCTGAACACATATCCTTCTTACAGTTGGGCAGCAGTTTTAAAAACAGGCAGATGGGCAGCAGAAACTCTACAAACCAACTCCTGTACATATTTGCACTGGGCTGTACTGCATTCGAGTCATACCCAAATTATAGTGTGCAAGAGGCACAATGCAGGAGCACCCAAAGTGCGCCAACCCAGGAGCCTTCTTCAGTGGCAGGGAGTTAATTTGGTGTTCTTCCCAGAAGGCCTCACCAAAGCCACACCTTGGAAGACAAACGTCGAAGCATTGTTTAGAAGGCAGGGACACGTTGACATTTCATTGCTGGACTGGGGTGGTGTTCGTGTAAATTAGAGGCACGGTTCTGCCAGGTCCTACTTATCCCTTTAATGCTGTCCACTTGCTCTTAAGTGTTGCTGGATCACATGAGACACTGTTTGCTTTTCTAGTATGCTGTGTCCTTTGCCTTAAATAAATCCCTCTTAAAAAGTCCCATGCATGCACCATTTCAATCCCAGCCATGAGCCAAAGCCTCCAATTCATGAAAGCATCCTTTTATTATGGGTTGTGTACGCACTATATATTTAAAGCACATTACTTCCCCCAAAGAAGTCTGGGAAATTTAAATTACCCTTCAGAGCTATCATTCCCAGAACCCTTAGCAAACTACAGTTCCCAGAATATTTTTAGGGAAGTCTTGTGCTTTATATTACACAGTCATGGTCTTAACACTGCATTATAATTCTTTTCGTTCAATTTAGAAATGTATGCTATGCTTTTCTTCCCAGCATGGTATATACAGTGGTACCTCCATTTACGAACTTAATTCATCCCAGAAGTCCGTTCTTACACCAAAAGCGTTCTTAAACCGAGGCGCGCTTTCCCTAATGAGGTCTCCTCCCGCCGGTGCCCTTCCACTGTTCGTCTTCCGGGGCAAAGTTCGCTAGCTGGAACACCTACTTCTGATTTTGCGGAGTGTGTTGCCTGATTCGTTCATTAACAGGACTGTTCTTAGACCGAGGTACCACTGTATATCCATCAGGACACAAGAGAAGAGTCTAGAAAACTCACTTTGGGCAGGTCTATGTATCTACTTCTTTGTGATAAATAAAAAGGGCCCCAAAGTCAAGAAATGTAGCACTCCCTAGTTTTTTGTTTTTAAAAAGATGCGGCAAAGTCTGCGTACACACTCTCATTTACTCTGCATCCAGTGTGCTCCCACTGCTAGTTTGTGGCGCAGTGTGTTCAACTGGTGCTTGCCACAGTCCATATCCATCTTATGAAATGCTGCATTTTGATGTGTTTGCCTCTGAACCAGCTTCAGTCTGAATTGTGAAACAGAATGACCTAGCTGTGTTTTTAAGCCGGTAATGTGTACACAGCCAAAGCTGGCCGTAAGCTATTGTTAATGTTGCCAGAGGAAAGAAAGGGCAATTTTGTAGTTGAAACAAACAATGGTGGAATATGCTAGTGTTCTCCATTTATATTGTTTACCTTGTGGCGTAGCCAGCAGCACTGCTGGAGCACACTCGATCCCTGAGAGTACAATATAACATTTTCTGCCCTTTTCCTCTGGAAAACTAGCAAGCAAGCAGTCTTGTCCATTTATAAATGAGTGAAGCTTTGCAAGGTGACAGAAACCTGTTATGTTACTCTGAATATTTCTTCTTAGGCTGCTGGAGTATTTTAATATTTCAGGTGGGACCCACAACAAAACATTGCAGTATGTAGTGCTTCTGTCCAGGACTCCAGTCACTCCATTCCATGCTCCTTCTTCCCTGTTTTCTGTCCTCCTCACAACAGTCTGTCCACTTCTGCTTCTAGCTTACAGGTGAAGTACCTGCATCCAGCTGTACACCTGCATTGCAACGAGCATTCAGAATAATGGATCCTACTCATTTATCTCTTACTGAAAGTCAATAAGAACCTCTGCAGCAAAGCAGGGAGGTGGCAGGCTTAGGTTGTGGAGATTTAGCCATGATTAAAACAAAGGGTATTGCTTTCTCTATTGCACTTGTAAGCTTCCCAAAGGAATTTGGCTGATAATACTGACGTTGCTTGCTGGTTGCCAAATCCTTATTCATTGCTACATATTGGCATAGGGACACCATCTTTGACATTGTCCCGCACCCCAAGGAAGCTTTGAGCCAGATGCAATTCAAAGCCATCTCCTAGAGGACACTCTTCTGAAGGTTTTGATGTACGATTTGGAATGGCCTAAAGAATACAGACTTCATATTTTGTTATTGACACCTGAGGCCATCATGTATTTGCAACACAACTATTTTGATTGGCAAAAATTATTGCAGAACTTCATCAGTTCATCAGTCATGGTAATATATGATAGTGGAGTAGCCCAATACTTACCTTGAGGTTCAGGGGCATATTCGTTTTAATTATTTGTTAAGTTTCCCAGTGGAGCTGTGTTCAAACTTATGTGCAAATGGCTGTCGTGTGTGTGTGTGTGTGTCTGTGTGTGTGTGTACAAACAAGCAACAAACTTCAGCATTGTATCTGGCAGAACCCAACAAGAGAATATTTTTTTGACCCATCTGTCTTCAGAATGAGAAAGTGATTTAAAAGCAACAACAACCCAAAGGCACACACATTCTCTTTCAGGCTTCTGAGCCACAACAGAATAAAGCTGTGGCTGTACTGGATGCAACATGCCCAAGACAGATCACAGGCAACAAGCTGCTGTAGCCAAGGCAGGTTCAGAGCCATATGGATCCTGAGCGTTCACCACAAAGCCATTCTTCCTTTCATGAATGAAGCGGACTGACTCACTTCGCATCTCTTCTTGCAAACCCTTTGACTTTGGGTGGCAAGCTAATGCTGGTAATTCACTCAGCCTGTCCTGACATGATTCTGAGTAAGAGGCAACAAGCCTCCCTTTTCAAAAGAATAGGGTCAGCATTTTAGATTTTTTCCCGTTCTTGTGGCATTTCAAGTTGACGTTGGGAGGTTGTTTTTGCCACCGCCGCTGCCCGTGTCTCCACTGTCACCTGCCATTAGCTTTTCCCCCTCCCCTAGCTAAGAGATGTCAGGCTTAATCAGACAACCTGTGTGCTGTTCAGTCGTCTGCCGACCCTTTAATGAGATGGTTTTCTCAGTAAAGGAGTGGGAAAGATAAGGAGGCATGCCTCCTTGAAAAGCCAGAACAAGTCACTCGCCACCCATCCTTTTGGGTAGGAGAAAAAGAACAGCGTGCAATGTTGGAGTGAGTCCACAAGCTATGCCCATGATGGAGAACAAAACATGAGAAGCACATGCAAGCCCATCTGCAAACCATTCAGGCACCCACTCAGAATTCCATCTGTGCCAAGAGATGCAATTGTCTTTCAATGCAAGAGATTTGCCCTTGCTCAGGTGAAGACACCAGAATGCGGGCCTTGTGTGAAAGCAGAGGCAGCTGCTCTAGCTCCAATTGTTCTAGTAACACAATCCTAGGCATGTTTACTTGGAAGTAAGCCCCATGGTCTTCAATGGAACTTAATCCTAGGCAAGTGCTCATGGAATAGCACAGATGGTACGATCGGTGTCATCTCTTTTGGTAATGTCATTTTAGGGTATAATGTAAGATGGTATGATTAGCATCATTCTTTTATTACTTTCCTTACTTCAGAGAAGCATCTAAGTGTATTACAAGAGTCAAAAAGGCACAACATGAAAGCAAAATAGTGTATTCTACTAAAACCACTTCAATAACTCCTAAATAAATCCACCAAAAGAACAACTGGGGGGGAAGAGATAAATTTTAGTCTGGCAAAGGAAAGAGGCCAGGAGGCCCACACTTGGGGGAACATTTCACAGACAGGGAGCCACAACAGAAAAGGCCCTCTCCCTTCTTGCCAACCTCTGAACCTCACTTAGAGGTTGCAACAGGAGAAGGGCCTATGATGGAAGGTCAAAGTACCCAGGTAGGGCAGAACTCTGAAAGATACTGGGATCCTGAGCTGTAAAGGGCTGTAAAGGGCTTTATATTGTACTTTTATTTTTTCTTACAGTTCTTTTGGCTGTTGTATTTTTGTGTTGTTGTTGTTGTTGTTAGCCTCCTTGGATATATTTTATGGGGTGCAAATATTTTAATTCTTAACAAAAAAAACCCACCATGTTTGGGAATAAGCCAGTTATTTGCTTAGCTACCATTTATCCTTGCTGTGACTGTTTTGTGACCTTCAATCTAAGCTTGGGTAAGCATCATCTCTTGGGCAGACACACACTACTGGCCTGGAACCCTTTCCTTGAGCTGGTTGCGAAAGCATCCTTGCTTCACCCTCTTTGTTCAGCAGAACTGCCTGTTGGCATGTGTGTGCCATTACTCGCTTCCACGTGAGCCTCTTTCAAATTATCCCACAGCATC
The DNA here is from genome assembly GCF_965153285.1 of Podarcis tiliguerta. Lineage (NCBI taxonomy): Eukaryota > Metazoa > Chordata > Lepidosauria > Squamata > Lacertidae > Podarcis > Podarcis tiliguerta. The sequence continues at coordinate 53,537,210 of NC_139537.1, read as the reverse complement.
CTCTGAGGAAGAACCCTGGTCTTCTACTAGTTATCTACCCGCTTTCTCTCTCCAGTTTTGATATATAACACAGATGCCAGAACTTTTTCAAATGTAAAATAATAAATAAATAAATAAATAAATGGAACTATTTAATTCATACACAGAGTTTTTCAAATGTTCCTTGTAGGAGTCAATTGTAATAGTTAGCCTTGCCCACCTATGCTCATTTGCTTTGAAAGTAAGTAATGCGAACTGGCTGCGACTTATTTGTGAGTAAAGATGTGTAGGACTTTGAATATTGATCTGTTTTCTTATTTCTTGAATATCTTGTTTGGGCTTTCCCTTAACTTGTTTATCTAGGGTGGGTGAGTGGGTGAGTAATTATTGATGTCTCTAGACTCTTGTGGTTAACTACAGGTTCCTGTATGGAAATCTTGCATTTTTAATTAATATAATCTCAGGAATGCCCTCTGATTAATTAGTTATTATCTACTTTTGTGCAACCACATGTGACCAATCCACAGATCCGTAGGTGCAACAATGGGCTGCATGTGCACAAGTAGGGTAATCGCTTAGCTACAATGATCCCAGGCCACCTGCTATGACCTGGTGACACAATCCATGCCAGGGATGTGTGTTGGTTTAACATTTCTTTAGGATGCATAGCCAACACTACCCCAAAGGTTCAGAGAATGGAACCATGGCCCTGTTCCAGATATAGTCATGTGCATCGCAGCTTTCTCAGCCCAGGAGTGTTGTTGTAGATGTACATCTCCATCTCTGTTGAAATTTGGATGACCATGCTGGTTGGGTAATGCAAACACAGTCGCACTGGCTGCTTTATGTTCAAATGCACATCCCCATGCACACTGTGGGGGCACACAACAACTAGGAAGGGAATCCATGTGTGGAAATGGTTTTTGTGTATGTATCTTGGAGTCAAACCATATATTTGTTTTACAGAATTACAGGGTTTTAAGGGGTCTTGTAGGCTCAGTCCAATCCTCTGCTTGATGCAGGAAATCTAGAGCTAAAATATCCTCAATAGTCTGCCTGAAGACCTCTGTGAGGGAGAGCCTGCTATTTGCCTATGGATCCCCCAGCCAACTCCTAGCGACTGAGGTCCCTCAGCCCTCCCAATAAAATATTTGATGGGTCTGGGGCCCCCCAAGGTTTCAAATGGTGTGAGTGAACTTCATCTTGTGATCAGTTATGTGGGGAGGGGCTTACCTGCCCCCCCAATATTTTATACAAGTTGGCCCCCTTGCCCCTTTGTAACTGGTTCCATTGTCAAATTGCTCTTACCCTTAAGAAATTTCTAAACTCTAAGCCCTGTGGATAACTCGGTTGATAGAATATGAGACTGGTAATCTTAGGGTTGTGGGTCTGAGCTCCACATTGGGCAAAGATTCCTCCATTGCAGGGAATTGGACTAGATGACCCTCGTGGTCCCTTCCAACTCTACCATTCTATGATTTTACCATCTTTACTGAAGCCCATTAGATCCAGTCCTGCCTCAGAGATAGCAAAAAACAAGTCTTCTGCCTCCTTCTTTGTAAAAGCCTTCCAGGGTATTTGAAGAGTGCTAATGTGCCTCTGGTTTTCTCCTGACTAAAAATACCAATTTATTTCCTCAGAGGATGGGTCTTCCATACCTCAGACCATTTTTGCTGTCTTTCTCTGCACCTGGTCTAATTTGTCTAAGGCCACATCCATACTATGCATTTAAAGCACTATGAGACCACTTTAACCATCACAGCTTTCCCCAAAGAATCCTGGCCCCTGTAGTTTGTTGAGGATGCTGAGAGCTGTTAGGAGATTCCCTGTTCCCCTCACAGAAATACAATTCCGTGAGTTTTGTAGGAAAAGGGATTGATTATTAAACTACCCTGGGATTAAATATATAGCCCAGATTTGCCCAGTGTGTGGTAGAGTGGGCAGAGTGCTCAGCTAGGACCTGGGATTAAAATCCCCACTCAGTCATGAAACTCACTAGATGAGTTTGGAACAGTCATTGCCTCTCAGCCTAACCCACCTGGGGAGAGCCACGTATGCGACCTTGAACTTCTTTGAGGAAAGGTGGGATCTAAATAAACAATACAACAAATATTTCTTAAAGTATAGCACCTAGACATGGGTACAGTCAATGGTGGGCCAAAATCTTCGGTGTCATGAACTGGCAGGACAACAGAGAGGAGGAAGAGGGTCCCGGCAAGGGGTGTAGCCAGGACTAGGGCAAGCAGGGGGTGGGGAATGAAGTACTCACAGGGTGCAGGAGGATGGCAAGGGGATGGAGGTCAGTGCACAGGAGACAGAGGAGCAGAACCCATCGCCAGAGCCAGAGGAGCCCCAGTCCCCACAAACACAGTGGGCTCTGAGACGTAAGGAGCAGCAGGAGGTGCACTCTAGGAAGCTGAGGCAGGCAAGGACCCACAGCTCCCTAGCTGGCCAGGTGGGGCTAGTTAGCTCTGGGAGGAGGGGTGTGATTCCTCAGCTGGAGTAGACTCAGAACAGGTGAAGGTCACATGACTTATCAAGCCCAGGTGCTGTAATCAGCATGCAAAGTGCAAAAGCAAAACAGAGTTGAGGGGTTGTGTCTGCTCAACTGCTTATGTTGATGGACCTTGATTTGGATCCTCCTAGACTGTGCTTTGGGTTTGACTCTGCACTGTATCCTGACTGTGGGACTTCAGACTTGGCTACTTGAATTGATTCTGGGCTGCATTTCCTGGCCTTTGGACTTGGTATACTGACTTTTGCTGCCAGGTAGGCCAGGGGTTCAGGACATTTGGGGCACTGAAGCTTGTGATAGGGCCCCCCTCACAACCAGCAACGAGTTCTGGGTAACTACTGTCATCTTCTTCAATGGGGTTGTTCCACGACAGATCAGCACAATTTGTCCATGAATTTGCATTTTTGGTATCCACTTAAGTATATTTTTGAACTCATTGTTAGTCCTCTAGGGTCTTGACTTCTGATAAAAGGGCTGGGGGGGTGGGTGTTGCATTAGCTACAGCCGAACAGCGAACTTACTACAACACTCTACCTTCACAATATCTGTGCTCTCAATCTTTGGTATTCTCAAAATATATTTAAAAAAAAATCAAAATCAATTTGAGTTGTGCAACTCAGTTTGGGTCTACTAGACCCACATTTTTTAAGCAATGTGGCTGCTTAAAAAATGTGGGTCTAGTAATACATGTGCAGCAATACATTCATGTTCCACCTTTATTCCACCAAGGTAGTATTCATGGAGAACACCAAGTGGCCTCCCACCAGGCCTTAATCACCCCCAGACCTGCTTAGCTTCAACAAGGTGGCTGCATTATGTGCCTTCAGACCATACTCTGGCACTTAGTAGATTCAAATGAATCCCATAAAGTAAAATTATCTTCCCATACCAGCATAACCCATGCTACTAAAAGCCAATCCTTTTTTTTAAAATAATAATTTTTATTGAGTTTACTTTTTTTTGCCATAATCACAATCCATTAAAATCATAACATCACCAGTAACTTTGTTCGACCTGAGTCTCAACTCCCCCCCCCCCCCACTCCCTGGCTTTCATAAATATTCACTTACAACTTAGCATTTCTATATCAACCTATTTACCTTCTTTCTTTACTTATAAAATTTACCTTAATGTTTGTAAAGTAGTTCCAAGAATTGACATTACAAAATATTTTTAACTCAAACCTACAAATGTTTTCAAATGTTTACAATGTTCTCTCATATATTGTATAAATTTACTACAGTCCTTTTCAAACAGCTTTGTTGTGCTGGTTTCAGATCTTCCCTGTCAGCTTTGCCAGTTCTGCATATTCCATCATTTTAGTTTGCCATTCTTCCAATGTTGGAAGTTCCTGCTGCTTCCATTTCTGGGCTAAAAGCATCCTCGCAGCTGTGGTAGCATACATAAATATATTTGTGTCTACCAAAAGCCAATCTAAATGATCATATCATATTAAAATGTATCCCAACATTACTGGAAGGCATTCCAGCTCAGCATGCTTTGGAGCATCTCAAGGAGAAGGAAACTCCTCAGCTTAAGCTGTCGCCACTGAGACTGCTTCCCTATTGTCCTACAGTGGTGCAATGCTGGCAGACTTGGACGAATACTCTGTCCACATGAACATGTGTATGCATTAGTAACCATTCAGATTTCTATAAAATCTGGCCCAAGTGCCAGAGGCTTTGGGTTGAAGAAATCATTGGCTTTGGGTTGAAGAAAAATTCTATCTGACCATCAACAGGCATTGACCTCAGTGGAGCAATTTTGTGTATAATACTGAAAGCTGCTTCTGGGAAACTTCTGGAGGTTCTCTAAGCTGCTTTGGATTGCAGAACTATCAGTCTTTCCAGATGATCCTGTATCTACCACCACCCTATCTCTAATGTCGTCTGTTGGGGGAAGACAGCTGATCAGTGGGGTGTGAGCACCACCATGCATGGTCTGCTGGAGGTACTGGTGTCCCAAGTGCATGGAATGCACACCTTATTCCTTGTCAGTCTCAAGACACGTGAGCTCCTATCATAATAACTGAGCAGCCTAACCTTCTAATATTCATTCACACCCAACGCCTGGATAATGTACTTATCACCTAACTGGATCCATGGCACAAGATCACCTGCCAGTCCCTAAAGATCAGCTGCAGGCAGTGCTGGGTGCAGCTCTGTGTTCATGCCACGTGCTGGGTGTTTGAGGCAAGCCTTGGCAAAGGGAGTGCCCGACCAGCCATCTCCACTCCCAGTCCAGCACACAGGGCAAGCCTTGGCTTGTGCCTGCGCATGTGCCAGGGAACAATGGCTTCCTAGGCTGTCTCTTCAGTAGTAACCCTTTCATACAACCCAATCTGTGTGATGCAGGCACACATCTAGAAACAGCAGGTGGTGGTAGGCTTAAAGTATATCTAAGCTTTTATCACAAAATTGGTTTCCTGACTCTTCATGAGTGTGCTGTGCTCTTTGATGTATTTGAGCATCGTACAGCAAAGTTACTCGGCTTGTTTTGCGAGGCAAGTCAGGGCATGCCGCACAACCGATGAGCGCTGATGTCTTGCAAAAAGTTGTTGCCCTTTCCTTCCACCCCTCCATATCGCCCTGTTGTGTTCCTTAAGGGAGGAACTGATGTTTTCTTCTCTGCAATGGGGAACAATGCTAACCGCAAGGCCAGGTGCTGCCACAAGCTATCTGCATAATAGAGCTGCCCTCAACCCTTGCTTTCTAGAGATGTTCATTTTTGACTGATTGTTGTTGTTGTTTAGTCGTGTCCGACTCTTCGTGACTCCATGGACCAGAGCACGCCAGGCACTTCTGTCTTCCACTGCCTCCCGCAGTTTGGTCAGACCAAGTCAGTTTGGTCAGACTTTGACTGATAGTAGGTTCTTAAACACATTTGCCCCAGTTTAGCAAGGGACATCTGCATACAATGTATGCATGCACAGATTGAATGCAAATGCAGAAACACATTGATAATGCATCCACATGTACATGCCTGTGGATGAGATTTGGATGCACAACACCATTAAATCCCCTTGTATGTATGTGCTGTGCATTTGGTAGAATATCTCTGGAAATGAAATGGGAATGGGTTTCGATTTCCCACTCATTGGCAAAGCTAGCTAGGTGCCCTTGGGTCTGTCACTATTTCTCCATCTAAGCTACCTCACAGGGTGGTTGTGTGGGGATAAAATGCAAAGAGAGAGAATCATCTGTGCCACCTTGAGTACCTTGGAGGAAAAGCATTATAAAAATCCAGCAAATAAATAATTGTTGGAGGAACCTGTACCTATACACACCCTCATTGCTCCCAGTCACGTGCCACTCCTCCTTATGTGTGACTAAAGCTGGGTTGAGGACATGGAGCGAAAGTTGCTCTTGCTGAAAACAACATGATTTATGTCCACAAAAGCTGTGAAGACATATAATTGGTTGTTCTTACTTTTTGTAGAAGAGGCGATGTTGCAGACTGCCCAGATAGATCCTGCATCAAGAATTTAAACAACAACTTTACTGTAAAGCTTAAACGTGGATAACTCTGAACCATTGCTCAGCCAATCCCTACAGAATACAGGCCACCACCCAACAGCTGATAGGCAGGACTTCAAGCCTGCTTATTAGTGACTCTTCAAAGCCCTGCTTGGTACTTTGAAGTCTCAATGATTGTCACTTGATGCCATTGTGATGTTGGGTGATTGACAGGTGGACAGCCCTGCCCACCTGTCAAATTTGACCCACAAGAGGTAGGATCTGATCTGCCAGCAAGATTAGGTTTCTCACCCCTGCTCCCAGTGGCTGCTTCTCCAGTGCTTGCAGCTCTAAACAAGAAATGCAGTGCGTTTCTAAAAGTACCTCTAGCAAGAGGCTCCATCTAGTGCAAGGGAGTTTGGTGCTGTCAGTGCTTGTGTAATCACTTTGGTTCATCTACACTGATCCTGCTCTTTGGCCTGGCAATGCGCCAATTGTCACAGTCTCCTTGTGGATTAAGGATGAGAGGCACACTGAATTAAGCATGTGTTACTCTAACCAGCTGAGCTATCCGGGTTTTGCAAACCCTTTCTGTTTGGAAGCACTCCAAGAGGAAAGGCAGAAGAAAACAAATGCCATCAAATTGGCTTGATCTGAGAAATAAGAAGATTCTCTGGTGCTTAGCAGTGCTCTGAAGTTAAAGAATTTAACATTGCTTTGGACACTAGCTTCAGCTTAAACCTGGTCAGAATGACGCTGTGGAACCAACTTTCCTTCCTTTCTTGTCAACATATTTTTCCTATATTGGTTGAGAGAGTGGGTGCCTGTATAAACACGTGTGCTTTGCAGTGTGGATGAGTATGTTTTTTATTTGTGTTATTTATTTAGAGAAATGGAGACAGAGGAGAATGTGTCCCTGGCAGGAATGGCTTTATGTGTTGATGTCCATATGCCAGAGGTCTGAGGTGGGCTAAACCCCAGTTATTGGTAGCACCCCTGCATGTTGACTTGGAGGGTGTTATAACAGTGACTTCATAATGAAAATCTGGTGTCCAAGGCCCAAAGCAATTTAATATCAGCACGTTTGATAAAATGAGCACATTTGATAGAATGTGTGCTGTTCCAGTTACTGCTACCAGCCACTTAGGATCTCCATACCCTTGGCCAAGCACAAGCCAGGCCTGCTCAATGGAATGCAGCATTCATGTGTGAAATGATGTTTCTTTTAATAATTGAATGTCACAATCATCCTGCACATTGTTGCCGCCTGTTGTGGATTCTTTAGTTGTGATTCCTGCATTACAGGGGGTTGGACTAGATGACCGTTGGCATCCACTCCAACTCTACAGTTCTATGAAATACATAACAATTGCACTGGGCAGTTATAATTGGTTGCAGGTGTGCAGCTAGTGCCCATGTAATAAACCAAAACCCACATGGGCAGTCCTCACACTCTGCACAAAGATTGTTTCAAGGTGAGTTTCTACATGGAAGGGCATGAAACACAACTGTTGGGTTTGAGTCATGCATGCACCCAGTTTGTATGTGACCTCACAGCTTAAACAGTACAGTACTGGGTATTGTTGGGGTTTAGGCCTTCTGTATTTTGCACTGGGTATTAGAGTTCCTTCCCCTCCCCTTTAAAATAAAATGTTACCACTTATAGGGTGGCTGGGTTCACTACTGGTGAGACTCCTGCCACCCACCATCTTAATTTCCCAAGGGGCGTCTATGCATATAAATGAGCGTGTCATGATTTTATGCAAATTGGTTCCACGGACCTGTGGTTCAGGTCCTTTAAGTATCTACCAACACCCCTGTCACACAGTGGCATGCCGATTGCAGTAACTAACTAGCAGTTTAAACTATATTGTCAGTCTCTGTGTGAACTTTATGCAGAGATGGTGGTTCCCTATCCTCATAAATTCATGAAACGAGTCTAGTGCTGGAACCTCCATCAACTTCTTGGTACCTGCAAAGGCCACTTGCCCATCCCAGTTGGGTTTTTTAGTTTCTTGGCTTTAGTTGATTTTTAGATGGAAGTGCCTTTTTTGTCTGGGTTTTATTTGTTTTGGGGTGTTTGTGTAGCAGTTTTGCCTGTTTTGTGTGAATTGTTTTTCTTGTCAAATGGGATTATTATTATTGTTATTATTACAGTGAAACCTTGGTTGTTGAATGCTTCAGAAGTGGAATGTTTTTGCTTTCAAAACTGGAAGTGAATGCTTGCATTTTTGAACACTCCTCGAAAGTTGAATGGCTTCTGATGCGCCTTTCTCCATTTTTTCAATGGATTTTGCCAAACAGCAATTGCTTCTCAGTTATAGAATGTTTTGGAAGTCGAACAGTATTCTGGAACCAATTACATTCAACAACCAAGGTTCCACTGTATTATTATCCCATTTGACAGAAAAACAATTACACCAATTAAAAAATATAATATTAAAACCAGTTAAAACAAATTACAGTGGAGGCCACAGCAGTTTTTTTAGATTGCCAAATATTCCCTCAGCCCTGATATGGTGTCTCTCTATGCAGCCTACTTTTGCAGAGACAAAACCAAGAGCTACCTTCCCAGCACTGGGCATTTTTCCTGATGCCCTCCTGCTTGCCTGAGCAAAAGACACCAGATGAGGAGAGATGGGTGTAAGTCAGATGGGCAAGAGCTCCACCCACTGACCTGATTCTGGGGGGCAGGAGTCTGCACAGAGATTCCCTCCCACACACCATACCACGTATCTTAATGGTTTAGTAGATATGCTGGTTTATGATATGAATCACATTGTTTCGAGTCACTTTCCCTTAGGTATCGGGTGCTGCTGTTTTAAACTGGTTCTACATTGGCTAGAAATAGTTTGAATTATTATTATTTTTTAATTGTTGTGCTGGTTTTTCTTGTTATTGATCATTGTACTGTTGCTTGACTCTACTGTTCTATGGTGTTTTAGGTGTCTTGTGGTATTTTAATTGGTTCTTATTTTAATGTTTTGTGTTTTAGATATTGGAAACTGCTTTGCAAAGACGTGGCCCTAAAAGACAGTGTGGAAATCTCTTCAATATATCCTTTGTCCATTTCACATATGCCAGCCTCCGCCATCTTGGTGCCCTTCAGATATGTTGGACTACAACTCCCTATGCCAGCTGGGGCTGGTGGGAGATGTAGCCCAACATATATAGAGGCTACCAGATTGAGGAAGGCTAGCATATATGCACACACAGTCAGCTTTTTTGAAATTGCTTTGAGTGGACTCATTAACTAATTTCTCCCAGCTTGACTTGGACAGGTAGGGTTCCATGCAATGTTATTCTGCAATGGATCAGGTGAAATCTTTAGTACTAAGGGTCTGACTGATGACCTACCATAAGCTATAGGGTTAACTTGCATTAACCCAGCATGAAATCTGTTAATCTAATGTGCACACAAATACAATGGTGCAAAGCCACAGATGATGGATGTATTTGTATGTGATGACATTCTTCTTTTGGAAATCTTAATCCTGAATATTAAAAAACAGACTCGGACCACTCAACATGTGATGAAATAGGCATTGCCTCAATCCAGCTACTGTTACTGAGGGCCTGAAGCCTAGGCCTATTTAGGTTGCTGAAAAGCAAGTCCCATTGAATTGATTGGCGTCAACCTTCAGAGGGCAAAAATGCAAGTCTTGTTGAAAGTAATGGGACAATGTTCGCCACAACTATCTTGGCTGCAGTGGTTTCAGCTGGGGAGGCAGCCTAATACCAAGGGCGTTTACTCAGAAAGGAGTCCCATCGTAGTTAATGAGGGTTACTCCTAAGTAAGTCACAGCTAGTTTTAGCTGGGTTGGGGCCTTTGATCTTGTTACTACTGCTTTCTGGGTCTTCAATGTGTAAAGAAAAGCTAGTGTAAAATTTAAAATCTTGCTCTATTAAGTTTAGAAACCACAGACGGCTCCTGCAGGCAGGTTCAGGTAAAAGCAAGCACAATGGATTATGTAGTCGAATGGATGTTGGACAGAACGCCAAAGCAGTGGCTGGAGATGCGATAGGCACTGACCCGAACCCTTTTCAGCCTCAAAGTATATTACCCCAACACACCCCACTACTATCACTTTGCAGATTGAACAAATTAAGAGCCACAATTGGGGTCACATGTAAAATTACTACACTCTACAGGCTCAGCCATTTCCCAGCCTACAGATTCTTTCCCCATTTCTTCTTGCTGTAAATTTTAATGAATTACTTGCACAGTTTAATGGAAAGCATTAGAAGGTCCAAGCTGGCTTCCTGGAGACCAAAGGGTAAATGTACGAGAACGAGAGGAGGTGCAACCAGTGCTTACACAACTATTCATCTCTGCTTCCTGTCCCAGCCAACACATATGACCTTGTCTCATAAGAACAGAGTAATGCAGAACAGAACTATTCCCTACACAACAAATAAGTCAACAAGTAGCCTTCTTCAGGCATTAGTTCAGAGGGCCTAGCAGAGGTGGCACCTGTTGCTACTGCTCTTCTTCCTTGCCTGCATGGGAAACTGCTGCCACTGGCTACCTTGTTTCAGCCAGCTTAGGTTTATAGCAGCTCCCTCGTTATCCCTCCACCCCTTGATAGCCTATGATGGGGATGGCACAGAATGAGAGAGATTGGATGGCAAAAGTGCTGCTGCAGAGAAGATATGGGTGGGCTGGAGAAGCTGCAGCAGCATTCTCCAGGCAGCGGTCGCTTGGGTTCCTTGCCTCTCTGTGACGTGCCTGGCAGGTACCCACTGATGGTCAGAGGGAGTTCAGTGGCGAGCTGGTGCCTGAAGAAGAAGGAGGAGGAGGAGGAGGAGGAGGAGGAGGAGTTTGGATTTGATATCCTGCTTTATCACTACCCGAAGGAGTCTCAAAGAGGCTAACATTCTCCTTTCCCTTCCTCCCCCACAACAAACACTCTGTGAGGTGAGTGGAGCTGAGAGACTTCAGAGAAGTGTGACTAGCCCAAGATCACCCAGCAGCTGCATGTGGAGGAGCGTGAACCTGGTTCCCCAGATTATGAGTCTACTGCTTTTAACCACTACACCACACTGGCTCTCACATGTGTGGCAGCAGAGGCCTTTCTCTGGAGCTTGCAGGATCCCTTCCCCTGCTGTAATCAGGCTTGAGAAAAGCATTCTGTTGTACCCAGTAGAAGAGTTTGTGGCCTATGCTGTGTGAGCCAATGGGTCTCCAAAGGTTGGTGATGCCACTCATCCAGAATGTAGGATAGGCTTCTCCAACCAGTGCCCTCCAGATTTTCTGGGCTACAAGTCCTATCAGGCCCAGCCAGCATGGCTTGATGGAATTTGTAATCCAAAGCACCTAGAGCAGAGCTTTCCCAACTGTGTGTCATGACACATTAGTGTGTTGGCTGCAGTGTGTAGGTGAGTCGCACAAATGCTCCCCACGCTCCTCCCGGGGCTGGAAAGGGGTTAGTTTAATTCAAACTCTTCTTCTTCTAGTAAAACTGAATTACTGTGTCATGAAATGATGCATGTCGAAAAAGTGTGTCACCAACATGAAAAGTTTGGAAGGCTGTGATCTAGAGGGCACCTGAAGGCTGGTGCAGGACTTACACTCTCCAGAAGCTGAGGCATGTTTTCACACTGGTCCTTTCTCTTACCTGGGCTTGTCATGCGAATGTGAAGCCTGCTTTTGCCAGCCAGTTCTCAAAGTTGTCTTCTCCACTTTCTCTTTCACAGGAGCAACAGTCTAGGTGCTAGTATAAATAGTGGAAGGTAAGATATGGCATTTTAAGCCATCTGTGTGGGTGTATATTTGTCTGTGTTCAGTTCAAAGTCTACCTTGCTCAGGGTCACTAAGCCTCACACTTCAATACACTCTTTGTAAAACAGAAGCAATCTAACGTCACCTGGTTCTCAGGATGAGTGAAAGAAAGATGGTTCAGGGCTCTGCAGTTTAAAGGTGCTCTAGAAAATGTTTAATGCTAAAATAAATACATTTTCTATATTCTATATAGAATATATTTCTATATTCTATATATTCTATATTCCCCTCATAGCTGAGCAAGTAGCCCCCCTTTACTTACTTGAAATGAAGATTGCTTAACGGACATAATTTTAAATTAGCATTTGTTTCAAGTGCAGTTGAAAGGAAAAGCAGCTCTTTTAAAATGAAAGTACCGTATTTTTCGCCCTATAGGACGCACTTTTCCCCCTCCAAAAATGAAGGGGAAATGTGTGTGCGTCCTATGGGGCGAATGCAGGCTTTCGCTGAAGCCTGGAGAGCGAGAGGTGTCGGTGCGCACCGACCCCTCTCGCTCTCCAGGCTTCAGGAAGCTATCTGCAAGCCTTGCGCGCCCGGCGGGAGTTCCCGCCAGGCTTGCAAGGCTTGTAGGTGGGAGCCTGCAGCCCGAAGCATGGGGAGCCCTCTGGAGGATGCCCCGTGCTTTGTGCACGTGTCCGCAAGCCTTGCGCGCCCGGGGCAGTTCCCGCGGGCTTGCAAGGCTTGTGGGCAGCGACCTGTTCTGTGTGCTGGGGTCGGAGGAAGCTTGGGCTTCCCCCGCCCCAGCCCCGTGGCTGGGGGGGGGGGAATAATTTTTTTTTATTCATCCCCCCCCCAAAAAAAACAAGGTGCGTCCTATGGGCCAGTGTGCCCTATAGGGTGAAAAATACGGTAACTTTAACTTGTTTTTAAAGGACACTTTATACAATATGTTGAAATCTGCAGTGGCAAGTTGTTTTTTAAAAAAATCTTGCCAGTGAAAAATGACTGTATATTTCAACATATTACATTAAGCATTTTTAAATATTAAATTAAGCAAACCCTTTTGGAAGACAGTCTGTCTCCTCCACTCCCTATCTTATCATAACCTCTTAAAATATCCTAATTCAGCTCCTCGGTATCTCAGCTCATCTCTTGCCTTGTTAAAGGATTTAAAATAAAATAAAAATCAGTAACCATTTGAAAGAAAGGAATGTCTCTTGTGATGCAAAGGTATTTAATTGCCTTCTTTGCGATTAAGAAAACCTGCATAGCTGGATGTGGGCTAGTTGCCATAGACAAATGTTATAATTCCAATTGGCATGTACAAGGGATATAATGCAACTGAGAGTTCAGCAAAAAGGAAAGAGCTGGGGCGATGGGGGGGAAATGTATGCTAGGTACTATAAGAAAAAAACCTGCTCCTTTTCCCTTATGGGGTATCCAAGAGCACATACAGAGTCCTTAAGTGGGTTCACTATTGGTAGGAGAAAATGACAAGAGGCCAACCAGAGAATATTGAGAAGCAAAGCAGCTAGTAAGCCTGATCTTTATTAAACTGTTGCAACAGGGTCCTCACTCACCACACACATTGAGGGAGGAAAGAACCCTGAACAATGGTGCGCTAGCCCTTATATAGACTTTTGAAATTGCCCACCCTGTAGCCCAAGACCCACCCCCCAAAACTTCATGCATACATCACAGAAGGAGGTGGTCTACAGCAGAAATCCTACCTGAAGCAGAAATCCTGTCTGCCAAGATACCTAATAATGGTCACTGATTGCTTTACCTGAGCAGCCCAACCATTCTTTTGTGATGGTAAATACTTTAGTTCCTAAATCCAGGTCACAGGCTCACCCTATTCATACACAAATACACCCTTAAAGACAGGATTTGCAAGCAAAAGACAATGGGAAGGCTTTCCCCATTTTCCTCCCTTACAGCAGAGGAATATTTGAGGTCACTGGGAGAGTCAAAATGGCTTCAAGATTGCTCTCCTGTACTATTTCTGACATGTGGTTTATATACTTATGTATGGGTTTGCCTTGTACATTTATAAACATTTAAATTACATTTGAGACCTTAGAATTCTTATAACACTAGGGAAATAAAATAGGTGCCAGAGCAGGAACTGTTGGATGTGTTACATATTTACCTTTGTTTCCCAAAGCAGGAACCACCAACACCTGGTGACACAGGGCCGGGGAAGGTGGGGCCCTGCTGTTGCTGCTGGACTCCAACACCCATAAGTCCAAGCCAGTACAGTCAATGGTCAAGGATGATGGGAGTTGTAGTACAACAATACCTGGAAGGCTCCAGTTTTCCCGTCCCTGTGGTAATAATCACGGTGTCCCGTTGCACCAGAAGCTATTTAGTCATGCTGGCCACATGACCTGGAAAGCTGTCTGTGGACAAATGCCGGCTCTCTTGGCCTGAAAATGAGATGAGTGCCGCACCCCATAGTTGCTTTTGACTGGACTTAACTGTCCAGGGGTCCTTTACCTTCTTACCTAGAACATGGTCAAACTAGACATGACACTAAATGCATTGTTGAAAGTTATATCAGGGTATTTTTTTTTAAATGTAATATGTACAATGTGTCAGTAGGCAATTGTCGTCATCACCACTCAGAGGAATGGTGGGAAAGGAGAGATTGTTACAGGGTTTGTGGCTGGAGAAATAAGTGTTGCAGCCTTCCTGCCCACATGCTGTGGTAATTTTAAAAATAAAGGAAACGAAAACCTGATGTTGGCTGTGAAGGCACAATATTTGTGATATGTGATATGTTCTTGGTTTTTCATTTCTGTGGGCTGATATTTTGAAATCTCTTCTTGTGACTTGGAACAGAAGTTGGGTACTGGCAGATGTTGACGGATGATGTTTTGCTGTTGCAAGGTGCTTTAAGTGAATGTTACACATGTTATGGGTGCAATACAGAGAGTTATACTAATCCAAGACACACAAAACACCTTATGCATGTGCCAGCCAAAGATGTTATTGATACAGGAGATCCGCATTTGCAATTCAGAATAAATTAATCCCTCCCCTCCTTTTTTTAAACCCGGATGAGCTATAGTGTCTGCTGTTCAGACACTAGTCCCTGCTTAGAGGGCTTAAACCTGAAGACATTTATGAAAGTTACATTGAACTGAGTGGAATTAGCTTCTGCATAAACATACTTAAGGTGGAAAGAGAGAACAAAACTGTATAAAAAACAGTGATAGTGCCTAATAATGAACCTATGGAGTCAGCTCCCACAAGATGTTGTGATGGTCAACAACCTGGATTACGTTAAAAGAAGATTAGACAATATCATGAAGGATAAGGCTATAAATGACTACTGGCCATAATATTTTGAGGGCTTGTCCACATCTAAGCATTATTTAGCTATTAATCCAGGTTTTACCCATTTGAATTAAGCCACAGTAGTCCACATCCACAAATGTTTGCATTTTATAAGTGCAGCGACTTTGGTCTTCCCCATTCATACAAGTAGGTCTTCCCATTTGCGTTTGCCCTGCCTTCTAATTTGCTGGTTCTGTTTATGCTGATTAACTAGTGACAGGGCATGCATGCAGAGGGCTGCATGTGCACTTTTAAAATGTACATACATACCTACATACCATCGAGGAAGTGTGCAAAAGCGCCAAGTCAGGCAATTGTAAATTTTCGGCACACAATGTTTTAATGCTGTTAGCTTGTGCAGTTTTCTGGTTTTGTGCAAATCTGAGGGATCAAAAGGAAAATATGTATATAATGCTAAGCTCTTCCATTGCAGAGCACAGCAAATAAATGAAAACAATTGTAAATTTCAAATGCACACTTTTCAGATTAAGGTTGCTACGCAGCATCTGGTGTGGATATTTTTTATGTGGTTTGCTTGTGCATTTTTCTGGTTTTGTGCAAATCTGAGGGGGTCTGTCTGTCTATCAATCATCATACATACTGTTCAGGTGCACACCTAGTAAGTATAAAAGGGGAAGTAGCTGACAGTGAGAGTTGACCCATCCACTCAAAACACCCAAAGAAATAGCCTGTGACTTCAAGTGGAATGTTTCAGAGCCCACCCCATCCCAATTTATCTGACTATCCCTATATCGGGTAAATCAGAATTTACAAGGGGAGAGTGTGTTTACGAGGGGAGAGTGCTGTTTCACTCAGGTTCTGCACATGTGGGTTCTCCATAGGCATCTAGTTGACCACAGGGAGAACAAAATGCTGAGCTAGAAGGATCTTTGGCCTGATCTAGCAGTGCTCTTAAGTTCTTAATGCTATGTGAGGCTTGGCTTGGTAGGTGTAGACACAGAAAAGGTGAAACATTGGAAACTTTCCCCTCTATGGCAGAGATCTGAGACTCCTTACAAAAAAATGTCCATTAAGCACTTGTTGCATTATAAGGCTAGTGAACTATGTTTCAACTAAACTAAGATAAATTACAGCTAATTAGATCACAACCTGGTAGGTTTTTAATCCTGGTGTATCCCATAAAATTTATCGTATTGCTCCATCTCAACAACAGACAGTGAGATGGCAGTCAGTTTACCTTTGCTCTCCTGTAGTCCTTTGATCAAGTAGGCTCATGTGCTTGATATAGTGAATTTTGAATGAGTGCGGGGTGATGTAATTGTGGTTTCGTAATGTTTGGTATTATATTAATGTTCATCATGCCATGATGCATTCTTAAGAACGATATCAGATGCCAGGTTGGGTGGAGTGACGAGACACTGAACTTCTTCCACATATACCTTTTTAATAACTGCATTTCAACTAATAGGCAGCTTTTCCGAGACTGAAATTTCCCAATAAGAGCCTGACATAAATATGCAAATATTACTGGAGACTTATTGTTATTCCAAAAGGTAGGCAAATAACTAGCTGGTTTATGTGCTATAAGTCTATAATCCTGGGAACATACAGCAACAACACTGGTGTTCAAAGGGAAGCTTACCAAAGCTCTTTGGTCTCTACCACCTGGTGAAAATTGACAGAACAAGGGTTCCCAGGTGCAGGGACCATGTGTGGCCCTTCAGAGCTCCATGTCAGGCCCTCAGAAACCTCCCAACGTTGTGCCCCTAGTAAGCTTACTTCAAACCCTCCTTGAGTACTTTTGCTGACTGGAAGGTGTCCTTGTATTTTAATCTTGTTTTTAAGTTGTATTTAAATCAATTGTTTTTATACTTGGTGTTAGCCGCCCTGAGCCCGGTCTTGGCTGGGGAGGGCGGGGTATAAATAAAATTTATTATTATTATTATTATTGAACAGTGTTCATGTCTCATGCTTGTCTAGGTGGAGGATGGAGATGTGTGGGTCGGTGTAAAATCTTCCAAAGCATCCGTTGTCCTGCCCACTGCTGGGATATGACCCCAAAGGAATGTGGCCTTCAGGCAGAAAAATGTTCCCCACCCCAGATCTACACCTTGATTTCAAAACGCTGAGGTGTCTGTGACTCTTCTTCCTCCCTTTTCTGTTGATCTGTGTGCCTCGCTCTCTTCACCAAAGCAAAAGCGTCAGTGATCAGTGCTAAAGGCACAGCTTCTATGTTGGTTGAGCCTCATCACCCAGCAGCCCTTTGACAGCTGTGAGGGCCCAAGCACTCCTACAAGGCCCAGCTCTGCTGGATGCCTGCCTGCACCTCCCACCTGCTTGCTTCTCAAGCAGCAGACTTATCTGGCTGGCTCTGAGAAGCTGCATGTTAATTTTCCCACAATACCCTATGTGTCACTGTGGTGGAGCACTGTGGAGCCACTAAACACTAAGATAGCAGCACTGGCTGCTGCCCACTGCCACTGCCAAGCTTGTTGATATGGGGATCCACACTAGATGGTGTTTTGCCAACAGCCTGACAAATCTGGAGCTGACCCTATTTCCTATTTCTGACCCTATTTCTGACCTGGAGCTGACTCTATTTCTAAGCTGCTTCCACACTAGAAGTTTAGTGTGGAATTGCCATGCTTCGTTCACTCACTTTTCACAAGGCATCCACATGGCACAGCCATTGCCACTCTGTATTTTCCTTCTTGTTCTTTCCTTTCCTTCTTTCCAAGAAGACTGGTTTCCACCATAAACACCCAGAAGAATGTAGGAGTAGCACTAGTCCTCTGGGTTTCTAAAAGGGCAGGATTTTGATGTGGGCAGTGATGTCTTAGGCAGGTGAACCTATTGCAGTAGGCTTAAATTTATGAGCCCATTTCTTTTTTTAAAAAACCCAGTCTTTAATTAGCACTAAAACACTTTTCTAGCCATCATTTATTTAATATTAAAATATTAGCTGCATACCATAACACTGTAGTGTTATAGTGCTATAATGCTATTTAAAAAAAATATTAAGGAACCTTGCCAGTCATTGTCATTGACCACCTTGCTTACATGACAGTGACCAGAAATGCTGATATATATCTACACACACACACACACACACACACACACACAGAGAGAGAGAGAGAGAGAGAGAGAGAGAGAGAAATAAGAAATTTCCCTTCCCGCAGCAGCTATGTCGTGCCCACTGCTATGAACAGAAAATTGCGGGCAAATGTGTGGCTCTACAGTGATTCAAAATTATTTGGACCAGTGTATTTTTATTTCTGATTTGGATCAGGGCAGCAGTGTTGGAGGAACAGAAAGTCTAACCTTCTCTAAACTTCAAGTGGATATTTCCATTCCCGTGCAGCATGCTGAGCCCACATGAATCCATAAGCTCTGTGCTCACAAAAATGGCAGTGTGTGCTGATTGAGTGTGTTGTGTGTGTGACGCCATGCACACACTGGCCCGCCTTCAAACAAATATCAAGAGAGCTGGTGTGCCTGCAATTCTGTGAGGTAGGTTAGTATCTAGCCAAAGTCACTTGATACGCTTTGTGACTGAGTAGAGATTTCAAACTGCACCCACCTTGTCTCAGTCCAACAGTTACACCTGTGTTACAGGCAGGGATGGTGGCCGACTGTGATTCAATTTGCATTTAAAGCCAAATCCGTCAAATTCACACCTTCTGAAACAATATGAGAACGAAAACACAGCCATTCTTCAAAATTCACACTTGGCTGAATTGTGTGATACAGTTCTCCAAACCAAACAATGTTTACAAACCATGGCTTAGCCAACCTGGATAGTGCAGGGGAAGATCACTACAGCCACCACCTTCTCTCTGGGAAGCAGGCATTTTCTCATTCACGCTAAGCCATGGTTTGATTTAGCATGGTGTGTGAACAAGGCGAGCCCCAACATCCCTCTGCTGTGTACTGATGTATAATTGCCATGTGCTAACTGATTGCTTCACTGCTGACCCCTTGTTTTGCCAATGAAGGTAAAGACTTGCCCCTGAGGCTTCCAGAGAATCCACAACTTTCTTGAATCTGAGGTTGTAATAAAAACAGTCTTACTTCAGCACCCCAGCTGTTAATATTTCAGGGAATTTCTTTAAAACATATTCCATTAGATGTAATTACACTGGAGCTCTGTGAGGAAGGTTCACATATGACATTATCGTTACTCAGCAAAGTACTAGGCCCGACTCACATTTACAGTCACAAACAATTATCCGACACAAAGCCTGATAAAACAATATTATTGCATCACACCTCGGAAAGCTTTAGTCAAGGTTTTACACAAGAAAGAGCTTCCATTCAAGTCAAAGGGAATTCTGTCTGAATAAGAGCTGAGTAATGACTTTAAAAATCTGCCTCCATCTGTATTATACATTAGGCTGTGTGTGTGTGTGTTTAAGGAGTTGTCTCACTGTTTAATTTGCATTGGCCCCTGACACATATTGATGAAACAGGTAACAAGGGTATTATCTTTCTCTTTTTCATCATTTTAATTCTATTATAGTTTAACTACTTTTAAGCTCTTTTATATGTTTTTAGCTATCTGTGTTTTATCTGTGTTTAAGTTTTGTGTGCCACCTTGAGTACCGGTTCTGTGGAAAAGATATAAATAAATAAATCATCATGTTAACACTCTATTTATTATTCCTATTTCTTTTACTGTTGCCTTAACAGTTTGTTTGGAGGGCTGAGTAGGAGGAAATTACAACTGTAAATTATGAGTTTCTTTTAAAACCATAGTTTTTAATTTTTTTATTATTTTTTTTAATATCCTGCTTTATCATTAAAAGAAGGAGTCTCAAAGCAGCTAACATTCTCCTTTCCCTTCCTCACCCACAACAAACACCCTGTGAGGTGAGCGAGTCTGAGAGACTTCAGAGAAGTGTGACTAGCCCAAGGTCACCCAGCAGCTGCATGTGGAGGAGCGGAGACGCGAACCCGGTTCACCATATTCCGAGTCTACCACTCTTAACCAGTACACTGGCTCTCGTAGTTGGCTTGCTTCATACAAACCATGGTTAGCATTAATGATAGTGGACTGGTTTGGATGGCACACTAAGCCAAACCTTGGCTTAGAATGGCAGGTGGCTTTTTGCTTAGCATTCCATGCAAACCAGACCAGTTCATCTGTTCAAATAAAACAACAAGCTGTTGCTAAGGAAAAATGGATAGTTCTCCTTGCAGCTAACAGAGGAGTCTGAGGGCCCCTTCGTATGTCATTTTTATTGTGCATTTATTATTATTTGTGCTCATGATTCTATTGGGACAGTTACATGCCTTAAATACTGTTTGCCTCTGCAACAGTTTTGGAGGAAGTCATTCTGCTTCCTTTCCACTCAGTGCATATCCTGCTGAAATCCAAAAACTCTTTATACCACAAATATTATGTTTTATTTCTGACGCATTTTTGCTGTGCTGTAGCCCCTTCCAGACAGCAATAATGTGGTGGCAATGGGGAAGATTCACAGAATAAACTAAAGCAGAACAAATGCACCACTAATGCAGCATTTTTGCATTGGGAACATGTTGCAAAATACCACTGCAATAAAACAGCAGTCTGGAACAGTGCTGAGGTTGATTGTGGCTCATTATTGTCTCACTAAAAATGGGTCACTGCAGTAAATGTGAATCCATAAATAAGAGCACTGATGGTGATGTTTATCAAATTACTTTACAATGAAGACCTTAAACAATAAATAAACAATTCATTCATGATAATCAAACAGTAATCACTTGGGTTGTATGCATCGGCTCCGTTGGGTTGTATACATTGGTGTTTCAAGCTGAGGCCATGCTATTTTAGACACAATCTATATGTATCCTGTAGTTCAGGCATAGGCAAACTTGGCCCTCCAGATGTTTTGGGACTACAACTCCCATCATCCCTGGCTAACAGGACCAGTGGTCAGGGATGATGGCAGTTGTAGTCCCAAAACATCTGGAGGGCTGAGTTTGCCTATGCCTGCTGTAGTTTCTTGAGAAATACTGCTGATTGATGCACTTTCCCTCAAACCAGCTTTCAGTCAATTA
This sequence comes from Podarcis tiliguerta, assembly GCF_965153285.1. Taxonomy (NCBI): domain Eukaryota; kingdom Metazoa; phylum Chordata; class Lepidosauria; order Squamata; family Lacertidae; genus Podarcis; species Podarcis tiliguerta. The sequence goes on along the minus strand of NC_139537.1, from coordinate 53,516,191 downwards.
AAAAATGTAAGCCATGGTTAAGCTGAGGTGTGTACATTTGGACATTCATTGCACATGTGCAGATGACTGCATGTGCAGATGATGACTTTATTGAATAGGAGTGGGCAGGGTCACAGACATTGGGAAACCAATCAGGTAATGGTGAACAAGGATCAAGGCAGGCATTGTTTTCTAGGGAGTTGGAAGGTGCACAGCTAGATGGCAGATTTATGCATAGGCATAACTAAAGCTCTCAAATCCAAGGTCTAGACTGGGAGATATTTAGCTCTCTCAGGGACGCTAAACAAGCTCTGAGCAGACTTGTCAGGAATGGAGTTTTTCACAGATAGCTGTAATGACTGTCAAGCAATGGCTTTCACTCAGTTCATATTGGCAAAAATAAGCTGATCATAGTTGATGCCCCATTATACAGTGCCCCAAAGGCTATTTCCACATATTTAAGAAGCAATACAGGAGTCTACGGTGGCAAAGAAAGCACTCACATCTCTAAAAGCTAGGTAAATGGCTTGTCAAAGCATTATGCATGCAACAACTCTAAGAAGAAAGTAATTTTATCAAGCCTAGGTTGACATGCATGAAACAGGTAGGGCTGGAAGGGACTGAAACCTTGAGGAGCCACTGTCAGGCAGTGTAGACAGTGCAGAGCTAGATGGATCAGTGGGCTGAGTTGGCATAAAGCACCTTTCCTACGTTCCACTGCACACAGTAACATCTTGATCAAACCAGTTTCTTGGGTAAAAGGTCAATATGAAATCACACACTACCTGTAGATGATTTTACCAGCCTTCAAACATGAATAATTTCTCAGTATTTTAAATCAGTAGGTGGCTACTCCTTAGAGCAGTGGTTCCTAATAAATGGCTCCAATTAGGGGATCCATGGCACCATTCTCATAGCAAAAAGTACCATAAAAGGTGTTGGGTTGAATAAAAACGACAGACGACGTGGTGGGATATCATATCCGGGAGGCATCTCGTAGCAGGAGGCTAAGAGAGTCCCTTTTATTGTATATTGGGCTCAATTGCCCCATCCATGGTGACTGCTGATTGGATGCAGCCAACAGCGTGAATAACGTGGGTACAACGTTCAGGCATTGCACATGTTACATACATAGAACATACGCATCAGAGAGAGAGAGCACAGAACATCACAACCAGAGATAGCTACCTAAGATAGATAGGGGTGTCTTACGCAGGGATTATACAGAGTGCACTTAACATTCTTCTAGTCTGTGGTAATAAACATGGGAAGTTTATAGTTAGATTAGGGGGTCATGACATCAGCTAAGCTTAGGGATCTTTCCGTGCCAGGGACGGGCACGGAAGGCACAGAGTGAGGCACTTTTCACTTACGCAGTGTCTCTGAGATATACCAGGGAACAGGCAGACACAGACCATATCAAGGGGGGGGAAAGCATCCCGTTTCAGGCATACACAGGGATCCAGGAAACTCACTCTACATCTCCCCCTTTCTTTTATTATATAGAAAGTATTTGTTTCACTAGTGGAGGTAAGATAGAAAAACCAAAAGTATTTCGGGATACGTGGTTTGCCGACGCCTGCCCAAAATAAGTTTGCTTCTATTTACCTCCAAGAGTTACGGTTGTTGTTGCCACTTAGTAAAGTGGGCGGCAATGAGTTTCTGTGGAGGTAGAGGGGGGGAGAAGAGTTGAGTGCAGAGACGTATGAGACTAGGAATGCATTGAATGAAGCAGCATAACAAAATTAAAATGCATATAATAACAATAGCGTATTGAAAGAGTTTGCGAAGCCAGTCTAAGTTCGGCAGCCAGTTGGTGAGCCACTGGGTGAGTGAATCCCAGAGGCTGGAGAATCCAACGTCCTGCTTAATGTGGTGAGTGAGGTTTTGCAGGTGAGAGATTTGATTTCTGACGGCCTTAGAATTGTCAGAAATATTGAAACAGCACATCGCATCCACTTGTTCACAGCCATAATGATGAAGCATAAGGAGGTAGTCGATAGCTGCGCGATTTTGCAGCAGTCCGTGTTGTATCTCGCTCTGTTCTGTATTTAGCAGGTGGAGAGCGTTTGAGGTGAAATTAATAATTTTCGCTGCAGAACAGGCCAGTGCATTAATGTTCTGGCTGTTCCGTACCGCCAAGCCTGGAACACCTAGAAGGGATACGGCTAGAGAAATATATTCAGATCTGCTGGGAAGAGAAACAGAATCATCACAATCATTAGTCAATTCAACAGAGCGGCGATGTCTAGGGCGGGATAGATGTTGTTTCTTTGGTAAAATGATGGACAACCGACTCAAGCAGCAGGGAGTTCCATGGGTAATGTTTGCTGGAATGTAATTGAATGTGTAACCTGGGCAGGACCAGAACCATCCTGCAGGCAACTCAGTGTATTTATATACATAGGAAATATTTACATAAGAAGAGCAGTTAAAGTTATCCTTGCTCATTCTTACACAGTTATTCTTAGTGCAGTTCACCATACGTGCGCATGTCATGTTATATGTCGCAACGTACGGGGTTAACAGGTCCACGGCCATGGGGGGGCGCTTGCGCACCTGGTTACCCCAATTATGATAACCTGAGTAGCCAAGAGTACGCAGGGAGTCGTTTTGAGGTAGGGTTGTGTAAAACCAGGTGTCATTTTGTATATCAGATGGGTCATGGCACACAGGAATAAGGCAAGAGCCAAGAATTTCACCCACAGATACCTGCTGTGATAAACAAAAGGAAGAAACATTGAGGGTCCTTGCAAAGGATTCCCATACATTTGATGTTGTTGTTGTTGTACCGCCAATGGGGGCGGTGGCTGAGAGGGGAAAAAGGGAGAGGCAGAAAATGAGAACAAACATGGAATTCATATTAAGGCAGGAAATAAGGCAGAGAAGCACGTTATCGGGGGTTGATTCTAGCTTTTTGTCCTTCATGAGTTGTTCAGCTTGAGAGGAGAGTGATTTGATTTGGCCCCACGTCACTGGTCCATTACGATTTCCGCGCTTACGTTTCCTGGGGGGGGTGGGCGTGGGCATCTCCTGGGCGATCTGGAGTTGTTGGGCGAAGTGTGGAAGAGGATTGTCCTGGGTCAGATGCCAAGCCATGGTACAGACGAATGCAGCGCGATGGCACCCAGCGAGGGCCTTGTGGGGTTTGCACAGCTGCGTAGCCCTTACCCCAGGTAATCAGCTTAACTGGTTCGCTCCAGTCGTTGGATGGCAGTTTCTTATAGCGGACCAGGGGGGCTGGAAGTATCTCTTTCTGCTGAAAATGCTTTTGCAGTCGCGTGCACGATTGATGGTCCTGTATGGAAATATTCAAATGGTTTAGCGTAAAGAGAACACTAGCTAGCCAGCCTTCCTTTTCGGAAAGGGAGGCGGGGACTCCGGCCTTCTTTTCCTGCCGAATTAAGGCAGTTTTCAAGGTGCGATTGGCACGTTCAACAATTGCTTGGCCTTGAGAATTGTAGGGGATGCCGAATAAATGGCGGATATTCCAAGTTTCACAAAACTGAGCAAAGGATTTAGAACAATAAGCAGGGGCATTGTCAGTTTTTAAAGTCTGAGGCTTGCCCATGACTGCCATGGCACGCACAAGGTGGTTGCAAGCATGTTTGACTTGTTCTCCCCTTTGAGGGGTGGCCCAAATAAAGCCAGAATATGTGTCGATACTGACATGAATAAATTTCCAAGGTGAGAAAGGGGCAAAGTGAGTGACATCCGTCTGCCACAGAGAATTTGATTCAAGCCCGCGTGGGTTAACGCCAGGGCTGGGGTGGCCAATTTGATTAGAGCACTGTGGACATTGTTGTATGATTGCACGAGCAGTCTCTAATGGAATTTTGAACTCTCGGCTGAGAGCTTTCGCATTTTGGTGGTGGAATGCATGGCTTTCTATGGGTGATACAGGCAATACTCTCAGGAGGGAGTCTGCCTTTGCATTACCATCTGTGATAAAGCCTGGAAAGGGCTGGTGAGATCGTATATGTACCACAAATAATGGGTGGGATCGTTTAGAGAGCAGCAATTGTAAAGACAGAAACAGGCTCAGAAGATTGTCATCTAGGAGTGGGCTTACGTAGCTGCCCTCTAGGCGAGTTATGACGTTAGCAACATAAAGGCTATCAACAACCAGATTAAATGGCACTGAGGTAAAGTGATGTAGGGCTTTTACGGCAGCAGCCAGCTCAGAACGTTGTGCTGATTTCTGTGGAAGAGTGTAGAGGCTATGCCATTGATCATTCTGTTGCCAAGCAACCACCCCCCTTGTGGGGGCTCCGTCCGTGAAGACCGTTAGCCCTTCGTCTAAAGGCACTCGGGACAGAATGGATGTGAAGGATAAAGAGAATTGTTTGCTCATTTGCAGGCGAGGGTCTGCCGGAATATGACAGTCCATTGTCCCTATATAATCAGCCAGAGCACATTGGAGTGTCATGCTAGTGGAGAAAGCATTATCCCATTGGTCCATGGGCAGGGGAATAATAAGCCTCTGGCAATCAATACCAAATAAACTTTTGCAGCGACGCCTTCCCTTGCTGATGATTTGAGCAAGGAGATCCAGTAAGGGGGTGACAGTGTTTTTAGGTGTGTGCTGTAAATACAACCATTCAATGATGTGAACCTTTTGTTCTGCTGATTGAGTAAGGGCTGCAAATGGTTGGACACCATCTGTCATTACTATTAATTCTGGCGGAACATTAGGAATTGCTCTATCAACCCAATGAATCCGCATTATTTCCTTCAACTGGGTTATAGTTTTTTGCTGCTGGGGGTTCAAAACAATCTGTTCTCCAGGAGACTGATGGCCTTTTAAGGCTAAAAACAACGGTCTCAGAACCTCGAGAGGGATTTTAAAATATGGTCTTATCCAGTTAATGTTGCCTAATAATTGTTGCAATTGAACATATTTAAATACTTTTGGCACTTTGAGCTCAGGAACTATGGGGATTGAGTACCCAGCTATCATTTTGTGTCCCAAATAGTGAAAAGGCGAAGTTTCTTGTACCTTTTCTGGGGCAATTTTTAAACCATACTCTGACAAGCAGGCTGTTATATCATGTTTCCAGTTAGGGGGGAGTTGGACCCCAGCCAAAAGAAGATCGTCCGTATAATGCACGACCGTCAGATGCGGATATAACCGGCGAAAGGGCTGGAGTGCCTGATTAACATAGTATTGGCACATAGTGGGAGAATTTAACATTCCTTGTGGTAGGACTTTCCATTGATATCGTTCCGTGGGTTGGCTGTTATTTAGCACTGGGACAGTGAAAGCGAACAGTTTACGATCTTTTTCCTGGAGTGGAATGGAGAAGAAGCAATCTTGCAAATCTATAATTGCCAATTGATAGGAATGTGGGATCATATTTGGATTGGGCAGACCACACTGCAAAGGCCCCATAGGTTCAATGATTTCATTAATTTTCCTTAAATCCTGTAGAAATCTCCATTTCCCACTCTTCTTTTTTATGACGAAGACGGGGGAATTGTAGGGGCTATTAGAAGGTTCAATGTGATCAGCTTGTAGCTGTTCATTAACCAAATGCTTTAAGGCAAGCAACTTTTCTCCAGTTAGTGGCCATTGTTCTACCCACACGGGGGCAGTAGACTTCCAGGTTAGTGGAAGTGAAAATTTACTCATTTAATTGAATGGTAGCGTTTAATTGTTGCAAAAGGTCTCTGCCCCAGAGATTCAGATGAATATTCAAAATGCACGGTTGAATATGAGCAATAATAGCAGAGCTATTGGGCAGAGAGACAGGCAGCCAGTGTACACTCTTTGCGGAGGTTTGAGTGCCTCCTACACCCCACACAGCGGAAGAGGACTCGAGGGGCCACGTAGGGTCCCAGCAACTGGTGGAAATGACAGAAACGTCTGCTCCTGTGTCAATCAAACCTTCCAGAATTTTACCATTGATTTTATACTTACGAAGAAGTTTCTGCTTATTGATTCTCTCTACAACCGCTAAAAGCTGTGGAGAAAAAGAAGAGAGCTGGTGCAAATTACTATCCATCATTGAAACAGAGGGGTGGGCTGGGAGCATCACCAAATGCGCCCAAGTGTCACCCTTTTTCAGCTGCATGGGCATGTGGCTCCAAAGTTGAACCATGACAGTGCCCACATAATCTGGGGCTAATACTGCTGGGATAACCATGATGCCTTCCTTGGACGCAGAAAGCTTGGGTAAAATAATACCTGCGACCTTAGAGGGCAGGGGGCCCGCCAGTTGGGTGGGCATAAGCACAACTTCACCAGGTAAAACAGTCTCTTTGTCTTCCTGATTGATTAAGTCAATGGTGAAGTCAGAGGATTTTTCTTTAGAAAATTTTGCAATAGTAGTATCAGATGGTGTAGCTTTAGAAAAGCTTTCTGTAGCAGAAGCTAAGGACAGTGGGCTCTCTAATTCTCCTGGCCCGAGAGCAGGGCCTCCTGGGAGTTTCCCGAACTCCTGCATTGGTTTGCCCAATGGTAGCCTTTTCCACACTTAGGGCATTTTTTGGAAGGTCTAGCCTTGTTGTTAGTATCAGCATTTTTGTGGGCCCCCCCGCCAGGGGCCCTGCATTGTTTAGCAAAATGGCCTGGGCGTTTGCAGTTAAAGCAATTGCCTGTGGGCCTGTTATTAGATTGAAGCGCAGTAGCGAGCAGGGACATAGCATGGCTTTGGCTACCTACTTCTGAACAAGCTTTAATCATATCAGCCAGATCATATTTAAAGCGGCGTATAACGGACTGCAAGGCAGTTTTGCAGTCTGTGTTTGCATTTTCAAAAGCCAATTTTTTAGTTAGTTCATTTTGAGCCGTGGTGTTATCAATCTGCCTGGTGATTGCTTCTTTCAAGCGATCTATGAATTGATGGTAAGGCTCTGAATGCTGTTGTTTTATGTTCACAAAGGAGGACATGGGCTGGCCTGAGACAGGGATCTTTTTGAAGGCACGTAGCACGCAGGTGGCAGTGCGACTGAAATGTACATTTGTCAGCGCAGCCTGCACCGTTATGGTCTCATAAGTGCCAGCGCCGAAAAGTTGGTTGGCTGTATGGTTAACATCAGCCATAGACATAGCACTATGCTTAAATTCACTTTCAAAAACCACATACTGAGCTGGAGTTAAAAGCATACGCATCAGATCCTTCCAATCCTGAGGTAGCATAGTATAAGAAGTTGATATTGCCTCCAACATTCCTAGCACATAGGAAGATTTCAGCCCAGAATCAGCAACTGCCCGCCTTAAATCTCTTATTACAGAATAAGGCAAGTGCTCATGGAGGATTCCGTTAGTACCTTGGGTAATTGGAAATGCAGATGGCAAATCTCCTGGCCAATTTGTTTGTTCTTCTAAAGAGAGATCACCTTGTTGCCGTGCCTGCGAGACAGCTGCACGCACAGCTCCTATGGGGGCAGGAGCATTTCCAGGCGAAAATGGGAGAGGAGGGGGGGGAGGAGGAGGAGGGGGAGGAAGGGAAAGCATGGAAGGAGGAGGGGGAGGGAGGGAAAGCATGGAAGGAGGAGGAGGAGGGAGGGAAGGCATGGAAGGAGGAGGAGGAGGGAGAGCGGATGGGGTGCCTTCATGCTGAGGTGAAAGGGGGGGTTGGAATTGAGTTTGCTGGGGCGTTTGGCCGGCCGGGGGGGGTGCAAGTGGGGGAGGTAAGCAGTTTGGATATGGGGGGGGATTGTCTGCTGTGGTTGAAATGGCAGGGGCTGTCGGAGATGCCTGACAGTCCTGATACAGGTCCAGACCCAAATCTGGGTCTAGTCCTAAATCGGAGACAGCCTCCATGCATTTTTTCCAAGTGAGCAAACAATGAATCGGAGCCCTGGGTTCTTTAAAGAGGGAGGACCCGATCTTCTGCCACGTTGCTGGTTCCAGAGATCCAGTCTCTGCTAACCAAGAACATCTGCAGGACACTTCACATATTAATTTTTCAACATCTTTTAAACTAATATGAACACCCACCACTCTCTGCTTGACTAAGTAATGCAGTTCCTTGGCATGCTCTCTCTGCAACTTTGTCAAATTCTTCCCCATTGTACTCACGAGTTGTTAGCGCGCTTCGAGTGAGGAGATGGATCACGATCACGTCGGGGTCACCAGATGTTGGGTTGAATAAAAACGACAGACGACGTGGTGGGATATCATATCCGGGAGGCATCTCGTAGCAGGAGGCTAAGAGAGTCCCTTTTATTGTATATTGGGCTCAATTGCCCCATCCATGGTGACTGCTGATTGGATGCAGCCAACAGCGTGAATAACGTGGGTACAACGTTCAGGCATTGCACATGTTACATACATAGAACATACGCATCAGAGAGAGAGAGCACAGAACATCACAACCAGAGATAGCTACCTAAGATAGATAGGGGTGTCTTACGCAGGGATTATACAGAGTGCACTTAACATTCTTCTAGTCTGTGGTAATAAACATGGGAAGTTTATAGTTAGATTAGGGGGTCATGACATCAGCTAAGCTTAGGGATCTTTCCGTGCCAGGGACGGGCACGGAAGGCACAGAGTGAGGCACTTTTCACTTACGCAGTGTCTCTGAGATATACCAGGGAACAGGCAGACACAGACCATATCAAGGGGGGGGAAAGCATCCCGTTTCAGGCATACACAGGGATCCAGGAAACTCACTCTACAAAAGGTAAAGGTACCCCTGCCCGTACGGGCCAGTCTTGACAGACTCTAGGGTTGTACGCCCATCTCACTCAAGAGGCCGGGGGCCAGCGCTGTCCGGAGACACTTCCGGGTCACGTGGCCAGCGTGACATCGCTGCTCTGGCGAGCCAGAGCCGCACACGGAAACACCATTTACCTTCCCGCTAGTAAGCGGTCCCTATTTATCTACTTGCACCCGGGGGTGCTTTTGAACTGCTAGGTTGGCAGGTGCTGGGACGGAACAACTGGAGCGCACCCCGCCACGGGGATTTGAACCGCCAACCTTTCAATCGGCAAGCTCTAGGCGCTGAGGCTTTTACCCACAGCGCCACCCACGTGGGTAACAGTACCATAGAGATACCAATATATTCAAAAGTAGGGGGGCATGGGTTGACTTTCAAAAAACAGGGGGTCCGCAGTACTTAGCTAATTGGAGGGATAGGAATGCAATGGGAAAGGCAGGAAAACCAGCTTTCTCAGGAGTGGTCATGGGCAGGTTTGATTATTTGTATGGTTCGTTTGTGACAATTGGCCAAAGGGTTCCTGTCCCCAGCTCAGGCCCGCTGTGCAGGGAATCATGGATAGAATTGCTTTTCTATCCCATTTAAGTTTGTGGAAGCCCAAGACATGGATGGTGGCATAAAGCCACCATTGCACCCATGGCATGGCCTTCCAGGCTCTGTCAAGAGGAAAGGCAGGACTGAAGGTTTTGATGTCAGTCACAAGTGGGGAACCTTTTTGACTCCACAGGGCAGACCCATATCAGGATCCAACCTCACAGGCCAAAGTTGACTTGCAGATGGGTCCACCCATCTGTCACATGATATTACACAGGACCTGTCACATGGTTGACAGGTGTGTTGTCCCACCCACCTGTCAAAATCACTTTCTTCACAAATCCTATCTATTTCTTCATTGAAGGCATGAGTTTCCATTTCCACACCGGGTTTCCATTTCTTCTCTTCCTACAACTGAAACTTGTCCTGGACCTTTGATTTCCTTGGGCTGGGCTCTTCTCCAACCTGGTGGTTTCTTGCAAACATGTCATTAACACATTGACACAGTTATAGTGCATTAGTGGTACATTTATACTGGACAGTTGACATAGCTTTCTGCTCCACAGTGCACACACCCCCAACATTAGTATGTTGGGGGGCACTCTTGCATTATAGCATAACAAAAGTAGGGCTACCTCCCTCCAAAAAACAACAACATTTGTAGTATGAAAAGTTTCAGAAACTACAGGTAGTGGACTGACTGGAAATGAAGCAGTATATCTCTGCTGAAAGTTTTTGAAGTGCAAGGAGTATTGAAAGAGGGACAGCATATAAACAGCCTGATGCCATCATGATGGATGGATGCAGAGAGGGCTGTTGTGTTCTTAACAGGAGCAAATAAAGGAAGACTAACTAGGCGGGACTATCTCAGCAAGTGGGGTTTGCATATTGCACATCCAATGGCTGCAGAACTCTCCAGTGGTTATGCAAAGCAAGGGAGAAGTTTAGAGGACCTCTTCTTGGAGGTCAAAAGAAAAGGGGTTCAACTCTCCCACTGGCAAAACCTTGTGCCTCACACAACACTCCACAGACACGATTGTACCATGTTTAGGATAACAAGAACAGCCCCCCTCTCATCACCAATATCTTTATTGATTTTCTGAACAGATGTTCCAGCTTTCAAAGGGCTCTCCTTTTTCCACATATAGTCTGCATTTTGAGACCTTCTGAATGAGACATTAAGCCTGATCATGTCTGTATGAGGAAAAAAACAAATTCTGAATCTTGCATCAAGGTACAGTAAGATTTGTTTGAGGTTGGGTGGAATTATATGTAAATAGTTGCTTAAAGCAGTGGGAGTGCTCATTTTGACACTCATTAAACAAGGAAGGCCGTGGGTGGATGGAGGAAAGAACAAAGGGCTGCCTAACAGAATGGGACTGAGGAATGCTTCTTACATCACAGCTTTGCAAACACATCCTTGTAGGCTAATAATGTGAGAATGGCCACAGATGGAGCCCTTTTCTGACTTAGTATCTACAGATCTGAAAGTGGAGGGAAACTTCAGTCAGTTTCCAGGTGCTCTTTTGTACACCATGTCACATGTGCTACAGCCACTGATCTTAGAGTGTGCTCCCTGCTTGCTTCTGTGCAACAATCTTATTTCCTAGATTGGGACACGGGTATTTACTGCCGCAACCACCCCCCAAAGCAGGTACACATCATCCGAATGGAAACCTATTATATGTGCTTTGTTAATAAATACAGGGTTTATCCTTTGAAACGTGCAGTTTGCGTTTTTATTTCTTTAAATGTATTTTCTTTTTGTAACTAAGCAGCCAGAAGACTAACAGCAATGCATAAATACAACATAAATTCCAATGATCAAAAATACCCAACTCCCTTTGAATGAATTTGATATAAGGAAGTCCAACATACTTTCCAGTATTTTGAAAATCGAGAGTTGGCAGCTTTTCAACACCTCTGCAACTATTATGCCTAGAGACTGCTGTGCAGTTACATAATCTATTACCAACATCCGGTGGACCTTGGATTTCACTTTGCGATAAACAGCAATAAAGGGCTCTCATAACTGCATAGAAAGACAGAAAACATGTGGATTGCTCTCCTAGTAAAAGATCTCAGAGGTCAAAGGAAATCTGCAGAACTGCCAAACGTCAAGTCTTCATTGACTTACATAGCTCACAGTACAATCCTGATGTAGCTAATCAGAAGTGAGTTTTTAGACTGTAGACCACCCTGGGCCCTTGGGTAAAAAGCAGCATAGATTTTATTAAATAAAATAAAATAAAATAGACTGCAGTATTGTCATTCTGTTCCTGTGACTCCTGTTCTCTATGTCTTGTCACTATGTTTAATCTGTCCCTAGTCCCTGTTCATTTTTTGTCCCTGTTGGCAAGTTATCCAAAATTAGAAAACATATGCAGATTTTCTAAATGTACATCCTTTATTCTGGTAAGAAGACTTTATTCATTTATTGCCTGGAGTTGCTTTACATTTCAGCTCGTCCCTGATGCAGTGACCTCCGATCTTGTCTTTGGTTCTGCACTCTTGTTGAGCCTATTCTGTTCATTAACCTTGATCACATGGATGAAGCGAGAAGTTCTTCCTGCAGAATGGTTTCTTCTTGCCTGTGAAAGGAAAGAGGACAGCCGCAAAAACTTCAGAATGAGGAAAAAGAGAAAGAGGCAAGCCTCAGTATAGTCCTGAAAAAATGTGTGGAACTTCAACAAAATAGTTACATACTCTACTGGAATGATCCAACAAGTTGACTTTCTGTGCCTCTGAAAAAGGTTTTCCCCAAAATGTGGTGGGCAATTCACTGAGTTCCCTACATTTTTAAGGACAGTTTTGGGGCTTGACTCTTTTTTCTTTCCATTTTTGCTCTTCATGTGGTCAATATGACATGTACTGCTGCACGTTCTTCTCCATTTCTGGTGGCAATTGGTGTTGGTATCTAAATGTGACCCCAACTTCTTAGTCAGCCCATTGTTCCATCCAGTTCAATACTGAGTGGCAGTGGCTCTCTAGGGATTCAAGCAGAAGGGCCCCCTCAGACATACCAGGAGATGGCAGGGATTGGAACTGGGGCCAATCGCCATCACGTATCCATGGCTGCTTCCCCATAATAAGCAACCCAGATGAATGAACTTACCCGATTGGGTGTAGGCCTGGTGGAGATGCAGAGGGAACAAGGAACAGAAGTGCTTCACATGCCTTGTCTCCATATATCTCCATAGTGTCCAAGGCAGAGATTCTACTTCTTTCTCACACTCAGATGTATAACCACTCGGTGTGGGATGGGCTTGCAGATCTCACCATCCAGAGTTGGGTGGGGGATATGCGAAAGCTTGAATTCACTATGATACTATCATCATGAATTGACACCACAACAAATAGAAGAAATGAACCCCTTTAGCTAAAACAAGTGCCAACCTGAGCAGTATTTCTCCCCAAACTAGAAAGAAAGCTGCATTGAGATTTTTTCCCCTAAGGTCTGTTTTGCTAACTTGGGGATTTTGTTGTTCTTTCAGTTGCCTGTATCTCTAAAGGGTGGAGGAATGGAAGATATTAATCCGCACTAGAAGCAGGATTCACCACATGTATCTTGATAAGAAGCCTACCTTACAAGGATTCCAGCTCTGATTTGCAGAGCTAGGGGATCTGTATCATTTGGAAAATATGTGGATAAACGACTGAAGGCTTGGTTGCTTCCAAAAGTGAACCAGCTAGTACTCTAACTAGTACTGCAAACCTAACATCAGAAGTAAATTGCAGGTAGGTGGGGGTCAAAATTGCTGCCTAAACCACAAATATCCTTCCAAAAATCCAGATTGATTTGTCTTTATATAAAATGAATATAAACATAATCTTGAACAGGGATAGACTTTTATAGAATAAAAGCAAAACTTCTGAGTTTGTAGCAAACATTTCCTCCCCCTTTTTTACTGAACTTATTATAGGTGGAATCTACACACATATAAAAAAAATTCTGAAAATGCTTTTGTTAAAAAGCTTTAAAAAAAAATACATTGAATTTTCCATAAGACTTACCATTGCCATCTAATGTCACATTGTATATTTCACTCAAAACATTTTATTTGCAACTGCATGGCTGAGTCATAGTTCCAATGAAATGTCACTAGAGTTCAAGGGAAATTTCTAGCCCATTTTCCTCACTGTGTAAAACCTGGAGCAACTTCAATGCAAACATTCAGGTTGATGTCCTTCAGAACTCTTTCCATATCCCACTTTTGTTGAATACAGTGGTACCTCGGGTTAAGAACTTAATTCGTTCTGGAGGTCCGTTCTTAACCTGAAACTGTTCTTAATCTGAGGTACCACTTTAGCTAATGGGGCCTCCCGCTGCTGCCGCACGATTTCTGTTCTCATCATGAAGCAAAGTTCTTAACCCAAGGTACTATTTCTAGGTTAGCAGAGTCTGTAACCTGATGCGTCTGTAACCTGAAGCGTCTGTAACCCGAGGTACCACTGTATGTGAAAACGTTGTTAATTAAGAGACCATACTTCATGCTATGATTCTATAGAATTGTGGGTTTGCAGAAAAATGTGAGGCAGAGGTCGCTGAGTTTCTGTCCCAGAGAGGCGGTAAAATCCTATGAAGAAGGAATTGACAAATCTGTCAATTTCATTTTCACTCAGTTTGTATTTTTTCCCAAATGAAGTTCAGTTTGCCATATTTCTGCATAAGGTTGTGAATGGTTGTGTGTGTGTGAGTGTGTGTGTGTGATAATAAAGAATCCTCACCCAAAAAATTGTCAGTATTTTAATGTGTGTATTTGCATGTGATTTTACCAAATTTGCATATTTTTACAAGCCATTTAACATCGTAGAATAATATGACGCATTTGTGTATTTTCATGAATATATGCTATTTTATGCACATTTCTCCCCAACATTAACAATTTTAGAGGTTTTTGTTGCAGAATTGCACTACAAAATTCCAAGAATTGTGAATTTTGAAGAATAGCTGCACTTCGGTTTGAAGTCGCTGTGAAGTCAATGAGTTGGGCCATCTAAGGTTTGGGAAAATGGCATCTGAGTCAGGGCCAGCCCACAAATGAGGCAAGGTGAGGCAACAGCCTTGGGTGGCAAGATCCACAGGAGCAGCAGATCCAACCTCCAAGGAATGTGTTGCCCACTGCTGCTGCTGGCGCAATGGCAGCGATAGCTGTGCCACACTCGTTGAAGACTGGACCTGTTGCCTCTTTGGTAGTCTTACCCCATGCTGCCTCTATAGCAGCCTCTCTGTGTATAACAGGTGCTGCTGGCCTCCTCTCACCCCCTAGGGAAAAAATGATGGCAGCTGCCCTTTGGGGTCTCCTGGGCTCTGTTCCCACCTGGCATGAATGAGAGTGGGTCCCTTTCTACCCATGGCCTTTGATTGCCACTTCAACTGTTGGGTAAGAACCCCACCCCATTCCCAATGTAGATCTTTATTCCACCCTTGTTCCTGATGTAGGTCTTCAATCACCCCTTCTTCCTTGGCAGGGAGCAACAGCGCCATTTTGTGGTTTGTCTCAAGTGCCAAATGTCTTGGGCCAGTCCTGATCTGAATAAATAACTAGTTTAAATCACAACAAATTTCTTCAACTGCAACTGATTTGGAGAGTGTGTTTCCCCCCCCCTTTCCCGAAAGCAAGTAGGTGACCTGGGGCTTGAGAAGCCCTAGTAAAGGTGCTTCCTGAAGGAAGGATCCGGAATGTAAAGGTAAATTGCCATTAAAAGGAAGAGGTAGAATTCAAGGCAGGGTGAGTGCCTCCCTGCTCTTGTCCATTGCATTTCACACATATGTGAGGTGTGTGTTATCAGATGAGGTAGATTTACAAGTTGGATATGGTTGTTATATTATACAATATTGTTGGAGGTATCAGACATTAAGAGATTTGCATTGCTCAGGCTCATCATTCCCTTTGTATCCTAGAGGCTTGCATTTCACACTAGGAAAATATAGTTTGTTGTTGGCTGCCATGATTGACTTTAACTGTAATCCTGCCTTAACCCCAAACCAGTCAGTCCCAAGCAACACCCTGTCTGAAACCAGACCAACAGCAGCATCACATTCGCTATGACAAGACTACTCTGCGGGACAAGAATGGCTAACAGAGGACACCTAGTGGTGTGTTAGTCCCATGGAGTAAAGTTCCACAATTGAACCATAATCACATTTCATGCAGTTTTCCATTCATTTTGACCATTGTTGATTTCCTGATTTTTTTTAAGGGTAGCTTGTTTGCAATTGTGCAATTATAATTCAACAAATAGGTTTGCTTTACCAGGGGTAGACAACGAGGGGTCCTCTGGGTGCTGTTGAACTACAGTTCCCATCATCCCTGGCCATTTGCTACACTGGCTTTTCCAACATTGGCTGCCTTTGCCCTTAGAGACAATCTGTTGTTGTTTTTTGCTTCCAGTTTTTAGAGTTACTCTTAATAAACTGGTTTTCTCTTTAATAATAATTTTTAAGTCTTAACACTGACACACAATACTACCACCACCGGTATGACCATGACTATACTAGCTGGATATAAGAGAAGGCGATGTGCTGCATGTCACTCAGATGAATATGTTGATGCAAACTCATTTTGTTGAATGTAAAATGGATGGGGCTGTGTGTGTGTGTGTTTCCAGATGAGCATAGACCATGGGATTGGGCTCTTTGCAATATCCACATGCTGTAATTTGTGTTAAAATACCTGCATGTATTCCCTGCCCTCCCATTTAATCTAGATTGACCCTTACCACAGATAATCTAATAGGTCAGGCACACCCAAACTTGGCCCTCCAGATGTTTTGGGACTACAATTCCCATCATCCCTGATCACTGGTCCTGTTAGTAGGGATGATGGGAGTTGTAGTCCCAAAAACATCTGGAGGGCCAAGTTTGGGGATGCCTGTAATAGATAAACAACAACAACAAAAATGGACTCTGAAGACCACTGGCAAATTTTACTCCATGCATGGGTAGGGACAGAAGGAGTGGAGGTGAAAGAGAAGCATCCACACATTGTGCCATAAGGAAAGTGTTTGTTCTTTTTCCCATTCAGGAGCCCAAAAAAGGATTGGCTCAAAAGGGGAACAAATTTCAATTCGGGTTTTTTTGCTTGTTCTGCTACAGCAGCAAAAAGCAGTTTTTCATGTTTCTGCATTGTGATATAAATGAAAAGTTTTCAGACCAGTGCTACTGATCTGATGCAAAATCTAAGAAAATGTGAGACAAACAGAAGTGTGAAAGGCCCTCAGTCTGAAAAACTCAAGTTTGTTTTCCCATCAGTAGCACATCATTTTCAGAATGTAGGTGGTGGTGGTTAATGATATAAGCACTAATCTGAAATAATTTGAAGGTGTTCCACATATCTAAACTGTGTGTCTGTTGGGAATAGCAATTACATTTTTAATCCAGTTGATATCTGATTCTGTGGCTATAAGATGCCTTGTACATCTTCATATATACATCTAGGAATGAATGAATAATGTGAATCGCAGCTTTGCTCATATGTTTCACAGTCTGTGAAAAATGGGAAAACCCACAGCCAAGACCAGAGCAGATATCATTTAAAAGTATATACAGTATCTTAGACTTAGTGGAAAGTATGATTTCATAAGGAGAAGTGATGCACTGCAAAGATAGACCTGACAGGGAACATAGGTTGAGAGAAAAAGGATGCTCAGTTAAGCTGCTAAGAACTAGCACCCACCTCCTGACCTGCTGCCTAGCACTACTCCCCTGTGCTTTGTTCCTGATGCTTCTGTTTCATTTCATTCCCAAAACCCTCTTTTGCTGTTTGCAATACTGTATGAGAGTGCATGATAGCAAGTACAGATTCAGTGACAAATGACGCATTCTGGATTTAGACATCCATGAGTAGCATGCCATTACCTCAAGCCTCTGCTCAGGGACCCAGATAATAAGTAGCATTGTGTGTGGCAGGCACCAGGAATAAATTTCTGTGGCTCTTATTTGATGCAGGAGTAAGATGGGCGCCCAGATTGCCTCTGACTCACCCAGGCCTTGCACTGCCAGACAGCACCCTTCCCTCCTATGTGCCTAACACTGCCTTATCCATGTTGTTATGTAAATATACATCTTGTAAGAGTGGGGTGAGGTGTGTCTGACACCTACGTCATATGGCTTTCATCATATACTGGAGATGCACCTGTTTACCCTTGACACATGAAAGATATGTTCTTATGACCCATACTCTTAATTTCACTGCAAATTGTCTGAACTGATTTTCATCTTCTGTTTTTATATTGTAACCTGCTTGGGGACATTATGGAGAAAGGCAACTCTCATCAGTACTTTGTACTCTTACTAGATTATGCTTCTTGTCTGAATGGTTTCTTTTGTCTAGCTGTTTCCCTACCATAATCCTTCCAGATTATGGATTCTCACTTGCCCTCCACAGTATGTTATACTGATCTTTTAATATAAAACTTTCATTTGTATAAATATTGTGTACACTAATAGCAAATTCAGGTGCTGAGTTTGTGATGGGCTATGTAGCCAAAACAAAGCCATTGAGACTTAAGACAGCAGCCTGGGCGTGCTCAGGGGGCACCTGCAGAGACAGGGGGAAGGGCTCAGGGGCAAAGCATCTGCTCTGCATGCAGAACATCCCAGGTTCGATCCCTGCCATCTACAGGAAAGACTGGTAATGTCACCTGTCTATAGTCCTGAGGAGATACTGCCAGCCAGTGCAGACAGTATGGAGCTAGATGAATCAATGGGCTGACTCAGAATAAGGCAGCTTCCCATGTTCTGGGTTCTTAGTTCCAAGGTTTACAGAAGTAGGGGAGGGGGAGATGGGGAGAGGAAACCAAAACAGCCCAGTTAGGACTGAACTTGCTCAGTGGCTGAGAGTCTGTCTGGGAGAAAGGCATGGAAAAACGAAGAGGGGAGAGAATTGAGCACCCCGGAAGAAGATGTGGCTGGCTGGCTAGAACACTGAACAGGAGCTCTCCCCACTTAAAAATACTGTTGCAGGTTCCACTTACCTATTTTAACTTGGCAACACAGCACTCCTAAGTAATGGAGATCCCCATGTGTTATGTTTTCAACAAGGTTCTTCATGGAATAATTTAAAAAATCCAATTAGATAAATGATTTGAATACTATTTTCTAATGTGGGTAATAAAGTCTCCATGTTAAGACTTGGGCTGTGTACATACTCCTGTTTAGGGAAGCTTTTAAAGTTTGATGGATTACTGTATTTTAATGTTTTGTTGGAAGCCGCCCAGAGTGACTGGGGAAGCCCAGCCAGATGGACGGGATATAAATAAATACATAAATTATTATTATTATTATTATTATTATTATTATTATTATTATTATTGATCCAGGGCACTCCCAGTGCTGCAGTCCATAGCTATCTTGTATCTATCCTGACTTGTGCACAGCCTTGAATTCATTACATGCAATCGAAGCAAGCCTTTGGGGTCAACAGGATACTTTAAAGATTAAGCCGCACTCTGGATTCTCTTCTGAATATCATACTTTAGTCTGACACCTGCTTTATGATACGTTTATTGTTTTCTGCATTCGTGAAGCGACAGTATTAAGATGAGGATCGCAGCTGAGAACAAACAAAAGGGGGAACAAAATTTGAATTAAAAAGCATTAATGCAATAATTCTATTGACCAAAGCAAAGTCTGGCAACATTAGATTGTTTAGCTTCAGGTGCCCTCTAGTGTGCATGTGAAATGCTAATATGGGTGTTAGGAAGTGCTTTTTTCTGGGGGAACACAGGGGTATGCATACCCCTAAACATTTTGTGAATCTTAGTTTGGCTTTGTTGAGGGGCAGTATTTCAATATGAGAAGGAAAATGAGAGTACCCCTAAACATTTTTTTAAGAAAAGAAAAAAGCACTGGTGTTAGGAATTAGGGAACCTAGTGAAATTCTGCAGACCACAAATATCAAAATAAGAAACGTTTTCAGCCACAGAAGAACATTAAGAAAAAGGTGCGCTCTCAGAGCATAAATCAGGCCGAAGCATCACCACGCAAGATGGGAAAATAATCTTGACCTCCACCCTCATCATCTCCCCGCATCTCCTCAAATGTTCCACCTTTCACCCTGCCTCTCACAGCCGGGCTTTTGTCAATTGCTCCGTCCTTTCCCCACCCCCCCCCCCCCCGTCTTTCTTTCCTTGTAAAGAGACACTTAAAAACAATCGCTTTGGCAAATGGTGAAAGGGATGGAAATGTGACGTACGTTTTCTTGTTATACAAGGCAGGACTCGAACCAGTTTTCTGATTTTCTTTCAGAAGCAAAACAAAAACAAATAAGACGAAAAATGGCTATTTTATATTTTAAAGAGCAATGAAGTTGATTATGGATCTCAGAGTATAAGAAGAAGAATTAAATATAAATATATGCATTATGTAAATTAAGAAATAAAGCTATTTAAACACTAAAAAAAAAGAAAAAAAAAGAAACGTTTGTTTATTGAGTAGCATCCATAAGCTGCTCAGTAACGCCTTTTCCAAATAGCTGTAGGAATGCACTGAGATTGTTTGCACTGAGATTGTTTGCATTCCGCGAAATACCCAGCCCAGTCACTCAATATGTTTTGGGACCCTTGGGTTGCCTGTCTCTCCACTAGGCTTGTACAATATCAGAGCTCACTGCCTTCAGCAAGTCATTCTCTGGGCACCACGCATAGCTGTCAACTTACAGATTTGAAAATAAGGGACCAGCAGCCAAAATAAGGGATTTCAGTCAACCAGCTGAAATACGGAGTTAAAAGGGACCAGATAATTTGGGAAAGCAGCGCCGGTTTTTAGCCCTTCATTTCCAGAGGTTGCTGCTCAAGACACCAGCCGATGAAACACTGCAATTAAATAACTACAAGCAGCAACCACTTTTCATGCAAAACGAAGTCCAAGCTACGAAGATGCTGCTGCAGTTCTGTATCTTTTCTCTCGTGCTCCATCTGCAGCTCTCAATTCTATCAGGTGGGGCGGGAGGGGGGGGGGAATAGCGCCCAACGTAAACCCGCAGATCAGACCATCTATGGTGGTCTACCACTACAAATCTATGGGAGAAGCGCTTGCGGTCCTTCCCTTGTAGCCCTTGGAACACCTGCCCGTGCCTCCGCCTCCGTCGCCTCCTCTTCCTCCTCCTCTCTCTGAACTGCTTTCTCTGTGGTTGCCCTCGCTCTCCTCTCAAGGCTCCTCAGCAATTCATAGGCTATGCCAGGCTGCCCATCTCATTCGGGTCCTTCGGCGGCACATCCGCAGTACGGCCTAGCGGGAGGGGCGGCGACGGGCAGAGGGGAGGCCCCAGGCAGAGACGCTCAGTTCAGCGGCCACAAGGAGGATAGAGACAGAAGGGCCCGAGGCTCCCCCCAGTCCCGGTGGGGAGGGGCTCCCAGGGGCTGAGGCTAGTGAGAGGAGGCCGGAGGGGGGTGGGCCGGGCAGCCAAGCAATACAGTTGGAGCCTCCCTTCTCCCTGGCCGGCAGGGAGGGAGGGAGAGGAGCTGCTTCCTTTGAAACCCAGGAAATTTAAGGGACAACCATCAATAAGGGACAGCAGCGGGACATGGCACTGGGATAAGGGACTGTCCCTCCAAATAAGGGACGCTTGATAGCTATGGCACCACGCCTCAGCTATATTGCCATCTCCACATCTGCCAATTATTATCCCGTAATCTGCGGGATCAGGAATCAGGAAGAGGGGAATGCCTCTTCCTGTTTCTTAAGGAAATGTCACTTCCTGTGTAAGTCCCCTTCAGACTTTTAAGTATAAGATGAGGCATATATAAAGTAGTAGTAGTAGTAGTCATAGACTGGACTTGATCTATCAGTACTGATGGACATGCAATAGTTAATGCATTTGAATTTGCAATTCTAATACTATTTACTTGGGAGTAAGTCCCCTTAGGGACACGGGTGGCGCTGTGGGTAAAACCTCAGCGCCTAGGGCTTGCCGATCGCGGGGTCGGCGGGGTGAGCTCCTGTCGTTTGGCCCCAGCTCCAGCCCACTGAGCAGTTCGAAAGCACCCCTAAGTGCAAGTAGATAAATAGGTACTGCTTTATAGTGGGAAGGTAAACGGCATTTCCGTGTGCTGCGTTGGTGCTGGCTCTCCAGAGCAGCTTCGTCACACTGGCTACGTGACCCGGAAGTGTCTCCGGACAGTGCTGAGATGGGCGCACAACCCTAGAGTCGGACATGACTGGCCCATACGGGCAGGGGTACCTTTACCTTAAGTCCCTTAGAACATCATGTGCAGGCATAGGCAAACTCCGGCCCTCCAGATGTTTTGGAACTACAATCCCATCATCCCTAGCTAACAGGACTAGCGGTCAGGGATGATGGGAATTGTAGTCTCAAAACATCTGGAGGGCCAGAGTTTGCCTATGCCTGATCATGTGGATTCACTTCCTAATGAACACAGATGATTATGCTGCAGTTGTTGTTGTTGTTGTTGTTGTTGTTGTTGTTGTCATTATCATCATCATCATCCCTGATGGGACACAAGGCAGTTTACAGATTATTAGCAAGTATAATCTCTGCAAATTTATTTATTCCTAGGCCACCATTCATCCAATGGATTCTAGGACTGCATACAATAAAGACAAGAATTTATAAACAGTCAAGCTATGCACACACCATCCATTTAAAGCACATGATTTCCTCTAAAGAATCTTAGGAACTGTAGTTTGTTATGGGTGCTGGGAACTGTAGTTTTATGGGAGATAAACTACAGTTCCCAGGATTCTTTGAGGGAGGCCATGTGCTTTAAATGGATGGTGAGTACACAGCCATTGTAAGTATATAATAGTGGAAAATGATACTGAGAACCTCAGATAGCTTCTCTCATATTGATTATCCTTACTCACCCTCACTGTGGACTCAGCTAGATTGGTAAAGAAAAAAAGACTTATATGTGTTGCATATGCAGTATAACATTGTGCCACCAGATGGCACTGTGGACTCTCTACCTGTTTTCCCTGTTTCAGTTTACCATGCATTTCTTTGCTGTGTTTAGATCCAGCCTGTGTGTTTCTAATAGATGCCCCAGATCTTTCCAAGGTCATAATAGCCACACAGCTCGCCAAGTATGGAAGATAACCTAAGGGCATAATAGTTAACTTGGTGCTGCTAAGTGACACAATGATAGAACGTCAATACTTTTCCTATTGCTCTGCTGTCAGTCAACGGACACAGTGATTTCATTTTGTGGTTAATTGTGTTTTGTTCCTTTTGAAAGGCTGTGAGCTTCAATTACACAACACTTTAACATAACACCTTTCAGTGTTAAAGTCAGTTTGCATTGGTTCATCCCATGGCCTGCTGCTATGGACAGCAAGATAGGCCACAATCCACAAATTGGAATTGCCCTATCAGGAACAAGTTGGGGGGTGGAGCCTGGGCAGTGGTCAGACCAAAGTGGGGAAGTTCTCACTCTGGTCCACCACCTGGAAATAAAAGGCCGCACCTGAGCATAGTACCACAGTCTGCTGAAGAGCAGCCCACCCACCTTTCCTCTATGCTGTTGTTTAACTTGTTTGCTAACCTTGTTTGCTTCCTTGAGCCCAGTGTAAATTGTGCTATAGTTTAACAATAGCTGCCGTATTTGGATCCTGGAAGGAATATGCCTGCAGACACATTTAGCAAAAGTCACAACTTTTGGTGGATAGGGCATTAGGGTAGAATCCTTAGTTCAATACCGGGCTGGTGTGAAGTAGTGCACACCCCCCCCCAGCATCAAGCAGAAGGGTTTTCATTGGAAGGGTCTCAGTGGAAGTCTCTGTCCAGAAGCCAGATTTGGGGCAGACAGGCTGTAGAGCTTCTAACAGCAGCCACTTCAGTAGATCCTTGTCTGGAGGAGGCCTCAGTCCCAGGTACGACCCTGCTTAAGCTTCAGCCCTTGGCTGATTATCGGCAGCGGCAGATAAACCCTCTCTGGCATCTGTGGCGGGGCACCGAGGGGCGGGGCACACTGCCCAGCAGCACCCGTATGGACTGCGTATGCGTATACAGCACTGCGTATGCGTGGCACCTGTACGGATGGCGCTTGAATGGCAGTCTGTACCCTCAGCCGCTCTACAGATGGGGGGAGGCAACGGGCTATCTTGTCACCTCCCAGGGTGGCACCTGGGGTGAACTGCCCCCCCCCCGTCCCCTCCTTCATACGTCTCTGATCATGGGTATACATGCAGTGCCTGAGCCAAAGCCTCCCAATTTTAAATCCCATAACGTCTTGTCTAGTTTGTTTACACCTATTGTGCCTTTGCCTTTGCCCACTGTGAGAGGCGCTGTGAGTGGATCCGCAACATTTGGAACAACATTTTTAGTCTGGGGAAAAAGACAAGGAAGGAAGGAGTTGTCTGTTTTCCTAATTACTGAGACTTTATCGTCCTGGAATGTTTTGGACCCCATCAGCTCCAGCCAGTGTGGCCAAGATGGATGTAATATAGTGTTTATTTTATCACACAATGACTGTGCAATCTTACTTCTTCCTTAAAGGTTAACATGTTGCTTAACATAAGCATGTGACCTGTCGCTTACTGTTAAGGTTTACTTGTTAGGTGAGTAGTCACTGCTGAATATTAAAAGTTAAAATATGCAGCGGCTGAGCAGTCGTATGACCAAAAGGAAATAATATTGCTCAGAGTTTGGCTTCCTTTCTCCTTTCAAGTTCAGTCAAGAAGGTCAACCTTCCATTTTCACATAAGATCAAAAACCTAGTCTCTGTAATCTTTAATCAAATATGGTTTTCACCATTCCTTGAAGTAACCAAGAAAGCTTCCTTGTTTACATTCCACTGTGAAACTAAATCCCTTTAAATCAGCTATAAATCAGAACAGAATGAAGTCTGAGTGCAGAAGATCTGTGTGTGGCACAAATTTTCTATTCCCCTGTGCAACACATTTCTCAAGGTGGAACAGCGTGTGATCTTTGCCCTTGGTTCTCTGCCAAAATAGCAGGCAGGTGAGTTGGGGAAAGGTGGTACAAGGAAGTGAGAAGTTCTTAATTTGTTCTGTGCCTGCCAATTCTCCCCTTCCCAGCTCTTCCACACATACACCGCAGCCAGCCTTTTATAGCTGTGTAAATTTTTGGTAGAGAAATAGGGAGTCTCTTAGGCCATATCCGCACTGTGCAGTTACATGCTACCCCATGAGTGGTGTGAGATTCCATGGGTTTCAGGCAAGTGGTTGTGTTTACATTGGCAGTATTGAGGCACAGAAGAGGTTTAAGAAATATGGTTTTGTTCTTGTTGTTGTTGCTGTTGTTGTTTAGCCGTTTAGTCGTGTCTGACTCTTCGTGACCCCATGGACCAGAGCACGCCAGGCACTTCTGTCTTCCACTGCCTCCCACAGTTTGGTCAAACTAATATTCTTAGCTTTAAGAACACTGTCCAACCTTCTCATCCTCTGTCACCCCCTTCTCCTTGTGCCCTCAATCTTTCCCAACATCAGGGTCTTTTCCAGGGAGTCTTCTCTTCTCATGAGGTGGCCAAAGTATTGAAGCCTCAGCTTCACGATCTGTCCTTCCAGTGAGCACTCAGAGCTGATTTCCTTCAGAATGGAGAGGTTTGATCTTCTTGCAGTCCATGGGACTCTCAAGAGTCTCCTCCAGCACCATAATTCAAAAGCATCAATTCTTCAGCGATTAGCCTTCTTTATGGTCCAGCTCTCACTTCCATACATCACTACTGGGAAGACCATAGCTTTAACTATATGGACCTTTGTCGGCAAGGTGATGCCTCTGCTTTTTAAGATGCTGTCTAGGTTTGTCATTGCTTTTCTCTCAAGAAGCAGGTGTTTTTTAATTTTGTGACTGCTGTCACCATCTGGAGTGATCATGGAACCCATAAAGTAAAATCTCTTACTGCCTCCATTTTTTCTCCTTCTATTTGCCAGGAGGTGATGGGACCAGTGGCCATGATCTTAGTTTTTTTGATGTTGAGCTTCAGACCATATTTTGCGCTCTCCTCTTTCACTCTCATTAAAAGGTTCTTTAATTCCTCCTCACTTTCTGCCAAATATGGTTTATTAACACATATTTACACTTGGAAGTCTGCCTCTCAGTGCCCCTCTCATAGCTTCAGCAAGCTTGGGGCCAAAGCAGCAGTCAGTCATGGTTCCTGGTCTAAACCACTGAGCCTCTTGGGCTTGCCAATTGGAAGGTAGGCGGTTCAAATCCCCGCAATGGAGTGAGCTCCTGTTGCTCTGTCCGAGCTCCTGCCAACCTAGCAGTTTGAAAGCATGCCAGTGCAAGTAGATAAATAGGTACCACTGCAGCGGGAAGGAAAACGGCATTTCTGTGCACTCTGGTTTCTGTCACGGTGTTCTGTTGCGCCAGAGGCAGTTTAGTCATGCTGGCCACATGGCCCGGAAAGCTGACTATGGACAAATGCGGGCTCTTGGCCTTAAAGCGAGATGAGCATCATGCCCCATATTCGCCTTTGACTGAACTTAATCGTCCAGGGCACCTTTACCTTTGTTTTAACCTGCAGCCTCCTCCAGCCAGGGCCACATGGAGTTCTGTCCCACCCAGCAACTCATGGAGGTCTGACCTTTGCTCTCCTTCTTCCTCCCAACACACCCGTAGATTTTTAAAAGGGGGGAAAGTGCCTCAGACACCACACTCCCACCATCGCCTTGGCAACCTGTCAATTCTTCTGTCTCTGTCCACTGGGGGGTGGAGGGGAGAGAGACAGTTCTTTTGCATTGCCAGTGGCCCTTAATGGTACTCCATTGTTTTGTAATGGCTCTGCGCTTAGCTAGCCATCTGGTTAGCATAGGCTAATGGAGGAATTCCTCTGCAACTTTTATTTTCTCTTCAAGATGCCAATATTATCTAGATTCTGTCAGTCATTAATTTCATGGGTTGAGGGCTTCTTTCCTCCTCACATTCAGACATGGCTTTCCCCCAAATAATCTGGGAAACTGTAGTCTGTTGAGGGTGGTGGGAGTTGTGAGAATCCCTTAATTGTTAAACCACTCCTCAAATTATAGCTCTGTTAAAGCGGTATCACAGTGTAGAAGTGGCCTCAGCTTTCTGGAGTGAATAGACTGTTAGAGTGGAGCACATTTCAGTAGCATGGGTTCATGTTGATTTAAGGAACATGTAATGCATCTTTAAAACTGAATCCTAAGACTGTGACCTGCCTGGTACTTGATAACTTCTCTGCCCCCAGGTTTGGCAGTCCCAGGCAGACAACAACGTTACATATGATCACACCCTTCTATATGGACAGCCATAGATGATTGGTATGATGCTTTCAACTCAGTGGGTCACAAGTTGTGCAGGATGACCTTCAAATCCCTACTGAATCCAGAGATGAGGCAGCTGCCGTTTCTCCTGCCTGCTCTGTCCCTCCTCCCTCTGCTATAGTGAGCAGGACACCAGGTGTGCCACACTGCAGGTGGGGGAGGAATACAGGCAAGAAAACTCATCTCCTCACTCAGTTCACTGTGGAATTTAAAGGTTTGCAGGTAGCAATCCTAAACAAACCCTGGTTTGATTATGTATAAATTGCTCAGTTTTCTGGGGAGCACTGCAAAATGCAGCAAAATAACTGCTAAACCTTGGCCCCAGTTTGGAAGGGACCCCAAATTTCAGGGTTTTGTAGTTCGGCAGGGTGAAGACAGTGTTGTTCCATTGTACTCTCCTTTCCACACATTATGTGAAAAAACAAGGTAGCCAGAGAAGGAGAGTGAATGGCTTGACCTCTCCAGAAGAGTCACCCGCCAGCAAGTCTGTCCATGCTGTGCAGCTTTGAAACCGTATACTGGGCAACTGGGTTGAGAGCAAACCTCTGGCAGGCCGTAAATTAAGACAGGAAGTGCCACAGCTTGCCCGTGGCTCACACAGGCATGAAACGTGAATCCCTTGTGGTGATCCATGGCAATCTCGTGAATCAGGTTCTCCGTAAGACGCCTGGGTATGCAGCATTCCCCGCCACTCTACTTCCCTTTCAGCTCTGGTCTTGCTCAATTGTTTTTTAGCATAACTGCCTCTTTTCTCTCACATGAATCCTTTGATTTATCGCTCTGCAGGGCCTCAAGTGAAGGGAATGCTATCTTGTTAGCTCTGTTGGCACTGTAAACAACACGAGGAAGAGCGTGTTACCAGTTTCCAGCAGCTCTAGCTTGAAAGGTATGCCTTGAAATACAAACAAAGTAATTGTGACATTGTTGCAGGCTTAGATGCAGTTACATCCTCCCTGCTTCCTCAAGTGGTGTGAAGTTGGGGAGGCAGTCCTCACCTGGGCTTGGCTTCCTCTAAATCACTAGAGACTTGTGGTGTTCTTTGTGATATTTGGGTTTAAGCATAGGTTGAGATGGACGGCTAGGCACATCTGAGAGCAGCAAATTCCACACCAGATCTCTAGAGAGAGGTATCTCTTCTCATACCCCATACCTTCAGCCTTTGATTCTCTTCCAGCCTGTTGCACTGCAGTTTTTCTGTGTCATTCTGAAACCCGCTTCTTCTGTCCCAGTGGCTTACAGATTTCAAGGCCTATCCTAAGATATTTGTTGGGTTGGGGAGGAGAGAATCATAGAATTGTAGAACTGGGATGGACCACGAGGGTCATCTAGTCCCTGAGATTAAGAGTCTCATGATCAACCAACTGGAAGGGTGTGTCTCTTTCTCCAAAATGACACTCATGTTTCGGGCATACCTGGTAGATATTAGT
This sequence comes from Podarcis tiliguerta, assembly GCF_965153285.1. NCBI lineage: Eukaryota > Metazoa > Chordata > Lepidosauria > Squamata > Lacertidae > Podarcis > Podarcis tiliguerta. Next base: position 53,488,370 of record NC_139537.1, on the reverse strand, counting down.
GCTTAACGTGTCGGGCAGTATGCCTGAGCCGTAAAGGAACATTCATTGTGTCCCCCCCCAAAAACTTATTTTTCTTCTAACTACACCCACAGCCAAAGTTACATACACATATGCACACAGTGTGTAGCATAATGACAATGAAGCACTGCTTCACTGAGCCACATTAAAGCAGTCACACATAAAAAAATATAATCTTTCAACATGCCAAAGATTATTATTTTTTCATCTCCAAGATAGCACTGCCTGGACCTCTGTGTTTAGCACTGCAGATGTTACAGAAGTGTACCGACAAATCTGTGCTAAGTTCAGGAAAACACTCTTTGTGGAACATATGCCTGCTGTGAAGCACTGTTAAACTGAAAGATTTAGATACATCTGTAGGCAGTAAAGGGGAAAGGCATGTTTCACATATTTTCTCCACATCCACAAAAATGATGCTGATATATGTGTGTGTGTGACTGGGTTTTCTGTTTTGTTTTTAAATTGGTTTTATACATACAATTTTATATTGCACTGTACAAGTTTATATTGTTTTTGTAAATAGTTTTGACAATAATCAGGGATGATGGGAGTTGTAGTTTGACAATAACTGGCAGGCCACTGGTCCCCTACTCTAAAATTGAAATGAGTGGAGAAGTCCAGTATGCAGATTGAAATTAAAGGACAGAGGACTCAGCTAGACTGGTAGAGAAAAAGCTATTTACCGTATTTTCCACTCTATAAGACGCACTTTTTCCCTCCTAAAAAGTAAGGGAAAATGTGTGTGCGTCTTATGGAGTGAATGTAGGCTGCGCGGCTAAGCCAGAAGCCAGAACAGGGAGAGGGAGCACTGCGCAGCGTTCCGTCTCGCTGTTCTAGCTTCGGGCTTTGCTGTGCAAAGCCTCCGCAGGGCAGCAGGGTGCCTTCATCCCGCTGCCCTGCAGAGGCTTCACGGGCTGCCCCAGATGCCAGAACAGCGAGACGGAGCGCTGAAATTGTGCCTAGTTCTTTGCTCTCCGCATGCAGCTATGCTTGTCGCTTGACATTTCCTAGTGCAAGCACTGCTTTGGTCTATTTTTCCTGGCCTAGATCAACAAATACTCTGCACATGCACTTTCCTCTTGGGTGCTCTCCAACCTTTTGGCTGACTCCAGGATTCTGACCTATCTACTGCGTGTGGGGGAAGAAAAGGAACTGTAGGCAAGTACTGGCTAAAGCATATACTGTACATCTCCTAGGATACTGTAACTGAGCCATACAAAGTTGCTGTTGACATAATGAGCCTGGAGAGAAAAGAATGATTGTGGGTAATAGACAACTAAACACGTAAGCCAAGATGACCTTAGTAGTCAAGCAGGAAAATAATTTTCAACAATATATGTTGGCAAAATAGGAAGCAGCAGTCCTGGAAGCTGTATGGACGAAAATTAAGCTCATAGCCAGATGGTCCCAGTGGGTGCACTGCCCCACCTGCAGCATTGATTTGCAAATGATTCACCTATATTTTTTTTAGAATAGTTTCTTTTTTCCTATGCAGGAGCAGACATCAATGAGAGCTTTTACCCCTATAGAAGAAGTTGTACTATTGCCTTAAGGTGGATTGTATAAGATTACTATCATGATAATGAAATGTAAGTCATCTTGGAAAACAAAATCCCTCTATGTTGGTGACTGGGGACTAGGAGTGACTGAAGGAAGTTGTTATTTATCTGAGAAAGTATTAGTTATTACAGGAACAAGATATTGCATTTTTTTAAAACAGTAAAACGTGAACAAGCCTAAAGAACAATCAATAAATTGCAGTGCTGTGTCTTCAGGGCAGGACTTGGGGGCAGACATCCAGGGTTCCACTTAGCCGTACGACCAGGAAGGCCCCCAAAGCACCAGGGCTGGCTTACCACATTTTGGAGTGAGTGACGTAATAGATTTTTCCACCTAAAGAGGACAAACACCCCTAAGGACATGAAGTCCAGAGTCTAATATTACCCAACTACAGGACTGAATAAACAAGCAGAGGTAATGGGAGAAAAACAAAGAGACCACACTAGAGCAACATTTTCTTTTGAATTGTTTCAGTTGCAGTGCAAATCCAAACACATCTACTAAGGAGGAAACACAACCACAACTGAGTTCAATGGTACTTATTCCCATCCAAGGATCTATTGGGCTGCACTTTTGTTCACTCTCTTCCCCCCCCTTTTTTAAATATGCAAACAGGTAAACGTAAATATTTCACATACACTACTGTTATGCGAAAAAACTGCTCCTTTTCCCTTATGGGGTACCCAAGAGCCCATATAGAGTCCTTTTGTAGGTTCTCTATCAGTAGGAGAAAATAACAGAGACCAACCAGGGAATATTGAGAAGCAAAGCAGCTAGTAAGCATGATCTTTATTAAAGCTGTTGCAACAGGGTGCCCCCCCCCACAGGAGGGGTGGGCAGGGACCCCGGACAAAGGTGTGCAAGCCCTTACATAGACTTTGAAATTGCCCACCCTCAAACTCCAGACCACCCCCAGAAACATCATACATACATCACAGAAGGGGTGTATCCCAGGTCCACCTCCCCCAATGCATCATACATATATCACAGAAGGGGTGGACTACAGCAGAAATCTGAGTGCATCGTTTTTTTCTCTTGTCTGTTTTTTCCTCTTGTCTGCTAGGTTGCTTGATTGGATTACCTGGGCATCCTGGCCACTCTTTTGTTACTCAATTCCTGAATCCAGGTCACAGGTTCACACCCTATTCATATCTTAAATGTGCCCTTGATACAGGATTTGTGAAAGAGACAATGAGAAGATTTCCCATTTCCTTCCACCTTGCAGAGAAATATTTGAGGTCATTTTGGGAGAGAGAAAATGGTTTCAGGACTTTTCTGTGGGTTTCAGACATGTGGTTTACATATTTTTATGTGTTTGCTTGGTACATTTATGAACATCTATTTTATATATATATATAAGACCTTAAAATTCTTATAACACTACTAACACCAGTTACAAACATTAAAACACCCTTGTGACTTCCTTCCACCAACATTTGCTTTCTTTTGTACAGTATTATTGTATTTCACATTGCAATTTATATCTTTGTTTCTTAACTCTCTTAACTTACCATTATTTATTCTTACTCGGCTTTACAAGCATTAATCCAAACATATTAACATATTATTTTTTGAGCAGTTTTTGGACATATAATCTTCAAACAATTTCCATTGTAGTCTTAATTTCTGATTTGATTGGTACCTTATTACTGCAGTTAGTTTTGCCAATTCTATAAACTCAGCTAATTTGTGTATCCATTCCTCCTTTGTGGGTATATATTTTCCTTTCCAATTTTTCGTGAGAAGTAACCTTGCTGTGGCAGTCACGTATAAAAATAATGTTTTCCTATCTTGAGGTATTTCTTTACCTATTATACTCAGTAGATATACCTCTGGTTTTTTCTCTAAAGTAAATCTGAGCATCTTTTTTTATTTCCTCATGTATTATACCCCATTTTTTTTAACTTTTCCACAGCCCCACCATAGATGTATCAATGTGCCCTCTGCCTCCTCAGATTTCCAGCATAGATTGGAGTTTGATTTGTATATTTTGGCAAGTTTTACTGGGGTCATATGCCATCTGTAAAACATTTTCATTATGTTTGCTTTTGTAGTATAGCATGCAGTAAATTTTATATCATTCTTTAACAGCCTTTCCCACTGCTCCAGTTGTATTACCGTATTTTTTGCTCTATAGGACACACTTTTTCCCCTCCAAAAATTAAGGGGAAATGTGTGTGCGTCCTATGGTGCGAATGTAGGCTCCTTGGCTTCAGCGATAGCAACGCAAAGCCTCCGAAGCACAGAGGGAGCACTCCCTCCACGCTCCGGAGGCTTCGTGTTGCTTTCGCTGAAGCCTGGAGAGCGAGAGGGGTCGCTGCGCACCGACCCCTATTGCTCTCCAGACTTCAGGGAGAGCCGCCTGAAGCCTTTGGAGCGCAGCACGAATTCCTGCTGCGCTCCGCGGGCTTCAGGTTCTTTTCGCTGAGGCCGGGAGAGCAAGACTCTCCTGGCTTCAGCAGAGAGGGAGAGATGTGCAGCGCCCCCTCTCGCTCTCCAGACTTCAGGGAGAGCCGCCTGAAGCCTTCGGAGCACAGCGCGAGTTCCCGCAGCGCACCACAGGCTTCAGGTTCCTTTCGCTGAAGCTGGGAGAGCAAGACTCTCCTGGCTTCAGTAGAGAGGGAGAGCTACGCAGCGCCCCTTCAGCCAAGCAGGAGGAGAAATGGAAGGGGCTCCGTTTCTCCTGCCGCTTCGCTGAAGGGGCGCTGAGCAGAGAGGGGGAGAATTTTTTTTCTTGTTCTCCCCCTCTAAAATAAGGTGCGTCCTATGGTCCGGTGCGTCCTGTAGAGCGAAAAATACGGTACATACCTGATGTCCTTTGCCCATTTAATCTGTACTTCTTTTACTTGTTCATCTTTTAAACTCCATTTCAATAATAAATCATAAACTTTTGATAATAATTTTTATTACTTCCTATTAAAAATTTTTGTAATAACAATCTTCTTTTCCAAATCCTCATTTTTTATCCGAGTGAAAGATGTTGCTTAATTGATGATATTGAAGCCAGTCTGTGATATAATGCTTTATTTCCACATATGTTTTCAACTTTGGTTGTCCCTGTTCCTCCCTTAATAATTGATTATATGTTCCCCAATTTCCCGCCATATTTAGTTCTTTAACTCTAGTGGTGATAGCCATCATGGTGTGTACTCTCAACACTCTCTCTTTTCATTTATCTTTATTTGGGGAAAGGGACATTTTCCAAACCTTTTGGGCAACCTTCAAGGGACCACTTATCAGCAGAGGGTGGGGGCAGAGGCAAAAGTGGGTGGCGCCAAAAATTCAAATAGCAGCCTCTGGGGAGGGAGCTGATAATTGTCAGGGTTGCAGTGGGAGGGGGGTGTTAACCCTCTTTTTTCTGTTGTTGTCCTCACAATATTGCTCCTCTGAAACTGGCGTCTGAATTGGGGGATCTAAACTGGGGAAAGATGCAGATGTGGTATAGGAGCAGCCTAGACTTTACTGGAGCTTTCTGAATATGGGGGCATATACAAATTTTGTGTTGATATTATTGCCTGATGATTTTCATAGTGGTTTGTTCCAGCAACTGTAGGAGAAGCAATATACAGAGTTGCCTTCAGGGAATGGCAAGCTGAGGCATTTGTTGGATACCTAAGGACCCGCTGCACCCAAAGTACAATCATTATTTGTTTTCATTGAGCAACCAAAAAACCCCCTCATAGACTACATGAGCACATTCTGGATTTGCAGAGCTTGTTTCTTCCCTGTTAACAGGGTCAGCTGAGGCTATCTTATCTAAGAGTCCCCCAATCCACAATAGCATAGCATAGGCTACAGTGCTATGCATGCTTAAAGGTAAAGGGACCCCTGACCATTAGGTCCAGTTGTGGACGACTCTGCGGTTGCAGCGCTCATCTCGCTTTACTAGCTGGCGTACAGCTTCCGGGTCATGTGGCCAGCATGACTAAGCCACTTCTGGTGAACCAGAGCAGCGCACAGAGTGCATGCTTACTTGGGAGTAAAGCCCTTTGAACACAATGGGACTTACTTCTAAGTAAACATGGATAGATTAGAGTTGCAGGTCATTATTATCCCCATTTAAAGGTGTGTGTGTGTTTTTAATCATGAGCAACAGTATGATGCCATGGGATGAGCTGTAATAATCATCTAGTTCTTCTAATTCAGTCGGCACACATCGGGTCATGTTGTTTCCCCTGCCACTGTCACATCCCTACTATCAGTGAACTTGTCCCTAGAAAAAGATGTTATGCTAACTCAACTTTGTTCAAGAAATGCATAACTTGCCTGGGGTGGGTCCCACTGAAAGGAGGTAACTGGATGCACACAGTCTTTTATTATATTTGAGTTTATTTACAAATATACAAGCTGAATATAGGTGCAGGTTTACAGCTTTGAACACTTCAAAAGATAAGCAGAGGCCAGTGCTTCTATATCAGATCTCCAGAGAAGCAGCTGCTCCAACCCCAATTCTCATAGCTGCCAACGTTTCCCTTTTTTTAAGGGAAATTCCCTTGTTCCGAATAGGATTCCTCGCAAGAAAAGGGAAAAGTTGACAGCTATGCCAGTTCTGTAACTTACAAACTCTGTCCTCTCTGTGTCTTGATGTAAAAATTGGGGTTTGGCTTTTGCTGCCCAGCTCCCCATGGGGCTCTGAGTCCCCAAAGTCCATGATCGGTCAGAGAAAAAATGGATGGAGACTGGATCCAGTGGAAAGCAAGGCAGATATTCATTTTTTCTGTTGCATCAGAGTTCCCTCCCCTCCTTCCAAGGAGGGAGAGATCTTAAACAAAATAGTGCAGGAACTTTTAAAGACTTATGATATTGTCTAAACCCCCTTAGCCAAAGAACACCCCAAAATCATCATACATCTACAGCAGAAATCCTGTCTCAGAATACCTGATAATGGTCACTGATTGCATTACCTGGGCAGCCTGGCTATTCTTTTGTGATGGTTAATGCTCCAAGCTGGAATTAAGATTGCTGGACGAAATATCAACAACCTCAGATATGCAGATGACACAACCTTGATGGCAGAAAGTGCGGCTCCATGATCACTGCAGATGGTGACAGCAGTCACGAAATTAAAAGATGCCTGCTTCTTGGGAGAAAAGCAATGACAAACCTAGACAGCATCTTAAAAAGCAGAGACATCACTATGCCGACAAAGGTCCATATAGTTAAAGCTATGGTCTTCCCAGTAGTGATGTATGGAAGTGAGAGCTGGACCATAAAGAAGGCTGATCGTTGAAGAATGGATGCTTTTGAATTATGGTGTTGGAGGAGACTCTTGAGAGTCCCATGGACTGCAAGAAGATCAAAGCTATCCATTCTTAAGGAAATCAGCCGTGAGTGCTCACTGGAAGGACAGATCCTGAAGCTGAGGCTCCAATACTTTGGCCACCTCATGAGAAGAGAAGACTCCCTGGAAAAGACCCTGATGTTGGGAAAGATGGAGGGCACAAGGAGAAGGGGACGACAGAGGACGAGAAGGTTGGACAGTGTTCTCGAAGCTACGAACATGAGTTTGACCAAACTGCGGGTGGCAGTGGAACACAGGAGTGCCTGGCGTGCTCTGGTCCATGGGGTCATGAAGAGTCAGACAGGATTAAAGGACTAAACAACAGTACTTTAGTTCCTGAATGCAGGTCACAGGCTCACCCTACTCATACACAAATGTGGCCTTAAGACAGGATTTGTAAGTGAAAAGACAATGAGAAGGCTTTCCCTTACTGCAGAGGAATATTGTGGGCCATTTGCCCGCAATTTCCCTAACAAAAGAGATACTTGACACCTTTGCCAGGATACTTGAGGCAGTCTGCAACAGGACTTCAGTCTCTATTAACCCTCTCCTAGGATGCCCACTTATGCATGGGGTGGGGAGAGTAAATGCATCCTTCCCCAAAAGAGGGCAAAAGTTGCATTTCCTAATTTATAGGTATAGATCCATATTTAGAAATAATTACCAGAATTTAAATGTAATGCATCTCACCATAAAGGGGAAGGCTATGACCATATGATCAGGTACTAACTGCTGGTGGGCAGTTTTAATGCCTTTGCGCTCCCTTGTTTATCTTTTAACTGGAAATGGATTGGGCAGCCCTTCAAGTAGACAGCTTCAACCAGAGAACTGCATGCAAAGCAGATGTTGTGCCACTGAGCTAACCTAAAGCCTTTCCTTTCCAGTAACTCAAGCTGTAGACAAATTTAAATGTTTGTATAAGGCCAACAGCAAACATTCTATTATTTATCAAAAGCTGCTGCTGTGGGTACAAATGCCATTAAATGACCAGTTGAACTAGATTTACAGCTCATTGTACTCAATGTGAAACAAACCTGGTAGACCATATCAGTGACAAAATTCCAATGAAACTGGGGGTTAGATGAGAATTTATATGCTCTTGGGCTACCTTTGTCCAACACTGCTTTTGTCTTACCATCAGTAGTTGGTACTGTTTGTTTTGTTTTGTTGGTGAGATCATTAATCAGAAATAGACTTGCTTTTGGGTGAAAGGGATTTACTTGAGATGGATAAGTTTCTAAAGCAAATAAAGACTGTGTAAGCGATGCACTGTAACTAAGCAAAGCATTGTTAAGCATTTGAATATGAAAGGCACAAGGAAAGGAACTATAAATATCACAGTGATGCTTCCTGTAACAGAGCTTTCATTAATGGCAAAATGGGGTGATTTCATTCTGCAGCCCAAAACTTGAGAGGCCTCCTGTATGTAACTTTGAATGTTGCACAGGATATCTTCAATGAAGTGAAAGTGCTGGGGTGGGGGTGGGGAAGAGAGACCACAGTTGATAAATAAAGAATTTTTTCTCTCTGAAACTCATCATAATATTGTTTGAGATAGCAGTAAAACATCCAACAGGAAACGTTATTAAGGCAGCAGAATAGTAGAGCTTGAGCAAAAGGTTACTAATTAAAAAAGCAATGCACGACTTCAACAATGCTGCAATTGAAATTGTGAACATGACGGGAATGAGCCCTGCTAGATCCCAGGAGAAGCAGCATCTCGGAAACTCTGCAGAGATTTTCATGCCTGCTAAAACAAGTCCCTTATTGGCTATTTAATTATAGCCAAACAGCAGGTGACATTAATTGTGCAACTGCTACCGTATTAGCATATGGAGATGCTATATAATGTAAATAAAAACCATGTCTCAACTGGTTAAAACATAAACATCCTATTTTCATTTAATTAAAATTACGAAATTAAGAGACGCCTGCTTCTTGGGAGGAAAGCAATGGCAAACCTAGACAGCATTTTAAAAAGTAGAGACATCACCTTGCCAACAAAGGTCCGTATAGTAAAAGCTATGGTTTTCCCAGTAGTGATGTATGGAAGTGAGAGCTGGACCATAAAGAAGGCTGATCGCCGAAGAATTGACGCTTTTGAATTATGGTGCTGGAGGAGACTCTTGAGAGTCCCATGGACTGCAAGAAGATCAAACGCATCCATTCTTAAGGAAATCAGCCCTGAGTGCTCACTGGAAGGACAGATCCTGAAGCTGAGGCTCCAATACTTTGGCCACCTCATGAGAAGAGAAGACTCCCTGGAAAAGACCCTGATGTTGGGAAAGATGGAGGGCACAAGGAGAAGGGGACGACCTAGGACGAGATGGTTAGACAGTGTTCTCGAAGCTACAAACATGAATCTGACCAAACTGCGGGTGGCAGTGGAAGACAGAAGTGCCTGGCGTGCTCTGGTCCATGGGGTCACGAAGAGTCGGACACAACTGAACGACTAAACAACAACAACCGTATATTGCATACTAAACATTTTCTAGCACTGCCTATAATCTCTGTGGTGCTTTTGATCACCAGGGTGCTCTTTATTTCCTTCATCTTCACACAAATACAGTGAAACTTTTAAAGGGCAAGAGCTCTCTCAGGCTGGGTGATCCTAGAAACCATGAACAAGCCATGAAAAATGCCACAGCATATGCAATATTCCCCTTTCTATGAAACTCTTAAGTAAAGAAGCCATATACTTGGCAATCCCAGTGGCCTTGATTCTCTGTCTGTAAAATGGTAAGAATATTGTGGTTTATGATATGACATACCATTTTGCTGGTCAAAAGTGCTATATGAATATCATACAATGGGTAGTAGGTAGTGATTGGTGGTGGCAGTGATTTTAAAAAAGAAATGAGATGTTCAAGTTTTAAAAACCAGACTGAATGTACACCTAAAACTAGGTGCTACTAGCTTTGCTTTCCTGTATGTGTATTACATGTATTTTACCCACTGCCATAGTGACCTGTCTTTTACAGTCAATATATGATCATCCATATAAACTACTGTGTTTAAGGATGACTACTGTGCAGACTCATATTTCCAGGACATTCCTATATTTGTCAGCTCAGAGGTAAGCTTCATTGAGTTCAATAAGGTAAGTGAATATGCTAGAACACCTGTTCACTGTCCTAATATGCTGGGTTAAGCATATGGGGCAAGCCCAAACAATGAGAGCAAGAGCTCTTAAGGGTGTGGGGAAAAAGTAACCTGAGGGAAAGATTATTAAAACATACATTAGAATGTTAATTGCTTTTTACCTCCAGGATTAATCCTGTGTTTTTAAACAGGTGTTTGTATGTCTGTAGATGGAACATCGGAACCCTAAAGTCTTTTGAATAAAAGCGGGTTTAAGACTGCAGTCCTAAGTGGGAATACGTATCTTTACTTCTAGCTGTATTTGATGGCATCCACTTCCTATTTAATGTTGCAGTACTAACCTTACTTACCTGGGAGTAAGCCCCACTGAATTCATTAGGATTTGCTTATGGATTGCATCATTGTGTGTTTAGGGGGATTGCAGCCTAACTGAAACATAGAAGAAATATTTAGAGCAGCTAGCAGCTATTCCATTTTAAAGCCTTACATTATTCAAGGATCAAAATTGATATGATATATTGACCAATTTCAATGTAGGTTGCTGGCTCAGGTTACACTCAAATATTTATGATCATTTTAAAATATGCCAACAATTGTTGGTATTAATCAAGGCTGACTTCCAACTTGTTACTTCCTTGAGAAAAAAATATCTAAAACATTTGAGAGTTTTTAGTTCAGTACAGTGAACAAGGCAGGACTTGCTTCTAATCATGGCAGGTCAAAAGCATTTTGCTATCTTAGTAGATGGTATCCCCTACCCAAACCCCGAATCAAAATGCCCATTATCTAAGTCTCGCCAACTTATGATGGCATCTGTAACAGAAAACCTTACAAGTGCACTTCCTCCTCCCAGACAATACAAATACAGCAATAATTACTAACCATGGGCTGCCTTGTTATGACATTTGACATTAGCTGGCTGATGTAGCCACAGTACTCTCCCCAACAGTAAGGCTAGCCCTGTTTTTGAATCAACAAGTTTAGGATTCACTGTAGGTCAGTGGTGGGCAGCTGGAACCTCCCTCTCACCCAGTGGTCCAAATGTGGCAGGTGGGCCATGATGTAAGTTCACATCAGTTCTGGTCCTGAAAACAAATCCCTAGGCTCAGGGGCGGCAACCTGTACTTTAATTCTAATGAAATGAATAAATAATAAAAAATTGTTCATTAGCACCTTAGAGACCAACTAAGTTTGTTCTAGGTATAAGCTTTCGTGTGCATGCACACTTCTCCAGAACCTTAAGGGTCTGGTGACTTCTGTTTCAGTGTATCTGAAGAAGTGTGCAGTTTGTTCTGGGTATAATAAGTTTTCATGTGCATGCACACTTCTTCAGATGCACTGAAACAGAAGTCACCAGACCCTTTAAGCTTCCGTGTGCATGCACATGAAAGCTTATACCCAGAACAAACATGGTTGGTCTCTAAGGTGCTGCTGGACAATTTTTTAATTTTTATTTATTTATTTCGACTGCCTCAGACCAACACGGCTACCTACCTGAATCTTTAATTCTAACGTATGCCTTTTGCACCATGTGCTAGTTGGTAGGTTTTGGGGTTCTAGTAAAAATCAAGAGTGATCCAAAAGGTCTAAAAACTGCTCTCCTCTGGCATAACCACCCCCACCCAAAACTAAGTTCCACTGAAACGAATGGGCATCCTATGGATAAAAGATGCATAGGTCTGGAGTGTTAGTTTCTATGTTTACTTCATTGCACCTACATAGTCATGAGTGTTTTGTGAATGACACCAAAGGCAAGTTTCCTCTCTGCACGTTTTTGCTTGACTTACTTGTATTTTTTAAGGTGATCTCATTATTTCCTCCCATTCCTGTTTGGAAATAAGAGCATGAGGCTATCATACTCTTACACACCACACCCAGCCATGTGAGAGGAAATATAAGTTTGTTCCTAGTTTAAACTATGTCACTTTGATGTCCCCAATGTGATTTACATCTTTCCAACCGCTGCCAACGCATAGCTGTTGAACAACACAAAAAGAGGCCTGCGGAAAGTAAAAAGGGATTTGGGGATGTTGCTATCTTCTTACTCTTTAATGGACTAGAAATAATCATTATTCATTGTGCCTATAACTCCCAACCTATTTATTCTAGGCATGAAGCAGCCCAATCCTACTGAGTCAAATGGGACAAACTTTGCAAGCTCAACAATATTTACTCAAAAGTAAGTCTTGTTTAATTCAATGGGGCTTGCTGTGCTGCTCCCAGGTAAGTGAGGTTTGGATTGCAGCTTTACTCCCAAGGAAAAATTCATAGAATCCATGAAACACAGTGTGAGCACTTTGTGGAAAGTGTCTATGAGAAATAATACCTGTACCAGTTTTTTAAAAATATTTTAATACATGTACCAGGTTTTTTAAAAATCTTTTTTAAAAGTATTGTAATTATGCATGAATATGCCCTCCAGTTGTTGCTAGACTCCACCTTCCATCATCTCTGACCATTGACCATGTTGGCTGGGGCCAATGTGAGGTGGAGCCCAGCAACATTTGGAGACCCAGAGGCTCCTCATCTCTGATGTAAGCAGTAATATGATTTGGAAAATATGATGATGTTGCCAATGATATTAGACTACAGGGCCAACCCAAGACATTTTGCTGCCTGTGGCAAAGGACACAGTGACACCCCCACCCCCATTACGTGCACACAAGCTGGCTGAACAGTTGGATCTTACTTAAATAATGGCAATAGGATAGGGTCCTTCAGTGCACCTGAGGCCAACAGGCTAGTTTAGGGAGTATCGGGCCAGGATTGCCAGCTTGGCCCCACGGCTGTGGGTGCTGGGGCCATAGGTGCCATGCAGCATGCATGGCCCTGGCACTGAAATTTGTGGGTTTCTGGCCCCTTCATGGAGACTTTTGTGAGTGCTTGGGTGCCCAGGGGATTGGCACCTCTGTGCCTGGCAGAACTGTGGCACACATAGGTCTAATGGCCAACAGAGAGAAACGGCAGGGCAGCTGGTGAAGAATGGGAAGGGCTGCTGCTGCCCTCCCCCATCTGCCACCCAAAAACATTGCCTCACTTGTCTATTGGTAGGGCCAGCCCTGCAAGACTGTCAATATTGGTTCATTAATTCACTGCCAACTCGAGAACTAAAAACTAATAATTCTTTTTTTCTTTGCAAACATCTTCTTTTGAAGGAGCCAATATGCTTTAACCTGTTGATTGCCGCTGGAATTCTCCCTCCCCGGAGACGCCTCACGCAACCACGCTTACTCGGAAGTAAGCCTCCCGGAGCTCAGTGGGGCTCGCTTCTTGGCCTGCGGATCGAGATTTCGCGGCTGACGAGCCTCCCAGGTATGCGGGAAGGAGCCGCCGTCTTCGGGGGTTTCCTCTCAGGCGACGGGGCAGAGGGTTGCCGCCTAAGCCCCACCCCCTCTCCGGCAAGGCAGGCATTGCCACAGAGAGTGACACCTCTGGCGGCGCTGGCGACTGCCCGCCTCGCTCCCTCCCTCCGCTCCTGCAGGTGAATAATAGCCCGTCAATCCCGCCTCTGAGGATGAAGTGATAAAGCGAGAGAGCAGCGAGCCTATAGGAAACGGACGCCTCTTCCCCTCGCCGCCAGGCCGCTCTCCCGAAGCGGTGGAACGAAGGTCTCCCTCGCCAAGTCCGCGCAGCTCTCCCTCTCTCCCTCTCTCTCATCCGCGCCCTGACTTTTGCTGTTCTTTCACCTCGCGGGAGACGAGCGCGCGGCGGGAGTGGCGCGGAGAAAGGGAGGAAGGCGGAATAGCGTGTCCCTGGGCGAAGGAAAAAGCCGCCCTGCTGCGCCTGGGCTGAAGCTGAGCATCGGGGAGCCCGGAGAAGGCGCAGCCCGTCGCCTCAGGTGAGCGCGAGAGTTTTAGTTCTCTGCGCGAGGGAGACGCGGGTTGGGGCGAGGCGTTGAGGCGGAGGGACCGATTCGCGAGGACGGCCGAGCCCGCCTGTTTTTTGTTTTTAGTACGCGGAAGTGCCCCCCTCTTTTATAGAAGCATATGCTTATTAAACTGTAAGCTGTTAATTGGAAGGGTGTTTCGTTGGCTTCCATTCGTTGCCGTTTCTGTGGCGAGAAAACGCACAGAAACCCCACTGGGAGAGGCGGTCGTTCCCTTTATGCACAAATCCGGATTCTTTTCAAACCAAAATCGGGGTAGGGGGGCTTAAAAAAAGGTAATGGAGTGGAGGCGGAAGCGGGGTGGGAGACATAGGCGTGGAAGCTTGGCCATATCACCAGTTTATTTTAAAAGTCAGGACGTGGTGGTGGTGTTTCCTGTATGTTTGATCTGAATGACCTTGGCACCATACCTCTGCCGAAACACCTGCTGGTTCCTTATTGTTAAGACGTCGGTTTGGACTACAGAGATTTCGGTCGTGTGGGTGATATTCTATATTCTAAAAATGACTTACGTTGTATCCAGCCTTACCGGGACGTTTCCCATCATAGGATGGATAAAAGTGATCTGCAGAGGCTGTTAAAGGTGTGCATCGATAGGATCTCTTTCTAAGCAGGCATGGGTGGCCTCAATACTTGCAGGATCCGCCTGGGATCCACTACCTAGAATCAGGTACGAAAAGTGTACAAGTTAAAGAATTCCGAGGCCCAGGAGTAGATCTGAGTTCATTTATTCCACACACAGATCTTACATTTATTCCACACACCCACCCACACTTTATTTTAGCAGAAGAATTGTGGGGGGTAACTTTGCTGGTGCCTTTGTTAAACAGGAAGTATGAAATCCTCACCAAATCCTCCAAGCTGCCTGGAGCAGATCCTGCTCCATCTTCTGTCCAGCACTTTTCCATAGAGTCTGGAAACTTATTATACAACAGAATTTCATCTGAGCTATTTTTGTTGTTGATAATTCCCTTTTTATTAGATCCTTTCCTCAAGGAGCCCAGGCCACCATATTTGGTTAACACTCTATCCATTTTACCCTCACAACATCCACCTAAGTTTGGTTAGGCTGAGAGATGGTGACTGCCCAAGGTCACCCAGACAGCTTAAAGGCTAAGTGGGAGTTTGTGGCCCCAGTCTCACATACTTGATTACAACACTACATTTTTAGCTCAATCTTCCAGTGAAAAAATCAGAACTACTTATACATGTGGTTCCTAGATGGCTCTTAAGTGGGATGTAGCAGCTGATTTGAGCTTGATTAATGGGCCCTGGGTAGATCCATGACACTTCCTTTTTTGTGCAGTAGCACCTTGCACACATTAGGCACTAAATATGGAGTAACCCAGCAGCTGTAGTGTCCTCAAAGTGGTGGTAAATATGAGAGAAGTTCGCTTGTTCTGTGGAAGCAGTGATTTTGAAAAACAACATTGTGCAACCATATCTACATATGAGACTTTGTGCTGATTTGAGGAGGAAAGCTTACAAACTGAAGGTGTGTGTCATTACTTCAGGGTAGCTGGGTATGTGAAATGAAATGCCCATTAATCTGAGTTCTCTTAATTGCTGCTTTTTAAAGTATCTGTTTGGTAGTTACTGGCTATGCAAAACTATCACATGGTCCAAATCTATAATTTGTGTGCTCCTTCCTTGTAGATTAGAGATCACATTTGGGCAGTTTTTATGGGCCTCATTTCCAGTTCTGCAAACTACCCAAACCAGCACATATTTGCATCTAAATGGGTTGAGTTACACTGACCTTAGTGGAACAAAGGTTACTGTCCTCAGCTTAAAATGCTATCTTTAAACTGTTCTGCCGGCAGTGAAGGAAATAAAATGAAAATTATGTTCTTGACTTATACTGCACTGTCACAGGCAGATTGAGAAACTAAGCTGCAGTAGTTACACATGAGTTCAGGGTTCTGCATGTCTAAAGTGGTTTGAAGCATCATCCTAAATTGTTTGAGGATTGGGCTGTCCATTCTATTGTGGGAGGTGGTGGTGGTGGGGAGCTCAAGAGTTTTTAAAGGCCATTTTTGCTGAGGCTTTGAACGATGTACTTCAGCTATTTGAGCAGGAACAGAAATTCATGTGCAGAATTGTCTTATTGGTCCTTTTTTTGTTTTCTCATATTGTGCTGTTTCTAAGGGATGTGGGATTGTTCCTTTGTTTTAAGTACTAAGGGGAAAAGGACGTGATAAAGGGAAAGGCTGTACTGTAGTTTAGGTTTCCCTGGAAGCAAATTTCTTGGGTGAGATGGGGTTTTCCTCTGCCTTCAAAGGCTGAAAGCACTTTATGAATAAGCAGTTCCTTCTGCCTGATAGGGTTACCAGCTTTGTCTGGCAGGGTTGTTTTCCTACCAGCAACTATGTGATAAGCAAAATTGCTTCAGGTGGAACTTTTTTCCTATCTGAATTTTCAGCCTGGGAAGAATTTCAGCCTTTAAACATCTGCTCACCATAGCAGCATTTAAAGACACAGACGCCTTAATACTACCTTTGTATTCTATGGTCCTGTTCCAGGAACTTCATTATTGAAATGGTTTCTCTTTTTCTGTAGAATACATTCTATTTCTAAGTTTATTTTAATCTTTCTTGCTTCTGCAGTTGAACCACTATAGTGCTATAGGCTAAAGATGAAGAGTTGGGGAATTGCCATTCACTAAATGCACTACAATCCTAACCCCACTTACCTGCAGAGTAATCCCCATTGAATTCAGTCGGACTTACTTTTGAGTAGACATGGTTAGGATTGCACTAAGTTGCCTTATTAAAGCTCTGTGCAGACTCCAGCTCAGCTCCTCATCTGCAGTGGGTCTGTGTTGGGATGAGACTGACCTACCAGGAGGGCAGGTTTACAGCAAATGCCTATTGAACATAAGGCATACGAAACACTTAGAATACTTGCTTATAATCCTTGTTTGTTAATAGCACTCCGTCACTAAAGTTGCCTGTATTAGGAACAATCGTATGCTGAATTGGTGTTAACTGAGTGATCTTCAGTAGCCGATACAATGCAAGTTCAAAAATATTTTGCTATGTGCTTTGAAAATGACAGTTGAGTGGGGTGTCAGCATTGTTGACACAAAGTGACATCAGAGAAGTTTAAAAGTATCCCCTGGGTATACTGGGTATACTGTATAATAACAACGAGGGCAGGAAAACCATGTGTGCAGTTAATGTACACATAACACAGATATGCTGTCCTCATGGTTTTGTATCCTTCTGAAGTGTGATATGTGTAAGAGAACCTAAATCTCCAGTTTTGAAGTACTAAGAAGCAGATGGAAACTATGGAGCAGACTTTATGATATCCTACCTACCAGTAGCACATGTAACAAAATATTTTATTTTATTGTCTTCCTGCTACTATGTGACATCTGGTGCTTTATAAATTATGCTTCAAGGGAAACGGGTGTCCCAGATATTATTAATTAAGGTGGAGAGACAGTACAGTTACAATTGAGACTGCAGTGCCATGCATGCTTACCTGGGAGTAAGCTCCATTGAACTTGGAGACTGTGGTGAATAAACATGGTTAGACTGCATGGTGGAAATTCTATAGAGGGGAAATGACTTCTCTCTCAAGCCAAAAAAGAGAGGTTGAAAAAAGCTGTTTCTTTGCTTCGTTAAAATAAACCTAAGTAGCTTATACATGTATCATCTCTATTTGTAGCATAATGTGTCAACAGCAAAAAATAGTAAAGGTAAAGGTACCCCTGCCTGTATGGGCCAGTCTTGCCAGACTCTAGGGTTGTGCGCTCATCTCACTCTATAGGCCGGGAGCCAGCGCTGTCCGCAAACACTTCTGGGTCACGTGGCCAGCGTGACGACGCTGCTCTGGCTAACCGGCACCAGAGCAGCACACGGAAACGCCGTTTACCTTCCCGCTAGTAAGCGGTTCCTATTTATCTACTTGCACCCGGGGGTGCTTTCAAACTGCTAGGTTGGCAGGCGCTGGGACCGAACAACAGGAGCGCACCCCGCCGTGGGGATTCGAACCGCCGACCATGTGATTGGCAAGTCCTAGGCGCTGAGGTTTTACCCACAGCGCCACCCGCGTCCCTCCTACAGCAAAAAATAAAGGATTCTAATTTTAATTATCTGTCCAATATAGGAGCATGCCATTCATTCAATGCTTAAGAGATTTTAAAATTATTAAGTGGTTTATAAACACTTTAAAATAAAATATTTATATAATAATGAAAGGTTCCTCAGATTCTGTTAATATTAGCTATTATTTTTTTCAACCCCAGACATTTATTAACTACTGATATTCCAAATGTTAGACTAGTTTTTCCTTAATGTTCCAATTATGCATTCAAAATAAGTTTGACATTCTGTTAAATTATCATATGTAGCGTAACTCACAGTAAATTAAATGTAACATTGCATCTATTGTGTTATGAATTTTCCAAGCATTCAGGTGCAACTGGTTGTGATGTTAAAACTTCTCATGCAAACAAACATAAAATTGCAGGTCTTTGGGTTTCAAAGGTACAAATGAATTTCCATATTACATCAGTCCATGTAAATTTCACCATAGAACTTTAAACAAATGGATTCAGTCATACTCAAGATAATGTATAATTTTGAAAATGTTCCCTCTCTGCAGCAACCTAATAAAGTTGCTAATTTTCATATATGAATTGGAGATGTAGTTGTGCTAAATATTTGTCCTGACTTTTTACTAATGACACTCAGTGTTGAACCTTTTCAGTGCAAAATAAGCAAGCAGTACATTCTTCATATGCACACCTTTCATACTGTGGTGTATATCTACGAAGAACAAATCAGGTGATAGATGCTGTTTCTATTCTGCATGAAAGCTTTCCTGTTATACCAATTCATCCATGAAGAGTTCCCTTTAATTTAATTCCTGAGCCTTCTACTGGCCACCAGAAAACTGCCTTAAAAGTCCTTTTATAAGTTAGCATTATTTGGAACACTTCCACATCCCTGTGCTGGTACGTGATGTTTAAAGCCCTGCCCCTGCCTGAATGGCATGTTATAGCCACACAGCCTCATATCTAAATAGAATATTGCTTCAAAAAGCACTTTTGGAAAGCATGAAGGTGAGTGTGCTAAACAATACCTTAAATGAAAAAAAGAGATCTCTGTGCTACAGCAGGTTAATGGCTATCTGATTCAATGAGCTCTCCACCCCCCCCCCTTGAAAATGATGTAAAAACTGTTGGGATACATGCTCTGTCTAGCTGTAAGTACTTGATGGGAAAAATCTAGTTCTTCTGAGAAGGGTGCTAAAGAAAGTGGTTTTCTTCTGATTGAAATAAGTTCAGACCATATGACCTGCCACACCATGTTATCTGCTACTAAGAATGGTTGATGCACCAACTGGGGAGGCATGATACGCTAAGTGAGCACTGAGTTCATAACATTTCTGGTCCAGGGTAACCTAGCCTTGAACTGAGACATCTTTTGGGTATTTGATTTCAACGTAACTGATACCACTTGGTCAGATGAGCCAGAAATGTACAATTGCCAGCAAATAGAACTGTCTTTTTTGTTAAATAAATACAGAATATTTTACCTTTGTCTTGCTACCTAGTAATGAGAGTACATGATGGTATAGTGTGGATTTCTTGATATTGTGTGCTGGTAATGGTTAGGTTCTTCATCAGAGTTGCAGGAAACCCAGCTGTGTGCTGTTTGAGAACAAGCTTGGGATGTGATATTATTTTTTAAAAGTTATTGGAAGTTGCCAGCATCAGCTTTGCATATATTCCTGTTTTTAATACTGAGTTTTAAATTATCGTAACTCATTTTGGGACCTGATGGCGAAGAACGTGTAATAAATTGAATATATAACAATAAATACTACAATAATTCTAGTGATGGACACCCACCTGCTATTTCAGTTGCTTCAGCAAACTCCTCTTTCAATGCTTTTCCTGCTCCTTTTAACTTCCACAAGGACAGGTACTTTATTTAACTCTAGACTAACAAAGCTATTGTCTGCCAAGAGTGCCTGCTCTTCCTTGCTCTATGTATGCCTTCTTTCTCACAGAAGCTATAAGAGACCATTTGGTAGCAGCTCTCCAAGGTTTCAGGCAGGATAGGAGCCTTTCCCAGACTTACATGGGTTTACCAGGGATTATATCTGCAATGCTTTTTTACGGTACATGAACCATTTTGGCTCTCCTCTCTTAATCTGGAACAATCTTGCTGCAGCTTGAAAAGGCTCTATGGTGACTTTGAGAATTGTATGTAGTCCAAGTCTTTGGTGGAATAGTTGTAGTACAGTATTGGAATTTCCCTGGTGTGTTCACTATATGAATTTAAAAGCTGCATGACTGGAAAAGGATCATTACTGAGTAATTTAAAGGTGGTACTAGTGTTATTTTGATTTTTACTTCCAGGCATGTAATCTTGTGCCACGTAATCATTTCACTGGTTTGGCTTTAATTTATACTTCCTTGTATGTTCTTTTGTAAATTGAAGCTAGATAGTTAGAACTATAAATTACTGACCTGAATACATGTTGCTGACTCAAAAGGGAAGTATCTAGAAAGATCTCAACAAACAAACTTGGTGATGAATGTATCCGTGATAAATAATAAGCTTGTGTACACTGTAAGTTGAGAAGCTTTCCCAGCTTGTTTACTGGTTTTTGTAGGAAACAGAAAGTTTGCATTGTGTTACTTTTTCTCTCCTTTAGTGCAACATAGTTGACATGGGAAGAATACATGGGGTTAAATTCAAACTAGCAATGCAGAAGTAGGTAGGATTTAAGCCTAAAATCAGTTTTGATTGATATGCTGTGATTGCTGTGATTCTATACCAGGGGTCTGCAACCCGCGGCTCCGGAGCCGCAAGTGGCTCTTTTACACCTTTGATGCGGCTCCAGGGCGGATACTAGCGAGGGGAGGAGGGGCATTGTGCGCCCCGACACTCCCCACTGTGGCGGGTGCTGTCCTGGCTGTGACGTCGCATGGGGCGGTGCGTGCGTTAGTCACGCACCATCCCGATGTCACCTTCCCACCCGCCCGCTACATTGTAAGGGGCATGTACGCTGGTCACTGTTTTGAAGGGGAGTGAAGAACACACACACACACAAAAAGGTAACTTGTTAATTTAATGTTTATTTCTATGAGGAGGAGTAATTCTGAGGGGTCAAATAAATAATCTAAAAAAGTGGGGAAAAAAGTTTTATAATGACGATTTTTGCGGTTCCCAGTTTTTTCTTCTTCGGAAACGGGTCCAAGTGGCTCTTTTTGTCTTAAAGGTTGCAGACCCCTGTTCTATACACTAGTGGTGGGGAATCTTTTTTCTATATATGTGGGGGGGGGGGAATCAGCTGGAGGCTAGAGCTGATGGTAGACTGGCTGCAGTGGAAGGAAGAGAAATTGAAAACTGCTGGGGAAAAGATGGGATAGAGGATTCTGGAAAATGGCATGATTGGTTAGGGAACCTGAACAGAAGAACTTCACAGCACAGCATTTTATGACAGATCCTCCTTGCAATTTAATAAAAATAATTAAGGCTGGAAACAGATATCTTTGAATTGTAGACTCCCCCCCACAAAAAGGTATGTGTGCTTCTCGGTATCATGCACATGGGTAGGTAGGTGTCTGTTAAAAGGGGCCAGTCCAGGAGCATACTTAAACCAGTGCTGCACTTGGGGCAAATTTTGGAGGGGAGATGTTTGGTTCCTTTGGGCTATAGTCTGTCCTGTCGTAGTATATCATGCATGCTCAAGGTAAGAGTGAATTTGTTGTTACATTTGAATGGCTGTCAAAAAAACCCACAAGCATAGTGAAAGAGCAGGAACACATACACAGATGACTAACCAACTGGTGTTCATGGCAAATAAATTATGGCTATGTTCTTAAAGTGTTATTTGTTCAAGGCGTTGGAATTTCACCCATTTAACAAAAGGAATGGCGTGAGTTTTGCCTTTTAGGCTGTATAATTTATATTTCCTGAATCAGCAAGGATTCAGTTGTTGAACTAGCCAGACCACCTTCTTGGTAATGGCCACCTAAATATGAGTTGTTAAGGTAACAGAGGAAGTGGCTCTGTGCCAGAGAGCAGATGGGTAGGGGCCTGCTATAACTGGTTGTTAGACGGACAAAAGCCAGAGTTGAGGTGTGTAAGAGCTGGAAGCTAGAAGCAGGTTGCTGGCAGAAATAATAATAATGATCACAACAACAACAGCAACAAATATAATTAATAATTCATACCCCACCCAACCACTTTAGGTGGCTTCCAGCAAATATAAAAACATAATAATGGACAATTAATGGACATTTGAAAGAGGCTGCCTCAATACTTTATTATTACAGTATAACAAAGTTGGATTGATGGGTAAAGTGTGAGTGTCCTCTGCAGGAGTGAATTGTAAGGCATTGCAGTACCATCCTGTAATGTCTACTGAGATGTAAGCCTTATTGAGTTCAGTAGGACTTACTCCCAGACAGAGTGAGTGTGTGTGTGCGTGTCTGTGTCTGTGGATTGTAACCACAGTTACTTGCTTCAAAACTTTAGTGCATCTTATAATTGAGAAAGTAATTTTCTCTGTTTATAGGTTTGTCTGAAACTTGCAAAAGACGAATTGCTGAAAATCAAGATGGAGTCTGATTCAGTAAGTGAATATCTTTCAAAGATAGCATGCCATTTGTGGTGATTTGTAAAAGTGTTTTCAGAAAAAAAGAGATGGCAAATCTTATTACAAATGAACCTTAATTTATGCTTATTGAAAATAACGTCTCCACATCACACTTTTGTCTTAAATCTAGGATCTGATCTTTTTTTAAACGATATTATGGTAGTTGGAAAACCAACAGGAAAGTATTGCGTGTAAATCTGCCAAAAAGCATTTTGAACTTTAATGGTGCAAACAGTTGCTGGTGCTTGCTCATCTAAAGTTCATCTCAATTCTTCTAGCAAGTGGGGACAGGTCCATAATTTGGCCTGGTTTTGCTAGCCAAATAAAAAACTGTGTTTGATGGGGCCTCGTTTAGCTCAGCACAGCAGCGACCCATGAGCCTGCCTGTGAAAAGCCTGTCAGAACCCTTGTTGGGACATTGTGGACCTCCACCCTTCCTCCCCCAACTAGGACCTGGGAATATGGTGGGTAACATTGTGCAGCTGTTGACATGATAGCTCCACCCTGTCCCACCCCTGCCCTAGCTGTGCTTTCACGCTTGCCAGATAGCAACAGCACACATCCTATGGTGAATCTAGTGGAAGCCTAAGAAGCGGGCTGGATTTGTAACAGACTTTGTTCTGCTATAGTGCCAAAATGTTTATAGAATGCTAGAAGCATTGGAACCTTATCAATGCAGCACAGTAGAAAACATCATTTGTGGGTAGCCACTACATAAGGCAGCCCTTGGGTGCCGGTGGAAATGCTGCTGAAATCATCAACATTGGGTTTGACAATTGACAGTGAACATAGTAGCCAGGGCAGACCCAGCACTGCTTGTGGCAGTCATGGGGACCATCACATGTTTTCTCTGCTGCTATCACTGATTTAGCAGCAGGCAGCGTCCCTCAGCATATTCCACCAGGCCTTCAGACATGCTCCATGGGTGAACAGGTGGCAGCAGCCAAGCTCAGCTTTCATACATAGTGGCTGTCTGCCATTTTAAGTTATCTAAAATGCAAGGTCTTGGTTTATAGATATATGAAATTTACTGATGATTTGTGATTGTTTTACTGATGCTTTGTTAATTATTCTGTATGGTTTATGTTTTATTTGTGATGTTCTATTATATTGTTGTTTTTCATTGTTTGTGAGCCACTTTGTGATTCATGTGAGTGAAAAGCAGCATAGAAATATAATAAATGATAATGAAATTAAATAAGTTATTTTAACCTTTTTTAAAAAAAAAATTTAGAAATATAATAAATGATATGAAATTAAGTTGTTTTAAACTGGGTTTTTTTAAAATAATTAAAGACTTTCTTGGGTTTTAAGAACTGTTTTTAATGTTGTGTTTTAAATTGGTGCAACCTGCCCTGGGATGTTAGGGAGAAGGACCAGCGATAAATTAATCTGATGACAAATGACAACAGCTATTGCAACAAATAAATAGACACTTAAGTGAACTATTACAAAGTGAGAGATGTTGGTATTCCAGTGCTTTCTAAACAATATTTGTTTATTCATGTGCTGATTTTGTTGCACCTGATTATTTCTGATTTTTAGAGGCCACCTCCGTATTATGAAAATTTTGCCTATCAGCCAGAAAATGCAGCTTCTCATAGATACTTCGGTGGCTATAACATGTATCCACAATATCCACCTCCGTATTATCCTCCATCAGTGCCACATTACGTCCCCAGAGTTTCAACTCATGAGTCAACTCCAGTGCCAACAATAGCACAACCAAAGTCTACAAAAATCTGCACGCCAAGTAAGCTTTGCTTTATTTTTAATTTTTTTTAAAAAGCAAGATTTTCTGTAATTAGACCTGTTGTATAGGTTTCCAAAAAAGCCTCTTTGTATTTGTTCATATGTTTAAACATTGTTCACATGGTTGTACAGTGGTACCTCGGGTTAAGTACTTAATTTGTTCCAGAGGTCCATTCTTAACCTGAAACTGTTCTTAACCTGAAGCACCACTTTAGCTAATGGGGCCTCCTGCTGCCACTGTGCCGCTGCTGCTCGATTTCTGTTCTCATCCTGAAGCAAAGTTCTTAACCCGAGGCACTATTTCTGGGTTAGTGGAGTCTGTAACCTGAAGTGTATGTAACCTGAAGCATATGTAACTCGAGGCACCACTGTACTTCCATTGTTGTACCTTGCGGGGGGTGAGGGTAGCAGGGAGAATATTATTATGGATTTTTTTTTTTTTGGTGGGCTGCTTTTCTTTAAACTGGTATGTACCTGTAGGTTAGGAATAGACTGTCTAGTCTTACAACTCATGATAGTTTTCTCTCTATATATTTTCAGGACTCAGGAAAATATTGTTACTCATTCTAGCCATTGCAATACTGCTAATAGGAGCTGCAATTGCATGTGTTCTCATCTGGTTTTTCGGTAAGGATCTGTTTGTGTTTATAGAAGCTTAAAATATCTTGCAACATGTTTGCCTGTGAAGTAGGTTAGGTAGGCTGAGAGACTGTGACTGGCCCAAGGTCACACAATGAGCATCATGACTGAGTGGGGATTTGAGCCCAGGTCTCCCAGATCATACATGGACCATAAATTATGGACCATACATGTATGGTCATGGCCACAAACGTCTGATAGCATTAGTCCATCCTGCTTCCTTTTCTCCCCACCCATATTTGAAATGCTTTTGCTCATGAAGCATGGTGCTCTTTTTGTTGCCAGTGAAGTAGATTCCTAAATCTGATTTGTTTCTTTACAGTGACAGACAGTTGTTCTGGCTCCAAGATACGGTGTGGCACTCTGGGAGTTTGTGTGTCACCATCTCAGTGGTGCAATGGAGTAAAAGATTGCCCTAATGGCGAAGATGAAAATCGTTGTGGTAAGTGCATTCAGTGAATTATTTTTTAAAAATAAATAAATAATTGAAAGCTCCTCCTCTTTAGGCAGCCTATAGTCAATGGTAGCCAATATTATCTACGGCTAGATTCTATGTAGCAGTTGTTGGAGACATTCAAGATTTCTCGCACAGGACACTGGCCATTGACCTGCAGTCATTGCTTCAATTATGGTGAGGTTTCCCCTGTGCTGAAATTCCCCTGGCACAGTAAGCACAGAAGTACAGTAAGGGGAATACTAGGGCCATGGCTGGCCCATGGCTTGTGATCCTAGAACAACAAACTTATTTTGTCATCTCCCAAGTAATCAGCCACAAGTTGGAGCTGATGGTAGACTGGCTGCAGTGGAAGGAAGAGAAATTGAAAACTGTTTGGATAATTACTACAGACATCCACACAGAGGCCCCTCCCAGTGTTTGTAATCTTATCAGCAATTCCCACCTACCCTTTAGCAACACCTGGCTTCTTTTTGCAGAAAGGGAACATCAGAGTTGCAGCAACTGCTATATATGTGACAGCCAGGCAATCTCCTTATTGAAATTTGATGGTTCTGAGACTTTTATGTCATCAGAAAATTTATTTTTGCTTTAGTTAGGCTTTATGGACCAGATTTTCTCCTGGAAGTTTATTCATCTAAAAGCAAAAAATGGTACCGTGTTTGCTCTGATGATTGGAATGATGAACATGGAAAGACTGCCTGTGAGGATTTGGGATATAACTCGTAAGTATAGTGATATTTTAATTATAGCAAATATAGACTGAAATAATTTGACTGCAATAATTTCCATATAATGAGGGGAAGGACTAGACCATGTGAAAAATGAACATAATATTTCAGCTACAGTTCCATCCTTATCAGCTTTTTATTGTTATTAAAAAGTGTGCCTAAACATTCTGGTGTTTCACCTATAACTTAGGTTTAAGGTGCCATTTAGCTCCTAGCTTTCACTTCTCTGTTTCTAACACTGCTGCATGTATCTTGATTACTGATATTTGCAGTAATACTTTTATTATAGCAGTGAGTGTAGTAATGGTGATAGGAGGAACAAAAATTGAATTCCACACTGTGCCAGATCTTTCAACAAGCTTTACAATGTTTCATGTAAGTGCAGGGAAAATAGATATGGCTCCCAAAATCATCATAATGCAAAACTCTCTAATGCAACAGATACTGTTGGTTAGTGCTCAAAGCTGGTGAAGAGGGAGTTCATATCTAGTGGCATTAAAAAAATAATTAATGCTTAAGCTGATTGTGTTGTGTGTATGCATGCTGAAATAGTTAAGCGCACATGTTTGAATGTTCACTTCTATCTTTGACAGGGACACATATTTCAGGAGCAATGCATTACCACTCAGCGCTGACTCTAGGGGCTTTATGAGGTTGAATAAAAGTGCTGTGGACACAGACTTGCATAAAAAACTGTATAACAGGTGATACTTTTATAATTTTTGCCTACTTTTAAGTGTTTGACACCCAGAGCCATTATAATGTACAACTGTTGTCGTAGGGGTGAACTTAATGATTGTTGACATAAACAATTATTATGTTTTAAGCCCCTGTTAAGTTCCCTGCCTCTAGCTTCTACTTAATAGAAATTGAAGATGTTAAGCATATTTAATAGAATTTGAACTCATCAAACATATTTTACCAAGTCCTGTTCTGTGCATATAGAAGACAAATGTTTGTAGTTCAAGAATACTGCCCTTGAGTTGTACTCAACTGACTTCTATTCATGTCCAGATTAGCAGTTGAAATGTGGAGGCTGCTT
Organism: Podarcis tiliguerta; assembly: GCF_965153285.1. Taxonomy (NCBI): domain Eukaryota; kingdom Metazoa; phylum Chordata; class Lepidosauria; order Squamata; family Lacertidae; genus Podarcis; species Podarcis tiliguerta. Next base: position 53,461,274 of record NC_139537.1, on the reverse strand, counting down.
TAAATTGTGGGACATGTAATGAAGCAGATCTTTAATATGCCAACCTGGAAATTTTCTCCCCTCCACTGCAAAATTTTAAAGCTGTGCCCAGTACCCAGTGGCTTGCAGCAATTGTTGTGCCAGTCTCTCTCCTTCAGTGTGAGAATATGCCTTGGAATTCCACCATTAAGAGCTGGGTAATTACTTTCAGCAATGGTTATTCTGCTGTGAATGGGGGGGGGGATATGGGGGGGTGAGCTGTGAGGAGCACCCTACAATGCCCGAGTAGAAGGACCATACATTTGTGTAAATTAACGATTGATACCGTCTTTTACCCTTGTAGAGTCTATTAGTGTAGAAGCCACTTCAATATGTTTTGAACATGTGGTGTACGTGTGGAGCTGATTGTCTAGATTCTTCCTGCCCAGTTGGTACCCTGCCAGAAGGGAGGCTCCTGATTTACATGAGAAAATGTGTGCAGATCTGGTGGCATGATTGCCCCCACACTCTTGTAGAGTATAGGTTCATGTGAAGTTGAAGCCTCCTTCTTCATACATAATACAAATACATATATACTATTTGTGTTACAGCGATCAGTGTCCATCGCGACAGATGGTGTCTCTGAGATGTATAGGTAAGTGTTGCAATGCTGTTTAGTTTTTAGCTAACTTTTTCTGTTTTTATTTGAATTAAACTTTTCTGTCTTGTGCCTGACTTGTAAGAATCCTAGTAAATAAGTAAATGAATTTATGTTGATATGGCTGGAGTATGATTAAATTGGCCAAATACATTTACCTTATTTCATTTGGAGATTCTGGGTTCTATTGTTATAAAGCCACCGTTATCATGAATAAGAATTAATATAAAATAGAGATCCTGATTTCTGAGGAACTGATATTAAGTGACTGTAAATCTGACCGTAGGCAACATGGCTATGGTAACTCCTAAAAGGAAGGGCAGGATTGTTGTCATGAGAGAGTCATAAATGGTGGCAGGAAACATCCTGTGACTTATGTTATGAATAGTTTACTTATGAATGTTTTACTTATGTTTCCTCTATTTTTCACAAAGCGTGTGGCAATTCCAGTAAAGTTTGGAATCCTCGAAGCAGAATTGTGGGTGGAACTGCTGCCTCCCCTGGTGAGTGGCCATGGCAAGTCAGCCTTCATATACAGAGGATTCATCTATGTGGAGGGTCCATTATCACTCCTGAATGGATAGTAACTGCAGCTCACTGTGTAGATGGGTAAGTCTCAAACAATTTCTCCCAAATTATGTGTCCCTTGGGATTTTGTTTTTTGTATGTGTAATTGCTCTGGTTACTAAAACTTTTACTATTAGGAACCATTTTTGTCCTTCAATTTTTAAACAGAATAGATGTAGGATCTGGCACTTATTTTTAGCCCTTTTGAAATAATTTTCAAGGAACGCCTAGACTGCATTGTGTCTGTTTGGTGTGCTACGGAGAACTCTCCTCCTTTTGGTCAAATGTTCTTGAGGGTTTTTTTTGCTCCTTTCTCTTCCTCTTTGCTAGGTCCTAACAAATGCAGACACACTGACAGAAAAGGCTTAATCCCTGGTATCTACACATGGCTTTTTGCTATCTACCGTATTTTCCGTCCCATAGGACGCTCCATCCCATAGGACGCACCTAGTTTTTTTTTTGGGGGGGGGAAATAAAGGAAACAATTTTTTCCTTTATCCCCCCCCCAACCAGGTTGGGGAACAGCGGTATGGCGGCGCTCCGCCTCCCTGCTATCCCCTGAGCTTGTGGGGTTGGCCGATGTCTGCCCGAAGCGCAGGGCGCTCTGCTTCAGCGTGCCCAGTGCTCCATGCAGCAGGCTGCTATCCGCAGCCTAGGGAGCCCTGCGGGAACTCCCACAGGGCTCCCCACGCTGCGGATGTCTGCCTGGCGCGAGGGGCGCTCTGCTTCAGGGCGCCCTGCGCGCCAGGCGGCAGGCTGCTATCTGCAGCCTAGGGAGCCCTGCGGTGCGCACCGACCCCTTTCGCTCTCCAAGCTTCAGCGAAAGCCTGTATTAGCCCCATAGACACACACAGATTTCCCCTTCATTTTTGGAGGGGGGAAAGTGCATCCTATAGGGCAAAAAATATGGTATATAGGGTTGTAACCAGGAATGTTACCTTCTTGACAGTAGACCTTAGCATATTAGATGTTGATGCTGCAGCAACATGAATCATGCTTGAGAATAAATCATAATTGTTAGCCTTCATTTTGTTTTCTAGGGCATATTCTCATCCATTTGACTGGACAGTTTATCCTGGGATCATGACACAGCAAGAAATGCGTCCTCATAAGGGCTACAGAGTATCCAAAATAATTTCTCATCCAAACTATGATTCAACTACTAAAAATAATGATGTTGCCCTTATGAAGTTACAGTCTCATCTACCTTTAGATGGTACCTATCTATTTACCTGTGTATATATGCATGTATATGTTATCTTTCTATTACCTGCTCAGTGCAGCTAACAAAATCAACATTGCATCAAACTAATTGAACCAGATCAGTGCAAAACAACAGAGGCAGATTTAGGGGAGCACGACCAGTTCAGCTGCACTGGATGCAGAGCCTCAGGGGTGCTGCAACTATCATGTAGAATGGAAGGCAGAGCAGGCAGGGAGTGCTAAATTTCGGTGTTTGCACAGGGCACTGCTAAAATTTAAGACCCCAGGATCTGCCATTGAAAATGATTAAAATGAAAGATGTGAGTCTATGATGATAACCTAATAGAAAATTGGAGAATCTGTTCATCTTTCTACAATTAAAGTTTAACTTCTATACTTAAAGCAGCAATAGCTAAATGTTTACATTTCAAAATGTAGCAACAAGCCAGTCCAATCCACTATACCGAAGCACTAAATGTAAGTTTGCAAGATTTTTGCCTATTCAGAAGCAAGTGTCACATCATGCACACAGCTTGGCCTTCACCCACCGCTGCTGTGGTGACAGGGCCAGGGCCTCCGCCTTTGCCACAAGGCCTCTGTGGTCGTGGCATCAGCAGGGTGGGGGCAGCGGAGTGTGTGCAGCTGGGCCTCCACCCACTACCACTCTCCAGTGTGGTGTAGTGGTAGTGGTTAAGAGGGGTAGGCTCGTAATCTGGGGAACTGGGTTCGCGTCCCCGCTCCTCCACATGCAGCTGCTGGGTGACCTTGGGCTAGTCACACTTCTCTGAAGTCTCTCAGCCCCACTCACCTCACAGAGTGTTTGTTGTGGGGGAGGAAGGAAAAGGAGAATGTTAGCCGCTTTGAGACTCCTTCAGGTAGTGATAAAGCGGGATATCAAATCCAAACTACTACTACTACTACTACTACTACTACTCTTCTTCTTCTTCTTCTTCTTCTTCTTCTTCTTCTTCTTCTTCTTCTTCTTCTTCTTCTTCTTCCACCACCGCTGGCTCTCTGGTGCTGCAACAGCCTCCACTGAGGCCTGCCGCAGATGCACCCCATAAACACGCCTTTGGCCACAGTGAACTGCAGCAGAGGCCCACGGTGAAGGGTCTTTGTGGAGGAGGCCACCACAGTGTCAGAGAGCCAGCGAGGTAAGGCTGTGGTAGGTGGAGACTGAGCAGCTCACACGTGTGCAACATGACTGCCCGGCACCCACAATATAATTTTTGTGGGTGCCCATACACCCAGCTTCCCCCCCCCCGATGGCACCAGTGGCCCCATTGTCCTCCATGTGTCAGAGTGCAAATCTTTACATCAGGGAGCTTCCTGTGCTTGTGTTGCCCCCCCCCCCCCCCGCATTCTATGCAAAATACTGTTGAAAATCCACAGTGCCCCAAATAATGTAAACACCTGCAGTGTCAGTTTTTATTTCCTTTCTCTCTTCCACCCCCAAACCTCCATGTTTGGGGGATGGTGGGGGAAATATAGTTGTTGTTTTTTATTTTTAAAGTTATTTTCAATTTTATACATTTCAGTAATTTTGCAATCATGTTAACATTTCGAAACTCAACTCCCCCCTTTCTGTGGTTCCTTACATTTATTTTTTATATTTTCAGCATAATCCAATTAACTAAACTTAATCATTTATTCATCTATTGAAAAATGTAGTATTAAGTAAGGCGAGTTGCTGCTTTTATTACTCTTAATTTGTCTCCAACCGTAGTCACATCTAGACTTCTGCCAAAAAGTGTGTTTTTGGTGGGTAAAGGTTTCTTGCCTTGATGGCTCCCATACAGTGACTTTTATCAACAAAAATGCTCATTTCCTCAAGGAAATTAGAGTGCTAGTAGAAATCAGGTACTATGAAAGCCCCCAACCTTCCATGTTGGAAGGGCTGAGAGTGCTGTTCTGGCAACTCTCTATCAAATTCTCATTTCTGCACAGTTACTGATTAGCAATATGTTCTTGCCTCATAGAGTTTATAAGTCCAGTTTGTTTGCCCAACCCTGGAATGATGTTTCAGCCTGAACAACAATGTTGGATATCTGGATGGGGAGCAAAATTCCAGAGAGGTAAAATCGGTTTCTATCAAAGTCTGGGCTTTCCTTTAAATATATGTTGTGGCACTTTGGAATTGCTGCTATAAAAATATTAAAGTATCTGGCTTGGTTGCAACAAATTAACTAAAGTGACCCAGTTAAAAGTCACTCTTTATGTTGGAACTAGATTGTTAGCTCAATATCACCTTATATATGTCCTATACATGTTTGTTGTTGCTATGAATCTTTTTGAAGCAATTTGCCTATGTTTTGTTCTAAATGGAAAAAGGCACCAGATGTTTTGAGGAAAGTGACAGACAGTTGTTGCTGCACTACATATAGCCTACATGCTCACTGACTCTTGGCCATTCTGGCTGGAGAAGGTGAGAGTTACACTTCAGCAACATCTCAGGTGCCAAATTTGGGGGAAAGCAACAAAGGTTGCAGTCTGAGACTCAGAAGGAGAGTCAGAGTTAGCTGAAAACTGGAAGGCATCACAAGATGCTGAAGAGTTTGTGTCAGGATCTGTTTTCAGCACTGCTGCTGCTACAGTCATACCTTGGAAGCCGGGTGCCTTGTGAGTCGAAGCCGCAAACCCAGAAGTTAGTGTTCCGGTTTGCGAATGTTTTTTAGAAGCTGGAAGTCTGACGTGGCTTCTGATTGTGTGCAGGAAGCTCCTGCAGTCAATCGGAAGCCGCGCCTTGGTTATCGAACATTTTGGAAGTCGAACGGACTTCCGGAACGGATTCTGTTCAGCTTCCAAGGTACGACTGTATTTGTAAATCTAAATATTATAATGCTGCATAAGTCTCCAGTGAGTTCTCCCCCCAAAGGAAGTAAAATGCAGTTATGCACTTCCCCTGGGGTTTCTTGCTGCTCAGGAATGTGGGGAACAGATAATAGTTTGTTTTATCTATATGAAATGTCTTGTTTAATTCAGCTTTTAAAAAGACATTTGGAGACAAGTTGCAGTGCTTTGTCAATCCATTGAACTGCATTTTTACTGCAGAGTCCATTGCCTTTATGTCAACATTCTGCAGCTGAAAGTTTTAGTAGCTTGTATTTGAGTGGCTCTTAATATGCTGTTTTTGCACCTATTTTTCCACCTTAGGTAACACTTCAAAAGAACTGAATGCAGCAATGGTACCTCTGATAGACTCAGCTATATGTAATGATAGGTATATCTATAATGGACTCATTTTGCCTACCATGTTCTGTGCTGGATACATAGAAGGAAAGGTGGATTCTTGTCAGGTAATGTCTATTTAAAGTGAGAAAGCAGTGCTTAGATTCTAGCATGACCTCTTGTGGTCAATAAGACACAGTGCTAGTTTAGCCATATGAAGCCCTAAATGGCTTAGGAGCAGGTTACCTGAGAGATTGCCTTTTCCCACATATACCTCACCACACCTTTAGAGCACCTTCACAGGTTCTGCTTTGGCTGCCTTCAACAAGTGAAGTGAGGTGGGTGGCTCCCAGGGCCTTGGTTGTTTCATCTTGGCACAGAGAGACTCACCATGGAACTTTCATTAGTGTCTTCCCAGTGCTTTACCCAGGCTTTTAAAGTGTTTTACATCTGGCCTGCAATACCACCCTGAGACCTGTGGGTATAGGGCGATTTACACATTTTAATAATACTAATACTATTGGTTGAGTTTATGGAAAGGAGGTAGTTTTTCTGTCTTCCATTGTGTTTATTGATAAGTGACCATAGAAATGTTAATACAAATAAATAATAGTGATTAGTTCATTGGAAAAACACGTTTGACTGATTTAAAATAAAGCATTTCTCATTTCCTTGGTGATCCTCCTTTACAGACGGAGGGTGACCTCTCTCAACCCCCTCCAATTTTCCTATTCCTACATGTTTTCCCTACCTAAAAGCTAAACAGAACTTCTGAAAACCATTCAATAACTATTAAAGGGCTGCTTACTTTCAGCAAAGTTAGTATTAGCCAGACGTTGTAGGCATAGGGCTCCCTGCCAGACAACATTGGTGCCACCACTGAGGAGACTATTATAGCAGATGATGATTCTAGGTAGCATACAGCGGTTAAGAAAATTGCACAGGTCCTGCCCTTAGGCTTACAAGCTCAAAAGCAAAATATGTAATGGAAGAGGGATAGGAAGGAGAAAGGGATAAGTAGAAGTAAATTCAGGTACCAAAATTTCTTAGCTACGTAATGGGCAATTGAGAAAGTTGTAGGAGAAGAGAAGCCAGAAAGGAGTTGGTTCCAGGGACTTCCTCAAGTGGAGTTATGTAAAATGAATGGAATTTTAAGCAGGGCTCCTCACCTGGCTTCTAGTGTTTGAGCAAACACAAGGAGATAAATTAGGTATACAGGGTCTAGACAGTCAGAGCCTTTTCAGGTCAAAACAAGTAGCTCATATATGGCACGTTGCCAATGCAAATGCTGTAAAACCCATCTAATATAGTCACAATGGATCTCTTCATTAGTAGGCAAGAAGTTTCATTCTGCAGTAGTTGAACAAAGGCTTTAAAAGCAGCAGTAACTTTACTGTGGGTTGCAATGAAAATGATTACAATTTTCCTATAGAAAACTCTGCGTGTGACTTATAGGGTATAACTGTAGAATGTGTTTCCTCTCTTGTTTTAGGGCGACAGTGGTGGTCCATTGGTAACTCAGAAGAAAGCTTTGTGGTGGTTATTGGGTGACACAAGTTGGGGAACAGGCTGTGCTAGTAGATTCAGACCTGGAGTTTATGGTAACATGACAGTGTTTGCAGACTGGATTTACAGAAATATGCAGGTAACTTTCTCTGAAATATTTTGATAGCACTTTCCGAGGTGGGTTTTAGTGGTTGTCAGATACATTGCAGTAATGATGAAATGGCCGCTGGGCTGATAGACAAGAGGATGGGGTGGGGAGTGGAAGCCTTCCCTGCCCTTTTCTGCCAGCCAAGCTGCTGCTTGGCAACCAGAGGAGCAAAGCAGGGATTGCAGGTCCAGGTTGCCACAAGTGGAGAGGGGCCTGGCTCATTTGTAAGGCCAGAGAATTCTGTCTGCGTTGACAAAGGTGTTTGGTGTGTGTGTATCAAATGTGCTTCAATCATACTGGAGCACGGCCAAGAGATGGAAGTCAGGGAACTGGCTCTATATAGACAAATTTGTTTAAACATTTTCTTAAAAGGGAAATGAAAACTTGGTCCTCCTCCACATTGTGTCGGGCTGGAATGACATGTTTGCTCCAAACAATTACAGTGGTACCTCGGGTTACATACGCTTCAGGTTACATATGCTTCAGGTTACAGACTAACCCAGAAATATTGCCTCAGGTTAAGAACTTTGCTTCAGGATGAGAACAGAAATTGTGCAGCGGCAGCAGGAGGCCCCGTTAGCTAAAGTGGTGCTTCAGCTTAAGAACAGTTTCAGGTTAAGAACAGACCTCTGGAACGAATTAAGTACTTAACCCGAGGTACCACTGTTATCTCTAGCCTGCTCCACCCAATATGATTGGGGAAAGCTAGGTGACTCCATGTGCTCCGCAGAGTTGCCTGGTTTTTACCCAGTAGCTCCAACCTTGCCCTGCTATCTATCTTAACTATCTATATACACATTAGGCAGGGTTTCCCAAACTTGAGTCTACAGCTGTTTTTAGACTACAGCTCCCATCATCCCTAGCTAGCAGGACCCAATGGTCATTGATGATGGGAATTGTACTCCAAAACCAGCTAGTTACCCAAGTTTGGGAAACCCTACATTAAAGAAAGTGTTTTTGTTTTTTTTGTTTTTTGAAATAATTTTTATTAACAGGCCAATCACATCACATTGTTCAAATCACATTAATTCCAAATTATACAGCCAAATTTTAAAATTTTTGGGGGGTACCCATACATCAAGCTCAGCACGAGTCCAAAATTCCAGATGACTCCAGACATCACTTATTTGCTGCTTTTATTAAACAGTTCCATCCAGTTCGAATCGGATAGATCTTTATTACCTTCTTTCTCTTCTTGTTATCATTTATTCCTTTCTTTGCGATCTCTGATGGTTTTCACAAACAGATTGAAGATTTGGCGTCTCTGTGTGGGTTTTGTGCTCTTCCAAGCTCAAATTATTCAGGAACGACCTCTGTTAGTCTTCGGTCGGTCCATTATTTTTCCTCAGGCTAGCACAATAAATCAGACATTATCAGGGGCTCTGTCAGGTCAAACTTGCATTCCAGCCTTCTTTCTTTTTCAAAGCCCTGAATCTCTTCCCCCTCGTCTGTTCTCCTGCCAGCCTGTCTTTGCGAGACGCCATGTTTTTTTAACTGCGTCATAGGAATTTTCCTCCTTCTCGCCTTTCAATCTTCTCGTATTGTAGTCATTTCCCCCACACAGTTTTAAAGTTCTGTTTATGTTTTTTTAAAACGCGACGATCTTATTTCTTTCTAGGGTGGAGGATTATTGTAGTCATATCATGCAAAGGAATTTAAGAGAGTTTTTTCCTCCACCCCCCCCTTCGTTCCAGCCTTACGTTCTCATGGTGGTAATTCATCAAGAGATTTACTTATCCATCCGTCACTCCCGATCACAGAGATGCATTAGTCAGCAGTCCTTATCTCGAGCCTTACTTGATATATGTGCTTCAGCCTTCTTCTGATCCGTTATTGCCAATTAGTCCAATTATAATTCCAGGCTGAAGCAACCAGCACGCGCTAATTGGAATCGGCGTCGGGAAGATCTGATTCCATCGAGGGCTTTTGCCAAGTGTTCCACACCCCCGTCTCTCGGATCAGGGGGTGCATTATGAACACCGCTGGCAGGGCAGCCCCCCCCATACCCTTGGGGGGGTAGGAAGGCTGCCTACTTCCCATAGCAGCCCCTTAATACCTCGTATGGGTCAGAGAGATGTTATTGTCGGCCATCTTCCAACGCGCCACCTAGTGGCCCCCCCTAAAGAAAGTGTTTTTGATGTGTCTAGATCCAGCCATGGACAGGGGTTGAAAACCTGTTGCTCTGCTGACTATTAACTTTCATCAGGCACAGGGAACATGGATTTTAGTCTGGGATGGTGGGAGCTGCCCATTCCTTAGACCCTCTGTTACTAAGAGAGCTCCTCCCTACCAACGTTCAGGTGATAGCAGCCCCAAAGAGGGCATTTTGTGGCAGCCCCTAAGCTGTGGAATTTAGTCCCTCTAGAGGCGTATATGGCACCTTCATTACAGTTTCCCATATGCTGTAGATGTAGCTCACTCCTGGCCTTTCATACTGGAAAGCTATTTTAGGAGCCACCCTATTCTTCTGCGTGCAAATGGTTTTAGCTGATATAATTTTAAATTGTTGTAATCTTTCCCAGGACCTCATGTAAGAAATTGCATAACTAATAGCATCTGGGGGCTAAAATGTACCCCTCCTTGGTTTTTGTGAGAGAAGTAATTGATGGTGGCGACAGCAGTGGCACAGGGACCAAAGGGGAAGGCAGGAGAGAGCAGACGTGTAGTGTGTGCACTGGCTTGTCCACTCTGGAATGCCATTTGGCCACTTCTGTTGCACTTGGCTCTCAAGGCACAATATGGTTCCAAATGTGTTATCTCCCATCAAGGAAACTTTTTGTGGGGGGGGGGGATGTTTAGTCAGTCAAGACACAGATACAGTTCTCCTGCAACTGTCTTTTGTCTCTGCGGTAGGAATTACAAGGTGTATTCAGGCACACCCTTTGGCTGCCACCTTCGGTCATTTGCAGGTTGCCACGTCCTGAAAATTTATAGTTCCATAGAAAGACTTGCCAGCCCTGCTATGGTTTACTCATGATCTTGCATGCAGGGATGAAGAGAATGTGAGTCAAGATCCCTGATCTTGTGGGAGCAGGGGGCAGTCAAGAATTCAGTGACACCACTTGTTTCTTACCTTGAACAACTGATTGCGTTAAAAGTTCACGTAAACATTAATAAATTCATAAATTCAATACTTTGGATTGAGGTTGCTGAAACTTGTGTTTTTCCTAACAGGCGAACAGATGATGATATTCAGCCATACCCCCCTGCCCTCCATGGAATGAATGGTGCCCCTGATGTATCTGATTGCTTCCAATGGCTTTCTTGGTCTTCATCATTCCTGTACTAAGCGACTCTTAGGACCTAAACATTTGATAATTCTGAATGCTTGCAAAGTATTTGGGGCCATTTGCACTGTGAATGTCTTAATATCAAGCGGCGTAGGTTGAACAAGATTCTCTTTCCTTCAGTGTAGGTGCCCCTGGTCACTATCACTCCCTTATCAAGTTGCTAAACTTTTCTTCATTTTGGAGGATTCCCAGCCAGTTTTTTTTTTTAGCTTCATTATAAATCATATTTATAAATTGCTGTTACTGCTGTCTTTGGAATAGCACAGCATCTTGTTTATTTTATTGGTTTTATTTTAACTTTTAATATATTATTATCTGTGAATATCTGGGCTGCTGGCTAGCCCAGTTTTTCAAGATTGAGGATAAATGTCTTACTGTAACATATGAAGAGACCTTCTCCAATACTCCAGTACTACTGAGAGATGAATAATACTTTTCCATTATCTCCTGGTCAGGTACCTTTACTTCCTTTGTCTAGGTATTATATTGATTCTGAAATCAGGTCTATGTTCAGGTTTATACTGAATTCCTCCCCTCCTTCAGATATCAAAATTAGAGTTTGGTTCAGAAAATGGGAAAACCTTGAATTTTATTTTGTTAGAATATTCCCAGGTCGTATCTGATGCAGAAAGGATAAAACTGCTACTGAGCCTCAGTAAACAACCAACTGGATATGTTGTTTACTTATGTGCTTACTCATGTTTAGAGCCTGCAGACAGTAGCTAGGGAACAATTCAACAGTTTTCCCCAATCTCTTTGCTGAGAAAGCCTAAATACGCTCTCGTGAATATTTATTACATGCGGTTTGCTGCTATTAACCCACATGCTAATGGAAAAGTAACCACTTAATCTTACAGCTACCTCATTTTGTAAGAGAGCAGCAACATTTATCTATTAAGCAGGGATTTTTTACAATTAAGATTTACAATTTTAATAATGAATTCAGAAATAAACTTAAATATGGAATGTGTAACAGCAATAAAATCTGGCAAACTGGGGATTTCTTCTGATTCTCATGGACTGAAATTACTAAACTGCTGCTATTGAATTGCACTTTTTTTATTTTAAAAAATGTGCCTGTTACCGCAGCAACTTTCATTTCAGGGTTTGCCGATAAAGTTGGGTAGTAATGAGCCACTCAAATCATTATTTAAAGGAGACATACTGATAATACTATGAATATAAATCTTGCTGAATTGTTAAATAGTTGTGCCGCTATTTTAAGTAGCAAATATTTCTCTACTTCGAAATTGAAATACAACATGTATCTTATGTACAAATAAATAATTTTTTTACTCTCTTAACCTTTTGGCTAATTAATATTTCTTGTGTTTCTTGTGATAGTAGGACCATTAGCAAAAATGGGCACCTACAACTGGAGAATATTTGGGCTTCAAACATCCTTTTCACACTGTCCTTGCTGGATGAAGCTGATGGGAATGAGACAGCATTTGTATGGCCACTTTCCCTGAAAATGTAAATTAAGGAAGATTAACTGCAGATGTTTTCCATTACTCAAAAATGTTGTCTATTGAAGATACTACAGTCATACCTTGGAAGTTGAATGGAATCCGTTCTGGAGCTCCATTTGACTTCCAAAACATTTGGAAACCAAAGCTCGGCTTCAGATTGGCTGCAGGAGCTTCCCAGCAGCCAATCGGAAGCCCCATTGAATGTTTGACTTTTGAAAACTGAAACACTCACTTTTGGAAGCAGATTTGTTTGGGATCCAAGGTATGACTGACTATATTCATACTTGAAATCTTGTTTTGGATCTTTAGCATGACATGAATTAGGATGTTACATTCTGGTTGTGACCCCCTCACATATTTCCCATCAGCCACAGAGAATGGCTAATGGTGACTATAAAGGAGCCTGTGGCAGAAGGAAAGATTAAAATGCTTTTTTAAAAAGCATCTTAAACATAGCACTTATTTTGAAGCCTGTGGGAAAAAATTGAAGAGTTCCTGACGGTGGTGCTTGAGAATTATGACAGAACCAGGCAAGACGCATAAAATGTAGTTTCTCCCCCTTTTATTGTACAATAAAAAAATACAACAGAGCCAACTGCAGACACTACTGCCCTACACATGAACACCAAATTCCGCTACCATTTAAGAAGCACTGGTAAAATAAAAGTGTGTGCCTGCTGCCAAAAAGGCAAGAGTGGGTCACAAAGGATCATTAGTGATCTTCTGACTAAGGAGATGGAGCTGACCAACTGGTGTGTGCAAGAGTTCAATGTCACCCAAATTCCTACATGGCTTCATACAGACATTGCACGGAAAACAAACTGCAACCCACAAGCACCACCCACCTCCAGTACTTTCCATGCAGAAGCCACAGCAGCTTAGTGAATCCGAAGTAATCTTCCCTGCCCCATATTTTTTGGCCCCCAAGGCACATTCAGAAATAAACAAGATGCAGTCCCCATAAAATACTCATGAGAAGGACAAAAACAGCAAAAAAGGACACAATTAGCAGATGAACAAGCAGCTTCAAGGCTGCATCCCATTCCAAGTGCTCTGGCCACAATAGATTTCAATAAAACTGCATGATATCCCCTATTCAGAAATTAATGCACCTATCTCCCACACACAAGAGCAGATATGTGATAAGTGGTTGCTATTCTTTGCATGAAGAGCATGGCAATCTTGTAAAAATAATAGCTCAAAATGTGACTTGCCCCCCCTTCCCAAAGGCTTCTGGGAAGGAGGCAGGAGGACTCCACAACCCTATCAGCCTCATGCCGCCTCCCCAGCGCTTACTGGCTTTGGGAAGGCACCCCCTTGGTCCCTGCGCGGGGAACTGGTTGAGCTAATCTAAATCTGCCTCTGATGGAGCTGAAAAGCATAAACACTTTTTGGGTGACAGTCCTCAGCCACACAGCACTGTTTTTTGCTGCCCATTACAACCATTTTGTGCTGCCACTTTTATCAATTTATGAGTACGCACACTCCTTTAAAAAAACTAAAAAATACTGCATATATTGCTCCCCCCTTCCATTATCCTGAACAATTCAAACTGATGGCATCTAAGTCAAAGTGGCTGAGAGGCAGTTTGTCCTTGAGAAGTTTAACATATAAGACATAGCAGGGCACTAAGGCTTGTTTGCGAGTAAGCAAAGTTCTTCCAGGTGCTTCACGAATTGCAAGTGACGAACCACATCTTTTAGTAACAGAGATGTAATCTACCAAATAGCTGTCTAGCGCACTAGCCTTCCAGAAGCAGCAGCAGCAGAAGCACACGTTTTTAGCCAAGTAATCTTGCTAAGTGGTCCCGAGCTTGAACCAGACGATCAATGCGGTCAGACAAGAACTGCCTCTGTTCAGCAGCATCTGTGCGCTCCTGGATCAGAAGGCTCAAATTCTCCCTTTGACTCAGGAGCAGCATCATTTCATTCTTCAGCCTGTTTTCATATTTATTGAGGATGAAGTACTGGATAATGAGGGGGATTTGGGAGGAGAGACGTTTGATTACAGTCTGAAATGAAAAAAAGATGCATGCACTGCAATTAGTAACTTCCACATGTTGGTAATTCTGTTTCTGAATGAGCAGTGGTAAAGAATGATAGACTTGGGCAGTCACCCAGCACTGTCTTGCTTGAGGGGCGAAATAAGTGTGGAATAATGGCAGGGGAGAAAAATTGCGACTGAGCAAAATATATCCACTGCTGGAGATAAAACATTGGGTGGCGACAATGGCATCTGAGCCTCATGGGGGCCAGGCAAGGAAGGCTAGCATTATAACCTCACAGCACTGAAGATGCCATGCGGTCCCCACGCCTTGTGGGAGCCTTTGACTTAATAGCATATTTATAAATGAGGCTCATGATAAACCAGGAGTATCTTGGAATGAATGTGATCATGAACTCTCAGTTCAACCTGATTTGCTATGCAATATTGTTAGCAATTATAATCAAAGTCAAACGGGTACAAATGATATTGGTGACTTGAGGCTGCGATCCTGGGAGTAAGACCCATCAAATTCAACACGACTTACTTCTGAGTAAATATGTTCAGGAATGCCATGTAACTCACCGTGAAGTATGCCTCCAAATGAAAAGCTGTTTCAGCGATTGCAGTGCCTTCTTCAGCTATCGCTAGGGTTTCCCCCCCTCTTGCAGCTTCCTTGACAGCTCTTAAGCATAACTGGTAGTGACTGTCCTGACAGAATAAGGTCTTCTCCATTGCAAATTGGATCTTGACTATAGCTTCAGCTTCCTTTGCTTGTTTCTCTATAATACTTTCAATTCTATTCTGTGAAAGGCAAAAATAACAGACATTCCCAGTGATGTAGCATAGAAGGAATCACACCTGACTATTCCATATGGAGATACTGGACATAACACTCCCACACATACTCCCCATGACCTTTAATCTCAAACTGCCTTCCTTTACCACACATTGCACTCAAGCTCCCTAAATCCACTCATTCTGCAACCTCTCCTCCAGTGTAAAAGACTACAGTGGTACCTCGAGTTACAGACGCTTCAGGTTACAGACGCTTCAGGGTACAGACTCCGCTAACCCAGAAATAGTACCTCGGGTTAAGAACTTTACTTCAGGATGAGAACAGAAGCGCAGCAGCGGGAGGCCCCATTAGCTAAAGTGGTACCTCAGGTTAAGAACAGTTTCAGGTTAAGAACAGACCTCCAGAACAAATTAAGTTCTTAACCTGAGGTACCACTGTACAACAAATGGAAGCGTCTATGTGCCTAACATTTGACCATTTCAGGGGGAGTAGGGCACCAAGAGAAACCCGGTTCTGTGAACTGAATTTATTTCATACTCTGAAATACTCTGCTTCACTGCATACAAGTTCTGTTGCTTTTGATAGCTGCTTGCGAAAAACTAAACTTCCACCCCTCCTGCAGCTTTTGAAATTTTTTTCAGCACTGCCCATCCAGTTTCTACAAACAGCAGAGCTAGATTAAAAGGAAAATGATGCAGAAGAAGAAATGCAAACATGTGGTATATGCACAATTTTGACACACACCAAGGACCAAAGGAGTGACACAGACTAGACCAGTGTGTGGATAATAATTAGGGCACAACTTTTTTCATTACAGCAGCAAGCAATTCATGATCAGGAGGGGGGGGGTAGGGGGGAACCTGGTCCCATCCTGACCCGGTGAGTTGAATGGCACAGGCCAAGAGGCCCAGAAGATGGCACATGTTAGATGGCACAATCCAAGATAGAGTGAGATAAATGAGATGAAATAAACAAGACAGAAAATAGCAGACTTATTCTAACCTCTGAACAATGGTTCAAGAGATCACAAGAAGCAGCAAGCTGATATCAAGTTACACAGAAATTAGGGCCCATATCCAACAAAGCATTACTGGGCACTAGCTGGTATCAATAATGGGTAAAGCAAGTTATTAGCACAGGGAAAGTAGGGATGGCTGAAAAATGAAATACTATGAACTCATCCTCCCAGCTGCTCAAAAGCAGCCTTGGAGGTAGTGAGGATCATTCATGTTTCACTGAACTGTAGTTTAGCATGATGCTGGAATACAATAGATGTGATCCAAAAAAAAAAAAAGAAAGAAAGAAAGAAAGAAAGAAAGAAAGAAAGAAAGAAAGAAAGAAAAGAAAAGAAAAGAAACTATCCGCAACAAATAAGAGAAACAAAACAAATGGGGATTGTCCCACTATGACAGTACCTGGGGCCAACTGAATGTTACATTATCGTAACTTTTTAAAATCTGCTCATGTTTATTTTGAAGAAAAATAAGCAATCATGGGTGAGCAACCCAGAATGTGTTCTTCCACTGGGTGAGGGATGCACTCTGTCCTCCATACTGTTTACTGCTAAGGAGGGGACTAATCTTCAGCGGGAAACTGGTGATGAGTCCCAGGGCATGTGGGCTCCACAGCTGCTTTTTCTTTAGAAAAGGGACAAATTCCAATAATTTTCCCGAAAATAAAACCATAGTTTAGCCCATCATTACATGTAATCATGGCTGGCTAACAGCAGATGGTAGGATGGTTTCAGGCAGGGACACTCCTTTCTGATGATCATGTTTAGATTATGAATGGGGAGCTCAGGAAAGCATCCTCTGCCTGCCAGCAGCTCCACACATCCAAGAGAGTTTAAATCTGCATCATGTTGTTCTTACCTTGGCTTCCGAATGAAGATTATGAAATCCTTCAAAATGGCTTTTAGCAATCGCCACAAAACCTTGACGCACTATTTCTGAAAGGGGGGGGGGAGAGAATACACCAAATGATCAGAATCTGTGTAGAAAAATAATTTCTTGCTTTCTCACATGTATTTTGGTAAAAATGTTGCACACACCCAAACCATTAACAATTCCATTCATTTTTTCCTACAGCCCTTTTACAAAAATATAAATGTTGGAGGTTTCACAGCTCAAGCAAAATCACTTACATTGCATGTGCTTTTATTATATATAGATAGTATTTGAAAACCCCTTTCATATTTTTATGTTATGTATAATCAATCTCCTTTATTACACACCTTTCACCCTAAAGTCCTATGGCGGGTACAACTGCAACATTTAAAATGATTTAAAACAACTTACACTGTCCCAGTAGCCAGAAATCTAAATTTAATAAATGGACTTGCCTGTAACTCTAGTTAGAATATCAACAGCTGGTATTTCTAGATTGGTGATATATTTCCTTGTAATCATCTCAAACGTCTTGTAATTGAGAAATCCAGGAAGCTCTCTGCCACGATACTGATTTTCAAATTTCCACTTCTCGGGGAGTAGGGATTCTTGAACTGCAGGAAGAAGAACATTTTTTTAAAACCCCCAAAACCTGTCACGGATTTACAAAAAGCTCAGTAAATCACCCCGGGAACCATTAGTTGGAATCAGGATAGGTTTAGGTTTGTTTAATTTACACCATCATTTTTCATTACAGAAGTCCCCAAATCAGCACAGGGGTCCCAGCTCCTGCCAACCTAGCAGTTCGAAAGCATGTCAAACTGCAAGTAGATAAATAGGTACCTCTCCAGCGGGAAGGTAAACGGCATTTCCGTGCGCTGCTCTGGTTTTGCCAGAAGTGGCTTAGTCATGACCCAGAAAAACTGTCTGCGGACAAATGTCAGCTCCCTCAGCCAGTAAAGCAAGATGAGCGCCGCAACCCCAGAGTTGTTTGTGACTGGACTTAACTGTCAGGGGTCCCTATCTAACACAGTGCTCTCCACTGTTAATTTTCAGCTAGCATGGTCAATAGTCAGAGGTGAAGGGATTTGTTGTCCAGCAACAAAATTCAGCATCAGTAACGTATTTTATTAAGGTGTTCCAAATAGAGGTTGAAAGGTTTCTTCCTATTCAATGTGTTTTTAATAGAACTAGGAGCCTTGAAGTTGGTTTGTTGTTATTGTTGTTGTTTAGTCGTTTAGTCGTGTCCGACTCTTTGTGACCCCATGGACCAGAGCACACCAGGCACTTCTGTCTTCCACTGCCTCCCGCAGTTTAGTCAAACTCATGCTGGTAGCTTCGAGAACACTATCCAACCATCTCGTCCTCTGTCGTCCCCTTCTCCTTGTGCCCCCAATCTTCCCCAACATCAGGGTCTTTTCCAGGGAGTCTTCTCATGAGGTGGCCAAAGTATTGGAGCCTCAGCTTCAGGATCTGTCCTTCCAGTGAGCACTCTGGTCTGATTTCCTTCAGAATGGAAAGGTTGGATCTTCTTGCAGTCCATGGGACTCTCAAGAGTCTCCTCCAGCACCATAATTCAAAAGCATCAATTCTTTGGCGATCAGCCTTCTTTATGGTCCAGCTTTCACTTCCATACATCACTACTGGGAAAACCATAGCTTTTACTATACGGACCTTTGTTGGCAAGGTGATGTCTCTGCTTTTTAAGACGCTGTCTAGGTTTGCCACTGCCTTCCTCCCAAGAAGCAGGTGTCTTTTAATCTCGTGGCTGCTGTCACCATCTGCAGTGATCATGGAGCCCAAGAAAGTAAAATCTCTCACTGCCTCCATTTCTTCCCCTTCTATTTGCCAGGAGGTGATGGGACCAGTGGCCATGATCTTCTTTTTTTTGATGTTGAGCTTCAGACCATATTTTGCACTCTTCTCTTTCACCCTCATTAAAAGGTTCTTTAATTCCTCCTCACTTTCTGCCATCAAGGTTGTGTCATCTGCATATCTGAGGTTGTTGATATTTCTTCCGGCAATCTTAATTCCGGGTTGGGATTCATCCAGCCCAGCCTTTTGCATGATGAATTCTGCATATAAGTTAAATAAGTAGGGAGACAATATACAGCCTTGTCGTACTCCTTTCCCAATGTTGAACCAATCAGTTGCTCCATATCCAGTTCTTGTCCCACATAGAGATTTCTCAGGAGACAGATGAGGTGATCAGGCACTCCCATTTCTTTAAGAACTTGCCATAGTTTGCTGTGGTCGACACAATCAAAGGCTTTTGCACAGTCAATGAAGCAGAAGTAGATGTCTTTCTGGAACTCTCTAGCTTTCTCCATAATCCAGCGCATGTTTGCAATTTGGTCTCTGGTTCCTCTGCCCTTTTGAAATCCAGCTTGCACTTCTGGGAGTTCTCGGTCCACATACTGCTTAAGCCTGTCTTGTAGAATTTTAAGCATAACCTTGCTAGCATGTGAAATGAGTGAAATTGTGCGGTAGTTGGAGCATTCTTTGGCACTGCCCTTCTTTGGGATTGGGATGTAGACTGATCTTCTCCAATCCTCTGGCCACTGCTGAGTTTTCCAAACTTGCTGGCATATTGAGTGTAGCACCTTAACAGCATCATCTTTTAAAATTTTAAATAGTTCAGCTGGAATACCATCACTTCCACTGGCCTTGTTATTTGCAGTGCTTTCTAAGGCCCATTTGACTTCACTGTCCAGGATGTTTGGCTCAAGGTCAGCAACCACACTACCTGGGGTGTACAAGCCATCCGTATCTTTCTGGTATAATTCCTCTGTGTATTCTTGCCACCTCTTCTTGATGTCTTCTGCTTCTGTTAGGTCCTTACCACTTCTGTCTTTTATTATGGTAATCTTTGTACGAAATATTCCTTTTTATCTCCAATTTTCTTGAACAGATCTCTGGTTCTTCCCATTCTGTTGTTTTCCTCTATTTCTTTGCATTGCTCATTTAAGAAGGCCTTCTTGTCTCTCCTTGCTATTTTTTGGAAATCTGCATTCAATTTCCTGTATCTTTCACTATCTCCCTCACATTTTGCTTGCCTTCTCTCTCCCGCTATTTGTAAGGCCTCATTGGACAGCCACTTTGCTTTCTTGCATTTCTTTTTCATTGGGATGGTTTTCGTTGCTGCCTCCTGTATAATGTTGCGAGCCTCCATCCATAGTTCTTCAGGCACTCTGTCCAGCAAATCTAAATCCGTAAACCTGTTCCTCACTTCCACTGTGTATTCATAAGGGATTTGGTTTAGATTGTACCTTACCGGCCCAGTGGTTTTTCCTACTTTCTTCAGTTTGAGCTTGAATTTTGCTATAAGAAGCTGATGATCTGAGCCACAGTCAGCTCCAGGTCTTGTTTTTGCTGACTGTATAGAGCTTCTCCATCTTTGGCTGCAGAGAATATAATCAATCTGATTTTGATACTGCCCATCTGGTGATGTCCATGTGTAGAGTCGACTCCTGTGTTGTTGGAAAAGAGTGTTTGTGATGACCAGCTTGTTCTCTTGACAGTACTCTATTAGCCTTTGCTCTGCTTCGTTTTGATCTCCAAGGCCAAACTTGCCAGTTGTTCCTTTTATCTCGATTCCCTACTTTAGCATTCCAGTCCCCTATAATGAGAAGAACATCCTTCTTCGGTGTCACTTCTATAAGGTGTTTTAAGTCTTCATAAAATTGGTCAATTTCAGTTTCTTCAGCACCAGTAGTTGGTGCATAAACTTGGATTACTGTGATGTTAAAAGGTCTGCTTTGGATTCGTATCGAGATCATTCTATCATTTTTGGGATTGCATCCCAGTACAGCTTTTGCCACTCTTTTGTTGACTATGAGGGCCACTCCATTTCTTTTACGGGTTTCTTGCCCACAGTAGTAGATATGATAGTCATCCGAACTGAATTCGCCCATTCCTGTCCATTTTAGTTCACTGATGCCCAGGATGTCAATATTTATTCTTGCCATCTCATTTTTGACCACATCCAACTTACCCAGGTTCATGGTTCTTACATTTCCGGTTCCTATGCAATATTTCTCTTTACAGCATTGGACTTTCCCTTCGCAGTTGGTTTAAAAGCAACCAAAGATCATCCACTGCTTCTCCCAGGTGCCTGATAACACAAAATCTTAGGATGCATCCTGCTTAAACCTAATCATGTCTGTTACTCCATCGCCCCTTCCATTTAAGGTTGATAAAATCTCCAGACAAGGATAAGCTGGACTTAACATCTTACCTCAAAACAAAGTTCTTTGTACAGCATTTCTTTTAAATGCACACACCTTTTTATTTTAAGGTAGCCATTTCTAATCCTGGAGACTCAGTTTAGAAGGGACATGTGATGCTATTAAAACAGGAGCTATTCTAGACACAGAGTAGTCTGTGTTGGGATACTGCCAGGGAGACAAAAGCCATCATGACCCCACGTCGATTCCGGACGATCCATCGATCTCCCGTAGATACAGTATCACTCAATTAGCGACACGAGCTTCAGAAATAGCTTGCCACATTCCAGAGCTGGTGCACGCTCTATCAGCAGAGTTTGTACAGCGAAAGATGCACTCAGGAGAGTATATTTACAACTTTATTCAGCGTTGCTCAGAACAAAGAGAAAACATGACTGCCTGCTTCGATGTCTCAGGCACAGAGAGAAATCGAAAGCTATTCACAAACAGAAACTTTCTGTGAACAGGAAATACGCAGACTCTGTGACTCACAAAGCCTGCTCTCTTTTAAGGTAGAACGGAAATATCCTAACAGTCTGTACTTACTTTTAAAGCCACTACTAGCAACTCCTTCGCCCCATTTCTGAAATTCTTTACGAACTTTGGTAAACAGTCTGGCTTCATTTTCAGACACACTTTCTTCTCCTTGTACTGTGCTTCCAACATCTGCAATAAAGTGCTCGATTTTCTGTGAAAGCAAACAATTTAAAGAGATGCAATGAGGTTTGTTGATTATAAAGACAATTTGTTTTGTGCATGTTTCAAATCTGAACAAAGTGTTTTTTCAGCAATGAAAATGAGTGATTATTTTTGTTGCAATGTTAGCAATATTTAGAAAGTCCTGCTCTGATGAGTTTTAATTTATTTTAGTCTATTCTATTGTGGCTTTAACTTTTTGTATGTTTTTAATTATGGTGCACTTTTTTTTAGAGATTTTTTTTGTTATCTTTTTGTAAACTAATTTGAGTACCCCCCCTACAATCAAGCAGTATATAAATTTTATGAAATACATAAATAATTATGTTGCAGACATCAATTCAACTCAGACAGCAAGTCCATAATGTTAAAATGATCAAGCAAATTGACTGGCAATGTGTCCAAGCAGACAAACACATCCAATCTTTTTTAAAAAAGCATCCAAAATTTGTTCCAGAACTTGCCTCCATAAAGCTATGAGCAATGTAATCATTTTGGAACTGAATGGCTCATATTAGAAAGAATGCGTATGTCTTAGTTGACTCCAGATTGTCAGTATTTTGTGGGATAAAGTAAACAGAATACTGGAAATTTATGTTTGTGCAATGAAAGTGAATTAAAGCACAATCCACTTTGGATAGTGATGGGAAAATGCCCCAAAAGTGTGGGATAAACAACCAACAAATCTGAATGACTGCTCAGCGAAGACTAGACAACATCTAACCACCATGTAAACTTTGTGCAAGCAAATCAGGATGACTAATTAATAAACTGGAGGCCTAAGATTAGTTGAATGTAATCACTGGAAGTATTCATCCCAGAAAATAATTGAGAATATGTAAGAGACAAAGTATGTAAGAATGCAAATGGGCAACCATTATGAAGGAAGTACCACTGAGTTCAATCAAGCTTCTTCCCAGGTAAGTGGGAATAGAGTTACAAACTAACTTCAGTTTTTGTTGGTGTATAACTATGCTACGTTTTCTCCTCCTTATGAACTCTTTACATAGCTTTCCAGTAGGCAGAACAGAAAAGTAGCTAAATGTGTTGTACACAGAGTGAGATAGGTCAGAAACTCAAATGACAAAAAGCATCTTTGATTTACAGCAAAGACAGGTTCATGACTTATCTTACATTGGCTGCTGGTTCTGGATGCCTCCAAGGCTCACATACTCTTACACTGACATATGTTGTCTGCATAACACTATTAAGACTAGAAAAGTTTAGCGTGAGTCTTCATCAGTATACTTACCTCTGCTAAAAAATATTGTTTCTCGCCATCGGTTTTTGGCACAGCTTTGCCATATCTCTGCATTTCAGTATATGTTTTTTGGAGTTGAAATCTTATTTGCTCTTCTAAAGTGGGCAAAGATTTCTAAAAAGAAAAAAAGAAAGAAAGAAAGGACGTATATGGTGCTGGGGGGAAAAAACTTGTAATGAGTAAAGAAACAAACTTTGGGGTTGATGTTTCGGTGTTTTTAAAGTGTCATTTTGCTAACTTACGGAAATGTGTTCCACAAGCTCGCTTGTCAGTTTCTCGGCTAGTAAGGGGACTGTGGCCTTTTTTTCCTGTAGAAGGATACTGTATGGGAACAAAGAAAATGTTTACTAGAAAATCTGATGCTAACAATTGAAGTTAAACTCACTGATGTTTTTAGTGTTGCATTACGTTTTACACAATATTACTTTGCTTCTTGTGAAAAGTGTGGTTTATAAATTAATAATAATAATAATAATAATAATAATAATAATTTATACCCCGCCCATCTGGCTGAGTTTCTCCAGCCACTCTGGGTGGCTCCCAATCGAGTATTAAAAACAATACAGCATTAAATATTAAAAGCTTCCCTAAACAGGGCTGCCTTCAGATGTCTTTTAAAAATAGGATAGCTGCTTATTTCCTTGACATCTGATAGGAGGGCATTCCACAGAGCAGGCACCACTACCGAGAAGGCCCTTTGTCTGGTTCCATGTAACCTCACTTCTCGCAATAAGGGAACTGCCAGAAGGCCCTCGGTGCTGGACCTCAGTGTCCGGGCTGAACGATGGGGGTGGAGATGCTCCTTCAGGTATACAGGACCGAGGCCGTTTAAGTAACTGTAATTATACTATTGTTTTAAAAATCACTCTCCAGTCCATGAGTACCTAAAGCATTTATGTTTCTCGAAAAATGCTCTTTCTTCCTTGAGTGCAGAGGCCAAGGTCATGCTGGACTGGATATCTTGCTGCCCACGACATTTCACAATCATATATCCCTTTTTCAAGGGAATAACTTGGTTTCTCACTATGTTCACAACTGTCCCCTCAGTTCCTCTGTCCATCAGGTCAGGCTTTGTCACGATCCCTTGGGATGAAATACGGAAAAACATTAGGAAAAAACCCAACATAATACAAAATGGCAAAGGTGACGCATAATTGAAGGACTATTCACACTTGTATAGAAATCATCTTGCCTGCATTGGCAAAATCAAGGGCTCAAAAACCATCATGCAGGCCAAAGAGTTCTACTTTCTTGCAGTTGAATTAAGCAAAATATTGTGTCTTTGAACCAGGGCCAACTGAAACATTATAGAGAAACCACCACTTCCCCTGAATTCCCTAAGCTAACTTTCAGGTACGATGAAGTATGTTGTCCCATTGCCAGTGCTGAATAAAGTCCAGCTGCCACTCCAGCAAAACTCCCTATATAGAATTGGGGACCTTTTGCTTGTCTTCATGATGAGGAAGAGAGGAAACGCATGTTTTCATGTGGGTTAGTGAGATAAATAAAGAATATTTAAGGAACTAAACAAACAGTGACCATGAACCATTTAAAGCAACAACAACCTACAAATACCGACATTCTGGGATCTGAAAAGCATGTACTCATTTCAACAGTGCAAGATTATCAAAGTTAAGGAGAATTATTTTGCCTCCTTACCAAGAGTTCTCTCTCCATTTGGATCCACCTCCTGGGCCATTTTCAGCGCCTCTGTTGTGGCAATATCAACATTACTTGGAACCACCACTAAATTTATTGTCTCTTGTTTATCAATAAATGTTTTAATCAGCTTTTTGATCTGCAATGAAGACAAACAGAACTGCTGTTAGAGCTACTGTATAGTTATTTCACTGTCTGATAGAAAGTTACCTAAGCCAAGTTGAAGCTAGTACAGGAATCAAGGCAGGATAATATACTGGGCAAGATGCAAGGCTGAAAGAGGACTGGGGTTGCCAGTTTAGGGGGTAGGCAGAAAGCACCAGGACTGGGAGCTTGCAAGAAGCAGCAGGAAAGGAGCAGAAACCTAGTAAGGAATGCAGTACACTTATCTTGGCCAAGATATTTAGTGTTTTACCTGATCTCCAATATTTACTGGCTGATTACCCACAGCCACTCTTGCAATCCCTGGCAGATCAATCAGAGTCAAGTCTGGAACTTCAGGAGATCTAATTTCAAGGGTAATTAGTTTATCACTAATGCCCACTCCATCACCAGCTATTATGTTCTGAGCTGGAATGAAGAAACAAGAAAAAGTTTAACATCAGCATTTCAGAATATCATGTCATAGGACTGGCAGCCTCTTCTGGCTACCATTTGTTATACAACACAGGTGCCAAACTTGGAAGGAAGAAAAACTCTTTAGAAAATCAGTACAGTGGTATCTCAGGATGTGAACGGGATCCGTTCCGGAGCCCCGTTCACATCCGGAAGCGAATGCAACCTGTGACTGCGCGTGCCGCGATTCGCCACTTCCGCGCATGCGTGTGACGTCATTTTGACTGTCTGCGCATGCGCGAGCGGCGAAACCCAGAAGTAGCGCGTTACGTTACTTCCGGGTCGCTGCGGAGCACAACCCAAAAGCACTCAACCTGAAGCAACTTCAACCCGAGGTATGACTGTATCTTCTTATAATTAATGAAGTTCTGAGACTGGAAAGGTTAATATGGCTATGTTTATCAAACAGTGTTAACGGAACCGTTATAAATTTTCTTGTAAAAGTTAATTCTGGTTTCCAATGGTGCAGTTTTATTTTCAAGGGCTGTTGTTTTTTGCATACAGAATTTCCCATGGTTCAATCTCTGAACCATCTCCAGGGAGACAGGAGTGGGGGAAACATCTCTGCCTGAATCTTCTAAATAGCAGCTGCCAATCATTGCAGACCTGGGACCCCTTCATGGGGCATCTGTGACACCACAATGCCCACAAGACTCTCCCCCCCAACCTAAAAAAAACCCAACCTGCTGGAGGACAGCAATTGGGAAAGCTGGGAAAGGTTAGAAGAATACTATAGAAGCCACGTAAGAGCCATCATTTGATTTCAGCAATGCATTAGCCTCCACATCTTGCAAACTTTAGCCATCGAAGATATTTGGCCAGCAATGTAGAATGGAAAAAAATCCAGTGTGTTTTTGATGAGTTCATAAGTTCATTTGTGACAATCAATGTCAAATACAACGTGAGAGAAGCTTCATTGTTATCAAGTGTTAAGCTTTGTTTGCTAAATAAAAGTAAAATAAATACACTAAATTGGATAAGATTTTATAAGAAACCTTATTTTAATTTTAAAAAATCCAGTGCAAAATTACCCTAAATTTTCTGGTAAACCTCATCACTGGTTTTGGGACTATACATAGAATTTGGTTGAAGAAATATTCTCATTTATAATAGAAGGAAATTAAGAAAGAAAATAATGATCTGTTATTGACTATAATGGAAACCACAACACTCACCTTTTCTTATTTCTATTTCTACCATTGAAGGATTTGCAAGTTCCATATATTTTCCCAGGTAACTGATTTTCCCATTCCATTTTTCACCAGGCTGCAGCTTTTTTAGCCTGAGTTCTAAGGGACATCTGGTGACAATGCCTGTTCATGAAGAGAATCCAATTCATTAAAAGTATAGGTTATTCAGATTCACAGAAACTTCCTAAAGATTGCTAAAAACAGGCAGAATCCCATGGATTATGATGAAACGACACCTAGTTCTAGGGCAAAATCAGCTCCTAAAATGGACCTCCATAAATAATCTGAGCAATACTGCAGATGTAGGCAGCTATCTTAAAATCTTTGCACTTAACCTTATAGGTGAACAGTGCCATTCCCCTCCCCCCCCCGATAATATTACAAAAAGATTTTTTTAAAATCAATTTAGTTTCTCATAAATGAGAGACTTCTAACTGGTAACATTGCTTTCTTTGAAGTGTATCCAACCCTCTGAGATGTTAAAATAATGCAGGCAAAGACACCAAAGAGAAGGTAACTTTAGAAAATAAAGATGCCTCTTATAAAGTAGGAACACTGAAGTTAAAAAATCTCTGAACTTGCACATCCTCAAAGCTTCCCAGAAGGAAAAGCCGGCGGGATTTCTCACCACTGCCCCTTGGAAGAGCGACTCCAGAAAGAGCTTCCAGAACTGAGCTTTTCCCTGAGCTTTGATCTCCAATCACAGCAATTGCTGGCAATGCCAAGTCCTTCTCCACTCCGAGGGCTCTCAGGGTATCAATGAGGTCAATACAAGGGCGGATCTTCTCCTCGTATTGGTTGAATAAGGTGTTTTCTGGTTTCTGGTTAAAAACACACAAATACACAGTTCACTTCCATTTTAGTATGTGGCTCTATTCATACATCATCTGAGCCGTGGTTAATGGTTTGCTTTGAATAGGGAGAAAACTCCTGCTTTGCGCAAATGGGACCACAAAACACAATCTCTGAAGTTATGTCTAAACTGGGGGCTTGTTTCATTCGAACAAATTACGATGAAGAAACAAAAGAACCGCCCTTGGGTCAGATGTAAAGCTAAGCCAGAATTGTATTTCAAACACTGAGTGACACTCAAAGGAGCAGCTTGGATCAAAAAGATCACTGAACATGCACAAAAAGTAGCATTGGTTCTAGACCAGGCTAGGCACGTCTTTTTGGTGTGTGAGCATCTTACTCTTGGGTTTTCATTTCTTTCTGCAAAAGAGTTCCTTTTTACAGAAAGGCTTTTCTGCATCTTTTACTTCTTTATAGCATCAGCAGCATTCCAGCTATCTCTTAGTGAAATTCCCATTACAGGAATAAACATCATCTGGTCCTGTTTCTCAGAGTATATGTTATTTACAAAACTTTCCACTGGTCATTAATGAGCAAAGCAAATAAGGCAACATAATCTTTTTCTCTTTTTAGCCATCAGGCCAGATACCTAATGCTGACTCATTCACATACAATTGAACATTGGTTTTTGAACAGCTTAGATCTTGGATTTTTTGGCTCCCGAACACCATAAACTCGGAAGTGAGTATTCTGGTTTGCGAACTATTTTTAGAAGTCGAACGTCCGACAGGGTTTCCGCAGCTTCTGATTGGCTGCAGGAGCTTCCTGCAGCCAATTAGAAGCCACACTTTGGTTTCAGAACATTTTGGAAGTCAAACAGACTTCCAGAACAGATTCCTTTCGACTTCTGAGGTATGACTGTAGTCATTTACACTGACCCAGACTTCCCTGATAAGGACACCTGTTGCTGGAGAAATTTTCCATTGCCTAGCAACTAGAATATTCCAACAGGACCATGAGCAGAATTTGTGTTCGTTATCATTCTCAAACATCACTAACATAGTTGATTCATAACCAGTCTCCTTCCAGAAAAAGACAACACACCAGGCAGGTTAGTTCCCATGAGAAAGATTCCCTCTCACTCAAGACAACTGGCCATCTAGAGAGGAAGACAGTGGCCTCCCTTGTGGTTTCCCCTCTCCATCCATCCTTCCTTCCCCTACTAGTCTTGTAATGGGTCCTGTTCCAACATCTGCTCCCTGAACCCTCACACAGGCTCTTATGGCTAGGAGCCTATACTCTTGAGAGTGTGTGGGCAACACCTGTTAAGCTCTCCAAAGCCAGAGGGGTGGCTGAGTAAGATATCCAGTACAGTCATACCTCGAAAGTCGAACAGGATCCGTTCCGGAAGTCCATTCGACTTCCAAAACATTTGGAAACCAAGGGAGCTCCTGCAGCTAATCGGAGGCCGCACTGGATGTTTGGGTTCCAAAGAATGTTCGCAAACCGGAACACTCACTGGGTTTGCAGCATTCGGGAGCCAAAACGCTCGACTTGCAAGGCGTTCTGCTTCCAAGGTATGACTTTAGTTACAAGCAGGGCTCAAGGGAGAAGCAGCAGGATAAATTTCAGAAAATAAGAGTAATTATGCAGACCCACATAATTTCAGATTTTCTTGGCCAGTAATCTGGATTTCTGAGGCATACAATCCTAGATTTGTTTAGTGTCAAGAATGCACAACCTTGACTAAAAAGTTGGCTCTAAATTGCAGTATTTCAGTGCTAACAAGGTGCATATTAACTCAAAAGACTTACTTTATTAGGTTGGTTTTGTTTTCCCAGTTGATCCACATCCTCTTGTTTTATGGGACTGAACACAAAGCCTTCCATTTTTGATGGAGCAAATACATTTGGTGTAGCAAAATATTGTATAGATTTAGCTTCTTCTGGCAACAGTGATGGGATGGTGCCTATAGTCCCATTTCGTTGCAGATTCCATGGGTTATCCATCTCCTCAACTGAAGAGCGCCTGCTCCTAATTTTCCGAGTGCGCCGGTCAGATGGAGACTCACGCCAGAAAGAGGACTTCAACATTTAGTTATCTGGGACTTTCTTTTATTGATTCCTGAAATGATATTAGACATTTTGTCAAGAATAAGAAAAGCTCAAAGCAGTGATGGGGGCTGGATTGGAACTGTGGATGTGGGTGGGTGAAAATGGCGCAGGCACATGTTTATGGAGATCTGGAAGCAGGAGATACATTAGAATGTTTGCCTCCACTATTCTCAACTTAACTATCTAAAGAAGCAGAAGGAAAGGAAAACATCTGCACAGCATTTTACATTCCATCTTAATGCAAGATAGCTGTCAATCTGCATAATATCTTTATCCAACAATGGTTCAATATTTAATACACTTCCAGTGCAATCCTATGTGGTTTACTTGGAAGCAAGTCCCACTGTATACCATAGGGTTTACTTCCAGGTAAGGTCAGAATGCTATACAAGCTGAATGAAAAAACTCTAAGGCTAGAACTATAAAACTCTGCTCTCTCAGATCCAGACAAAAGGGAAAGTTCAAAAGGAAGAGTCCTGTGCAAACAAGTTCTGCTTTTGCAAGCTTGCATATCCATATCCTTTCATTTAAATAAATTGGATTTTTTTTAAAAAAATGCCACCGTGTGTATTTTTTTTTCCTCACCATGTGCCTGTCTGCAATAATGTATTTTTCCCTTTTCTTGAGGGCTAGGCATGTTAAGTCTTTTGCAGCAACAACAAGCGTTCCTGTTGCACCATAAATATAAATAAATAAGTGTATTATGGCATAAGCTTCACAGACTGCAGTCAACAGCAGGTGTGTGAAGTGCTATCTGTCCTCCTAGTCAAGACAGCACTTTGTGTATCTGATACAGAGGACTGCAGTCCTTGAAAGCTTATGCCACAATAAATGTATTAAGTCTTTAAGGCATCAGAAGAAGAAGAAAGGAGTAGAGATGCAAATGAAGAATTTCCAGGTTTCGGCTCTTAACCCATAAGCATAAAGTATAAATACAAATGGAAATTCAAAGCCAGCTGTGTTCACTACCACCACTACCACTACTCTGAAGTAGCAGAAGATAGCAAAGAAGTCCTGTCTTCACTCACTGCTACTCTTGTCAGCTGGCCAGCGCCCACAGGATTTCAGATTGTGACGAAGCACCTGCTCCAAGGCTGAGGGTATCAACCAGGTGGTCACTGTCGCATTAGCACTGGAGGAAAAAACTTAAACACGTGCAGCAGAGTTTCCAAAAAACAGACCAGGGGCAATTGTACATCATCCAGCAGAGTTTTACTGGTAAAGCAAATGAGCATAAATGGTCACAAATCCAAAACAATTGGGATTGGCACAGTCCATAAAAATCCAGTTGCAGCACTTACAACAAAACTTACAAACTTTGTAAGACTAAACCTTAACACTACAGCATAAAGAAACAGAACACTAGAACAAAGGCAGAAGTGAAAGTGAGTGAGACCCAGGCTCCTCCTGGCCTTACTATATTAGTCAGTATGACCTTGACAGAACGAACAACAAAACCAGTTGAAACCAGCTGTACTCAGATTCCCAGAGAAATAACCCAAACATCCAAAACCTTCTTCCTGTTTCTTTCACATAGAAATAAACCTTTGATCACAACGAGAAGAAACCTTCTAGAACCCTCTTTGTACAAACCACACACATTGTGTGCCCTGCAGAAAAGGCAGGGAACCCACTTGTGTAAAGAGCTCCTGGTATTTGAAAAAGCAAAAATAAACATGTTGGCCAATAAGAAAAAAAAAATCCTAAATCCACTTTAGGGGAATATCCAATACCTGGTAGGCTTAGTAAAGGTACAGTGGTACCATGGTTCTTGAATTCAATCCATTTTGGAAGTCCGCTCAACTTCCAAAATGTTCGAAAACCAAGACGCAGCTTCTGATTGGCTGATTGGCCCAAGAAACAATGCCGACAGCTGAAATGGATGTTCAGCTTCCAAAAAACATTTGCAAACCGGAACACTTACTTCCAGGTTTGCGGCGTTTGGGAGCCGATTTGTTCGCCCACTATGCCGTTCGGGAACCAAGGTACCACTGTATTGTCCTACTGTAGATTTTGTGTACGGTTTTAAAGGCAATGTCAATAATTCAATCTTTGTCCACTAGATGGCAGGTTCCTACCTTCTTCTCAATACATCATTTTCACTCTGTTTCCTAGCCAGTTCTCTCAAGAATTTGCTCATTGCTAAGTGATGATGTTCTCTCACACTTTAAAAAAATGTTAACGAAATCAATGAGGCCTAGACTTCTAAATAATTGACAGCTGACTGTGTGTGAAACAAAGGACGGAAGTGTTTGATTCATATTCTGCTCTAACCACAAGAACAGAGTTGTGCAAAAATGCTCTAATATGTGTAATGGCAGACTTCCATGTAATGCAAAGAAAGCTGCTAGACAAGCTGATATTTAAAAGGCAACCCTATTTTAGTAACTTGCCAAAATCCTCTTCCAACTTTTGTCATTTTCCAGTGTGTTTGAGGAATAAACGCGTGCGCCTGGGTTTTTTTTTGTCGGCTACTGTATAAATATTTTGCACTTTGTATCATGTTCATAATGTCTATGACACAAAGGTGCAAGCTGACTCTCCTGACATACGTATCAGGAAAATAAAAGATGTCCTGGCATGTGTTTCAAATGATTATCTTATGGTCTGATTTCTGCAACATTTAATTCAAAGTTGAAAAACAAAACAAAAACACAGCATGATTATCCATAACACATATGACGTAACTGTAGTAACATAAGATAAGCAGCTGAATAGTATAATATATTTTGTTGTTCCTGGTCATTGTATAAAATTCGATTTTTATCCCATTTATCTGTTGTCTGTGATGCATCCTCCCATTTACAGTAAGCGAAATCTGATAAAATGGCAATGTTCCCAGGTTTTCTTGTGCCATTCTTACACTAAGGAAGTTCTCCCATGCTTTAGAAAACAAATGTTTAGACAGAAAACCAGTCATGTGTGTAGGAGGGAGAGGGGAATCAGATCAAGATCATGACACTGGTGGAGGGGCTTTAATTCCCCTCCCCCCTGCCCCTTTCTCCAATTTTACATACACGGCTGCTGTCTGCCCTACAGGGGTAAACACAGCAACTTTGCTGGAGGGGGGATTTTAACTGAGAGAACTGTGGGAAAGAATATCTTACCCTCTTCCTAAAGCTGCAGTTTTTAATCTGATTGTTTTCATTACAGCAGCTGTGGGGACAAACATGGGAGGTCCTGATTGCAAATCTCCTGCTTTATATTTAGTTTGTGGTCCTATACACAACTACAAGCAGGATTGCTCAGATTATTACTTTCTATTAAAACATGGTTAAAGGTAAAGGGACCCCTGACCATTAGGTCCAGTCGTGACCGACTCTGGGGTTGCAGCGCTCATCTTGCTTTATTGGCTGAGGGAGCCGGCGTACAGCTTCCGGGTCATGTGGCCAGCATGACTGAGCCGCTTCTGGAGAACCAGAGCAGCGCACGGAAACGCCATTTACCTTCCCACCGGAGCAGTGCCTATGGATCTACTTGCACTTTGCTGTGCTTTCGAACTGCTAGGTTGGCAGGAGCAGGGACCAAACAACAGGAGCTCACCCTGTCACGGGGATTCGAACCGCCAACCTTCTGATCGGCAAGTCCTAGGCTCTGTGGTTTAACCCACAGTGCCACCTGCATCCCTTTTAGAGAACCTTTAAAAGCCTGGGGGCCACCTGAAAGTGAACCCCCCTGAGATCTTTTGATGAAGAGTGGTATATAAACCTAACAATAGAAATGAATAACAACAGCAGAAATGATAATGATAATAATAATTATAATAATAATATTCTGGAGCGTTCACCCACACCTGACACTTCCATCCTTAGCTCTTCCCCACACCAAGGGGGCATCAAGCTCTGCATCTGCCTGGAACAGGAACCTTTTAGCGCGGCTCCAAACAAGAACCAGCCAACGCCCAAAACTACAAGGAGCGTTCATATCAGGTGACAAAAGGGCTTCAGCGCTATTCGCTTCTGCCACAAGGGGCGCCAGCAGTCTTCCCTCAGAAAACACCGCCTCTCTACACCGGACAGCCTGACTAGCCCGGAGCGGAGCATCACTTCTGGGCTGGTGCTACAGGACCGTGAAAGAACGACAACCCGACTGCGTCCCTCAGGCTGTTTTGTGGCACTTCGCGTGCCTGCCTGAGGGAACTGAGCCCCCTTCCCTGGCGTAGCCAAGGGGGCAGTTCCCCCCATCAATAAAAAGCAATACGAATCCGAGGGTCTGCGCCTCCTAACCAAAATCCCACGCCCCCTTTATTAATCCCAACTTCACTTCTCGAGACTAACCCTCCCACCCCCGTATCCAGCAGGACTTCGGGCGGGACGCTTCCCACCTGCTGCGTCCTGGGGCGCGAAGGCAGAGCGCAATGGGGGCCAATCAACGCCGCCCTTCCTCCCCAAGCCAGGGGCCCGAGAACATGGCCCCTCCCTCCCGCCCCACGAAGCCTTTATTCGCCCCATTAAATGGAAAGGCTGAAGCGCCTCCAAGGACCGAGCGAGACCTTTCGGCTCTTCCAGGAGGGAAGGCGGAGCCGCAACCAGCGTCGCTCGCCCTCTTGCGGCATAAAATGAAATCTCTCCTAGAAGGTTGTTTGCCTATCACTCGATTAACAGCAAGGCGTCGAAAGGGTCGAGGGGAAACGTTACCTTTACGGAGCGGAGATCTTGGGTGGCGATCTGTCCCGCTGCCGGATCTCTGGCTGTTGCGTCCACCGAAGCGACTCCGAGCCAGTCTCCTCTGGATCTCCGGGCCGGCAATTTAGCAGCATCCCTCGCCCCGCCTCTTCCCCGGGACAAAATCTGGGGAAATGAAACTTAAAAGTAAAATCTGGGCAGAAAGGAAAGCGGGAAGGGGCGGGGAGCGGAGAGGATGGTGCCCGGCGTAGCAACTAAGTTCCCTGGATCGCCAGCGGGGAGGGCGCAGCTGTGGTCGGATCCTGCTGGCGAGCTTCCCAGAAGGCACCTTGGGGCCGGATGCCGGACGAAGCGGGCCTTACGCCCGATCCCTGCATCTTTACCTTCTTATCCCCCCCCCCGCCTTCTTTGTAGGTTTGGGGTGCAGGAAAGCTGGCCCCGCCGAACGTAAGTGCAGTAGGCTCTGGATGAGGAAATATCTTGCGCGCTTGAGCTGGAAGAGCCTCAGATGGAAGAAAAACCCACAAACACTGCAGAGATGCTTCCTCACTCCACCCGAGTGGGGCCGACTATAAGAGCAGGGGAAGCCTCGGATAGCCTGCTAAATAGTGATACAGTTCAATCCAAGCATCATATAGTTCATATTTAACAAATCCGCATTTTTAAAATAAATCAGTTACAGAGATGCAATGGGGGTTCGATGCATGGAGTTGGCTGCAGGCCCAACTTCACTGCACTTCATTCCCACTGAAATCCATGGGATTTAAGACATGACAATATTTCCCATTGATTCCAATGGTACCTAAATTCAGTTTCCTTAAGACTGCAATCCTAACACCACACAGCTGAGAAGAAGCCCCACTGAATTCAATAGGACTTGCTTGAGTAGGTATGGTTGGGGTTGTGCTGGCTGACTGGGCCGAACCCACCTGCTTGTATGGTATGTTTGTCTCTGTCATTATTAACTTTCAGGAGGAAGTTGAAAACATTCCTGTTCAGCCAGGCATTTGGTGGCTGGAGAATACTGTGCCTGCCAACCCCATCATTGGATAGAAGACCATTTTTATAACTCTTTAATTGTAATTATTCTTGGACTGTTCAGTTTTAAAACTTTTTTACTGTGTTTTTGCTTTTAAATGTTGTATCTGTGTGCTGCCCTGGATCTTATGGCTTCTTCACATCTTAAAACATTTACAGACATTCCAATTAAAGAGTTTCAATGGTAAGTCACTATAAAAAAGTCACTAAGCTAACATCAAGCTTGCGAAATCAGATCTCCACTGATTTAGGGAAGTTGATTTCACACACCCCTACGTCATTGTTCACTCTCTTGCAACATCCCTTAATAGTCTGTTTCTCTGCCTCTCACTCTTACACACGCTTCATATACCACTTTCTCAACCCCACACAGGGCTGTCCTTTTGACTGTTCCATTCGGTCTTTGCTCCACTTCCTACTGTTAACCACCACATTGTCCTTGAATGTTGTTTTTTGGATTATTATTATACTTTTTAAAAGGTTCTGAGGAGTCTTAATGTACATAAATCATTCCATTTCAGCCAAGGAGCCAAGCAAGGGCTAAATTAAACCAACTGAAACTATTAACTCTCATATCTAATAGCCAGCAACATTTAAAACAATGCAGCTTGCAGTTATCTCAAGGTAGGGTGAGGGGTATTTTGGGCCATTTTTGGGGGGTGGGAAGGCAAATTGGCAGACCACAAGCTACCTGTTTTCTGTGTGAATCCTGTTGTCTCTGGTTGACCACAGCCACTCCCTAGCAGAACAGACAAAGCTGGGTTTTGACTTAGCCAGAGACAAGCTCAGAAAACAGGTAGCAAGTAGCCTGTGCTGGTTCAGTTGAGAGATGAAAACTCAGTACAAAACTAAGTTGTATAATAGCTTAATTAGAACCAGCTAATAAATTCTCTGGGGAACTCCATAGCTCC
Source organism: Podarcis tiliguerta (assembly GCF_965153285.1). NCBI lineage: Eukaryota > Metazoa > Chordata > Lepidosauria > Squamata > Lacertidae > Podarcis > Podarcis tiliguerta. The sequence goes on along the minus strand of NC_139537.1, from coordinate 53,425,509 downwards.
AAACCAATCACTGATTGGTTTTGCAGGAGAGCAAATAGAGACAGTTGTGGGCTATGTATTTAGAACTAGCCAATCTAGCAACAAACCAATAAATAAGATTTCATGTTCTTCAGAACTCTTCTAGTGCAATGTCTATGCCAGGGGTCAGCAAACCTTTTCAGGAGGGGGCTGGTCCACTGTCCCTCAGACCTTGGGGGACGGACCCACCCTCTGCCAAAAGCACCCCCTCTCCCGAAAGGAGCCCCCTGCCAGTCACGCCACAGCCACTGATGCCATGTTTTGTGCGGTGGTAATGTCCTCTGGTTCGACCAGGGGTCTGCGGGGTGCAGAGCCCATTCCAACGGCCTGGGCTGTGGAGGCAGCCTCCCCGCCGCCACCGTTTCCTCCTGCTTGGCTTTTGACCATACGCGGCTGTCTCAGCGGGAAGGAAGGGGTGTTGCCCAGAGGTGTCCGCAGCTTCGGATTGGCTGCAGGAGCTTCCTGCAGCCAATCTGAAGCCACATCAGTGTTGCGGAAGTTAGTCCCCACGTGGTGAGGCCTCTGTGCCGCATCGGTTTAGCATGGGGTGGCAGGGTCAGCATGGTTCGCAGGCCGCATTAACGAGCCCGGTGGGCTGTACCCGGCCCCCAGGCCTTAGTTTGCCGACCCCTGATCTACGCAGAAATAAGTCCCTTGGACTTAATTGGGTTTACTCCTAAATTGGTGTGTATAAGATTACAGCCTTTATCAGTTGTCAAGAAAAATAGAGTGTGAGAGAAAATGCTGGCATAGTGTTGAAGCCGCAAAGTCAGACATTCCATTGCAAGTTCCCATTGTCCATGATACATCTAGACCCCTGGTTGCCAATGTGGGGCACACGACCCACAGGGTGGCAATTTGAGAAGGAATTATTAACAGTTAATGGCCTTTTAGGCTTCCTCCACATGAAAAGGAGTTTACTTTTTGAATGTATGTCATGGGGGGGGGGGGCACCAGGATTTTAGAGATGCTGAGGTGCGTAATGGCCAAAAAAAAGGGGATCCACTGATCTAGACAATGCATGCTCCTGATCTGATTGCACATTCCTAGGTTTAGGTGGACTCTCATTTTCAAGGTGGAAAGTATTCATCTATGTTTTAATTGCAAGGATTGTGTAGACCATGAAATCACTCCAAATAACCAGTAATAATTCACCTGGAGAAAAAAACAGCATTAAAATCTCAAACAAAGAATACGAGGGAAAGCAATAATTTGAGACCAGTTCAGCAACAAATACTTTATTTTAAAAGGAGAACAAGGTTTTCCACCATAAGTCTAGAATTTAGCATTTTTTAAATCAGTTATTACTAGGATGGTGGTGGTGGTATGAAAGCTTAAGTTGTTTATACAGTGGTACCTTGGTTTTCAAACTTAATCTGTTCCGGAAGTCCGTTCCAAAACTAAAGCTTTCCAAAAGCAAGGTGTGCTTTCCCATAGAAAATAATGCAAAATGGATTAATCCGTTTTAGACTTTTAAAAACAACCCCTAAAATAGCAATTTAACATGAATTTTACTATTTAATGAGACCATTGATCCCTAAAATGAAAGCAATAAACAATGTACTGCAGTCAATCAATCAATCAGTCAGTAGCTGAACTGGGTTCCACACAGTCACACACAAAAAAGAGCCACAAAAATGCAAAATCAATAGCAGAAACAGACAGACCTCAGCGTAACACTCAAAACAGCAGTGCGGTTGTGGCTTTCATACAGAGCCCCCGGTCGTTTCACGGACTACAGTGGTACCTTGGGTTACATACGCTTCAGGTTACAAATGCTTCAGGTTACAGACTCTGCTAATCCACAAATAGTAAGAACTTTGCGGCAGCAGCAGGAGGCCCCATTAGCTAAAGTGGTGCTTCAGGTTAAAAACAGTTTCAGGTTAAGAACGGACCTCCAGGATGAATTAAGTTCTTAACCTGAGGTACCCCTGTATTGACCTGTACACCAGTGCTTTATTCTTCCGCTGCCACTAAGCAGGTTTCTTCCGGTGAAATACTGAGTCTCAGTCAGGTTGTAAAGTCAACAACGAAGATTAAAGTTTATTGAAGAGCAAGTTTTAAATATATTCAGAACGGTTTCTGAAATGCGCGCCCTTAACTAGATGTGGCACTACCTCACACTGTCACACTCTTCTCTCTCAGTTCTATCCCTGTCTCTCACTCTAGCTGTCACAACTGCTGTGTTCGTCTTTTACTGGCTTTGTCTGACTCTGACTCCTCTATCTCCCAATGGTAAAACCCCTGGGCTGAGCCTCAAAGCCAGGTAGGCTCCGCCTCTGAGCTTTCTCATTGGTCAATCTACATTAACCACTTCCATCCCCCTGTACAAACAAAATCACAAGGAATGAGCAAAGGCCAGATTAGAAGAAGAAGAAGAAGAGTTTGGATTTGATATCCCGCCTTTCACTCCCTTTAAGGAGTCTCAAAGCGGCTCACATTCTCCTTTCCCTTCCTCCCCCACAACAAACACTCTGTGAGGTGAGTGGGGCTGAGAGACTGTGACTGGCCCAAGGTCACCCAGCAGCTGCATGTGGAGGAGCGGAGACGCGAACCCGGTTACCCAGATTACGCGACTACCGCTCTTAACCACTACACTCAAATCGGAAGTGTAGCACTCAGATAGTCAGCCTAACACTCAAAACGGAGCATGTTTGGCTTCCGAAGAAAGTTCGCAAACCAGAACACTTACTTCCGGGTTTGCAGCATTTGGGTTCCAAGTTGTTTGAGTACCAAAGCGTTTGAGAACCAAGGTACCACTGTATACACAAGCAATGAATAGGATCCCTTCCTTCTGCAACTGGAAGAGGGAATTAACACAGAGACACCTCTTGATTACATGGGGAATTTTGCTAAATGCTGTCGTGCTTTGGTGAGACGCTTGATCTTCTCCTTCAGAGTGTTCCTCACATTGGAAGTATCGTACCTCTCCTGAAGGAGAATGTCAAACTGATCTTTGTTTTGCAAGAGTTGCAGCATTGCATTTTGTAATTTGTCAGCATAATCCTGGAGAACATATGTCCGAATAATCATGGGAATTTGGGTTCCAAGACGGGTTCCTGCGCTCTGCAAACAGAATAAGAGAAATGTTTGGGTTTTTAGACTGATTAACAGACAGACAAAACCAGGAAGGTAGCATTATCAAAAGACTATCATTACAACAGGTCATCCACTTAAACATAGGTCACTGGAAGAAGGCTTAAATCCCTCCCACTAACAATCAATCCAGAGAGGGATAATGGGGCCTTATTTATTTCACAAATTAGTTTGGTTCTCTTTTTTCTGGGCCCAGACAATAGAGCAAATAATTTCTCTCATCATATCCATGCCCCACCCACTTTTTTTTTTTTTTTTTACAATGAGAGCTCTAAGAGATAACCTGATGTATGTGCATGTGTAAGTACTTCTTTATTTAGGTTATTATGTGACATTTATGTTAAGAGCAAGCTGCTCCAAAGCAACAGATTAAAAACTTTAAAACTGAGTTCAGCTCTCCTAAGAGAGGAGCGGGAAGGTGGTGGAAGGCTATATCAGCCCAGGAGAAAAACTATTCAGATCAAAGTTTTGGATACTCTGTTTCTTTATTTTACTACTAGAGTTGTTCCGTGTAGTAATGGGAGATTGAGGTGTTAAAAAAAGAAGTTGAAACTCACTTTGAAGTAAGCGTTCAAGTGGTAAGTCATTTCCTCCATGGAGCATAGCTTTGCAGGAACTACAACTGATCCTGTAGATGCATTTTCAACACCTTTCGTTCTAATACCACTTAAATCTTCACTATAAATACTGTCCTGGGAGTACACTATTTGTTCCATTTTAAACTGAGTATTGATCATGGATACCGCAGCCTCTTCTTGCTTCAGTTTTATATCTTCAATATTGATCTGCATGACAAAAGATATTATCTTTTGTTGTTCCACAGTAATTCATTATGAGAACCCCTACACTCAGTGTTCCCAAGTATAATCAGTAAGGCTCAGAAAATAACACTTAAAACTGCTTTACCAATATAGGTCATTAGTCCATTTCACCCACCACCCTGAATGACAGTTCCAGTGTCTCAGGCAAAGGTGTTATCAGAGATTTTTAAAAACTGGACCCTTCCGCAAGCCTTGATGGGTAGCATTGTGTAGATAAATAAGGTAGGGTGTTACAAAGCACTTCCATGCGAGCTGGGAAAGGTACAAATATTTGAAATGCATGAACTCTGTAGGAAAATGGTTGCTTATGCATAAGCGCATGGGCAGAAGTTTCTTACAGGGCAAAGCAAGATGCTGCTTAAAAGCATGGACAACGCGTGATCAGTCCATGCTATTTAGTGATTGGTCCACGTAACATGGTCTGAGAGAGGCGTGATGTACTGTGCTTTCTTTGTTTGCTTCTGATACATTGTTGTATCATTTTGCTGAACACTACAATAAAGGCGGGCAGCAGCTTTGGAGGCTGTGCGAGATCCCTTCAAAATCCATCTTGGTGTGTGAGATCCTTTCAAGCTAACCTGGTGAGAGACTGTCTCATTCCAAAAAGACGAGCAGGCCTCGTCAGAACTCCACAATTGATGGTAGAAGAACAGTTACATTTTGAGAGAACCACAGAATACCATCTTGCACAGAAATATCAGTGGATAATATTTCCACTTTAAAAATATAAAGCTACCATTGTGTCAAGAGCGAGCCAGCAGTAAATCATACTGTGCAAGTTAGGGTTAAGTCTTTAGCAGCAAGCACACTATCTGCAAAGGAGCGTCGGGCCTAAAAAGCGCAACTCATCTCTGGTAGGTCTTGCCCCCATAAAGCAGTTGCTGAGACTGAAGGTCCCCACCTCCCCACAGATAAGTCCCCCCCCCCTCTCCAGGGTTTTTTTTCCCCCCAAGCAAGAGACTGCATCTACACCTCACTAATCTCTCCTTGGCTCTTTTCATACTTCTTCTGGTTCTGGGAGACAAGCAGGGAAGGGAGTTTGTCACAGCAGGAAGGAGAGACACCTTCTCCAGCCAGACTCATCTCTGCCTCTTGGCCTCCTCCCCTGCTTCAGCGTCTGCCTCTGATTCTGGACTTCCCTCTGCCACAGACTCTCCCAGCTCACTATGCCCTGTTCCCTCTTCAGTTTCTGACACCTCAGTCTTCTCCCTCTGATGGCTCATCCTTGTCCCACCACCACTCCCTGGCCTCTGAGCAACCAGTCCATGACGCATGGGCTCTCGTCAGCAGAGTAGCCCCATCCCTGCATCATATCATCTCCTTCATATATATTAGGTGGGGCAAGGAAGTAGTTAAAATTAAGTCAAACTATTTATTTATTTTTTAAATCTAGGATCAAGGCAGGACCTTTACATACCTGGGGGCAGAGCTCACATAAAACACTCATCATCTGAAGTGGGAGTCAGGGGGAGACCTTTTCAGAAAGATGGGCCAGGTCTAAATTTTCTGCCCACCTGTCAATCACCTGACTTCATAGTGATATCACGAGAAACTGTGCTTTAAAGCCCTGATTGTCAGCAAGCACACTAGAGCCATCCTGGTTGTATGGATTCATTAGAGGGTTCCATGTCTGCCTTTTGTCTAACAATCATGGTTATAACTAAATACATCACTTCTTACCTGAGCAGCTCTCAGAAGATTGTAGAAAGCACCAAAGTGTTGGGAGGCAGTTTGAATAAAATTTTCCCACACAAGTTCTAGAAAACGGGGAGAACCATTTAAAGGCACAAAATCTTAAGAGAAAAATTGTGGCTAAAATTCCTAAGCAACTGGCCAAAGTAAATAATATACTGTCCTGTGTATTGTTGGAAAAAACTGGGGCCCTGGGCTTGTGTCTTTACACACCTTCACCTCTACCAACACACACACATAGGGGTGCCAACACTATTTATGGGCAGGAGGCTGAGCCCCCCCAATAGTTAGGGGGCCGCCGTCCCCCACCACTGCTGGGCAAGACTGGCCTGCTGCCCCCACCCCACATGTGGGGAGCAAGTCAGCGCCCCTGCACACACATGTGTTCACATCAGTTAAATTGTGCAACATGTCAGAAAAGAATGACCACTCTTGCTATTGTGTCTACCGTTAACCCAACCTTCTACTCAGAGGCATGCATGCAGATTAGAGTGCTTGTGTGTGTACAATATGCTGAGAAAGACAGAGAGACTGGGAAAATCAAGTAAACAATATTAATGGGAATTGCTTCCTAGGAAGTATTTTGTTAGAATTAGGATCAGAATGATCAACTGACAGAAGACATGTAAGATTGTGGCATAATAATCAATTATTGTGGCATAATAATCAATTATTACTGTGCTCAATCTCATATATATATATATATATATATGCTTTCGTAGATTTTCACATATATATATGATATGCATATATATATGCAGGTTTTGGTGTCCTCGGGTGTCTTCCCGTGTAAAAGTTGGGGTGTCTAGGCGACGTTTCGACGAGGTCTCACTCGTCATCTTCAGGCTGGTGCTTTCGGCTTCTTGTTACTGGAACAGAGCAGGATCTCAGTGTTTGAGTTCCTATAAATACTGTTGAGGAGGTGTGGTGTATAGCCTCCAATGTTCTGGGCAGAGAGGAGGTTCCCAGGCTAGTGTGCCTTTTCTTCTTTTGTTCCTTAATTACTTGAGGGATATCTTGAGTGATTTCTTGAGTGATTTCCTGAATCCCACTTAGGTGGGTCATTAGGTGTGGATTAGTTGCTAAAGCCTTCGTGTCTTGAACTCTTGAACTTTGTGAAGAGTTTTTCTGAGAAGATGGCTGTACTGCACTTGGTTGTGCTCTGGCTTGGCTTCGTGTATAGGGGCGAGCTGTGGTTTTGTGGCCTGTGCCAGCCAGATCTGTGTAGGGATTGCAGGGGGGTGCAGCATCCGGAGGTGCCACCCTGGTTTGGCTACTGGATGGTGTCTGTAATTTATCTGTGTAATTAAGGAACAAAAGAAGAAAAGGCACACTAGCCTGGGAACCTCCTCTCTGCCCAGAACATTGGAGGCTATACACCACACCTCCTCAACAGTATTTATAGGAACTCAAACACTGAGATCCTGCTCTGTTCCAGTAACAAGAAGCCGAAAGCACCAGCCTGAAGATGACGAGTGAGACCTCGTCGAAACGTCGCCTAGACACCCCAACTTTTACACGGGAAGACACCCGAGGACACCAAAACCTGCATTCCTGTACCCGTGAAAATCTACGAAAGCATATATATATATATATATATTCTTTCCTTTCAAGGCCAATATATGCTAAGCAATATGCAGATATAAAAAAGGACACAAGTCATGAAGATCATTGGGTTAAATTGTGTATGCAAATAAATTATGAGCTGTTACTGACTTTCACAAAGCCAATTAAACATTTAGGCTGCGATTCTATACCTAATTACCTGGTATAAAATTTAGTGACATTTACTTTTGAGTGGACATGCATAAGATTGCACTATAGAAGGTAGTGCTCTTAACAGAGAATAATTTGTTTTTCTGCAAGTGACTTTTAAAGTGTTTTGATTACCCTGCATTTGTCAATCAAAATATTCACAATACTTATGTGTATTAAAATTAAAAAACTATTCTGTTTTAAAACTGCTATTTCTATATTAACAGTACGTCAACAACATTCAGAAATGATATATTCCAGACTAAATTATATTCCTAAAATCACACATGAAATCCTTTACATAAACCAGATATTAGAAACAGAAACCATGTTGCTACTGTAAAACGTACCTGCTACATCCGCCAACATTTCAACAGCTGGCGATTTCAGCATCATAATTTGTCGTCTGACAATGGTCTCAAAGGTCTTGTAATTAATAAACCCTGGGAGTTCTTTACCACGATATATATTTTCATAGCTGTGAACTTCATCTTTCATAGTATCTGTTACTGCAACATTGAAAAAATTGCATTAAGTAATCACCCTCAGCTTTCGAGGCTCCAGTACTGATGAAGTTAATAATCATGGCTACTCCATGAATTATAGAACACACATTTTTTTAACCTGCTCTTTTCTGCAAGTTTGATATTGGAAGACGTCTATCTCAAAAGCAAAATAAAAATGGGCTGCATGCACAGGTAAACAAATATCTGTGACAATGCCCAAAATGAACCACAGGTTTCTGGAATTCAGAGATGATAGGGACAACAGCACATAATGTGCATATATCCCATTAAGTACCGCACCCACCCACAAGTGTGGCTAGGAAATACTGAGATCAGAGTTCAACTGAAAATGCTCATGTGTGAACAAACATGCACAAAAGTGCATATGGGAAAAATGGGTCTGTGCAAACTACATGCACGCTATCACTCTGACGTGTACCCAGCCTGCATGAGAATTCAGGTTAAAACTGGGTGTTCACTTGCAGGGAAAAAAATAAGAAATTTGAAACAGTTTACCATTTAGTGCATTGCTGTTGATCTCCTCTTGCCATTGATTAAAGATATTTCGCACTTTTGTGAACAATCTTGTTTCTTTCAAATCCATTAAATCCTCTCCTTGTACATTATTTAAGATGTCTTGATTAAAAAGCTTGATTTTCTGTAAAAAGTATATATATATATATATATATATATATATATATATATATATATAAAATAATATTTATATATAAATTCAGTCTGTCCAGCTACAATGTACATCTTTTGAAAAAGAATTGATTATCCAGAAAGCATCAAGACTCGCCACCAAGCATTACATGCAAATGAGGTTTTACATAGGATAGGAGATGAGGTGAGGATAATTTCTCTCTGAAATGAGAATAGATTGTGGAAAGAATGAAGAAACCAAAATGCTGGAGCCATGTCAAGCCATTAAAAGGACCGGGGTGGGGGATGAAGGGACAGCAGAAGACACAGACAGTCAACCCGTTAGGCTTTGAACTTGATGGCTTAAGCTTTATGGCTTATACAAGTGAGCAGAGTACAATAATAAAAGAGAAGTGGATCATGTTCAGGATAGGCACCACCTTTCATATTCCATAGTACCATTCCTAAACCAGCACAAAGAGAATGCTTCCCAAATCACATGCAAATAAGCTTTACAATCTTAAAGTGGTTCCCTGATGTTACTTTTCAACAAGTAGCCAATCCTCATCTTAAGTAAAGTATATCCTTCAAATAGATGATATAGGGTGAAGGAGGCATAATATTTAAAGAGAAGCCCACAGCAGAGTCATTACATGACTTTCTACCTGTTTTGCAATGTACATAACTTTCAACTCTCCTAACTATTGTCTGCCTAGACTTAGATTCACTATGCACAAGGTAATAAAAGAGATAATTGATGGGAAAGGATAGCTGATGACGATGGGACCTTCGGGTATAGGGCGGTATAGAAAATTAATTAATTAATTAATCAATCAATTAATTCATTATATAGTGGTACCTCGGGTTACGAACTTAATTCGTTCCGGAGATCCGTTCTTAACCTGAAGCACCACTTTAGCTAATGGGGCCTCCCACTGCCGCTGCGCTGCCAGCACATGATTTCCGTTCTCATCCTGGGGCAAAGTTCGCAACCCGAGGTACTACCTCCGGGTTAGCAGAGTAACCTGAAGTGTATGTAACCCGAAGCATTTGTAGCCCGAGGTACCACTGTGATGACGACGATGATGATGATAATAATAATAATAATGGCCCTTGGAACTTAGTATTGTACCAATGCTTTTGGTCCAATTGAAGCATATGGCTGTCCAATCTTTTAATGCAAAATCACCTCCCATCACCCTTGACCATTAGTCAGGAGTCCAGCAACATCTGGAGAGGGACATGCTCCCCACCCTCTGTTTTTCACCGGATGGTTGTTGTTTATTTGGTCTTTCATTATCAACATTCTTTTTAAATGTACATTATTGCATTGAAACTTGGAAATGTCTGCCAGAGTTCAAGGCCTAAACCTCTTCTACCAAAATTAGATACTGATATTTAGGTACTTCGTTTTCAGCTTCCTGAGAAACACACATATTAAAAATTTTCAGGCATTCCAGAAATAAAATTGGAAACCCCACATTTATTTACCTGTATGAGGAAAGTCATCTCTTCTGTGTTTTCAGGCACATCTTGACCACATTTTTTCAGCTCTGCATTTGTTACCTCTAGCTTTTCCTTAATTTGTTTTTGCAAAGTTGGCAATGTTTTCTGAAAGACAGACATGCACCAAGAAGGAAAGTATTCAGTCTCAGAATGTTTCAACACCTCTTCAGAGTGAATTCACAGAATCATTCACAGAATCTGACACTTGACTGAGATAAATGCTATTGCAGCTGCTTAACACTGGTGGTGAAACATAGAAGCCACCAACTTCTTTGTATTTGGAACACACCAAAGCATGCCAGAAGGTCTTATTCACAACCCTATAATCAGAATGTATTTAGACAACCAAGATATGTGTGTGTGTGTGTGTGTGTGTGTGTAATACACATATAGTTTTTCTTTAGAGAAATGGAGATCATTGGACTTCTGATACATGCATTTGCATACAACATATAGTTGTGCCCTGGGACTAAAAATGACATGTCACATGTCCAACGACATGTAGTTTTCCTCTGCTGGTATTTTTTTTACAGTATAAATCTTGAATTGAAAGCAGAAGGTGCTATTTAACTCTTTCCCCTCCAGCCATTTTCCCACTCTTTTTTTAAAGCAAAAAATTGTCAATAGAAGTCAAAGATTGAAAACAATTTTTCTTTTTCTTTAAAAAAAATGAAATATAAATAAAATCAATCATTAAAAATATACATTATGTACTAAAATTACAGATTAAAATACATATTAACTTACATGTTTGGACAGGCTTTCCTAAACATGTAAGTTTTTTGTGGACATTAAAAATAGATACAGAGCAAATGCTTCCCAGCAAAGACAAGGTAAATACAATTATTTCAAAGCACTGACAAATTTAGTTATTCAAATGAATCAGTATTCTCTTACGCTAATGTGCTCTATCAGCTCCTGTGTAAGCCTTTCTGCCAAAAGTGGGATGGTAGCTCTGCCTTCCTCCAAAAGAGATCTAGCAGGAAACAAGAGTGAGTAATTAAATTTAAAAGTATGACACAAGTATAATCCAGATAAACAGGCAGGCAGGCAGGCCCCAATATTCAATCAAATGGGGCTGGTTTAAACAATCTTTGGAGTGATCAGACTCAGTGTGTGGAGTACTGCAGGCTGAAGTGTCCAACAGATGCTTGCATTGGTTGCATACGTTCACTTAATTTGGCATTATATTTCAACCAACAAAGACCACAACGAATGGATTTTTCTTTCTTTCTTTTTAAAAATAAGCCTACCTGAAAAAATCGTGCTCTTCGAAAAATTCTCTCTCTTTCTCAATTGCATCTCCCAAAGTCACTTTGTCGTTGATGTCACTTTGCCCACGACACTTAACGATCATATATCCTTTTCTCAGGGGGACTCTTTGATTCCGGATTATGTCGACCACCTCTACCTCTGTTCCCTTGTCGACCAAGTCAGGCTTGGTCAGGATGCCTGTGAAATAATAGATGCATAGGAAGAAAAGTATCTTATTTTAGGTGGTTTATTTTGAGAAAAGGTAGTACATATTCTGAATCAAGTCACCTTTGAACCCATGGGACCTGTATGGGAAAAGTGTGTCTCTGAACCTCCTTACCACTGTGAAATTATGGTGACTGTCCACATTTTTGGGATTAGGAAACAGAGGACTTCAAAGTGAGAGCATGTGCGTTTGAGGCCTGCCTACCAAAGATGACTTAAGAGGACAGACCATTTTCTTCTCCTATATCTCAAGTATTTATTGGGGGGGGGGGCGATTTTCTTTCTCACAAAACAGTTTTAGAATGTTCACATGGAACACTCAAACAAGAAGATTTCAGAACAGCTTCACTAGCCTGTTGCCATTCAGACTTCCAAGTCCTACCATCTCTGACTATTGGGCAGTCTGATGGTCGCTGAAACAGACTGCAGAATGCCAGACCAGCTGAATCAGATGAGCTGTGGAACCAATAGGAAGGCAGCTGGCCCAATACAAGTACTATATTGGGTTTGGCTCCCCAGTCTGTGTAATCTGTCAGTGCCTGATATGCAGATTTCTGCTGCCTCAGCATGCCTGCTGTCTGGAGCCTGACCTATGGTCTTGGACCATGTTACCAGCCTCTGCTCCTTTGGACCCACAATTGCTGCCCTTGACCCACACCGATTCTGGACCACACTGCTTGATGCTGAGTCCATCCTTCCCACCCAACCCCCAATATTCTTCTATTTCTCTGTACAGATGTGCAGTTCACAACAGCAAAGAGCCGCAACAGAATCAGCCAGAAGAATTCAGCCTGCAGGTCTAGAATATTCACAGAATATACAGCTGATAAGTCACCATTTGAGTAAATACAGCAGAAAGAGGGTTGATTTGAGGGCTAACACAAAATCATGGTAAAAACTGATTAGATGCTTGGCGAAATGATGCTTGGCAAAATGTTAAGAAGTGAATAGGCTACAGTAAGACCTCTAAATAAAATTCTGAATGACGCAAATCAAACAGGGTGGTAGGATTCCTGCAGTGATAACTTGTCCTCCCCGTAGTTAAAAACACCACCATCACTTTTTAAAGTGTTTATTTAACTTACCAAGTGTTCTCTCCCCCGTGGGATCTACTTCTTGAGCCATTTTCAGTGCCTCCGTTGTTGCAATGTCTACATTACTTGGCACCACTACCAAATTGATGGTTTCTTGTTTGTTAATATACTTCTTAATTAACTTTATTATCTGTAACAAAATTCAGACAATAAGAGCTGTGTTATATGGCACCTTATAAAATGAGTAAATACAGCCAACCAAAATTTTGTACAAAACTGGAACAATACAAGAATCTGTTGTGCCAAAGCAGTGGATTTATTAACATAACTGCTGTATTGAACTAATCAAGGAATTGGAAGTGATCAGCATTGTTGTACTTTAACACCCATCAGCCCCAACCAGCATGGGATGATGGGAGTCTGAGTCCAGCAACATCAGGTTTCCTACTGCTGTGTTACAGTGTTATTTATATTCCAATGTCTACCAAGGATTTCAATGCAATTTACAAACAATTACAAAAATTAAAACAACAGATAAAGCAAACAAAGCAAGCAGCAAATAAAAAACTGCTAGTATTTTTTTTAACTGTGGTAGAAAATGTTTAAAAATATATCAATGGTGGTACGAGGCATGCCTTCCAGCCAGTGTTCACCCAAGCTCCTGACAACTGTGTCACTGATGCTTACCTGGATGGAGAGTGCAAGTGCACCAGCAGAAGTGCCAGATTGGTTTTGCTAGTGTGTTTCAACCTTCCTGACCTCCCCACCACCTCACCTCTCTCTTTCCTGTAAGCAGCTCTCAGGAGGTCAGAGGAGCACCAGTGCTCCACCATGCCACCCACTTCTGCCCCTAGGATTCCATAACTGGAGCACCACCAATAAAATCCCTTCTCCCTTGTAGATGCAAGCCTTACCTCCAATGGCATCATACCTTTAGCATGTGGGCACTCCCATACCTTGCTGTATCCACCCAATTCATTTTCAGGATCCTACCAGTTCTGAAAACAATCTTCTTTTTACCTGCTGTCCAATGTCTTTTGGCTGATCACCCACAGCCACTCTTGCAATTCCTGGCAGGTCAATCAGAGTCAGGTCCGGAACATCTGAGGAGCTGATTTCCAGGCTAATTAATTCTGAGCTAATGCCTGATCCTGAGCCAGCCATTGCATTCTGGGCTGTATTATAGGAGGAAAAACAAAGTACAGTGTGACCTCAGGTTACAGACACTTCAGGTTACAGATGCTTCAGGTTACAGACTCCGCTAACCCGGAAGTAGTACCTCGGGTTAAGAACTTTGCTTCAGGATGAGAACAGAAATCGCGCGGCAGCAGCGGGAGGCCCTATAAGCTAAAGTGGTACCTCAGGTTAAGAACAGTTTCGGGTTAAGAACGGACCTCCACAACGAATTAAATTCTTAACCCAAGGTACCACTGTAACAGTACAGGAATATTGTGGGAAAATCTCTTCCTACAGACCAAAAAGTGAACACTTCAGCAGAAATGTGTTCTTCTATAATAGACTAGGCATAAAAGGAAACTAATTACAAAGACAAGCATTTGGAATTTCTGCTTGGTGCAAAGGAAGACACTAAAAACCATCACAGAAAAACTCCTTATGTATAGCCCAACCCTAGTAACAATTTAATATCTGTTTGGCTGCCCACTAGAGGATATACAAAAAAGTAATTTAGATAGCAATTCTATGTGCATCGATGTGCAAACTAGCTCTCCTGAACAGTGAGACGTGCTTCTGTGTTAACATCTATAGGATTGCACTGTCAGCGACAGTTACCTCTAATGATTTGTTCTTCCACTTGTCTCGAGCTATTCATTTCTTCCACTGTGTTCAGATATGAAATTTTCCCTTTCCATTCCTTCGTGTTGTGTGTTTTCTTCAGCTTGAGCTCTAAGGGGCATCTTGTAACAATACCTGTAAAGTGAAAAAGCAAGCATGAAGGAATGGAAGATGACAGGGAAGGGCAAAGGGAGCCCTACTCTATCTTGAATGTCACCAAAACATGGGTGGGCCAAGGAAAGACTGGTTGTATCAGCAGGTAGAACACTTAGAATGCAAGAGCCCTGTTGGCTCAGGCCAAAGGCCCATCTAATCCAGCATCCAGCGCTCACAGTGGCCTACCAGATGCCCATGGGAAGACTGTAAGCAGAACCTGCGTGTAACAGCCCTCTCCCTACTTGTGATTCTCAGTAACTGCTATTCAGAGGCATACTGCCACCGACAGCAGACATAGCCCATAACATTACAACACTACTGAAGTCTTTAGACACAAAGAAAGTGCCATGATCAGTATAGTTGGGTCTTTGCATCCTTCAAATGGCAGAAAGAAAGAAAGAAGGAAGGAAGGAAGGACGGAAGGAAGGAAGGAAGGAAGGGAAAGAAAGCTGTTTAGTCATAGGGAGAGTAATATCCTGTGCATTACAAAATATTTCCCAAGACACCTATAACAGATAGCAACCAAAAGGGGAGGATAGATACCAAGCAATATAAAACTATTAACTGATGAAAAAGACTAATAAAAAGTATTAAACCAATTTCATGGGAATGAAAGTTACTTAAAGGGCTCAGAAAAAATAAAAAGTCCTCCCAAAGTAGCAAAAGAGTTGCCAGGTGAATCTCCCCAAGGAAAAGCATGTCATAAACTGGGTGCCACCACCAAGAAAGCCCTCTCTTTAAAAAAATAAATATTTTTAAAAAATATTTCTTATGTTTACAAAAATACATGCATTGTCTCTTTTTTCAGGTTGCATTTAGAACCACCTCCCTTTACACCAGATGGTGGGAGCCCCAGATGGTGGGATAGACTCTGAAGACAATCTTAATATAGAGGTTGATGATTGCATCACATTGACTCATGGAGAAAAAAGAGGAAAAGCAGGGGGTGGGGGATTCTCACCACTGCCCCTTGGAAGAGAGACTCCAGAAAGAGCTTCCAGAACTGAGCTTTTCCCTGAGCTTTGATCTCCAATCACAGCAATTGCTGGCAATGCCAAGTCCTTCTCCACTCCGAGGGTTCTCAGAGAATCAATAAGGTCAATACATGGACGGACTTTCTCTTCATACTGGGTGCTCAGGACACCTGTACTCTGAAAGAAAAACAAAACAAAAGGGCACCTGTGACCAGAACTAGAATTAGTTATCAAGTCCAATAAACCATTTTTACCAATAAATGTTAGTGATGTGGAGCAGCAACTGTTTTCTTAAGTGTAAGCTTCTCAGGTCCCTTCCACCTGCTCATATTTGCACATACCTGCAATAATATATGGGTACTTCCTACACATCCTTATCAGGGGCATCACTATAAGGAGAGGCAAGCTGGAGCAAGCCAAAGGCTCAGCTAGTCCAGCATCTTCTTCTCATAGTGGCCAACCAGTTGCCTATAGGAAACTCGCAAGCATAACTTGAGAGCAACTGTGCTCTCTCTGCTTGTGATTCCCAGAATCTGGAATACAGAGACATACTGCGTCTGACAGTGGAGATAGAACTTAGCCATCAAGATAGCCTGTTCCTCCAAAATTTTGTCTAATCCTCTTTCAAATCCATCCAAGTTAGTGACCTATCACCACATCTTGTGGGAGTGAACTCCAAAGATTAACTATGTGTTGTTTGAAGAAATACTACCTTTGGTCTGCCCGGAATCTTCCAAAATTCAGCTTTATTGGATAACCTTCCCACCCCATGCCCCAGGCTCTAGCATTATAAGAGGGATGATTCAAACCTTAAATATGAATGGTTTCCTTGCACCCAGAATCCTTATTGGGGTATCGAGGTCTGCATCATAGTATTTAAGAGGTATCCCACGAAATTAAAAAATAATTTGCCCTTACAGTTGTTGATTCATAGCTGTGCATTTCTGATAGTACCTCTGTAAGTTTACTCTTCAGTGGAGAGGAGTCATTTTCCGTTTCACATTTGACCGACATGTTGCTCCCTCGGAATTAAAATATTTTCGTAGATTGGAAAATCAGTTTGCCTGGTCTTAGGAAGAAAAAATATTTTGATTTTATTCTGATGTGCAGGCTGCTTCTGAGAGAAATTCTAAGGCCGGTATCTTTGGTGGAAGTAAATTGCTCTTGAACTATTAAAGCCTGAGCCACCCCTTCTCCCACACCAGACTCAGTGGTTTGTATTTCCCGTTGGAAAACGATCCATGATAGCAAAGTTAAAACAGAATACACTGGTACCTCGGGTTAAGTACTTAATTCGTTCTGGAGGCCCGTACTTAACCTGAAACTGTTCTTAACCTGAAGCACCACTTTAGCTAATGGGGCCTCCTGCTGCTGCCGCACCACCGGCACAATTTCTGTTCTCATCCTGAAGCAAAGTTCTTAACCTGAAGCACTATTTCTGGGTTAGCGGAGTCTGTACCCTAAGCGTATGTAACCTGAAGTGTATGTAACCCAAGGTACCACTGAATATATATAAGCTTGTTACATATCTCTTGGGGTTTTGGGGGGATATATTTTAAAGAACCATGAAGACTGGTAGTAAGTTTACTGGCCTCCCATTCAAAATAATGAGTCAGACACTCAGCGATCCATACAAAAAAGTTAAAGGGTGCCACTGAACTGCATGATGCCCTAAGTATTTGCAAAGCAAATCCCTAGCTATTGACTCTACATTGGTGTCAATCCTTATCCCCCTCCCCATCCAAGGCTCCTAGCATTAGCCATACCTCCCTGATCTACCCAGTCAGAATTGGGCTACACCATTCCTGAAAACCGAAATACTGTACTATTGCATGCACCCCAATACCTGAGCAGCAAGAGAGTCCACATGTACCTGCAGTATCCCAGGGTTTGGCTTCCTTAGAATGAAGTTCTGTAGAGCCTGTGCTGTCATTAGTCTATATGGTTTTCTTTACAACCTAAGTTGCTTTTCTACACACAACCTAAGAAGGGACTGGAGCAGCATTAGCCCTCAACAAGTTCTTGCTTCCCCATTAGGTTTCCAGGGAAGCCTCAAGCCACAACGCAGAGGTCAGCATAGAGCAAGACAGCATCTCCAGCTTCCAGGTCACTCACACACAGCCCCCCTGCACCCTCTGGCTGACTGTTCCTCTTCCTAGGATGAGGTGGGGACAAGCTCACCCATTCATCTCTATGGCAACAGTGCTCACTCTTCAAGATGCAGATGATGGGTATTTGGCTAGGGCAATTACCTTGACAAAGGAAGTAGTTTGACTGGTTCAGCAAGTTTCCTTTTATAGATGTTAAAGGTAAAGGGACCTCTGACCATTAGGTCCAGTCATGGCCGACTCTGGGGTTGCGGCACTCATCTCGCTTTATTGGCCGAGGGAGCCGGTGTACTGCTTCTGGGTCATGTGTCCAGCATGACTAAGCCGCTTCTGGTGAACCAGAGCAGCACACAGAAATGCTGTTTACCTTCCTGCCAGAGCAGTACCTATTTATCTACTTGCACTTTGACGTGCTTTCGAACTGCTGG
Organism: Podarcis tiliguerta; assembly: GCF_965153285.1. Taxonomy (NCBI): domain Eukaryota; kingdom Metazoa; phylum Chordata; class Lepidosauria; order Squamata; family Lacertidae; genus Podarcis; species Podarcis tiliguerta. The sequence continues at coordinate 53,407,497 of NC_139537.1, read as the reverse complement.
GTTTGCAGGAGCAGGGACTGAGCAAAGGGAGCTCACCCTGTCACGGGATTCAAACCACCAAACTTCTGATTGGCAAGTCCTAGGCTCTGTGGTTTAACCCACAGCACCACCCACATCCCCTTATAGATGTTACGTTCTCATAAACTGGACTGCAGCTTTCAAAGAGATCCCTGGGTATCATCCATACTGACCCCCCCAAATATTTAGCAATATATAATTCAATGCCACATAAGAATCTATTTGTAAATTAAGAATGCATTTAGCTTTGACATGCCAAAAACAAGTTTCCCAAACCACTGAATTCAATTTGGCATGGAAATTGTAACCCAACAACTTTTGGAGGACACCACGCTAGCTACCCTTGAATGGGGCAGTGAACAACATTCCCTCTTCCCCCTCCTACCCAGTGAGACTCCTCTGCTTGCAGACATTTAATCCACCCTGTGAGGTCATTACTTTCCAGGCTCTCCCTTCCCGTTCCCCAAATGGAAATCCTGCCTGCAGGCTGATTATTCTATGGAAGGATTCTTACCTCTTCTCTGGGAGCAAATGCTGCTTTCCTGATGCTCTTGTTTCTATTGTGTCAGCATCAGCTCCGCCTTTTCTGTTCAGGGAAATCGCAACTTAAAAAGGCATCTAACCAATGGCATTATCCCACACCAAAAGCAATTTCGCAAGGGTGCCAACAGTGTGTCAGTTTTCCTCGCTGTAGAACACAGAAAGGAAACCGCAAATGATGCTGTCTCATGACGAGGAAACGAAACTTCATTCAGATCCCTGAACTGGTTGCATCTGAAACTGCTCAGCATCACACTAGACTGAGCAGCCATCTACTCCTTTTGCATTTTATAATGCACTAGTGCTGTAATGATTACACATTTGTTTAGCACTATGTTCTGATTTTCCAATACTCCGCTCCCATTAAAAACAAAACAAAATTACCGTAACACAAACAGCTGAAATCTAGGAAACAAGTTGCAGTATAAATAAAATGCTAACAACAGGATTCTGACTTTATTGAGAGTTTTAATAGTGCATTACTTGAGTGATCCTTTCAACAATGTTGCAGATTCCAAAGTAACAGGAGTCCAGCACACTGGTGACATAAAATTAGTGGTAGGGGCGAGTGGGTAACAGGGGAAGCCATGGGCAGAATAAGAGTTTGTCCTTTATAATGCAAATCATGCCTCTCTGAGGGACTTTATGGAGGGACAGGGCTTTGTTACACTTGTGACATGAAGTATTTGGCCATTAGACGTCCATCAATAATGGCACAGGCAAGATTGAACCAAGAACTGCCTTGGAAACAACTCAGTTACTGTGCTTCTCTGGCTCTCAGTAAGAAGTATACTTAAAAGCTCACTAGAACCAGAAAAGCTGTTCACTGACATCTAATAGCCTACAAGCTCAGGATATGTGGAACCTTGAGCAGACAGCATGTTCTATATTTGGAGCAAACACGGAAAAAGCCCTGTATGTACTACAACAGGTCCAAATCCGTTGTCAAGCCATCTCTTGATAATTATAAAGGATAATTGGATTCATATGTATAGACGCAGTCCCTAAAATATGCTTAATTCCAACCCGTTCAGGGTTTTGATGCCAGCATTTTGAATTGGGTCCAAAAGCGAATTGGAGTCAGTAGAGTCTGCAAATAATAAGATGACTATGCTCTCATCTTTCCACTCCTGACAGGAGATGGAATCGTAGAGTTGCAAGGGACCACAAGAGTCATCTAGTCCAATTCCCTGCAATGTACAAATCTTTTGCCCGATGTGGGGATCAAACCCATGACCTGGTGTGTGTATGTGTATGTGTGGCATGTCCACTCAGCCAGTGATCAGATAATAGCCCACACTGCAATCAGCATGAACACTCTCATACCAGCAGGCGGATACCTCACAAGACAATGTGATGCAGGCAAAAAACATCTGTACAGACACAAACACACCTGCTGGCTGGGAGAGCAGACCAGGTATCAGCCAGGATGCTACAAACCAGCTCTTCCCTGTTTAGTCCTTTCTGTAGGTCTTCTGCAAGAATAGCCAGCATGGTGACTTCCAGTTGTTGCTGGACTACAACTCCCATCAATCCCACTCCTAACCAGCATGGACAACGTTATGGATGATGGAAACTGTAACCCAACAGGTTCTGGAGGACACCACGTTAGCTACCCTTGAATGGGGCAGTGAACAACATTCCCTCTTCCCCCTACAACCCAGTGAGACTCCTCTGCTTGCAGACATTTAATCCAGTCATTACTTTCCAGGCTCTCCCTTCCCGCTCCCCAAATGGAAATCCACCCTGCAGGCTGATTATACTGTGGATGCTTGGGTTGTGAACATGATCCATGCGGGATGCACGTTGGCAATCTGCAGCGGCATGTCTGTGAACACGCGGGTAGCGATTCTGTGCATGTGTGAACCCCAAAACCCGGAAGTAACCCGTTTCAGTACTTCCGGATTTCGGCAGGTCCGTAACCTGAAAAAACGCAACCTGAAGCGTCTGCAACCCGAGGTATGACTGTCCTGTGGAAGGATTCTGACCTCTTGCTCTGGGGGAAATGCTGCTTGCCTGCTGCTCTTGTTTCTATTGTGTCAGCATCAGCTCCGCCTTTCCTGTTCAGGGAAATCGAAACTTAAAAAGGCATCTAACCAATGGCATTATCCCACACCAAAAGCAATATCGCAAGGGTCCCAACAGTGTGTCAGTTTTCCTCGCTGCAGAACACAGAAAGGAAACTGAAAATAATGCTGTCTCATGACGAGGAAACGAAACTTCATTCAGATCCTTGAACTGGTTCCATCTGAAACAGATCAGCATCACACCAGAATGAGCAGCCATCTGCTCCTTTTGCATTTTATAAGGTTAAGGGGTGATATGATAGCCATGTTCAAATATATAAAAGGATGTCACATAGAGGAGGGAGAAAGGTTGTTTTCTGCTGCTCCAGAGAAGCGGACACGGAGCAATGGATCCAAATTACATGAAAGAAGATTCCACCTAAACATTAGGAAGAACTTCCTGACAGTAAGGGCTGTTCGACAGTGGAATTTGCTGCCAAGGAGTGTGGTGGAGTCTCCTTCTTTGGAGGTCTTTAAGCAGAGGCTTGACAACCATATGTCAGGAGTGCTCTGATGGTGTTTCCTGCTTGGCAGGGGGTTGGACTCGATGGCCCTTGTGGTCTCTTCCAGCTCTATGATTCTATGATTCTAGTGCTGTAATGATTAGACATTTGTTTAGCTCTTTGTTCTGATTTCCCAATACTCCGCCTCCATTAAAACAAAACAAAAAACAAAATTAACACCAACAGCTGAAATCTAGGAAACAAGTTGCAGTATAAATAAAATGCTAACAATAGGATTCTGACTTTATTGAGAGTTTTCATAGTGCATTACTTGAGTGATTCTTTCAACAATGTTGCAGATTCCAAAGTAACAGGAGTCCAGCACACTGGTGATATAAAATTAGTGGTAGGGGTGAGTGGGTAACAGGGGAAGCCATGGGCAGAATAAGAGTTTGTCCTTTATAATGCAGATCATGCCTCTCTGAGGGACTTTATGAAGGCTTTGTTACACTTGTGACATGAAGTATTTGGCCATTAGACGTCCATAGACCACAAGAGTCATCTAGTCCAATCTCCTGCAATGTGGGGATCAAACCCACAACCCTGAAATTAAGCATCTCATGCTCTACCGACTGAGCTATATTCAGTGGCAAAGGAAAAGACACAGATAATTTAAATCCACATAGTTCCTCTTCACAGAAGTTACAAGAGTGGGGCCAAAAAAGACAGAAGTGGCCATCTAGTGGCAACCCATTTAGATCAGAAAAGGTTACTTCTAGGGTGGGTGAGGAGAGGGAACAAAGGAGTCGCAGTAGGTAGGTGGATCTTAAACCTTTTCCTAGACACCATTTGCCCACTCCAAATCCCACAGCAGTTTTCCTCACTTCCCAACCTTCAGGTTATTAAATGCACATATAATCATCTAAGTGTTGCTATAGAATGAGACCTCTTCTGTCACACACATTGACCCCATTTTGGGATTCTAATATATAAATGGACACAAGCATTCCATTTTGCTGACAGAGGAAGTGATTTTATTTGGGCGAGTAAAGCTAGTTTTGATCATATTTAACTTCAGACTTCGTTAATGCCTCTGATAATTCAACAAGCTCTCTGAGGTATGATTTCACCTTTCCTGTCTCTGTTAAGGGTGGTCTACAAAACATGAAACAGACTATAAATTCCATCCCAAGCAATTTACTGAATTCATGATGTTTCTGTCACATTTTATATACAAAATACTACACCGCTAATTTTAAAAATTAAATCCTTTTATTTATTCCAGAGTAATAGATGCATATACATTCAAGTATAAAACCGTGAAGCCATGAAACTACCAGCGTCATGATGACTAGATTTGGCTTTAAGATGTTTCAATGAAAGTAATGTGGTGATAATGTGAACAACTGAGACAATCACCGCACATGCAAAGATGACAGCTTAATGAATAGGCGGTTGGCGCGGAGGTGGCAGTTCCAGCAGTAGAGAAACATAAAAGATCAAGTGTGTCTGGTGAAGAATCAAAAGGAGGCAGCATGGCGCATGGCGCCGCGGAGCTCCTGAGGGCGGCCAGTGTTGCTTGTGCTGCCTGGCCGGCTTCCAAGTCGCTGGGACCGCCGCCACCACCACCGCTGTCATGTGGGTGCCGGGGGCACCCGCATCTGGAGCTCCTGGGCCGGAGGGACCCAGGAGTGAGCACGTAGGGGGAAAGGAGAAGTCCTGACCCTGCTGCCCCGCCATTGCGCTGCCGCCGCCAAGGGAAAGGAGGAGAGGTAGGAGGGCAGACGGAGGCCGCGAGGAAACATGCGGCTGAACCCAGGCCCAGCCTGAGCCCACCTCCCCGACGGCTAGCGGGCTGCATTTTAAGCCACTAATGTGAACATACCCAAAGTGTGAATATGTAAGCTGAGCTCCCAGAGAGAAGATTGTGCTCCTGCTCTGCTGCAGTGCTTTGCAAAGTCAGTGTGTTGCCCACACCCGGCCTCACGGTTTGTCCTGCTCCAGACAAACCACGTTATATCCAAGGTTTTTCTTGGGTTAATATTTCTGACAAACCATGAGCCCGGGTTTGTGTGATGTGCTTAACTCACAGCAGCAGATGAACAGGAGAACCGGGGAATGAACTAAGCAGCCACAATCCCCTTGCATTTGTACTCAGCTCATAGTATTGTGGAAAAGTATGGGCAATTTCATGGCCAAAGACATTCCTATGTATGGCAAACAAATCATTCTGAGATCATATGGTAAAAATGCAGTGCACTCCTTTGTTGATACATCTTAACTGGAGAATCCAGACCGTTAGTTTTTTGGAATACAGCCTTCTATCTGGACTTCAGCTGGCCAGCCTTTATATCGATTCTTTTTCGCATCAGAGTGGTTGATCTGTTTAAAAGAAACGTATAAATAGCAATTCAGTTTATGGCTTCAAAATAATGTAATTGTGAAAGTCTATCTATTATTGCCATAACAAGAGAAAATAGTGTGGCTTCCAATCAGCCACAAGGGGGGGGGGCACTTTGGAATGGGGAAGAGCTGCAGCTCATGTTCCTTGCATTCCGAAGGTCCCAGATTCAATTCCTGGCATCTCCAGTTAAGGCTGGGAATAACTCTTGTCTGGAACCATAGACAGCAACTACCAGTCAGTGTGGACAATACTGAGCTAGATGGACCAATGATCTGAGTCAGCATAGGGCAGCTTCCTACGTTCCAAAATACACAATGGAAGCAACCCACCCCTTTTATCACTAAGCTTATGGAGAAAAGAAAACGCTAAAGCCGATTTATCTAGATCAGTTCATGTGAACCACATAGTTTTTGGCTCCATCAAAAGGGCTTGGGAGTGTGCTGCAAAGTGGGATAGCTTTGGCAAAGGTATTTGCCAAACGGGGGACCCACAGTTGAGATCATGTTTTAGCACAACCCCTTTCCACTTCTGACTGAGAATATTCAGGCAAAAAACTAGGTATTATATGTTTGGGTATCGTCAGAAAGGACAGCCCCATGTCCAGTTCATAGCATTCCTCTATAATGTCTACTACAATGTATCTGTATTTTGACATTACAGTCGTACCTTGGAAGTCGAACGGTGTCCGTTCCGGAAGTCCGTTCAACTTCCGAAATGTTCGGAAACCAAGGCACAGTTTCCGATTGGTTTCCGATTGCACAGGTGTGCTGGAAACAATAGCGGAAGCCATGCTGGACATTCGGCTTCCAAAAAACAGACCAGAACACTCACTTCTGGTTTTCGATCAGGAGCCAGAATGTTCGACTCCCAAGGTGTTCAGGAGCCAAGGTACGACTGTACATTCAAAAAATGGAGAGAGACCAGGAAGGAAAGAAAAGTCAGTGGGCAGCCTGGATACCGCTAGCTACCTTATATTATCCTGGGGCAAATATCTAAACAGGAGCACTCCTGCTAAGGGGCATCTTTGATATAAGCATCTGTTTGACAGGAGTCAGGATTGAAAACACTTCCAGCTTCCTCCTCCTTTAAAATTAAGGAGCCTCTGGAGTAGAGCAGAGAGGAGCTGACACTAGAGTAAACTTTTGAGTATGTGATACATTTGGGGGGTGTATAGGCCATGATACCTAGCCAGAGCTTTTTAAGGACATGCAGGATGGAAATAGTAAAGCAACTGAAACGAATTTAGAAAGTGAATTAATAAACATTCTCAGGGCGTTTTTGTTTTTTTTTAAAAAAACTAAATCAAATATTGACTGTAATTGCCTATTAATTCAAAGAACCACCTCCTAATAAGGGAATATGGAGCTTAATCTTGGACTTTAAGAGTTAATGTTTTGGTAGGTTTCTTTTTTTTTGCAACATCTTAATTCTATTTTGTTTCTGCAGCAAGACATACTAAGTAGCAGAAAGAAATCAGACAATTAAGTGGTATATGGTAAAGATGCTAAATAATAAGGCCCTGTTCTGATTTTAAGAAGAAGAAGAGGAGTTTGGATTTGATATCCCGCTTTATCACTACCCGAAGGAGTCTCAAAGCGGCTAACATTCTCCTTTCCCTTCCTCCCCCACAACAAAGACTCTGTGAGGTGAGTGGGGCTGAGAGACTTCAGAGAAGTGTGACTGGCCCAAGGTCACCCAGCAGCTGCATGTGGAGGAGTGGAGACGCGAACCCGGTTCCCCAGATTATGAGACTACCGCTCTTAACCACTACACCACACTGGCTCTCTGTTACAAAAGTGGACGGTAATATACTCTCATAATATTAGTTAAGTTACTGTGTGCAGAGGAGGGTGACCCTATGATAAAGTGTCTGGAAACCAAGCCTTATGAGGAACGGTTGAGGGAGTTGGGCATATTTAGCCTGATAAAAAGAAGAGACTGAGAGGGGATACGGTGAGCTATTTTCAAATACCTTAAGGGCTGTCACATGGAAGATGAAGCAAGGTTGTTTTCTCCTGCTCCAGAGAGGATGACTCAGACCAATGTAGTCAAGTTACAAGAAAGGAGATACCAGCTAAACATCAGGAAGAACTTTCTGACAGTAAAAGCTGTTTGACAGGAGAACAGAATCCCTCAAAAGCTGGTGGACTCTCCTTCATTGGAGATTTTTAAGCAGAGGTCGGAGGGGCCATCTTTCAGGGATGCTTTAGTTGAGATTACCTAATTGGAGGGGGTTGTACTAGATGACCCAACTCTCTAATTCTACGGTTCCATTACTGTAAGTTAGCCAATATGGATAGCTTTTATTTCATTTGTTTGGATGTCCATCGTAGAACATAGCTAGACTACATGAAACACATCAGTATTTAAAGTTCTGCGGTTCTAGCAAGTGTTATCTACATCCATATACATTTTTGAGTCTCTTAATTTACACAAGTCTTACCATTTCCCTTTGTGTGCCGGCTGGCAGTTCAAAACCTTTTGCTGCTATAAAGGCCCAGCTTGACCTGAATTTCAAATTCCTTATTTCTTTACTTCCTAGATCTGCTATTGCCTTTTTCGCATCCTCCATTAACCTATGTGAGAGAGAAAGGATTAATCCGAATTTTGTACCTTTGACAACTCATGTTTGCTAAAAGCTAAAGTCTGAATAGGATAGGATAGATTTCTTCCGATATTCTTATTCTTCAGATTTAATTTCTTCCTAAAATGTTTTCTTTAGCACTTAGAAATAAAGAGCATTAATAGCACAATCCTAAGCATGTCTACTCAGAAAAAGATCCCACTGAATTAAATGGATTCATTTCCATGCATCACCTTATCACCTGCTTGCAACACTACCACTCTTATTTATTCTGTTAAAGCCACCTTAAAATACATAATAACATGAACAAGTTGTTGGCAATCGCTTAGGAACAAAGGATCCAAAAAAGCCAGCATCAGGTATCAAGTTTCTGCATCAGAGAAATATTGTGTTCCTGTTTTAAAATTATGCAAACGGATAAAACTGATGATTGCACAAGTATATCTAGTGCTTTTTTTCTGGGGGGAAAGGAGGGGGTACTCAATATGAAGTAAGTTTGTTTGTTTATTTAGGGCCCAGTTGCACTACCACACTCACACACACGAGGCAGTGGCTAAATGTAAGATGTGATTACGTAATAAACTCAAGCAGACAATGATCTGGATTACAAATGGCCACAACTTTAGTGATTAGAGATACAGGTGGATTTTTGGCTCAGGCATTGAGTGTATATCATTCCAGCCCCAACCCCTGAACAAAAAAAATAATTATTTAATTCAAAAAAAGATAAAGGAACTCAGTTCCCCTATGTTCCTGCTCCACCCCACCCCCCGAATATATATCAGTCACATCAGTCATGATGCTACCAGGTGACACTTTAGAAGTCTAAGTGAAGTTTAGAAGTTAATTACAGTCGTACCTTAGCTCCCAAACACTGTGGGAATTGGATGTACCAGCTCCCGAACAATCAAAAACCAAAAGTGATTGTTCTGGTTTTCTAATGTTCTTTTGGAAGCCAAATGTCTGACAGGGCTTCCACAGTTCCCAATTGGCTGCAGGAGCTTCCTGCAGCCAATCAGAAGCCATGCTTTTGAAGTCGAACGTTTCGGAAGTTGAACAGACTTCCGGAACGGATTCTGTTTGACTTCTAAGGTAAGACTGTATCTGGATCATAAAGAAATCTTTGAGTTCTTATGTTACAATGCCCCAAGATACCCTCTGTCTCAGTGTATTTTTTAACCTGTTGTTTGTTGTGGTGCTATATAATTAAAAATAAAAGAAAAATAAATATTAAAAAATAAATTTAGAATTTTAAACAACTGCTTGAGGAAATGAGTTTTGAAGCCAATATTTAACACATTCCTCAAAATATGACATGAACACCAGACTGTGGCCTCCAAGGGGTCCATGTATGTATACTGTATAGGAAAATTCAAGTGTATTTGGTAAGATGGGAGATAAAATTTATCATACCACCACATATTTTGCTACCTTATTTCTCAAGTCTGCAAAGTGAAACCACTAGCTATGTTAAAAACAGGGCCATAAATCTGTTTGCTTACCTTGAGCTTCCATCATCATAGGTCACCATCAGGAGCAGAGATTTCTGGGGTGCTTTTTGGACAAAATCAGCCAGTGGTCTGGAGAATGCTGTTAATGGCAGTGGGGAGAGAAACCTACATAAATGTGCTATTTCCCCCTCAAACATTGTATTCTTGCTCTTTTCGGACAAGGCAGGACCCAAGAAAACTTTGAGTGAAGTTTCACTCGTGGGTAGAACAGGGTGGTCTCAGTTCCAGCAAACTGGAAGAGGGATTCTCCCTTCCCCTGACATCCCTTCCCCCCAAAACTCTTGCCTTCCAACTCAATGTCTCTCTTCCACTGAAGGAAAAGGAGCAATATAGAGAAAGTGCTTGGGATGGGAGCCTCAGTAAAGGCTGAGTTGTATGTCCATGATCCAAACAATCTGCTGTAGACACGCTCTACTCTCTGATATTGCATAAGTGTCATAACTGCATGAGGATTTTTGGCAGACGCTTTTATAACAATATTGAACATAGACATGCCTCTTACCTCCTTGCCACATGTCAAAAGATTTTGCATCAACAAGCTTCCCAGTGTTATCTGTAAGGAAGAGAATGCATTAAAAAAAATGAAAGAAAACAATACAGAAAAAATGTTTCCAAAATCTCCCAAACAAAAATGTTTAGTTTAGAATGAAGAGGGCAATAAGCACACATCATGCGCCATGTATGCAGGTCTGTGCATCTTTGTGTAGGCAAGGTGGGCACCTATGGCCTTTGAGTCAATCCAGGCCCACCTGTGGGTCTAATTTGGTCCATGAGGCCTTTCTCCCCAAACCAATCAGATGGTGCCACTGATGATGTTCAGCTGATGTGTGGGACCTTCTTGGAAAGTCCACCCTGCGTTGATCCCTCCAACCTTCCCAAAGGATCAGCATGGGGAAGGCTTTACCAAACAAACGGTCTGTTTGCTTTTATTGGAGTTTTGTTCTCTTCACTGCTGCAAGAAAGCACTGTCCCTGACACTGGAGCTTATGTCTACTTTAGACATCAGCTCTGACAAAAACTGCTCTGTCACACAGCAGTGAGGAAAGAGGCACTTTTGTTGTTGCTCAGGTCCATTCTTCAGTGCACAGGTGTGATATAGCGGGGACTGACTTAAAGCACACACCCTTTGCAGCAGTCTTCCGTTCCCGTCCCTCCTGCTTAAAATGTTTTCATTGAAAGATTTCCATAGATAAGAAAGGTACACACAGCGTCTTTGTTTTCAGTTTATAGAGTCTTTTCTACAGGTCAGTTACATTTTGTGTGAGACACTGCTATCATACACATTGTGATCTTGGGAGAGAGAGAGAGATTGTTCCAGCTGTGATCTTTAAAAGGGTGGAAGAAAGTGCTGCAAAGAGTGCTCAGTCCCTGCTCTCCCATGCTGAAACGGGATCATGGAGAATACAAGGGATTTCTACAGGTGTGTGTGGGGGGGAGGGGGAGACAATCCACCTGACAATCATGTGACATCGAAGTGACATGAGACTGACAAATGGATTGTACCACCCACGTGCTAAAGTTGGTCGGTGGGGTGAGGCCAGATAAAGATCCCAGACCCAAAAATAAATAAATCCCTGCTCCTGGTATAGGTAAAGGTCCCCTGACCATTAGGTCCAGTCGTGACCGGCTCTGGGGTTGCGGCGCTGATCTTGCTTTATTGGCTGAGGGAGCTGGCGTACAGCTTCTGGGTCATGTGGCCAGCATGACTAAGCCGCTTCTGGTGAACCATAGCAGCGCACGGAAATGCCATTTACCTTCCCACCGGAGCGGTACCTATTTATCTCCTTGCACTTTGATGTGCTTTCGAACTGCTAGGTTGGCAGAAGCAGGGACCGAGCAACAGGAGCTCACCCTGTCGCAGGGATTCGAACCGCCGACCTTCTGATCGGCAAGTTCTAGGTTCTGTGGTTTAACCCACAGTGCCACTTGCGTCCCGCTCCTTGTATAGACCACTGCAAAAGCTGGCAGGGAAGATATCAAAAATAAACAAATTTCAGTTACACTGCTAAGTTTCTATCTAAGGAAACACCTAATCTATAATGATATAAATCCTAAGATCCAAACAAAAAGTTAAAGTCCAGTTGGTAAAGCATGAGACTCTTTATCTCAGGGTAGTGGGTTCGAGGCCGATGTTGGAAGAAAGATTCCTGCATCGCAGGGGGTTGGACACGAGATGATCCCTGTGGTCCACTCCAACTCTACAATTCTATGATTCTGTGAATCCACGGCTCCTTATAAAACTCACTGAATTACAAGTTGTGTTGTGTGCAAAAGGAAGAGCACTCAGGAAAATCTATGATAAGCACTATAAATGAGACAAAGCAGGTGAGGTATCACTGTTGTAAATTATACATTTTATAATGGCCACTAAAGTCTTTAAAGAGCACTTTTAATGAGTGCTCAAACACTTTCAAGACAGTGGCTCAGCAATCCTTATGGCAATCATGGCAGACAGGCCAAGGCAAGGCCACCAGGGTGAGTTAATGGCAGAGACGAGATTCCCAGTGTTGCTTTCTTGGTTCACAGTCTCATAGCCACTTTGACATAGCATTTTTATTTCTTTAAAAAAGCACATACAGGATTGTGTCTTTTTACTCACAGTCTACAATGGCAACATTTATTCCTCTTCCAACATTTTTACTTTCTTTGCTCATAAGTCTGAAATGGAAACACAAAGTGTTTATCTGGGAAATATGGCAGACAGGAGGTGCTTTCCTGTGGTATTTAATAATGAGATAACAGTAGAGGGTGATGTTAAACTCTGTCCCCACTCTGTCAGGACTTTGAAGCACAGTGTGGGGCTTTTTGAAAGCCCTTTTGCAAACAGCCCCACACTGCTCTTTAAATCAGCCCACTCACTGTCCTTTGTTTGCAATAAGGCTTTCTAACAGTTCCATGCTGCTTTTTGAAACTTCTGTTGAAACACTGCTAAAATGGATACCCTACCCCCCCTCATTTTAACAGTGGTTTCAATGGAAGCTGCTTTCCCCTGCTGAAACAAGGTGTACAGTACTTGCAATACCCATGAAGGACATTGGGCATGCATCTAGCTTCAGCAAAGGAACCATTAAAAGCTCACTTTAAGCTCCCAGTGGTTTCCTTGAAATTACTTCCCTCACCTTCTGCCATGTTTCACATCAGGTGTAGGGTGGGCAGTCTATTTAGAAGCAAGTCTCACCTTTTTCAATAGAACTTACTCCTACCTTAAGCGTGTTTAGGATTGTAGCATCAATGCACTAATGGAAAACAACAACCCACTTTTGTGACAAAACAACACCATTAGCCATTTAATCAGTGGAACACTTGAATAAGTTGAGTGAACCAACTTTAAACCAATTTCACTCTCATTGCATCCTTTTCTATGGGAACTGTAGCTTTATTCCTAGCTGGATAAATGGGTACAGTATTTGCAAGCGTCCATTTGCTAGAATTTTAGTCTGTTTCTCAAAAGTTTTTTTTTTAAACTGTTTATAAATATCTTGCGTGTAAATTGCCTTGAGATGTTGGTTTTGAAGACAATTTAAATATTGTAATAAAAATAGTGCGAAGGTTCCGAAAATCATGTCCACAGGAAGCTGCCTTGTACAGAATGAGACCACTGCCCCATGTAGTCCATGACTGTCTATATATTAATTCCCCAAAGGCCCAAGTCAAGGTGGTTGGGGAGTTTGGTACAGTTCCCCCAAAAGGGCCCTCTTTCCCCCCAAAAGGAATGCATGAAATTTAAGTAAGGAATGCCTTGAATTAAAAATATACTGTGTCTATACTTGTACACTGAAGCACCTACAGATGGAGAGGAAAGGCATGCAGCAGTTGGAGTGATTGTCTATGGCCCCTCCCTAGTTTTAATAGTGTTAAAACCTCCTACCTTCTCATACCACTACAACTACCACTGGAGGTCCAATGGACTCTGTTATAAATAAATGGCAAAGCTGGCCTTAAGTGTTGTTCAGTACTCACAGCTGATCTTCAAAACAGATCTTGGCGAGGGATTTCTGACCACCACCACTGAGTATGCGATAAGCATAGCTCCCAGGCGAACATGGAGACCAGTGGTCACATTTCAGTCTTTTCGGGAGTGGTGCTGAAAAGTACATTAGATAGGAAGGCCTTTGAACACTGGGCAACCATCATTCATAGTTGAAGCCCAACACAGAACTAAGCATGCTAATGTCCACTAAAATTATCAGTAATTGGTCTGACCATGTTTAACTCCACTTTGGATTGCGGCCAACATTTATTTTGTCATGTTGTAAATTATAACTGTTAAGTATAGCAGGTTTTTCTTCTTCATGTGACAAGTCATCTTAACCAGTGCTGATGTTAAACAATATAGTTTCCTCAAACCTGTGGCTGCTGCCAACCCAGATCTTTTATCTGATCACCCTCAATGTTTTGCAGTCAGTGAACTGGAACATGGGTGAGGAAAGACTGAGGTAAATGTTAAGGTCAGATGCTTCCTTTAATAATCAAGGAGATGTAGAGAGCAGATGTGGTGCAGCAATGATTGCATATTTCAGGTAGAGGCAAAGAACTATTCTTACAGTCTGAAGGGGTGGGATTTACTCTACTAAATAATCAGACCATTTTTACTTGGGTAGCACATGAGTCATTATTTTTTTTTACAAAACTTCTACTTAAGTAACCATGTGCCTTAGAATATTAAAATACATCCAGGAGAATGTGATCACATACCTTTAAGTTTTGGTTTCTCAGCAATGTTCTGAAGGTCGTCGAAAGCTGATGCTAAGGAGTTTTCAGGTATAATAGATGCCAATAAGGATCCAAAGTACCAGGCACAGACAGTTGCAAAGATAAACCCTCCTAACTTCATAAAATCTGAAAAAATTAACAAACATTTTCATGACAGTCGAGACAATCTATGTACATTCAGAAGGAAAAGTGGCAACTGCCAAGCTCACTGAGCCACAAAATATTGTTGCACGCCATCCCAATCGCCAGGCAGTGCGAGATTCCATGAGTTCCATGCACTTCACCAGAGTTTGTGTTTCCTTTGGAAATGAGGTACAGCGGAGGCTGTGACATATGGTTTATTCACACAAATATAAAACCTGAGTTCATATCATTAACGCCCCCAAAAGGTACTGTTTCTCCCATAGCCCCAGCTATGTTGATGATGGTTGCTGCAAGTGATTCCCAAACAGAGAAGATGCAAGTGTCTGAAACACGTCTAGCAAAACTGTCACATTGGGATAATCCTCTGGCCTCCCTGCTCCTTTATAGCAAACCTTCTACTACCCAAAACAGTTCTTCTGTTTACATATCTTAGTGCAGAAAGTATTGATCTGATGTGTAGAGAACTTTCCTATTCCACTTAATTCAAGAGGGTTCTGGAAGCTTCTCTGCGTGAAAGAAGCAAGCAGAAGGTTCATGATGTTTGTGTTATTCCTTCAGAGAAGCTAAGTACAGTTGGCTTAAACTGGTTCTCTTATCTCTTTTTGTCAAGGTCATGCTGACTATAAAAGTTTAAGTTAGGTCTGCTGCAACTGGATTTCTTATGGACAGTGCCAATCCTGAATGTATTGAATTTGTGACCATTATGCTCATCTGCCTTCAGTAGCAGTAAAGCTCTGCTGGATGAAATACAATTGTTGTTGTTGCTTAGTCGTTCAGTCGTGTCCGACTCTTCGTGACCCCATGGACCAGAGCACGCCAGGCACTCCTGTCTTCCACTGCCACCCGCAGTTTGGTCAGATTCATGTTTGTAGCTTTGAGAACACTGTCTAACCATCTCGTCCTCTGCCGTCCCCTTCTCCTTGTGCCCTCCATCTTTCCCAACATCAGGGTCTTTTCCAGTGAGTCTTCTCTTCTCACGAGGTGGCCAAAGTATTGGAGCCTCAGCTTCACGATCTGTCCTTCCAGTGAGCACTCAGGGCTGATTTCCTTAAGAATGGATGCGTTTGATCTTCTTGCAGTCCATGGGACTCTCAAGAGTCTCCTCCAGCACCATAATTCAAAAACGTCAATTGCCTCTGCTCTAATCCCATAAACCGTCATGATTTTACCCTGAAATGTAAGAGAGAAAACTTTTCACCCAGTGAACCAGGAAGTCCTATATACTGCATAGAATAAAAAACCTGAAGTGTTGGAAGGGACCCAAAGGATCATCTAGTCCAACACCCTGCAATGCCAAAATATGCACCTATATGGGGATCAAACCCATGGCATTGGTATTATCAGCACCGTGCTCTTACCAGCTGAGCTAAAATACTGTGTGGTGTCCACCTAAAGGCAGTTATGTTGGTCGAACAATGTCTGTTTGGAATTTGTTGTTGTTTAGTCGCTTAGTTGTGTCCGACTCTTCGTGACCCCATGGACCAGAGCACGCCAGGCACTCCTGTCTTCCACTGCCTCCAGCAGTTTGGTCAAACTCATGCTGGTAGCTTCGAGAACACTATCCAACCATCTCGTCCTCTGTCGTCCCCTTCTCCTTCTGCCCTCAATCTTTCCCAACATCAGGGTCTTTTCCAGGGAGTCTTCTCTTCTCATGAGGTGGCCAAAGTATTGGAGTCTCAGCTTCAGGATCTGTCCTTCCAGTGAGCACTCAGGGCTGATTTCCTTCAGAATGGATAGGTTTGATCTTCTTGCAGTCCATGGGACTCTCAAGAGTCTCCTCCAGCACCGTAATTCAAAAGCATCAATTCTTCGGCGATCAGCCTTCTTTATGGCCCAGCTGTTTGGAATACTTGCTCTTTTTTCTTCTTCATTACCTTGATTTCCTAGGACAGGGATGGGAACCTCAGATGCCAATCTAGGCCTCTTTTGTCCAGCCCTCCTCCCCAGGTCACACACCCTTTCCACAGTCATGGTTTGCACTCTGCTCAAGTGTACTTGCCTTTCTCAAATGGGTCTTTGAATTCTAATCATGTGCCTAGCTTGCCTAAATAGAGGATAGAGGGAGTTGTGGGGGTATATGTAGAAACCAGCCTATTATACAAAGGTAAAATGTACCATATATTCACTGCCCTGACCAGTTTTGCTCTGGCCCTACCCACCACTGGCATGTGGATTCCTCCTGGAAGAGAGCCCAGAAGGTAATGTGGCCTTCGGGCTAAAAAAGGTCCTCCACCCTTGCTATAGGACATAGTACATAGTCATTATGAATTTAGGCATTATGAATTTATATAGCTATCAAACTCCAGCCACAAATCATTATGGAAATATTTATTGCATATCTACAGCCTTCAAGCATTCCACACATTTTCTTAAATCGATTGTACAACACGCTACTCACGAAGTTACACAAGGAATTTAAGCCTTGCCAGCAAATATATTTGCCAGCCTAACTTTTCTTCATATTCACTTCTTTGGAGCACACATGCTATCACTATCACTGTCGGCTTAACAGTCCAGCTTCTACAGAGTAAATGTTAGCTCTCCACAAACCTAATTACAGTGGTACCTCCAGTTAAGAACTTAATTCGTTCTGGAGGTCCGTTCTTAACCTGAAACTGTTCTTAACCTGAGGTACCACTTTAGTTAATAGGGCCTGTAGCTGCCTCTGTGTCGCCGGAGCATGATTTCTGTTCTCATCCTGAAGCAAAGTTCTTAACCCGAGGTACTATTTCTGGGTTAGTGGAGTGTGTAACCTGAAGAGTCTGTAACCCGAGGTACCACTGTACATGCTAGGCATTTACTCATTATGGAGGGTTACAAAGAGCTCACTCATCACTTTCTTCTACCTTGTAATGTACACAACTATGAGACCCTCAAGGCACTACCAAAAAGCTAGCCAGCCAGATTCTCCCCCCCCCACTTGCAGCAATACGCCTTTGCAATGTAACTTACAAATATAAACAAGTCAATCCAAGAGTAATGTAAACATATACATTTTCAGAAGTGCAAGTTGTGAAAACTTGAAACTGTAGAAGTTCTTCAAGTCACTTACATTAAATAAAACTTTCTTGGCAGGCAGTACGGTTTTGGGTTTTTAAAAAGTAGCCCATAACTTTCTCACTGCTAGAGCACATAAAGCTACCAACTTTTCTACAATGGCCAGCAACCATCTAGTTCTGAAAACATATCATTGCCCTT
Organism: Podarcis tiliguerta; assembly: GCF_965153285.1. NCBI lineage: Eukaryota > Metazoa > Chordata > Lepidosauria > Squamata > Lacertidae > Podarcis > Podarcis tiliguerta. The sequence goes on along the minus strand of NC_139537.1, from coordinate 53,389,876 downwards.
CTAGGGAGTTCTGAAATGAAGGGAGCAATCTATCCCTAGATGAATTATAGAAATGCCAATGCAGGATATAGTGCACAATATTGTTCATCCATCCTGATTCATATATACAAAGACAGTGATTTGTTTGCTACATAGGGCATAAACACCCACCAACCACTAGTGGGGCTTTATGGAGCAGTATGGCCACATTCACAGAACGGATGCTCCCAGAAACAGCAGTGGGAGTGGGTGGGCTTGACAATCCGGCTCAATGTCAACGCACAACAGCTTAGACTGGCTCATGATCCAGCAGATTTCAGGCCAGCTCAGACTCTAAAAACAACAACCCAGAACTCTTCAGACAGGGTTCTTGATCAGGTGTCTTAAACCTTTTCATACCCAATACACGTTTAGAAACCCAAATATGCATTTGGGGACCATTTTTTAAGATAAGAAAGAACTAGAGTCAAACCCCTGCTCCTGCCCTCATAAGGGATTATGAATAAAGCAAATTCCTTTAATATCCCCACAAAAGCTCCTGGGCCTATTTGTCTGCGATATTGCAAGCTTATTTGCTTCCAGAGAAGCTCCTGTGCCTTCAAATTCTATCCACTTTGAAGGCAGGGGAACACAAAGCTTTGTTATACAGTAGTACCTCTGGTTATGTACTTAATTCGTTCCGGAGGTCCATTCTTAACCTGAAACTGTTCTTAACCTGAAGCACTACTTTAGCTAATGGGGCTTCCTGCTGCTGCCGTGCCGCCGCCAGAGCACAATTTCTGTTCTTATCCTGAAGCAAAGGTCTTAACCTGAGGTACTATTTCTGGGTTAGCGGAGTCTGTAACCTGAAGCATATGTAATCTGAAGTGTATGTAACCCAAGGTACCATCTATATAGAAAGGTTCAGGAGATAGACTGAAGCAGAGAGCACCCAATTACTCAGAAACAACAAAAAATTATTATTATTTAAAAGTGCTCAGAAACAATATTGCAGCTTGGGCACACCCCATGAAGGAAATAATAAATATTATTGCTTACAGGACGTTTTGTTCTGCAGTGCGTGGATAGCTGAAGGATTTAGGAGAGCTGACAACTCCCAAGTTGCACACAAAATGTTGCCAAGAGTAATTCAGGAAATAGAGCAATATAATGCACCCATACAATCTTGGTTCTGCAACATAGAAGGGAATTGCTATGGAATCATTAGCTAGACATTTGGCTCACAAATTGCAACACAGGCCGCCCCCCCAAGTTGATGGGCATTGCCATTCAAATAGTGTTTGCCACATCTTGCGATTATCTGGGGTGAGGCTTAACTGGGCCCCACAATATCTTATTCAGGTTGGCACCCCTGATGCACAATGTCCCTTAGGTTAAAACAGAGGTTCTCAACCTTTTAGCACATTAAACCTCTGCTTGAATAAACCTCTATAAATAAACCTAAGGGATATCATGCCAGTTCAAATAGAGCCCATGAGGAGTAGGTGGGGCCTCCCACATAGCTGTCAGGTTCCTGACACCCAGTTGCAGACTGGAGGGGGAGGAATCCTTCTGTGTTGGGGAGGTTAATTTCTAAACGTGACGGGGACAGGGCTTCTTCCCCCTCATACCCCGCCTTGCCCAGTCCCTGATGAGCCGCGACCGCTCAACAGCGAGGGGAAAGCACTCTGTGCGTGCCCAGAGGTGCGCATTTTAAGCACCCTAACGCTGCAAATAAGTTTGGGTTCCCGGGAGCAGATGGGTCGAGTCTCGTCGTTAAGAAAGCGCTGCAGCAACCGCGGAAGTTTGCGCAGCCTCTGACAAGGAAACAGGTCGATTAGAAATAACGAAAAGGCCAGAAAAGGTCGGGGTGGGGGGAGAAACCTTTGAGCTACTCACTGTTGCAGGCCGCCCGCACCATTATCTCCCCTTCTTGCTGTCCCAGGTGGCGGACGAGGAAAGCCGCGGCGCTCCTCGCCCTCTTGCCCTCAGCGCCGGGCGCTTCCCGGTTCACGCCCCAGCCAGCCCGCTCGCAGCAGCCGCCGCCGCACTCCTCCGACAGGGGGCAAAGCCGGGAGGCTTCTCTCGCGGGGAAGGAGCCGTCGGAAACCGGTGCCACCAGCCGAGCGCGGCCTCGTCAAGCGGCCGACGGTTGCGCCGCCGCCGCCACCTCTACCCTCGCCCGCAAAACGGGCTTTTGGAATAAACTTCGCGAGCGCCTCACGGGGAAAGGAGTTCCGCTGTGCTCGGCGGGGCCGGGCTCCCATTGCCGCCCAGGAGAGTCCAGCCCAGGCTCGTCTACTCGGGCGTAAGCCCCACCGAGTTGCATTGGAACTGGCTCCCGCCGCCGCGAAGGGTGTTTTGAGGAGCTTGACGCAGAAGGCTTCGCCCAGGGGCTTGCAAAATGCAGAGCATACGGGGGCCAAAAAATTTAAAGGGGAAAAAAACTGGATGTACATTTCCAAAATATAAAATAAAAAACAAATATAATAAAACCTACATACAGCAACAGTGTTTTGTGTTGTGTAGGCTCCTGTTTGTTATGTGCAAATGGCTTTCGACAACTATTAGGTCCATAAATTACCACATAACACAATTCAGCACAAGAAACAGCGACTATTTGTTGTTGACAAAGGACAGCTGGACATAAAAAGGGCTCCATTAGCTTCAGTAGCTTAAGGCTTCATCAAACTTAAATCCGGCCCTGTACGTGGCATAAGAAAAGTTAGTAAAAGTACAAAATATTAAAACAGAAATCCACATGATGACATATAATAAGCAGCAGCGAGGATATAGCATGCCACCAACAGGCAGCAAAATTGTCTCCACCCATCAAATGGCGGGGAGAGGAAACAACATCCTTCAGGTGCCTCACAGGGCAGCGGGGGCCACGGCTGAAAAGGCCCTCTAGCTTATTCCCACCCTCCATAGCTCCCTCTGAGGGGCAGCAGGAAGAGGTGAAGGTCTAAGGATAGTTCATATCAAGAGAGGTGCTATAAAATATATTAACCCCCACCCCTAAACAAACAAAAGTTATGAATTGCGGAGGGGGGGTGCACGCTTCCCATAATACACTTTCTGTATGCGATGGAACAGGCTCCGGTCCACAAAAGGGCACACCTAGCCACAGTAAGCCATGCTCTGGTTGTGTCCAGACGAGTCTTCAGTGAGGTACCCTACATGTCTCTACAGACAGCCTGGAAACTGGTTCAAAATGCAGCTGCCAGAGTCCTGATGAGTATACAGTTGTCAGCTTCTAAAACAGAGCTTGCTTAACAGACTCTGTGAAAGGATTCTGTGGAACTGTAACAACCTTTCATGCATGAACTGATTAGAAAATGATCTGATCCACTGGGTCTTCTGCTTTATGAGCTGAACTTTATGAGTTACTTCCGCTGAAATTTATGATTTGATACATGAATAGTACACCTTATTTATCTAAGAACATAGCCGGTTACGTCTCTTGTGTTTACTGAGTTGTGTCATTTTAGGCAGCTTAAGCTTGCAATGGGGACTTCCAATTCATTTGGAAGATTGTATAAGAGTGCCACCTTGTGAATGATACAGTGCATTTTACTTTTAGATCATCTGAACTAATACAGACATTTTTAAATTTAGCAACTAGTGTGCTACCCAACCTGCAGCTGTTATATGTGTGGGTGTTCCATATAGTTAATGAATTGAATGGTTTTGTATGAATATTTTATTATAATGTATGTTTTAAAATATGCTGTAAGTCACTGCAATACTTCTGTATAACATAAACATCCAATTATTATTATGATTTTTAAAAATGCTGCTTAAGACCAGAATTAAGGCTCTCTTGAATTTGTTCACGCACCACAAAGCTTTTGTAAATTATGCTTTCTTATAACTTTCTTATGTACCTACGCTTTTCCTTGGTCTTTCAGGCACATATCCAGATGGATATCACATCATATTGGTCCTTTATTGCCTTATGAAGCATCTGAGTCTTACTGCATGACTAGAGTAAATTTTCCTGCAGGTTGATCAGTATCTGTTGCTTACATCAGTAGTTGGCAGAATGAGTTTAAACAGCAGAAATGAGTTTATTCCCCTTTTGATTTTTTAATTGTACAAAAGATAGGAAATAACGTCCATGTTTATGATGCATAACATTCCCCCATTCTTTTCTTCCTCTGTATGTGAAATCAAATTATAGCTAGTATTCCTTGCTGCATTTTTCAGTCCAGCTTGCTGTATTCTTGAGCTATATAAATATTTATATTTTGCCCTTGGGTCAAATTTGCCTTCATTTATACTTAACAAAGTGCTGTAGAAAGGAATTAAATTAAGTGTCATAGACTTCAGCAAGGCTAGGGTTTCACCCAGTGACCTATTCTATGCTTACTTTATAACTACAATTTGTTTTCAAATTGGTACCAGTTCCAGGAGTTTCAGAATTCTTTCACTCATTATTCTCTTTGCATCACTGCCTGTGACCTGTGCTCCTCCAACGCCTATCACCCTATGTGAAGGCAGAGCTTCTCATTCCAAAGACACTGCCTATTTCCATGTTCTTCCCTCCATTTCCTCACTATGCTGTTACCTGCCTATGCTGCCTATGTAATGGCATTATGAACACTGATGACATGGCATAAACATAAAGAGCCTTAAGCGTACACACAAACACACACACAAGAGGTTAAATTAGTTTATTAATTTAAATCAGCAGGAAATATTTCCACATACGGTACATCTGTGAACAGAAAAGCTTGGAAGTACAAAAATTATGAACAGGTAAAAAAATCTAGTAGTGACTGACAAGTTTTCTAGCATCTCATATTAAAAAAGTGTTAGTAATGCAAGATTTTGGCCCGTTGTAGTTTATTTTCAAGCTACAGTGCCTAAAAGTGTTTTAAGCACTGTTTTAAGAGATGGAAGGATGAGACAACTCCTGCCTTCAGGCTCACAATCTAATAGACATGATACAAAAGGAACGGAGGAGGGAATGGGGAAGCCAGCAAGTTTTAAGCAGCAGTTCTTAAAATGACATGATCTCAGCAGGACCATCTGATCTGGACAGGTGGGGTTCCCTGTATTTGGCATGCATGCACAACCCAGTAGCCCTTAGCTAGTCTCCTGGTGGACAGCAGAGGCCAGATTGTGCTTTCTTTCAACTGCATCCCCAGAGCAACAGATTTTAATTGGTCTGAAAGTTAGAGGTGTATCAGGATTTTTAAAAAAAGATACAGTGATACCTCGGTTTAAGAACAGTCCTGTTTACAAACGATTCAGTTTACGAACTCCACAAAACCAGAAGTTGTGTTCCGATTTATGAACAAACGGAAACCGAACAGTGGAAGGGCACCAGCAGTGGGAGGCCTCATTAGGGAAAGTGCACCTCGGTTTAAGAACGGATTCGGTTTAAGAACGGACTTCAGGAATGGATTAAGTTTGTAAACTGAGGTACCACAGTATTCAGTAAGCTAAGCAACTGTACCAATTTACAGAGTTTTAGAAGCTCAGCTTGTATTACCAAAATATACAGTTCACACATTGTTGGCTAATCCTCTTTCCTAACCTCTTAATGATTTGCTTGGTGCCTTTCAGTGGGGCCGCCTTCCTCTGCAGTACTTAAGGAAGATTATTACTACAAATCCATTGGTTTAACCCTCCATTAACAACAACAAAAAAGGCAAAACATACAGTGCTGTTCTCACCAGCAAACTAACACATTGCAGGATTATTGTGGTTTCAACAATTACTACTTGGGGGTTATCAGATTATTAACAAGATGGCTCCTTTCCCTGATCTCATATCTTTAGGTGTTTCAGTTTAACACAATCCTGCATTTCCCCCCATTAACCCAAACTGAGCAAAAGTTTAGTAGAATAATTTGTGGCTCAGCAGGAAGCCTGTATAGACGTAGGCTATATGGCCATCAGGCTGACATGCCACACCTGTTTCGGTTGAGTTCTCTCTTTTCTAGCTAATCTGGTGGCCACTTACACATTGCCAAAAATGAGGAAATGCACCTCCCAAAATAAAAAGGCAAAAGATTTGAATAAAATTTGCACATGCTAACATATGTACAGATGCATATTTAGAAATAATTAATGTAATAGAAATAAAACACATTTCACCACTGTGGGGAAGACTCTGTCCCAAGTGTTCTGTGTTCCTGCCTGCTCAGTCTGATACTGTCCAGGTGCAGTCAACGCCAAGGCCCCTTCTCTCCCTTATTGTTAATCATCTTCAAAACTAAACAGCCCTTCACATAGAGGACTGGCCTCTATAAAGAACACAAGGACACCCTAGTATCAAAACAAATCAGACACCTCCTTACCGTTTCAAAACTCTTAAACCGTGGCAGACTATGTTAGGACTCCTGTCCTGACGTGCTACATTTTTATGCTCAGGAGGCTGCACAAACACACGAAAGTCCTGCGTGTCAGGATTAGTTTTCTTTTTAATTTCAATCATTCAGCACACACACCCGGCATGGTTAGCAAAAGATTGATAATAATGCAAAGTACTCAGATTACAAGGAAGATTTGCCCATGGATAGGAGTCCATGGAAGACAGAAATAGTAACCAATTGCTTAAAGCACTTCCCCTATAACACACTACTCAGGCCCAACGTTTTCTTATTGGCAAAAGATATTAAGGCTGCTTACTAGGTTATGAACACCTATAGTGTGCCTATCTGAGGGTCTAACGCAGTGAGTGCGGCTTGCTTCTCTGAAATGTACTTCAAATTGTACGTAATCATAAGAACACGATAACAGTACAATATTTAGACAAGTTTAAATCAGTTAATAGAATTGCAAATTCTATGGTTCCAATTTCATTCTTCTATAGGGAAGATGTACTTCAATACAACAATCCATTCATAACATCTTTAGTAAAATAAGATGAATGCAGTAAGCACTTAAAATAATATTTGAAAGCTGTGATGATTCTCCATTTTGAAGATACTATTTTTTCATTGGAAAGCTTTCGTACAACGGCATGTCTCCTGAATGGCTCCATGAGACTCAAATACAATGTGGCATAATAGAAACTGAGATAATAATCCTTAACAAGAATAAGTATATAAACATTTAAAGTTGGTAGTAACAAGAAGTTAATATTTTGTCTTGTGTGTGTGTGTGTGTACGTACACACACAATATATATATATATATATCTATATATAGATATATATACAATTAAAAATAAACAAATCAAGCCATTTAGAGCAGCCTTCCCCAACCACCAAATGTTTTGGACTACAACCCCAAATGTCTCTGACCCACTGGCCATGCTGGTTGGAGTGGATGAGAGCTGCAGTCAAAAACATACAGAGTGCTGCAGATTAGGGAAGGCCGATTTCAATTTTAGAATCATTATGCACATATTCTATATTCCACCCCAATTTTAGTAGGCAGATTACCTCCTGTAATCTTACATGTGTGGAATCCAGTGTTGAGTGAGTGGACTTCTGCTTGCCCAGTGGAACTTCCCCTTCCCCTCCTTCCTTCCTGTACACTTCCGAAGTGAGGTTCTGTTGCACGCGTGAAAATCACACATGCACTGACAGTGTCAGGTACAATCCATGGCAATTTAGATGGGGAAATTTCTACATGGGGATCCTTCCTCCTTAGTATTATGTATTGAGATGCCTTCTTCTCTGCATAGCCAAATTTATTAATTAGTATTTGTATATTTATATTAAACCACTGTGTCAATGAGGTTGGTTGAATTTCCCAGACTTCAGTTTAATTTAAGTCTGACAATGTTGATGCACATTCACAATAATACCTCGCCACAGAAAACAACACACTTCACCTTTATTTTCAAATCTGGAGAATTCTTATAGAATATGGCTGAAAATAAATGCAAATGCTTTACACATCCCCTGACAATGTGCTAACACTGTGATTTCAAGGGAAAATATAGTCAGACTAATTAAAATTCACTTTTCAAAGTAACCAAGAGTTTTTTATGTTGTAGTTGTGTAGTTGGTTTCTGTGAAATGTAAAACATCCACTTCAGAAGATGGAATTAATCCACCCATTCCTAAATATGAAGAAGGAGGGAAAGCCTATCAGGAAAAAAGGTTGTGGAACAGAACCAGCCCAAGTTGAATTTCAAGTAGGTCCCAGAGAGGTAGGAGACTCTAGATAACATTATAGGCAGTCTTGATAGACATCAAGGAACAAACTTTTAAAAAATAAATAAATATGTAAAAATGATTAAGCCTCTGGGTATAGCTCAACACAGCAGAATATAATAGATGCTTTACATTATCTAAAATTACCAACATCGCAACCTCTTTCTAGAGTACAGCTACCACATTAAATAGGGAGGTTAAACCTCATGGCTGTCAGGAACTGCTGGAATCTCATGTGGTAAATCACTGAACTGCAGCTAGCAGCCTTCTCAGTGAAGAAACTTCTGGACTGACTCCACTCACCAAGGCTGGTCAGTGGATCCAGAGTATAAAAGGTGGGCCCTTCCTTGAACTACAAGGCATTTCTAAGCCATGGTGTGGGCCTGTCCTTTGGCCCCAGCTTGTTCATCAGTTGCTACACCTAGCTTGTTCCTCAATCCTGCCTTGCTTATCAGTTCTGACAACTGGTCCGTCTCATGGGTCTTGATTCTTGGCTCCCAAATAATCTCAAGAGTGCTGTCAGTTGCCCAGCACCAACTTTGACATATATTACATATATTTTACTTCCACCTCTTCTACTTTGGCACAAGCTTCCCATTCTAATACTACCAGAATCCAACATGCAAAATTCTAACATCATGATCTTTCAAGATAATGCCTTGTCAAACCTTGAATATGGGAACAATCCAAACAATGTACACGGGCAATTAATAGAGCAGCAGAAAAATGATCTAGCTTAAAATACATGCAGGTTCCAATATGCCTTCATTCTAGTAAGAAACATCATCTTGAGATGCAACAGGATTACTTCAACCAAGACAGATAAACTGCTGTCCAAGTTAGCATTTTATTATTTATTTTTTTGTAAAGGAGAAAGAGACAGGAATTGGAATATTTTTGTGGTGATCAATCGGAAGGCCAAATGGCAAGAATGTTATTTTTCTTTTTTCTTTTTAAAAAGCAATCCCTATTAACTGCTATTAACACATATTGCAGAAGTATAGTAACAAAATGTTTTGCACTGAGGTTCAGTTCACTGAGCACTGTATATTATAGGAAACACATGCTTATTTTTACTGCATTATATCTATTCTCTTTGCCAGTAAAGCCATTAAGGTGATCCAAGAAGTCAAACAGAGAGTTTCTTCCAACAGCATTCTCAGCAGTCTCACAAGATACAGCTGTTGCTGAACAAAAACATTGCAGAATGGAGGTGGCAGAAAACGGATATTTGAACGCTCGCCACAGCAAACCACTTGCATTTTTATTTTATTTTTTACAATGCACTTGCCCGGAAGTAGGTTCTAATCTTGCCTAATATGCTAATGTTGAAACTGTAATAAGTGTTTTTTAAGCAACCAAAGCAAAGCAAACCAAACCAAACCAAAGCAAACCAAACCAAACCAAACCAAACCAAACCACATGAGCACATATTTTTGCTGTCCCTTAGAGATACTGGCCAGCTGCAGATACTTCATGTGAGTATGCTGATCATGCACACTGTCTCAGAGAACAGATACAACCTTGTGCTTCAGTCTGAATCCTGTATTTCTACTAATATATCTTTATTATAAAAGTCAGGGGGGGGAATTAAATTTCACGGCAAATTGGGAGTAATGTTTACAGCAGGATGTAGCAGCTGAAGGTCAAGAACAGCAGTTTCTGGTGGAAAGCACATTTCCCATTTTTAAAACAATGTATATTATTGGGCAATCCCCCCCCCCATCCCAATCATTCCTCTTATTCTAAAAGTTTTCAATTTAGTTACAAGTTTCTTTAAAGAATTTTAACAACAGAAAAATGTAAGGGGGGTCACATGCAAAGCTGAGAGGTGCAACGTATTTCACAGTGCATTTTCTTAATGTGTTTCAGGTTAAAAATTGAACCTTGCCAGTGCTGCCACGGTTGCCTGAGCAACAGAACAATAAACTACTATAATATCTGCCACTGGACATCTCAGTTTAGAAAGATGGATGAAAGTTGTGCTATAAGCAAATGTCAGACAGCACCATCTTCATTAGCCATATTTGTGTGGCAAGGGATCCCACTATATATCACGAGTTCGTTTCTTATATTTTATTATTGCTTATGGTTTTTTTTCAAGTATTTCTATTTACAGTGTCCTAACCACCAATTCAAAATGAAATCATGAGTATTTAATAGGCACTGAAGTGAAATACTGCTGAGTGAAAATCTCCAGAAAATTTTTTCATTAAAAAGAAAACTTATAATGATGCTCAGATAATCTGCCAGCATGTTCCCCTGCTTCAGTATCAGCAAAGGGCTTATATACATGCTTCAAGGGTTTTAGGTATTCTTCACATAGACAATAGCTGACAACTTACCATGTGATGAAGAGATTCTATACACATGTGTGCACACACAACTAGTGTGTGTGTGAGTGTGACTTTAAAGAAAAAAGGGCTTGCTTTTGAATGTTACTTATAAACCAGAAAAATCAAATCGGAAGCAGGGGAGCAGAATAATTTACTTCCTCTAAACAGAAAGTTTTCTCTGACACGTGCCTTTCTGGTTTAAGAATAAAAGGCAAAACTGTACGATGGATTGGGTTTCAGAATGGCTTAACATTTTGAGCCATAATTTCCCCCACTTTGTAGAAAACTCCCATCGCACATGATATCCAGATCCATCATAGGAAAAACTATGGAAGGTAAAGAGTCTCATCCAAATGTATTTAGGGAACAGTATGGACATGAAATGGAAACCTTTGCAAAGCAAAGTTTCTGACTTGGCATCACTGGTGGGACAGCTTTAGTACCTGTGCACTAAAGCACTGTAAGCTTGTATGAAAAGCATCCATGAGGGGATTGATATGTGATGTGCAATGGAACCAGAAGAGGAAAATGTGAAGAGGAAAGCATACAGGCCACCAGTCTATATGACAAAAGCTGCTATTTTCCACATCCTTGCTTGGACATCAAAAATCCCATGTGAGTGATCAACCAAGCACATTGAAGATTTTAATAAGAGTGTGGTAATCACTGGGATGAGGGGGAAGAGATTGTGCTGTCTTTATCAGAATTAAAGCGTTTCCTAGCTTCTGTAGTACTGGATCATTAAGTACAGAGGAAATTGAAAATCAAATAGTAGAAACACTTTACTAATTTAATAAATCTCAAGTTTGACTCTCAACTAGAAAACTATGCAAAACCTATGAGTTTTGTTTTCAGTGCTTTTGGACAGATTCCTCCCTCTCTCTACAAGTCAAAAGACTTGAGAATGGACACAGCCTATTAATACAAGTATTTCAGCCTGCAGAAGCCTTTGGGAAGGGGGAAGACTGTCCTAAATGGGTTGTAGGAATGCTGCTGCCACATACTGATTTCAACACAGGCTGTCCTTAAGCTTGCCAGTACAAAGATACATGGGCAAAAGTTGGCATGGCCATAGATATTTCTGCACAGGTCCTAGAGCCTTACTCTTGCCACAGAGATATTAAAATGTTCATATTCATCACCTGGCCCACCTCCTAGCTCACTGTTCATTCATGAAAAAAACACCCCTTTGCCTTTCGCAGCTGTGGCCACAGCCAAATGGACCACTTTTCAACTGAAGATTCACCTTACATTGCATTGTTTTCATTTCAATTGCTAGGCATTAGAGACATACCCAAAAGGTGTAAAGAGAGGCACTTGCCCCTACAGCCCATCTGCTTTGCAGGATGCATGTACAAAGGCTTGAAGAACCCATTCAAAAATTAGCTATGCATGGATTCAGAACACAGGATGCTAATGTGGGTGGCAAAGTCAAATATTTTCAAATGCCATTAAGTGGAAAAAATATTGAAAGGACAGCTGAAAGGAAATTGAGTAGTTGTGTTGTATTCCCGTGGAATGAATCTTTTTCTATTTCAAGAACTTGCATCACACTTCTGAATGGCATCCTTGTATATTCGGAGGTAGTCTTGTTTTATACTAAGGCTGCACAATAGGTTTTGGTTTCAATGTTTTTCCCTACTTCATTTCTCCTGAGAGTTACAAAGAGAGATCCATTGAAAGTGCAAGATACTCTCCTTGGTCTGAAGGGGTGAGGGGATTATATTTAGTCTGTATTGCTAACCTCCTTTTCCACTGCCCACTGATGAAGGTTCACAATCAACCTACTGATTTTTTAAAAAAATATTTTAGAATAGGGATAATAAGAAAAACAGACATAAATAAAGCTTTTGGTTCATCATTATGATTTGGCATACAAAATTTGAATAACGGCTTACCAAACACATACAAACATTTTTTGTTTTTTTCATAGAGTGGGGTGGGGATGGGAAAAGAGAAGCCAATCTTTTTGGAACTATGGAATAAGTATTTAGCATTTTAAAAAATGTACTTATTGGCTGAGCTGCATGATTGTCAACTAGAAAAGCAGAGTAGCACTTGGAGTGATTATACAGTATATGTATTTGGTTCAAAAAATTGTTAGGAAAAAAAGCTTAGAAATTATGAGGCAGCAGAATTGGAGAACATCTTCTGGTGAAACAAGTTTGCAAGGAGTGAAGCCTGGACTTCTACCTTTGGTTGGAACAGCCTGTCCATAGTACTGCTAAGCAAAGTGCAAGTATTCCTTGAGCTTGGACCGAATTCTTCATTTCCATCGATGCCGTACTAAGGACGATTCATCATTTACAATGTCATTGTCAGAATAATGACGACGACAGCGAGCAGGCAGGAGCAGTAAGACAATGAGCACCAGAAGGACAAGTCCGCAGAAGCTCATCAGTGCATAGGACACAATCCACAACAACGGTTCATGGAGGGATATTGTGGACACACAGGTGCCTGCTACATCCGTAGTTTCAAAAGGACCTTCGATCCCAGAAACTGGAGAACCTCCAATTTCTAAAAGAGCACAAAGGAATGAGAGAGACATAAATATTTAAAAGGTTTACAGCTTTTAACTGTTATATGCATGGAAATATTTAGGGCTGGGTACACTAAACCATAGTTTGAAACTGCAAGAGTGAGTCCAGACAATTCTCAGGCTTGCAAGTTCTGAAGCATTCACTTCCATTTTAGATTAAACACAGCTTGCTGTATTTTCTGTTCATTGAAATAAGCTAACTTCAAACCATGGCTATGCTTGGATGATCATCTCTCTGCTTAATAAGCAAAGATGTGGAAAAGCTGTGTTACTCTACAAGCAGCCACTCACTCCTTCCTTTGTGAGGTGCAGCCATGAAGTCTCAGTTTGCTATTGTTTTTCTGTTAGTTTCTTGGTTCATATGTATCAATATTAAGCAAATTTAAAACCATTTAAGATCCTGGATGGTTTGGGATAATCCAAAAACCATCATTTCACAGTTCAGGAAACCACAATTCAGACTTCATGGGTTGCTTTCTGGATCATGGGATGTAGCTGAGTATAGGTGAATGAAGCTCATTCACATCTCATTTTATTAAGCCAAGCTATTGCTGTTTTGAGACAATCACAGTTTCCAGTTTGGCCTGTTTCAACAAACCATAGTTAAGATTAAACACAGTTTAATGTTCAAATGCAATGCTAGAATTTAGTTAATCTAAAGTGGAATTTGAAGCTTCTGATCTCCTTGTGGTTGTGCCAGAGGCAGTTGGAGGCAGGACTGCATAACCTCAACACTATCTGCAGCTAATCTTCGTAACACTAAACCATGGTTTAATATGGAGAGAGCAATCCAAACCTGCCCTTGTACTGGGCTGTAGGCTTGTTTTTAATTGACCAGAGATGTTCCTCCACTTAGCTCGCCCAGTTGAGCCAGCCTCCCAGCAACCACCCACAAGTGGGAGGCCTGTTGATGGTACTCCTGTCAGCAGAAAGCCCTACGATGGGACATTCCTAGGATGGGCAAGGTGTGGGAAAAAGCCAACCTGGGATCCGCTGGACCCAATTGCTGTGCAATTCTGAACTGAACCAGATCACTGTGCCAGCCTGGAGTTGATGAAGGGATCAGACCCACCCAATTACGCCCCCCCCCAATCTTCCACAGCTGCTGTTATGAGCAGGCAATCTGTGGACTCTTCTGCTGCTCCACAAAGCCCCGTGAGTGGGTAGGTTTAGGACTACATATGGTGATAACACTTAAAGTTCTCCATTAAATCCAAGCTAAAGGAAGTGTGCATACTGAAGAACAACCAGATAAATATATAAACAAAATCCAGCTACACATGAAATTAAGCTTTTCACTGTAGTTTATTTCCCATTTGGTCATACTACTCCCACATGAAAGTCACACGGAATACAAAATTTCATCTTAAAATAAAGTCAAAGTGAACATTCTGTTCTCCTTCTAGCAAAATGAATGATTTCAGGTCCCTGTTAACTCTCCTGTTCTTGTACATCAAAAGGTTTATATTCTATTTATTGGTTTCCTACTCACCTAACCTCTCCCCTGCCTAGTAATTTATCTGAAATGGGAAGATATTACAGACAGTTTAAGACTATCAAGTAATCTTATTAGAGCTGCAATAAGAGTATTAATAAAACTCTATATTCAAGTACTTCCAACATACATTTGGGCTTTTCATTTCCAAAAAGCATCTTATTTCAAAAGGGCAATCGCATTGATTCATATTTACTTTACTGAGAAATGTAACAGCATATTTGCTTTATTTAGAAATGTAACAGCAAAATTGCTTCTCATACTGCATGTCAGAAATTAATATTCCTTTCCAGAACAAGCCTGTACTAATCTGAGACCATCATGCACGTGTGTGTGATTCAGGTTCAGGTATAACCAAGAGGCCTAAGCTGGAATTCAAATAATTATTTTGGGGCTGAAGCCCAACAGGATTCCCACCCCCTTCTGAACAAGAAAGCTCCCTGCACCATGCTAAATTGCATTTGACAATTCCCTCAGTTTCCAAAGTAATTTGTAACAGGGAATAGGAATTGAAGAAAGGCGAGTCCATAGTTCCCCTGGGCACATGGGACTAGTTGTGTGGATACCAGCCCAGCTCACTTCTGAAGCTCCGCAGTGGCTTTTGGAAAATAATCTGAATGCCTATCCTACTTTACAAGATTGTTGTGAAGATTAAAACTGCAACCCACACAACAGCGCTAAAAAATAATTTGCAGATTCGCAAACAATGTTCGAAGTATTCAGACAAGGTTCTTTTATGTGATTTTTAAAAAGCAGATTGTTAAACTTATATTGTGAGATCTTTTGAGGAAGGGTGGTACACAAATCCAATAAATGAAAAAAATAAAATAAAAATAAAAGACTTCAGGTGCTACCTTAAATTGTTAAGTATATGCTATTCAGAAGTGGCCTCTTACCAGCACAAGTACTTAATGCAAAGCCCACTCTCTTCTGAGCTCTATCAAAGATGACATAGAATCCTTCCATCACTGTCGCGCCAATGACCAGGGCATTGGTAGAAGAGGAGATGCCAAAACGATAACAGCGTAAATTCTGACTGGTCTCAAAAGCAGGCTGAATATAAAGCTGTTATTTGGAAAGAAAAAAGGACAATTAAGGAGCAGCAATATACCTAAATTTAGAAGATTAGCAGATAAGATCTGGACACACAACAGCAGCCAAATTACAAAGGATGGGATAATGACTCCATTAACTATAGAAATGCTGGGTTTTAAGTTGCAGCTTGTCAAGAGCTCAAAGTGAATAAACCCTATTTACTTCTCACACAGAAATTTGTATACTTCTTTCCACCATTCCTCACCATCCACAATTGACTTCAGCTGGGTGTGTGTGCTCATGACAGCCTCTTGTGCCCTCATTCCTTCTGCAACTGCTACACAATAGCCCTGCAGTATTGCCAGTTAGGTATTATTATTCAGTGGATGCCGCTGCCACCGCCACTACCACCATCTTTTGGTAACCTACAGCCCCACAAACAGGAGTGAAAACTGGAGATCTTGAATTAATGGTTAAATCCTGGACCAGCACAATTCACTTCTCCAGTTAATTCCTTGCAAATTTGCTCAGTGTAAAGCCAGCTCCTCCCAGTCCTCTGCTTCTCCCTCAGAGTTGGGCATGTTCCTGGCTTTACCAACTCTGGTCTTAAGACTTCCAATAGTGTGAAATCCAAAGTGATCTAGGCAAGTGGAGATTCCCAAATTCTGAGGGTGGCCATCACACACTTGACTCCACTAGTCCAAATTGTGAAACTTTGTTAAAAATATATAAGGAAGAGGGCAACAAGGTTCAACCGTAATATTAAAAGCAAAAAAGAGTCCAATAACTCCAAAAGCAGACTACGCCAGTCCTGATTACAACAGCACAATTATCTCAGTCTACCTACAAGTGGACAGGAAGGGTGGTCAACTTCCTGGTGGTGTGGAAGATCTGGCCTGGATCCCTGACGGTTAGAGGGACCAAAGTGCCAAGAGCAGCTCAACTTTTAAAAGATCTGTCCCCTCACCTTGGAGGGAGTGACCTTCTGATCAATGAGAGCCAGAGTCAATTTTTCTGAAGTATGTCATATGTCCCAGGTAGGCGTTTTAAGCACCCTTTTGCATTTGGGATATACATGACAACCTGGCTTAGAGAAATGGTGGAACCAGGAGAACAGGGTCCTCTGTGACAAGCTTGCATTACACAAATCAACGGCAACAAAGTTACTGAAATAAGAAAAACAACTGCAATTTTGTGTAGGATACACT
Source organism: Podarcis tiliguerta (assembly GCF_965153285.1). Taxonomy (NCBI): domain Eukaryota; kingdom Metazoa; phylum Chordata; class Lepidosauria; order Squamata; family Lacertidae; genus Podarcis; species Podarcis tiliguerta. Next base: position 53,373,184 of record NC_139537.1, on the reverse strand, counting down.
CCAAATTAAAACTGATCCAGTCTCTCCCTAGCCATGTGCATGTATTTTCCTAAAATAGTGTTAACAATATATGGAAATAAGTTAGACTTCAGAATGCACAATGCCATCAAGGCAAAAACAGTTCCCTATGTTACTTGTCTGCTCATTAAAAGTTTAAGCCTGGAATTACAACTGAAGGCCATTTCAAAGTCACATTTGCTTCATTAAAGCTGCTTGAAAGTACGGGCAAGGAAACACTTAAGCTTACAGAAATATTTCAAGATAATCAGATTTACATGAATAATTTCTGGACTCTCGTCAATCGGCTTCACAATCTTTGCATACTCAGATGATAAAGATCATAATAGCTTCATAAAATATCACTTCATTAATGCTCTTGGGGGGGGGGGAGAAGGAATTTTAGTACTTCCTCCCCCCGTGAAAAGAATTAACTAGTTAGTCTAAAAGCAGATTTTCTTATAAATTGGCTAAGACTAGTTGGTCTGCATTGTGTTATTCCCACAAACCAAGGGGCTAGTTCAAACATCATGACCCCATCCCACCCCCCACCCCCCGTGTAGACACTCCAGGAGTATAAGTGTCTGCTGTCAGGATCCTAGCCAGATTGAATTTATTCAGGGGTGCTCCACCTGAGCAATGGCTGAAAAGACTTATATAATGGTCTGTAACACCAGCATGGTGCAAAAAGACTGTCCAGGAAAGTCTACTGGCAGCGAGTCTGGCAAGAGACTTGCACATTTCTAAAAAATTATCATGTGTGAACCAGCCACCATTTTTCTGAAAATGTAGAATCACAAAATAGGAATAGGCCTATTGAATACCGTATTTTTCGGTCTATAGGACGCACCTTGTTTTAGAGGGGGAGAACAGGGGGGGAAATTCTCTCCCTCTCTGCTCAGCGCCCCTTCAGCAAAGCAGCAGGAGAAACAGAGCCTCTTCCATTTCTTCTCCCACTTCACTGAAGGGGCGCTGTGCAGAGAGGGAAAACTGTGCAGCGCCTCTCCAGCGAAGCAAAGTCTGGAGAGCAAGAGGGATCTGTGTGCACCGACCCCACTCGCTCTCCAGGCTTCAGGTGGCTATCCGCAAGCCTTTGGAGCACAGCGGAAACTTCGCTCCATAAGAAGCACACACATTTCCCCTTCATTTTTGAAAGGGAAAATGTGCGTCTTATAGAGCGAAAAATACGGTACAATCCAGATTAACAAAAGGTCCCCAATCCTGAATTTAAAACATTTGGATATGTAATGGATGTGCATGGTTCACTATATTGTCATAGCTGATTAAAGGACTCACATACTCCTTTAGTCTTCTATGTTATGGACTCCATGGCAGAGTCAGCAAATGTACAGAATGGGAGGGGGTTGTGCATATTCAGTACAATATCTGTATGGAATTTATGCTTCCTTGAACTGTACCCTTGTAGGACCATATCTGGGCGATTGCAAACTCTGGTTTTCCATGTCGACGTTGAAATGACTGTATATGGATTGGGGGCGTGGCATACTGACATAATCCTGTCCTCCCATTCCAACTGGCTGGATATGCTAGCTTACTATTTTAGTAAGTAATAACTATGTCCTGTGAACAGAGTTATTGTGTTGCCGCTGAAAAGATCTCTACAGAACGATAAGCAAGCACTGAACTATTAGTGATGAGGAGACCAGCAAGATTCCACCAAAGGGCAGACAACCTTCTGAGTTAGCGTGGGAAAGAACACACTATAAATCCTGTTTTTAAAAAGGCAGTATATACAAATGCCAAAATCTTCAATGAAGTACTCATTAAGTGCTGTACGATCAATGAAATTATTGCTTTTCTTGACGAACACTACAATAAAGGGCTTGTTCAGACCTGTGGAAAGACAGTGATCCTGAATGATCTGCTGGAATTTTCATCTCTCAGATAGATAGATATCTCTGGAAAGAAGGTCCAAGGCTGTTCAGTTTTAGCCCAGCAAGCAAGCTGTACACCATTCCAAAATCCAGGGGAGAATTCTTGAATCTATACAGAAAATGGAGGGGGTGGGGACGTTAGGCTGAATTAATGAGATCCTGTTTTTTGTCACCTATGAAGAGGCACAGTCTTGAGGAGAAGCATTAGCAAAATTCCTGGAAAAGAAGCAGCTGGGAGCATGTGATCCTGGTTTCAAAGGGCAGTGGCAAATCACGCTGGAAGTGGGAAAAGTATGCAAGTGATACAATAACTAGGAAGAGTCCATCGTATCATGACCCCTGAACAATAACTAGCCTTGATTCTGTTCGCTACCTTGCTGATTAAAGTCTCAAGCTTTTGAAGATCAAAATGTCTTTCTGCTGAAAAATAATAATACATCTGTCCACTTATTTTATTGGACTGATAATTAACCCTGTCAGCCCTTTCTTTCATTTCACCTCTACTGAATTAGCATCAGATTGAACTTTGGAGTTCCTTACACACTTACCTGGGAGAAAGCTTTCAAAAGAACTGAGTAGACATGTGTTAGCATGAACCATTTATTTCAAGTGCAATAAGGACATATTCAAGAAAATAAATATGCAAGAACATAAATCTATATAACAACCCATGCAAGTCAGGCTAACTTTCTTTCCCACATTTACAGTTTTTGAGAGGCACATAATACACCAATGCAAATATACAAATACAGGATAGGGCAAATACACTTCCTTAAGCGGAGTCCTTTGTGCTCAGTGTTTGCTTTCTGAGGCAGCTGAAGCTCTTATCACCTTGTCATTAGCAAACATTCCCACCAAAACAAATATGGTTTGAGTGAAGAAGAAAAGGTCAACTCCACAGTCCTATTGTTCAGCGTGTACATTGATACTGAGCACTTTATTAACAAACTGTCAGACATTTCAGACAAAAAAAAGGATATGCTTTCACAAAACCACCACCCTATTCTCATACAAGGGATGTCTTCAGCTGCTCCCTTCCCAAAACACATTTGCTAAGCTGCTACCATCAGCTGCTTCAACTCTATTCATTGACTCTGCAACAGACTGTAATGCACAATCTCCAAAGACACTGTCCTCTCTGGGGTGTGTGTGGGTGCATGCGCGTGGGTGTGTTAAAGATATGCAAAAACAAGAGAGAGCCTGTCCTTGTTTACATTTTGTAAACAATAAAGTGAGCCTCACCAGCACATGGCATGTCAGGATGTGTGTACTATATGACAGCTTAGTGTTCATGAATTTATATGCCAACAGGACAACTCCCAAATATTTAAATTCTAGAGACCCTGGGGAAGGTAAAACATAGCACAGGAGAATGACAACTCCAGCAACTGATGCTGAAGAGGCAGCAGCAGGGACAGTGATTGACAAGAGAAACATATCTGAAAATGAGGACTCTTTCTGGTAAACAGGGACAGAAGAACATACATATTTCAAAAAGAAAAAACAGGAGAGAGAGAAGCTACTGCCCCTGAAATGAAGTCTCCCTAAATAACCTGGAGCCAATATTAATGTCATTTCAGGAATAGACCAAGACTTTCCTTTTAAAAGGACTTTAAAAAAAAATGTAGTGTAATAGCCAACGTTAGTCATATTTAATGATTACAGTAGATCCACTGAAATCAACAAGCTTAGGTATGACTAACACTCAATATCACACACAAAAGGTTTAACACTTTAAAAAAAATCCTGTGCCCTGTAAAGTGATGCTTGGTTCTTATGTTTATTTGTTTTATTATTACATTTGATGTTTTCATATCATATTATTTAACACCTAGAAGTGACAGGATATGATGATTAACAAATTGAAATAGCAGTCCTAAGTCATCGTATAGTGTTACCCCTAGTTCCTACTACATTTTCTCCAAATTGCATTAGAACACACACACCCCTTTGATAATATATCACTAGTGGAGCAATTTTGCAAATATTATTATCCATATCCATCATTGGATCCAGATCTAGCCATCCTTACTGCAGATGCACAAAAATCATGTAAAAACCTGCCAGTTTCCTACTTTCGTTATTTGTTAAGTGAGAAAAAGCCAAATTGGTGAATAGGTTTACCTGGAATCATACAGTTAGTTTCACACTGAGCAATTCAACCTACAAGTGGTGCTGAAATGTTCTGCCAGAGATTAGAAGAATTTAGATAGGCTCTTCTGACATAAGATCAAAGCACAGCCTCCATTCATTCATTATTTCTGGGCTCAGTTCCTCTCTTCTCTTTCTTTTCATTTAAGAAAACAGCCAGTGGGGGAGTCTAGTCTCAAGGGAGGCAGCCAGATTTTCACTTCCTAGTGCACGTGCTACAGCTCCTTTTCCATGTAAGACTAAAAGATTTTGCCCATGCATTCAGTGCCAAGATGGCATTCAAGAGCAGAGGGCAGCCCTTCCCAGTGACAATGTCTCCTCCCTCCCATCACTCATCTCTCTGCCTTCACAGCTACTGGACATTTCCCCACTTCATGCTTTTTTAGAAGAAAAGAAGCTCTGATCCATAGAATATGAAACCTGTAGTTTATCCGTCCTGATTTGTGGTTTACCTTCCTGCTATTGATCAGAGATGAGAAGGAGAAAATATGTTTCCACCTTCCTCCCCTCTATTTATTTAATGTGCAGTTTAATTCCTTTCTAATATATAGCAGGGAATGAGAAACCTATGGCTCTTTAGATGTTGTTGGAATACAACTCCCATAAGTCCCAACTGTTGGCCATGTTGGCTGTGGCTGATGCAAGATGGAGTCTACCAACATCTGGATGACCTCGGCTTCCACACCTCTGTGGAATAGAATACACACTATATTTTGACAAACTACTTAGCTTCTGTCGTAGCACAATGTGCACCATGTGTATCAATCAGGGGGGTGGAGAGAGGGGGGCCTCACATATGAGTGAACTTCCCTTGTAGTAGAAGTTTGGAGCCAGAACCTTGGTCATAAATTTTGGATTCTGACAAATACACCAATATAACAAACACACACACACGTTTTTTGGTAAATACAATCCACACACTGGGCCTTAAGCCACACATAGATAAAAACCCATTAGAGCAAACAAGATTGTTCACTGTCACAGTGTCTCTTTTTAAGAGAACAATAGCCTGTGTTGCAAGGCAAAAGAGCACTTATTTTGGGAATGGCTGCCAACAAAGCCATTAGGTTTCAGCCCAAACTCCTCAAAGTTTGGAGGACAGAATGCTTCTACTCTGTAAATACATTAGAGTCAAACAAAATCATGCCATTTTTAAAATGGTGATTAAAAATTATTTACACTTCCTCACCTAAGAAGTCTCCTCCACCTGTGATGGAATGAGGTGGCTTAGTGGCATCCCCCACTGAGAAACTGCTGTCCTAAGACAGCTATTTAAAACAGTTCCTTTAAGGAACAATGTGTCTCATGAGCTGGAACTTACCAAGGATTTCTGTATAATTGCTCCCACAACAGCACTGAAGACTTTTTCTGGCAGGCGCAGGAGTGTGGTGCCGCTGTCTACAATGGCTTTATCTGAGTTGTACTAAACAGGGGAAAGGGGAACGAAGACATCAACATGCTGTAGCAGCAAACTGCAATGGAAAGTCAATAAAAACTGCTCCTTCTGGTGGTGCGATGGCAGAGCATAGGGCCCTCTGTGATGTCAGCTCCTCTCTGCACACCTCCTCCAAATCCCCATTACAGAGGCAGTGACATTTCTCAGCTGCCTTGAGCCCCAGCAGGATTCCCCCAGCATAGCCTAAGCAGAAGTTTAATGGGAAAGCCAGCTCTGACCCCAGGCTCAATTGGTCCTATGAGATGTATTGTCTGTTGGACAGGATTACAAACATCATACTTCACAGAAGAGTCTCAGCTGACAACCTGGATCTGAAGAAGAGGGAGCTCTGCATGTCACATTTGTAAGACAGTAAGACTAACAGCCCAGTCTTATGCCGGTTTACTCAGAAACAAGTCTTTATCAACTTCATTGGGGCTTTCCCTCCAGTATCTGCGTATATATGATTAATTATATTTCTAATCCATGTTGCTATTGTTGTTATGATTGGTTTTAGTACCCACTCTTCAGTAGGGCAGGTTACAGCAATATAAAACATGATAGAAAATGATTTCAACCTTAGACGTTAAAAAACAACCACAGTTACTAAGAAGCTGAGTGTCACCATCTAGGAGCACAAAGATTATTTTGCAAAAAAAAAAAAAAGGGGGGGGGTTCTTTAAAGACAATCTGAGGGAAAGGAGGTAAATCTTTACTTTTCTACTTTTAGTTAGCCATAAAAATTGGCCAGACTGGTCACTTTGAGGGAGAACTGCATGTAGCAGATGAACCTGCACACCCTCCAAGATTTCACAGGCAAGACTAGGGATGCCAGAGTACATGACAACTCATGAAAGGATCATGGGAAAGTCCAGTAGAAAAGAGATTTGGGGAAGAGAAACTGAGGCGGGCAGATGCATGCAAATGAAAAAAAGGCCTGGCATCTGCAACAGCATTTTCCCTCCCATCTACATACTCTAACTTAAATTTGTACACTCTGAAATAAATTCCTTTTCAACACAACTGAAGTATATTTAGGATTCTACACTAATCCAATTGTTCTCCACATTTGCCGATTAGCATTTTACACTAGATTTTTGGAATGCAGGGATGGTTACTCTCTATACATTAATGGGCCACAACTCCCACCCTCCCTAACTATTGGTCATGATTGGTGGGAGCTGGGGTATAAGAACATTTCAAGGGCTCTTGCACCCACCAACCCAGTGCTTCTCTCTCCCTTGCTGACACTCTGCTCCCAGTTTCTGTGGGGGGATGCCATCACAGCTATGAGGGAAGGGAAGTGGCAGCACCGCCACGACATGCAGCCCGACTAACACCACATTGGCCACCCCGGAATGCAGAAAGATTAAATTGTGCTTCCTTGCTATAAATACCTCTTTACAGTCCAAGTTAAGATTCTCGCCTCCAACTTCCAATTTGAGTATTTCAACCTGATAATACCACTCTTTCTCAACAGGTGTGTACCAGATTTCCCCCTTGTATAGGCTTGGTTCAATTCCACCCAGGACCTGAAAAGGAAACATTGGTTGTCGCACAATCAAACACACAGCAGTAAAGGTATAGAGCATGCATGTCCCCCTGTCCGATGGTGCTCAGGGGACTTAAGTTGTATTTACATGCATTTTAAACCCACTTGTTTAACATATGCATTTAACATATGCATTGCAGACCCAGTCAGGTTTTTTTTTTTAGTGAAACTAAATGAAAGCAGTTTAAAAAAATATTTTAATCAGAACATGGCTAGTCTTCTGCTCAGACTTAAGACTGTGTCTTAAGATATATGGGAGAACAGAATTATAGAAGGTATCATTTCAGGTATTACCGGTTATGAGTAATAAACCCAGGGAGGTCAGACATTCTCTATGTCACAAATGCTATTAAAATGACTGAGATGCTTTATGTTTGTTTACCTCTCTCTCTCTCTTTCTAAAGAGCAAGTCACAGACAGTTTTTAAATAACAGGGTAAAGCTGAAATAAAAGAATTGCCTAGTAGCACCTTAGAGACCAACTAAGTTTGTTCTGGGTATAAGCTTTCGTGTGCATGCACACTTCTTCAGAAAAGTTCTCATCTTTGTACATTGACTAAGCTTTTAACAATATTTCATTCTTAAGCTATTTGGAATAAAGGCTGGCAACAGGAAATAAAAAAATAAGACAGGAGGAGAAACACAATGCAAGAGTTAGGGCAACTATGATGCAGTTTTATTACATCTCCCCCTTGTTAAGATCAGGCAGCAATTATGGGGGAGGAGACTGGGCATAGAGCAAATGCAGATTAGCATGTGTACATTTGTGACCTCCCCCTCAAATGATTTTGCCCCATGGTTTTAAATATTGACCCAAACAGTATCTCCATATACTAGGCATATTCATTTAGGACAACTAGTGGCCCAAGTAACTCTGAGCAGAGCAGAGACTGCTTGTTAAACTTGAACTTTATGGGAAGAAAAACCATGACCAGCTGAGATATCACAAAATGTATGTGTGTGTGGGGGGAGGCCTCACTGATTTTAATGGCTGTAGGTCACATTTTCTTGCGGCGCTATCCAATGTACACTTACTTGGGGGTGGGCCCCACTGAATGCAACAGGACCCATCTGGGTAAGCATGTATAGAATGGCACTTTTTGTGCTTCTTTTACAAAACAAATTCTATATAGAATGCTGAATGTCAACTGTGGGGGGTGGGAATGGACAAAAATAGAGCATGCAAAGACAAACAAGCACTTCTTAATCCACTTTAGTTAAAAGAAAAAGAGGGGGGAACACAATTTCTTTTAGGATACACAGAATGTGTGTGTGTGTGTGTGTGTGTGTGTGAATATGAATGAAATACCAGAAATGTATACCCGTTGACATGGAAGTTACAATGAAACCAACAGAACTTTGCTTACATGTTGCTTGGATCTTAAAATCTATGTTCACACATCATAAAGAAATAGGAAACTCCCAACATGAGTGAAGGGTGTAAAGGTGCACACAGTCTTTTCTGTGGTGCTCTGATCATTCTGGGTTGAATGGGAAGGTCTATTACTACACATTCAGGTGAATGTTCTCAGAAGGTTTGTGTGGGGGATTCCAAGCAAGTGCACTGCTTGGAATCCCCCACACTTAGAAGCCCCCATCAGACATTCCCACTCAATGTGAGAAGGTAAGGGCTGGGGCTAGAGGGCATGGTCAGGGTGCATAGCCTTTCTCCTCCCTATAACACCTGAATAAGGCTGCACCATCCAAAGTTCTGGATGCTGATTTTACTTATCATACTGTTAGCACAATAGAGCAGATCTTCAAATCCCCACAGGCAGATTTTTTTTATTCACTATTGGAAAAATCAGTAAAAGAAACTTAATGTGGATAAGTATGAGAAATTCATGCATGCTTCTCTAATTTAATAGTCTGAATGGAAAATTGAGTAAGCCACTCTAAATCTGTTTGTTTTGCCTTCTAATGGATATGGTAATTAAAAGCATAATGCAATGAAAAGGGCTGAATTCCAAGTAAACAGGTTTAAATTCACCGCATTACAAAAGTGGTAAAAAGTCACCAATATTTTCTGTTTCAGGCTGGCAGATACTCACAAGACTACCTCCGTTGGTACCAGTTCCAGTAACTGGCAATCCAGCTCCACACATCTGTAAGGAAAATATATTGGGGATCTTTGCTTGATTCACAAGGGAATCAAAAAATGTCTCCACAGAACTTGAGGGCTGCAGCAAAAACAAAACAAAGTGTTAACTGTGTATAAATCAGGTGTCTGTTCACACGTATACCCCCCTCAGAAAGTCTTTTTTTCTCCAGTATAGAAGCCATGTGAATCATTTTGCTGGATAAAATGGTTAACTCGTTTACATGTAAATTAATCATGCTGACAGACATGTTCTAATAAACCAATGTTTAATCTAATGATCCATCTGTAGATGTCTGTCAGATCTTACACCAGATCTAAATCGCTCTACATGTGATGGGATTAAGAGTGTGCCTTTCACCTCCTCACTTAACATGCCTGCCTCACCTCCAACACCATCAGGACAGTGTTCCTCTCATATATATATTCCAATGAATGTATGCTTATTTTACATGTTAAATTCCCCAGCTAAAATCTAGAAATTGCCCATGTATTCTGAACCAGTGTTTCTATTGTGCAAGTAAGAGCATATGGTTGGGTACAGGAATGAGACTGGCTTCAGTCTCCTTAACATCATCTTGGACTGAATTATTCCAGTATACAGCCATACCTTGGATCCCAAACGCCTTGCGGTCGAACGTTTTGGGTCCTGAATGCTGCAAACACAGAAGTGAGTGTTCCGGTTTGCGAACGTTCTTTGGAACCCGAACGTCCGACGTGACTTCTGTGGCTTCCGATTGGCTGCAGGAACTTCCTGCAGCCAATCGGAAGCCGTGCCTTGGTTTCTGAATGTTTCAGAAGTCATGTAGACTTCCAGAATGGATTCCATTCAATTTCTGAGGTACCACTATATATGGGGTGACTATTATAAAGAACTTTGGGGGGTTTCATCTGTCTTCCAGCAACTTGGATGTCTTGAAAACAATATTCATAGAGGACAAGGCTGCTTGCCCTGATGGTTATGTACTCCCTCCAGTGTCTAGAGGCAGTTGCTGGGATTCACAGGTGGGCAGTGCTGCTGCAGCCATGCCCTGCTTACAGGCTTCCCCCAGGTACCTGGCCGGCCATTGTGAGAACGGGATGGTAGCCTAGCAGGATCACCATATGCTCTTAATGTACGAGTCGGTAGGTAAGCACTCAAATTACCTTAGCCAAGGCATCATAGGCAAGTCCAAGGATCCCATGCCATTGAACACCTTTCAAAAAGAAATTCTCTGACTCAGAGATGGTTACAATGTTGATGGTAAAAGTGCCGTTGATTCCTTTAGGGATGGTAACAACATCTGTGCCGAGAGTCCCTATCCAGCTTCCTTGGGTATATTTAACAGAGACCACAGTGCCCAGTAACTTATATGTGCTTGATCTAAGAAAGGAAGAAAGGGGCACTGAAAACTTACAAAGCAATGCTGTATTGTGCTACATGCTACAAATTATCATCTTACGTGAAATATTTATATGATTTGAAGAGAAACCATGGGCTTCATCCAAATTCTGCAACAGGGAAAAGTGAATGATGTATAAATCATGAAAACTCAAAAAAATTGCACCTTTCCCTCCATATATTCCAAAATGTCACATCAACCAGAGAAATTCCTCCCCATTTCAACTTTCCACTTAAATGTAGTGTACGTTTTTGTGTTTACAGTATAAAACCACCCTGTGATCTTCAGATGAAGGGCGGTTTATAAATTGAATGAATGAATGAATAATATTTTGATCTACTAAAAAGACAAAAGAGACTAATGCTTGATTTCAATTATGAGCTTATGACAAAATGTAAACTATATTCATTTTCTTCTAAAATATCTCTCTGCAGAAAATGTCATATATGTCCTCCATTTCCTACATATAATTATGGAATCAAATGTCTATTAGATATACCTTAACAATATAAGGATGCCCAATTAATTGCTAGCTGGTCTGAGAAGTCTATTAGACGCTAGTGTAAAAACAGAAGAAGGCAGCCAACACTCCATCTATGGGATAATTTTTCTCTCAATACTACTTGCATTAGTGCAGAACATGGCAGCACCGCAATTTTAACTTGTTTTGCTGTAATGTATTTTTGCTCTAATGTATTTCAGGATTTCCTTTGACAAAAATTAGACCTTTGTCTAATTATTTACTATAATTTCAATTATACCACCAATAGCTCCCTTGAGCTTCGAAAATCAATGCAAAAATAACAGTTGCTCTGGGACTTTTCAACCAGCTATAATCCATTGAAATATTCAATGAGTGGAAGATTGTTCCATTGGACGAGCAGAAAAGTTTACACTGACAGAGCAGTCTCCTTAGTGCTATGTTGAATACAACTCCAGGTCTTTAATTCTGCCACATCAACAGACCCTGCTTAATGGAAACCCGACTGGCTCAATGCGGCAACAGTTATGGCACTAAGCAGCTCAGTGATAAAACTGACATGAACTCCATTGCACTCTTATCATCTGATTTCAAAAGGCTGATCAATACATTACAGCAGAAGTATGTTGTGATATTCCAATAACATTTGGCAGCACGGACACACTTGATGCTCAGTCGGTGACATAGTTCCTTTAGATGCAAATATCTTTTTGCCGAAAGGGAGGGAAATGTTGGACATGTGAGCCACTTATGAGGTTCTGACACACGTAATACATCATTAGGGTGTGTGTGTGTGAAACCGCTCTGCAAATATGGAGATGCAGCCCTCCACATTAACTATGGTAAAACAAGGGAAACATTTTATCTGTGTTCCTACCTGAGAACTAATCACTTAATTCAAAACTATATTTTTTTCCAGCGTTATTTTTGGAGTACTTTTTTGTCAATAGAAATGTTGTCAAGATGGAGAGCAATACACTTACATTTCTGTGTTGAAGTAGGAGGTCAGATCTGCATTTGGTACTCCTGCAACAGCAAAATTGCTACTTCCAGTGTCAACCAAAATATTTAGCTGCATAAAAGAAAAATAATTATTCATGTCAATTACAATATACAGAAAAACATGGACATAATTTTAGCCTGCTTCCCTACTCAAGCTCTAACTATGTAAATTATTATTTTTTCAGCATTATGTTTTGATAACTTTTTTGTGTGGTGAAAGTATTCTTAGATCTTTAAAAACTGATAGTGTTAAGACTTTTAAAGCATGATTCTGTAATGTCAGTCCTCTCAGATCTATAAACAGATGCCTAGGATCCCACCATGACACATCTTTTCTCATGTATCTATTTTAGTTTTATACATATATCCATTTGCAGTTTATTTATAAAAACAGGAATGAAGTGGCCATGAGCTGGTATTGAGAAAACTAATCTTTTCTGAAGTAGCAACATGAGAGATTTGAGGCTGAAGTACAGGTTAGAGAAAGAAAGTGTAGGGAAATAAGCAGGAAGTTGAAGGAAGCAGGAGAAGTGGAGCAATGATTTTCATTTAATCTGAAAATTAGAAATATTTTTTAAGAGGATCCTAATCTTTGCCAATAGCTTGCTGCTGTTTTCAAGACCTTTGCTGGCAACTTTTCAAAGAGTCACCCTGCTAGCCTTTCAATGAGCAGGTACCTGAAAAAGACATGTACAGTGTATCACCTTTCCTTTCCTTGTTAGAATGATACCTGCAGGACCATTTTTGGACCAAAGAGCATGATGCAGCTCAGGAGTGAAAAACCTGAAACCCTGCAGATGTTGTTGGATTCCAGTTTCCATTACCCACGGGACACACCTCCAGGCCTAATGTAAGTGATTATGCTTTCTAACTTTGATCATTGTTCTTCATATTTCACTGTAGAAGCCAGCTTTAATTTTAATTCATCCCCTTTAGTTCATGGATGGTCAATCTGTGGCCCTCCAGATGTTGCAGCTCCCATCATCCCTGACCACTAGCCAGGTTGGCTGGGGCTGAAGGGACCTGGAATACAACATCATCAGGAGGACCAGTTTTCCCCATTCCAGCTTGAACTGTCAGGAATCAAAACAAGTTATGGGTATAGGAATGGAACTAAGAACTCAATGAGATTAGGAAGAATGTATTTTACTAGTGTTAAGGCTAATAAAACGCAATCACAGAGAAAGTACTTGGCTATTATGGAGTACCCCAACCTTTGGGAGACAGAGGCATTTTAAGAAACAAAATGAAAGCTACAGGGATTCTCACTTCCTAACTACAAATAGTTCTACAAAAACCAGAGTTAGTCAATTACCAGAACTGTAAAGAATGTTTTTGAACTACCACCCTACAGAATTCAAAGATACTTCTTTTAAAGAGAATTTGACTGCCCATCTTAGTGTGCAGTACAGTATTAATCGTGTCTACTTCTCCAAAGAATGTTCTCCACATAACACAAACATCATACTGTAGAATATTAAAGATGCAGCCCACTCTAGTATGACTAAAATTCACATGACTAATTGCCATTCATTCTAACATTCCATATCTTTAAGAATCTGGGATAACTAGTTATAGGCAGCTGAGGCAAACACTGACTTATTGTAGTCCATACAATGACGCTAGTTAAGCTCATGGCCTATGGCAATTCTTCCTGGTTTGCAGAGAAAGGTTTGTCGCTTTTTCTTTTTTCTTTTAAAGAGGATATATTACTAACATTGCCTACCAGCCTTGATTACTTAGGATCTGGGGAAATAATTGCAGTAGGTGTATGTGTGTGCGTCTAAGTGTGAGGCTGAATTCATAACCTTTCAAGAAGCCAGACATTGCATGAATGTTACATAAAAATACAGAGATCAACACTCTAGATATTGTATACATTTTGAAGAGGCCGCAAAGAAAAAAAATAATATTTACATGGCGTTGGGAGGCACAATTCTGGCCTGCTTTGGATAAGTGATGCTACAAGTTCTTCAAGATGTCAACCATGTCGTAGCAACATCATGGGAGGGGTTTTTCTAGGACAAAGATCAAATTGTGATGCTCCCTTTTTATTTTTCTTATTTCGCATGTTGTTTAAGTAATACTGTTATATTTATAGTATTGGAATGTGGGTTTTTGTATGTTGTTATATTTGCTATTGTTTTGCTGTGTTACTATGAAATTGTTTCTGTATTGTTTGTTTGAAATGCATCCCTGCTTCTTTGTTGTAAGCCACTTTGAGCATGGTGTGTGTGTGTGTGTGTGTGTGTGTGTGTGTGTGTGTAAAAGCAGCATAGAAATAAAATGAATAAATGAACAGTCCGGAGTCCAAATTCACTGTTGCTAGCACATCAGAACCCTATTTAGGCAGTCAAAACTTCACAACAATAATTGCCGGGGCATGAGGTGGGCGACAGTGCAGGGCAAACACACACATTCCTGCTCCCACCATCCCACCAGTTCATGGGAACATTGTATGTGCATTCAAGCAGGCTTCCTTGATGTTGAAATGATTCAGTTTGTAGACAGCCTTGGATAGGGATCGGCACAAAGCACGATAACAGGCTAAATAAGCATGATCACACTCCCCTCTCTTGTTTTTGAATGCCCAAATAGCACTTACACTGAGAAAAGATAAGAACTATATTCTTAAATCTTGCTGTTAAAGTTTTATAAATATAAAATCTAACAAGCAGTAATGACATTTCAATACAACCCAGAAGAATCCAGCTGTACTTTAATAGTAGAAACTGATAATTCAACACATTAAAATAAATGCAGTGGTTTTAACATATACTTCTTAAAATTTCAAAGTAGTGAGGTAGATTAATATCTGATTTTTCCATGCACCCGTCTTAGTCAAATACAGTAAGTTACTGCTGTGCTAACACACACACCTACGCAGTTTCCTTCCTTAAAAAGGGAAAGCCGAGTGTTGGTCTAAGGCTGGCTGGGTTATCTTTGCATAATGATGTTTTCTTAAAGAGTGGGTAGATATCTACCCAAACAAAAACTTGTTATCAAGAAGCATTGTCAATTAGTCAATGCCTCATTTAACCAAGGATAAGAACCATCCTTACCACTGAAACCATCAGCCAGCTTCTTCAGCAATGCCTCACTAAATTGTACTTTTCCATAGTCACCTCAAGTAGCCAGATAACATGTTCAACTTGATTTAAATAAAATAAAATAAATTTGGAATATCTATCCCTTATCATTAGGGTATGTATTAGTCTTATTGAAGACAGAAACAAGAAAATAACACATGACCATACACGCTTTCACCCAGAGAGAAAAAGCATTTTTAAAATTGTGCATTAAAAGAAAATCACTTAAAATGCACACTTTTACCATAAAACAGAATTCATAAAATACAGCCATACAAATTCCTTCGCTATCTATGACAAGAAAAACACAACAAAAAGCAAATCCCGTTGTTACAGATTTATAGAAGAACTATCTCTTCCGCAAGGTCAGTTTTTACAGTCCCATTGTTAGCCTTGCCATGAAGGGAGACATGGTGAGAGCAACTGAAGGACTGTCTTACAACATAGAGTCCAGGTGCATTTTCAGCAGTAAAAGGGCAACCCCCTCAGCCTGGAAACAGCAGTTGTGTGACTAAGGCTACATACACATTAGCGGTTTAAAATGCAGCAAAGTTGATTCCCTCACTGTATTTCAAGTCACATTTCCACAGTGTTGTACACACCAGAGACAGGGCAGGGATGTCCTCACCTGATACACACGACCCTTTTGATTCCCCCCACAATTGTGCCTCCCCCCAACACATTTCTATTCATGTGTCGTCTCCACATGCCAGATGACAGTTTATAAAGTGAATGTGGCTAAGTTTTTCCTTTTGGAATGAGAGTTGGTTTGAGAGGAAGCACATCAAACAGCAGTACAGTGGTACCACTGGTTGTGAACGGGATCTGTTCTGGAGGCCCATTCGCAACATGAAAAGCCCGCAACCTGAAGCGCCGTATCTGCGCAGATGCGTGAAGCATGATTTAGCGCTACTGCGCATGCGCGAGCAGTGAAACCCGGAAGTAACCCTGTCCGGTACTTCCGGCTCGCCGCGGGATGTAACCTGAAAAAAACATAACATGAAGCAAACGTAACATGAGGTATGACTGTATTTCTGAAGAAACTATAGGGCAGCTCTGTTTAATGTCCACACAACTTCATACACCACTGGAAACAGAGCAAAAGTAATGTTTGCACAGCCCAAGGCCATAGTCCTAGAAACAAAGAGCTGGAGGTGGCCTTGTAGGCAATCCCATCAAAAAAAACCCATGTGATACAGGAAACCCCAAGCTGGAAATCCAGTCCTGCCTCTACTTGAAGTCCTACAATTAAATGGTTTCATCCAAAAGTTGCTCACTTACCTGTAAGTTAGGTCTCACAAAGCATAGTAGGATTAATTTTGAGTAAACATACATGGGATCGCACTGAAAGTTGGGGCAATCCAAAATTCTTTACTGGTGCACCAAGAATTCCAGAAAACAGGTTACTCATCCTGTATTGCAGGGAGTTGCACTAGATGACCCTTGAGGTCCCTTTCAACTCTACAGTTCTATGATTGTATGGTTAATTTTCAATCTACAATATGAAAGCGTTAATTTTTGTTTAAGGTAGAAGGTAATGAATCATACTGTTTCTGCTTACGCTCCCAGGAGTTCCTGGTACATCTAATCACTACTGCACCCTTAGTCAACCCAAGATGTCATCAGCCCAAGATGACTCAAGGCTGAAATCCTAACCATGTCTACTCAGATATAAATCCTACTGAATTCACTGAGATATGCTCCCAAGTACATGGGGTTAGGGCTGCAGTCTTACCCAAGTTCTAGAAACATCATTCCATTTGCCATTCCAACTTTTTACAATCCCTTCTCTGTCCAAACCTTGTGTGTCAGGATAACACTTCATGCATCTGATAAGACCTTGGCTTATGAAAGCTCATTCCATAATAAGCTGTAGGCTATTGCATACAGCAGACCTCAACACAAGAGGTCTTAGCCAATGGATGTTATATGAGTAATAGCTATCGTTTAGGCCTTTCTTCCTCAACCTCCTTCTAAAGATCTAAGCCAGTGGTCATCATCCATTTTCTGGCGAAGAATTCCATAAATTAACTAAGCAGTAAAAGGTACTTTTGTCTCTCTAACATAAGGAAATGTCAGCCAGACTGACACACAGTATGTCTTCCTGAATGCTTATTTTCTGGTGACAGAGCAGAGGGTTCTTAAGATTCTGTAGTTAATGAGCAGCCACCAGAAGTCATTCTAATGCAGTGATTTCTGCAAAGGGAAAAAAGCTGGTTAATAGGTGGGAAAATTAGCAGCCAATTTAAAAACACTGCCTCATTTAACACAACATTCTCTAATTACATTATCAACCCATCTGGAAGAACTGCTTGCAACCATAACAGAGGACTGCTAAAGCACTCTAACTGCTATAATGTGTCTCGTTTCCCCAAAGTTACTGCATGTTATTACTGGCATAGAGTTCATAGATGCGAGTCTTTCACTTCATAGTAATCATATTGGCTTTCGGGGAAACACAGAATTAGTGAGCATAATTTTGTTTATTATGTGAGATCAGAGTATAAGAAGCACTGGCAGCCTCGTTTTAATGAAATCAGAATATAGCTTTTGATCTTCCAGTTTCTTTCAAGTTAACTAAAGTGTGGGAAAAACCTGTTCTTGAAAGTCCAGTGTGGGCTAAATGAAAAATTGCACACAAGGAGAGTATTTGTTGGTATGATTAATATTCCACCAACCCTTTACAAGGAAGCCCACAAAATAATATAATTAATCTTGGTCCAATTATTATGCTAACTGCATGGTGCAGTTGTAATTTTTGCAAAAGCCCTTTCTCTGGTCACCCCTTTATCTCTGATGGTGGCAGGAAGAATGCCCTCAGTAAAAGATATCAAGATCTGAGTAGACTGATTACATAAAAATGAATTAAAAATAATAATATTCAGAGTAATGTCAGAGCCAAAGTCCATTTTCTTCTTTTAAATGCAGCCACTGAGGCAGGGCGGCTAACTTGAGCAGAGAAGTGGTTGTGGGGGTTAGGCACATTTAACTCTTTACTCCCACATCACTGTCCTGACTGGAACATCACCAGATTTGTTGTTTGCTCTATGTTTGGGGATATATACCAGTAAAATAGCATGGGGAAAGGTGTCCCATCATATATTGCTTCCCAGTCAAATTAGCTCCCCCCAGGTGAATTTATTAAAAAATAAATAAATCTATCAGTACAATGGAATTCCGGGTGCATTCTGGCTCTCAGGCTCCAGCAGGCTTCTTTAAACAAAGCAGGCCACAGTCAAGCCACTATTCTTAAACTGGTCATTTCCACTCATAAAGGGAATCCGTATCAGGAATGTATCCATCACATTTCAATAAGCGGAGTATTTCAGGGGAGAAATGTGTATCCTGGGGTATACTGCACACAGGTGGAAGAGGTAATTCACCAGCACCTTCTACTGTCCCTTAAAATGTACCAGCAGCTACTGGAGCTTACCCACGCTGCTCTACACCTGTTCGTTCTGGTGACTTTTATTCTGAACACATTGTCTTTCTGTACTCAAAATGGCAGGTAGTAAATTAACTTGCACCTTTCCTGCCAGCTACATGGGAGTGGGTGGCAGAAAGTCAGAACATTTCTGGTAAACTGCCCTGTGCGAGCCTAGACGTGTTCTCTCAGAAGCAAGCCCCATCAACTGAAATGGGACATGGTCCCAGCCTCAGCTTTATCTGCAAAGTTGTTTCACTGCACTTCAGATATCCCATTAAGCAGCAAAACACATTTATGCACCCTGATTCGAGAAGAAGCAAAAGCAAAATCCAGGTACCAAGAAATCTCTACTAATGCTGTCTTGATTGGGCACATTATGGCTTTACCTGCTAGCTGCTTCCCTCTCCCTCTAATGCACCCAGAGATATTTCCAAGTACAAGAATTTGTTCAGTTAACCTTTACGAAACCATCATGGGCACTTCAATCCATTAGAGGTTCTTCTCAGAGCCGCAATGGATCAGTAGGCATTGAAGGAACATAACAACATGATTGTTTTTCCACTTAAAGGACCAGATGAGAGTCTGACTGTGGAGTAAGGCTGGCTCATCTCACAATGATTTCTTGTGCTCTGAAATTTCTACCCACATTTACTTGCAAGGAATACTTACATTACTTTTAAGAGCTGCATTTAACAAACTGCATTACTCATCTGATTTTGAAAGAGACAGGAGTTAATAATAGGTTATTTCCTAATTGGACTGACATTTATCTAACATCTAACAATGTTTACCTCTAAGTAATCATCACTGGTTTCCAATGGACTTATTTCCAGGAAAGTAAGTTTAGGACTGGAGTCCCAAGGCCTAACCAATAAGATGCAGGCAGTCTGTGATTGAATCTCCTGATGAGTTCACTTTAACCAAAAAGCAGCTGAGGGCCACTGTGAAACTAATCAGAGCTGCAAGGCTGGAAGAGGGTGTTCAATCACCTCATGCTACTTCCCACCTCTAAATTGCAACCCCAAAGCTATTAGTCCTCCAGAAGTGTGCCCATATTGTTTTCTGCTACAGGGTTAATGGCACAGGGTGGGGGGATTTAGAACAATGAACCATCAGGGCAGAAGGCTACGACCCCCACCCTCTCGTAGTGCCACTGATCTGATTTAATGTGGATCAGCTGCTTTTAAGTAAAAGGGAGAAGACTGGGAGCAGAGGTCCACAGCGAGTCTTGGTAGTAAAACAACAACCCACAATCACCAGAATCCTGCCCTTTTCTTTGTCCCTAACCTTGTGCTGTGTGTCTACATGGAAATTCAAAACAGTGACTTGGCTCCCTTCCCCAGCTCTGAACTGGAGAGGGCGGCAGGGGCTTACAAGTTTGGTGCCATGCTGTTGAGGCAGTGCATATAGCTGGGGTTGGCAACCTAAGGCCCATGGGCCAGAAGCGGCCTATGGAGGCCATTTAACCAGTCCACGAGCCGCCCGCTCAGCGAGTCCCCATGCGTTGCGCTAAACTGGCGCAGCATGGTACGGGGACTGGAGAGCCAGTGTGGTGTGAGAGCCAGTGTGGTGTAGTGGTTAAGAGCGGTAGATTCGTAATCTGGGTTCGCATCTCCGCTCCTCCACATGCAGCTGCTGGGTGACCTTGGGCCAGTCACACTTCTCTGAAGTCTCTCAGCCCCACTCACATCACAGAGTGTTTGTTGTGGGGGAGAAAGGGAAAGGAGATTGTGAGCCACTTTGAGACGCCTTCGGGTAGTGATAAAGCGGGATATCAAATCCAAACTCCTTCTTCTGCACATGCCCAGATACCGGAAATGATGTTTGCCAGGCACAATTTCCAGCATCTGGGCATGCGCAGAAGTGATTTCCGGCACCATGGTCATGCACAGATGTGATTTCCGGTGTCGTGCTGTGCCGGTCCGGCCCATGGAGGATCTCCGCGGGAGTGATCTGGCCCATGCCTGGTAAGCCTTGCCGACCCCTGGTATATAGCATAGTTAGCAATGCAGTGGCCAAACCAGTCCCCAACAGGAACTGGGGAGGTGGTGGGGATTGCCACACAACTTTAGGCATGATCCCTGCCTCATCTCCAGTTCAAGAGTTAAAGTCTGGGATGATTCACTTTCACCAGAGGGTTGTGGCATTTTCACCAAAGTGAGCATAAATTATGGACACTTGGTTGGGAGATTTAATTGCGAATCATATTCATATGTTTCTTCAGTGCCTACTGCTCCACTGTGGCTCAGGAAAGCAAATCCAATAGCATGAAATACCCATGATGGATTCATAAAAGTAGACTTTCCAAACCAATTTCCTGCTTCTATTCATTAGCAGAAACTGCTAATTAATCTAACGGCAGTTTTTTTTGTTTTCCATTTGACAAAAAGAAACCAGAAGAAAGGGATCCCATGAGAGGCAACCCAGCCTGTATCTGGAACATTTTACAAAGACACACCCCACATATTTATTGAAAAAGCTACAAGAGAGAATATCCATGTATCAACAACTTGCTAAAAGACAGGAAACCTGATACAGCTTTTTAAGTGTCAACATTAAAGGGACAGGAACTGGAAATCCTCCTGGGTCTGAACTGACCAACTGCTGCTTTTTAAAGCACACATTAACTAATGACTAGGAAAGTGGAGCCATGCATGTAGAATGTTTATTTAGTATCACACAAATTGTTCAAAACAGTGCTGAAACTGCAAGCAAAATTTGATAAGTAATCCATGGTGGGGGTGGGGGCATATTGTACCAGTTACACTTGTGCAATGTTAGGTTACACAAATATCCACCATCCATTACTCACCTTATTATTGCCCTTTCCACGCCTGAATATCTATCTTATAATTAACACGCCCCAGTGGCTACCAACTTTGACATATGGACAGCTAATAAAAATACAAGTAGATGCTTTTCCTGTTATATGTGCAATGTAAACATTTTATTTAAGGAAGAAAAGCATAAATGGGATGTGAAACAAAATTTTACATTTCACCACCACAGGTGACAAGTAGGAAGGGGGCGGGATTTCATTCAGTTCTCATTTGAAGAGAAACCTACCAAATTCATACATTCCTAAACAATTTACGTGAACCAAAACATTATCATCCTTTGACATTCACACTTTTCTGTGTTGTGCAATGTAGTTCACCAGCCAAGCATCACACACAAAAATGCATATATTAGATACACACATTGGTGAAAATCTCAGCTTCTTTCAAGATGAATGAAGTCCATGCTATGAATCAAGCCACTTTCAATCCACTTTCTTCTGTGCCAAGGCCACCCAACAGACTCCAGCAGTATTACAGACTGTTAAAAAGTTGGCCTTTCAAGCACAGTAGATCCTGATGGATTCAAGTTACCTTGTAGAACAGGTTTAACAAAGCAGTCCTTTGCATTTGTTTGGCACATCAGAATCTGAAGTACAACAGACTCTTTACAGCTGGTGTTAAAGAGTCAAACTTCTATTCCTTCTATTATGTCAGAATGATGAACAGCAGCCTACCACAAATCAGAACAAAGATTTTCACCAGTAAGTGATCGTTCAAAGAGTTGAAAATGCGCTCTTGTAACCTGTTAACACTCTAAACCTTATAAAAAAGGGGCACGAAAACAGTATCAAAGTGTAACCGTTGTTTACATTAGTAAACAATGAGTATGTGTCAAATGTAAGTTGAATACAACCATGTGAAAAGTTTTGCATAAAAGGATGCTTGCATCATGCCATGTTTGTAATCACTTGGCAAATGCAGACACACCACTATGGCCAAAGCTAATATTTATTCTATCCCTGAACTACTACAACTAACTATAGCACTGATTCAATATGATGGTAGAATAAAGTATACTAATGAAACCAAAACATCATAAATTCAAAACTACACATTATATTTGATGCACTTTATATACGATGTAAGAAGTCTATGCTCAATGTAATTCTGAAAGCACACCCCTTTTTGGCAATATTCAATACTTGTTTTATATATAGCACATTTTTAGTTTCTGCTGCTGCTATATAATTTTGCTGTGTATCGCCAACAAGCTATTTCACTTGTCAAAGTCTTTGTGAACAAACAAAAGGCCAAGATATAATTCTTTGAAATGCTGATCTTTCTTTACTGAATTTAAATGCCACCCCTCATCCCAAGGGAAACCAAATGTTTGAAATCACAAAGATAACCCATTATTTTTAAACCATCATCTTGACAAAGCCATTTTAATACAAGGATCCTTTGATTATTTCACTCTTATTTTGTTTGACAGTAACTTAGTGAATAATTGAAATTTCATCTTTTTTAAAAAAAAAGAAAAAAAAGAAGAAAAAAGAAAAGGCTAACATGTGGGAATATCTTAGTACTATAGGTAGAATTTGTGAGTGAGTTCAGCGGGGTAGAGGTTGATAAGATAAAAAGGGTGTGTTGGGAACACATGGACCAGTTCTTTCTATTTTATTTTCCAACATTAAAGCCAGTGTTCAAGTTTACACTCGTGAAAGTTCCTGGAATGGAAGAAAGAACAAAATCTGCTATTACTTCATGCCAACATTTGTGCTCTGAATGCATGAAGATTGATGTGGGAAGAATGTTATAGACATGATGACTGCTGGGCGGATTCTCTAACTATTTGGAAGCATTCAAAGTAGATCACCACCTCGATCTTTTAACATACCATAAGATTCAGCACATGGCTTCAGAATACTAAACTATGGGAGCAAAAGGAAGGAGAATTCCCTGCCCGCTCTACCCACAAAGCATCTCCCTTAAATAAAGTCTGAAAATTGGGGCAGGGTGCTGCTCTGGAAGAAAGGATTTGGGGGAAAATCATATGGAGGCAGCTTGCACAAAAGGTGCACGGATTGCAGACTGAAATAACAGTAGCCCTAAGCATCAATTAGAGCAGGGGTGTCAAACTCAAATTCATCGGGGGGCTGCATCAGCAGTTTGGTCACCCTCAAAGGGCCGGTTGTATCTGTAGGACTTACAGTACAGGAGAGAAGGGTTCAGGCGGCCGTTGGATCTGTCACATCACAGGATGGCATGCGCTCAATATAAAAACAAGTGGAGGTTTCCTGAATGCATGTAAAGTGGAGGTTTCCTGTGTAGAACGGCCGGCGCCGCTAGAGGGCAGACGTTCTCTGGCTTGTAGGCTGCCGCGCATGCGCTGAAGAAGCGGCTTTCTTGTGTCAAAAAAAAAAGCGAGAATAAAAGGTGAAGTCTGGCGGCCGGCGGCGGCTACACGGGCCACATGACGAGGTCTGGCGGGCCGGATTCGGCCCGCGGGCCTTGTGTTTGACACCCGTGAATTAGAGGGATGAGGGTGGCGCTGTGGTCTAAACTACAGAGCCTAGGGCTTACCAATCAGAAGGTCAGTGGTTCGAATCCCCGCAACGGGGTGAGCTCCTGTTACTCTGTCCCTGCTCCTGCCAACCTAGCAGTTCAAAAGCATGTCAAAATGCAAGTAGATAAATAGGTACCACTCCGGCAGGAAGGTAAACGGCGTTTCTGTGCACTGCTCTGGTTTGCCAGAAAGGGCTTAGTCATGCTGGCCACACGACCTGGAAGCTTTACGCCGGCTCCCTGGCCAGTAAAGCGAGATGAACGCCACAACCCCAGAGTCGTCCCCGACTGGACCTAACGGTCAGGGGTCCCTTTACCTTTAAGCATCAATTCAGTACCACCAGTGCTAAGCAATGTTAATCCTACTTCCCATGAATGCAATTATTTTGTTGCCAATACTGGAGGACTGTGGTGCTGTAACAATAATTAATAAGGAATGTACATTAAGGGCAAAAAAAACAAAACTATTGAGAGTCCCATGAACTACAAGAAGATCAAACCTATCCATTTTGAAGAAAATCAGCCCTGAGTGCTCACTGAAAGGACAGATCGTGAAGCTGAGGCTCCAATACTTTGGCCACCTCATGAGAAGAGAAGACTCCCTGGAAAAGACCCTGATCTTGGGAAAGATTGAGGGCACAGGGAGAAGGGGACGACAGAGGATGAAATGGCTGGACAGTTTTCTCGAAGTTACTAACATGAGTTTGACCAAACTGTGGGAGGCAGTGGAAGACAGGAGTGCCTGGCGTGCTCTGGTCCATGGGGTCACGAAGAGTCGGATATGACTAAACAACAGACAAGTAGAGCTTCTTTATCCTCCCCACTGGTCATCCTGCAGTTTATATAGGTACTGTCCTACAGTTAGGAACTGCATATTGCAAGGGACTATTACAGTTCTGTGTAAAATAAAAGGCTTTCAAGAAAAAATAAAAAGCTCCATTCCACAAAAGGCTTCTTCAGTACAAACTCCCATTTATTCCAACAGGCTTCAGAATCCTGGAGGACATTCGGGATTACACAGTTTAGCCTTATCATCTGACTAGTCATCCTGCCTAATAATGCATCCCTTAATCACATGAGATCCCATGATACTGTTGAAAACTTTTCTCAGCAATGAACTCGTGTGCACTTGCAGAGAAAACTCACTGCTTTAAAGGATAGATATTTGAAGCTTAGATTGTGTTTAACATCAAGTTACATTTTTGATAAAACTTTCCTTTATGTGGAATGATGATCAAGTATTTAACCCACCAAGAAAGGTGGGTGCATTTGAGAAAGGAGGCAAGTTGCCCTGTCTCTTACCAGCCAGCAAAAACAATATTTTTAGAGATATGCAAGTAAAGATCAGAGCTTTATTTTATAGGTTATAGTCCACATAGCTACTCAGAAGTTAACCACATTGGAGATTATCCCCAGTCAAGTGTGTATCTAGGAAGCTTTATTCAAGTCCTGTCTTTCAGCCTCAGCTTCACATCTGCAGTATGAGCATATTGGTGCCGATCTACTTTACAGTGTTGTTGTATGGATTACTGAAACAATGTGAAACATTTCAAACACTTAGGAAGCACTAAATAAATTATACATCTTATGAATGTCCTCTAGGGGAAAAGAAGTGAAAGCCATATACAGTGGTACCTTGGGTTACAGATGCTTCAGGTTACAGACTCCGCTAACCCAGAAATAGTACCTTGGGTTAAGAACTTTGCTTCAGGATGAGAACAGAAATTGTGCGGCAGCGGGAGGCCCCATTAGCTAAAGTGGTGCTTCAGGTTAAGAACAGTTTCAGGTTAAGAACAGACCTCCAGAACGAAATAAGTTCTTAACCCATGGTACCACTGTACAAGTACTTGGCAGTGTTAAGGGAAGTCACAACAAATGCATAGAGGACAATCCTGATACCTCCAGGATCAGAGACTGCAAGCCTCTATATTCCAGGTTGTGGAAAACCACAGCATGCTCTGCTTGTGGGATTCCCAGAAGCATCTCTGGTTGGCCACCGCTGGAAACAACTGCAGGACTAGACAGGCCTTTGGTCTGATGCAACAGCACTCTTCATATATACTGTAATATATTTCAGTTTCATGCCATTCTTCTGTGCTTTTTTTCTATCTAAAAATATTGCCTGGACCTATAAACAAGGAATAATTTTAAAATAATGCCTTGATCTCACCTTGCATAACAGTAAAGCAAGAGTTAATACACGTTCTCACTTATTTTCTTCTTTGCCTGTCTTTTGCCAGAATAGCAAAATGTGCAGGAAATGAAAGCAGTAATGTGGAAAGTGAACTTTGTTCCCTTTCTAAACTGTTTTTTTTTGTTAGTCCTACATTTACACAGTATCAGCACACACCCTGATACGGCAACAACGTATTTGCAAAAAGAAATATGACTTCACACAAGGAAGTGTAAGTTAGTTCCCCACAGGATGGAATTAAGTTACAGTTCTCAAACCTGAATTTGGATGCAGCATTTTCCCCAACCTTGAATACTTAGGTAGAACAGCTGGATCTGAATGTAAAAGGCATGCAAATTGAAACCAGTTCAAAGAATGTACACCTTTAGGCGCCAGGCAAAAGTGTTCCTTTTTAACTTTGGTTGATTTGAGTGACATCCTATGCCCTTTTAAAATGTGGTGGGGTTTTGGGGGGTGTTATTGGGTTTTTTAATTTTGATTATGCATTTTGTGGAGTTATATTTTGATTTTATTCTGTGAACCGCCCTGAGACCTCTGGTATAGGGCAGGGGGTGGGGGTGTACATAAATAAATAAATAAATAAATAAATAAATAAATAAATAGTTCTCTAGCAACTGTAATTCTGTAAAAAAAAAGAAAAGAAAGAAAGTACAAAAGAGCTCTAAGAAACAATACTCACAATCTTCCTAGAACTTCCCAGGCTCTTTGAAAGAAAAAATATCAGTGAACAAGCAAAAATTTCCTGCCAGTTTTACTTTCTGGTATAGACATGAAAACTAGAATATCAGAGAGCTGCAGAATATGGGACTTATGCTAACCCCCCCCATGTTATTTTTGATGTTGCACAATAAATCTGCTATTGATTTCCCAAATTTCTTCCCTTAAAAGCTGGGGGTGGGGCGGGGCAATGGGTAGTTAGGCTTTATCAGAGCAGCACACTATAAAGGGTGATTTAACCCTTCCCCAGTTGCACCCCTCCAGCTGCTATTAGCACCAAAAGGATGGAGACTATAGGTAGTGTTACCATATATGTACTTTCCTGTTACAGGGAACAGTAACTGTTTTAGGAAGGGTTAATTTTATCAGGAAAATGGCACACAGAAAAGGTTAAACACCCATTAATGCTGCTACCCCAATCCAATATAAGGGCCCCTGAGGCTATTTTAAAATATTAGGAGATCTTTTCCCACCCTTAATAGGGCAATGGATTAGGCTGAGATCCATCAGGTTTTGTTGGTGGGAAACCATGGTGGTGTTCCCCAAGGAATCTGACAATTCTGCCAAATTTCCTGCAATTGTGGCATTTTAAGTGCTGAAGGCACAATGTTTGTTCATGTTCAAACTGTGTATGCCTCCTCCCCCCACCCCTTGCAGTCGTGTCAGTTCCTCATACAGTGATATGAGTGGCACCAGAAGGCACAGAGCAAAGCAACATATGGCATGCTCAGAGGAGTCCTTCCTGTCTGGGCAAGATTCTCACAAGCCCATACTCATAACTGGATGAATTATAACTTAACTGTTGTCAAACACACATTTCGGCTCAAAGCTGTCAGTTCCTTACTATTTCCGATCTGTTTTCATAGGTAGACAGCAAACCAGGTTTCTTCTGATTGTGGACACACAACCATTTCCAAGTCTCGCCACCTTTCACACCATTAACCCTTTGGCATATAGATGCTTGCAACTAAACAATGCTTCAGTGATCAGGGAAACCATTTTAAAATGGCATCGTGTTCCAACAGCTACTTTGAGAATCTGCTTTGACTGATGCTTCCACATTATATATTAATCCTATATAGTAAACAGTGAGCACATTCTCCAAATATGGATCCTTGAATTACCGGTACATAAGGATTATGCAGTATCCACACACAATGGGAAGGTAAAATCAGCAGGCTTGAGCACAAACACATGCAAACAAAAATCATATAGGAAAAACCCTAAAGGGGGAAACCAAAAAACAGCTCAGTGGTTACAGAATGCTGACTATTGGGGCAGGATGGGAAAGAGGGAGTGCTGAAATGGAACAGAATATCCTGAAACAGGGCATGGCTGGCTGGCTGGCATCCTGAACTTCACACTGCAGTATTTTGTTGCTTCTCCCACTTGTGCTTATACAATGTCAAAGCAGAACATGCACTGAATCTAGTATATTACATTGATGTGTCACACAGGTTTGTGGGAAAGGGGTAAAGATGTTAAGAGACATTTTGCATTAGATGCCACGGATATCTTACTCCATGCATCCTAAACCAAGGATTCCTGGACTCTAGGCATGGCAAGCTTCTCAAAGTCAAGAAAGAAAGGTTTAACTGCCCTTGCCAATATAGGAGAAATGCTTTGTGCCCTTGTGTTCAGAATGAGTCTAGTTTGATAAATGGAAATAAGGTGGCAAGGAAAGCACTGCATGGAATAAAATGCCCTGCAAAATGCAACAATACTCAGTGTTTATATGGCAGCACACATATATTATGTCATGTAATGACACCATCATGTAAAGTGAGGATTTTGCCCCATTGGCCTAGACTCAAGGCACAAGGATTTTGTTAAGAGCCTTCAAATCTGTGCAGAGTTCTACTCACTGAAATGGGCCTCAAAAAAACCTTCCAAGTCAGCCTACCAGCATGGGATATGAGTTGGCCGTATTCTGCCTACAGATAGGATTAAGATGTGTAAAATGTTTAGGGGAGGAGAGAGAAAGAATGTCAGGGACAGACAGACACACACTGTCAACAGGGGAGGCCCTCCTCATACTTCAAGAGTCCAAGTTGTAAAACTCTAGCTTCCCCTCCCAATGGAGGTAACTAAGAGAACATAATATAACCATCAGTCTGTCCACAGTAATGAGCTACAGAAAGATACTTTTGATCAACATTTAGGCAACAGCATACGATACAGTTTTATTATATTACCAACCAAGTCTCCTTTCACAACACGGGATGGCATTCAACGCAAGTCCTACTGGCTCAGTGTTGAAGTTAAAGGACATGACCGACATAGGCTCACTAATTTTAATGTGTCTACTCTGAGTAGCACTTGGGTAAAATTACACATAGGAACACTCAGTTCTTCTGCTGGGCTTATACTGAAATACTCAAGAGTGCTTCCCAAACCAAGAAGCCTACTCTCAAAGCAGACACTCATGGATAGAGGGATACAAAGTATATTGAAGGAAAAATAAAGTGTAAAACATACAAATGGGGCCCCAACATACTGACAACACAGTATGGACAACATGGACAACACTGAACCCTGAGGCACCCTTCTTGGCATCGATCAAGACAATCTTTACCATTTCATTCTTTTAGTTGAATGTTCTTTGCACTTTGGGGGGTTGTTTTGTTGTGGGTTTGGGCTGCTTTTCTGGCCTGTGTTTGATTTGTTTGCCTGTTTTTGGAGGGAGGGCTGGGTTCTGTGAATTATCAGTTTCTGCTTCTTCTGTGAAATGGGCATTTTGTGGTACCCACAATTTCTGAGCTTTCCAAATGTTTTCCAAAGCCCCAAAGTGTTATTAACCCAGAGTGTAATTGCTTATACATATACAGCTTAAAAGGGACTCTTAAAAATAGTCCTTGAGGCAAGGGTGAGTCAGCTTAGTCCTCTTTTTAGTTATAGAACAATCTTACTCTGTCACTTATCTACATACAGGTTTTTCTTGGCTTTATGGCATTCATAAAAGTCAGGTACTTGTTAGTTATTAATGCTAATTGAAGCATGGTATTCCACAAGAGAAATTTAGACGTTTCGATTCAATTTTTCTTCCAAACTACAGTTAAGGTATACAGTCCAGATATTTTAACACTTCCCTGCAACCCTTTATAATACAAGAAAATACATATGGCTTTCAAGGCATGCTTTGGGTGAATGGAACGGCTTAGGCAAATGGGATACCCTGAAAACTAAGGAAAAGGTCTGCATTTATTTGCACAATATTGAAATGCCTTTATATCAAGAATAAGGAATGTGTGGTCCCACAGACACTGTTGGACTCCAGTTCCCACCAGCCCCAACCAGTGTGGCCTATAGTCAGGTATGGTGGGAGTTGCAGTCCAAGAACATCCACAGGTTCTCCATTCATAAATCTATGGTGCTGTTGCATTTGGAGGATGGCGCTCCGTTCCAATAACCAAATCTCAAACACAATTTCTGAGAGCAGGAAAAGTTGCAGGCGGAAAAGGAAACAACATACTGAGGAGTACAAAGTACTTTCTTTCCCTGCAAGCAAAGATGAAAGCATCTAAGATTTGTTTGTTGGGGGAAAGAAAAAGGACATGGGGGGGGGGGGAGGCAGCGCTTGATAGAAGTTTACTGAAGTTATGCATAACCTGTAAAAAAATCCCTCTCTTCTTCCATAGCAGGAGAGCAGGTCAGCCAATATAAGGGAATGGTGGTGGAACAGAAAGAAGTTCATTCTTCAAGCCCTCCAACTTCTACCCGCCTTAGCTAGCATAGCCAATGTTCAGGTATGGGCGCTGCAGTTCAAAAATATCTGGACTAAGGGAGGGGGGACTTTGGTCTAATCCAAAGAGGCTCTTTTAATGTTCTTCTGCAGCTCCCAAAGCTCCTCACAACAGCCTATGGTATTGTTGCGCAATTCGTCGTAAGGTATCCAGACTCAAACTCTGGCAGCTACTTTAGGAATCGGAATCCCCGACACCGACAAGAGGAGGGGAGAGGGAATCCCGCTCCTAGATGATGCAGCGAGCTCCTTGACGGGCATTCAATCCGTCCCCGCGGCCTCCGCCTTCTACCCGCCCGCGCGCCCCCCTCCGGGCACCCGCGTCCCCCCGTACCTTCTGCGGCGGGGTGCCGAGCAGCAGCTCGAGGTAGTAGCCGCGTCCCGAGTCCCCCTGCAGGTTGTCCACCATGGCCATAAAGTTGACGGCGCCGCTGGGGTCGGAAGCCAAGGCCAAGCCCTCCGCCTCTCGCTCCGCGCTGCCGCCGGTCCCGTTGCCGCCCCGCGGCTTCAGCGCCACAGGCACCGGGACGAGCGAGCCGTCGGGGGCGCTCGGCAGAGACACGCGCAGCGGGAGGCTGAAGGCAGCCCGGCCTCGCCCGGCGGCCGCGGCCACCAGGAGCAGGAGACACCCGGCTGCCAGCGCCCTGCCCATCCCGGCGCCCGGCGACGACTAAGGGGGAGAGAGCGGCCGGCCGCGCGCCCGCGGCTCCTGGCTGAGCCCGCGAAGAGGCGAGGGGACGGCGGTGCCTCGACGCCCCGGCGTCATCTCGCCCTCCCGGGGTCGGCTTCGCTCCTTCCTCGCATGCCTGCCTGCCTCGACGAACCTCGACAACCCCCGGGCTCGTCAGGAAAGTTTCTTCTGGCCAAGGCGGCGCTTCAGAAAGTCTCCCGCCTCCTCCTCCTCTTTTTCTTTTCTTTTCTTTTTTTTCTATCCTGCAAACAATTGCCAAGTAACTTCCCAAACCTCGCCGAGCAGCGGATGTGACGGGATTGGAAATTGCTTGCAGGAAAAGTCCCCCGAAGGGCGGCCAGCTCCGCAAACAACCCTCCCCGCCGACGGCGCTGCTCCGTCCGCGCCTCCTCCACGCGGCCAATCAACGCGTTGCAGAGGGAAACGCGGGGCTCCCGCTGAACGGCGCTGCGGGGCGGGGGGGGGGGGTGTTCAAGTGGGGAGGGGAGAAGAGGGAGAGACCAGAACATCTTTCGGGGTGGGGTGGGGGGCAGGCTGGCTTTCTTTAGCAGGGCCGGCTCGACCATTAATTCGAGTGAGTGGGTCGCCTCGGCCCGCTCACTTTGGGTGTCAGGAACCGGCAGCAGGTGAACAATTAAATAATTAACAAAGTGGTTGCAATTTTCTTGCCAGGGCAGCGAAGAGGCGCTTGTGGGAGGTTTCTGTCTCCAGGACCAAAATTAGACTGGGCTTGGCCATTTGCTGCTCCACCTCGGGTGGTAAAATGCTTTGTTATTGAACCAACGTTTGCGTAAGAGTATTTAAGGCTTCCAGTTACGCACAGGATTTCTCATAAGCTGCTAGAAACACCGGAGTTGTGGTGTTTTTCTTCAGACATTTACTACTCTTGCGTGAAGACAAGTGGCTCCAGGAACTCTCCTTAATCTTTCTCAGAGCTTAGTTTGCACCTTCGTTTACAGCCCTGGGAAGGGTGGAGGTCGCTCTGATCACAACCAGGGAGGGGAAGATACGGATTAACCCAGGAATGGAGAGGACCTCCAGATGTCTTTAGGCTCCAACTCCCATAATTCTAGCTGTGCTAGCTGGGGCTGTTGGGAGTTGGAGTCCCACAATATCTGAAGGGCCACAGGTTCCCCACTCCTGGAGTAACTACAGTGGTACCTGGGGTTAAGAACTTAACTCGTTCTGGAGGTCCGTTCTTAATCTGAAACTGTTCTTAACATGAAGCACCACTTTAGCTAATGGGGCCTCTCGCTGCCGCCACACGATTTCTGTTCTCATCTTGAAGCAAAGTTCTTAACCCGAGGTACTATTTCTGGCTTAGCAGAGTCTGTAACCTAAAGCGTCTGTAACCTGAAGCATCTGTACCACTGTACTGATAGTCAAATAGGGGATTAGTGAGAATTGGGAAGGGATTATTGGTTAATTATAAGACAGTATTTCCAGACAAACTAGAACTCCAACACATATTTTTCTAACATTAAGAGCCAGCTTTGCCTACTCACAGTTCTTGGTTCTGGAATCTACAATCACTGCCATATGTATAAGTTTCATATATGCTGTATTTTTTGAAGGAGGTAAAGTATCTCCATGTGGAACACAAAATGCAGGAAACATGGAGGACTGGGATATGCTCTTTACCTCCGTAGAAGCAGTTTTGTTCATGTTTGTTCCACCTCCAGGAGAAGTCAAGCCGCTTTGCCTTGTGAACTATTGGATGCATGAAAGAGAGAGGGGGAGAGAGAAAGGCTTGTTTCACAACACCAAATGATTGAGGTTGTGTGCCTGCATATAATTTACCATTTGTTTTTCATTGCACAAGAGTCAGGCATGATAATCACTTCTTCCTACTGCACATTAAAATCCATCCCTGTATACCTCCATTTCCGTAGAGTGTTCACCTCACCAAACAGGCAGTCCTGAAAACACTTCACTTAATGCAGTTTTTATGAATAGCTAAGGCCACCCATCCTGTTAATTACAGGGGCCAGATCAAATGAGTACAACCAGACACTGCCATGAAAATAGTGAATGCTTCCCTTTCTGTTTACTTAGGAAATGTAACATATTGTGAAGCCTAACTGACCAGAGGCTGTCCGCTCCAAAGCACTTATTGTAGAGAATTCCTAGTGCATTAGGATTGCCATTTCTAAATCAAAATAGCTATTATTTTATTTAGAGGTTAGGAAAGGGAATATGTGGTAGAAATGTTTTGTCTGGTATAAACTGCAAGTTCGTTGAATGATAAAGCTGTGATCTGTACAGATATCAGGAATGGGAAACTGAGCCTCCAGTTGTTATTGGACTAAAACTCTCATAATCTCTGGCCATGGTAGCTGGAGCTGGTGGGACTTGGAGTCCAACAATGCTGAAGGGCCACAGGTTCCTCACCCCGAAGATGAACGAAATGGAAGAGATTGGGAATCAATCCTATGCCAGGAGGGGCAGTATCTCCTGGCATATCAGGTGGGGGACACTACTTTTTCCTTCTGGATAGTTCATTCACCATTTGTCCACCCCTGCACTCAGCTCTCACCTGTGGCTCCTAGAAGCTGTCAACATCCCACAGCAGCCACACTCCTGGAATGGCTTCACCTGGCTGGTTAAACAGGTGAGGATCTCAGGGCAGGAACATGCCCTGCATGCAAAGACAGGCTCTGGTGGACTGAGTGGATGAGACCAACAGTGGGTTCAGCAGTCAAGAAGACAAATTTCTGCATATGATGTAGAGCATAGGAGCCATCTCCTTTTTTGCTGCTGGACTCCATGAATAAGAGAATAAAGTATTAACACAGTGAAACATTCTGACAAATAACATGCTTTAAAAAGATATTCTCGATAGAAATGATCTTATTATAATTCAGCCTTTTTAAAAGATGTGAAATCTTACACCTTCCCTAGCCCCTGGGACATTTGTCTTTGCATCTCTAAGGTAGCGCAAAAGGAAATGTCAGACAGTTTTAGTGATCTGAAGAGTGAAGCTCTTGAAACACAATAGCTAGCAAGCCCAGTCGGTGCCACAGTATTATCCCTGTGCTAGACAAAATGAAAAAATTTTCCATTCCATAATATGCACATATTTCTAGAAATACCTTAATAGTGTGCACACCTCGGCAATTACCTTCTTAATTCATGTCTAACTAGGTCAGAGCTAAATGGTTTAGTAAACACAGCACTTCTCCCACAGAGAATAGAGAACAGCAGTCTTCCTTTAACAGCCACAGATGCTTTTCTGGCCTATTGTGGGGGCAGGATCCAAAAGCAGCGGTAGGGTCATAACTTTCATTAGGATCAATTCAAATGTGACAAAGTAATGAGCAAGGCTTTGACCTCTCTGGAACTCTTCTTCAGGCTTGATATTAGAAGAAGTACTCAGCATGAAGTTGAAGCCCCAAAGTCTGCCACTTGTATCAGTTTTTAAGGTGAAGCACAGGAGTTACTAGGCAGACTTTATGAGATTAATCTTTGCTAGGTGCAAAACTCAGCTGTCTCCAGCACTGATGGAAACACAGAGTACAGTGTGAAGCAAAACAACACCCAAGTAAAGCCAAAGATTAATTTTAGCTTGCAAACTCAATAAAAGCCAAATTGGGTACTATGCTTACTGAGATACCCAAAAGTTAAGTCATTCTCTTGGCTGGATCATACAAACATTAATCAAGCCCCAAAATATCACATATTGGTTAAATATTTTCATTTCCATTTTAACAGTAAGGATGCGGAGATACTGGAATTTTTCAGGAAAGGCATACGGTTTTGAAAGCTGAGCACAAAGGATGGCTTTTCAGAAACTTGGAGACCGTACTAGAGACCTGTCATTGTTTGTGGTACACTCAATCTTCTCCCCACACCCTCCTTCTTCATCGCCATGTAGCTTCATAACCATGTAAATGCCCATTGGGAAAGACTCTGTTTTAAGACTCCATAATTATGGCCCCCAGCTACTAAACATTAAACTTAGTCTACAATCCTATGCACACTCACTGGAGAGTAAGCTGCATTAAACTCAGTGGATCTCACTTCTGAATAAACACTCTCTTAGGTTGCAATCCTAGACACACTTTTTTTTTTAAAAATGTATGGTTTAGCCAATTTTTTAAAATACCCACAAAAATCAGCAAAGTCAGATATAGAACTGGGGGAGGAGGGGAAGTTAGGGAAAGGGGGTTACTCTGCACACTTACGTGGGAATAAGTGAATTGAAGTGAGACTTTCTTCTGACAGGCATAGGAGAGAGTGTCCTCCTGTGTTAACAAAAGTGTGATGGACAACTGCCTAGAAGCATTTCTGTCTGCCCTCCTGTGTCTCCTTAGGGAAGCTCACCAAGCAATTTCAGAACTTGCACCGATTTTTATAAGCTCTCAGTAATTAGGGTTTCTCAAAGAGTTTCTTTGATTATCTTGATTATCCAAGTGTGCCATTTGTTCACCCACATTGTTGTATATCAAATGTAGTTATTATAACTCATTAGATCTATTCAGGAGTTGTTTTCCACACAGTCAAAATCACATGGAGGAAGAGAATGGGGCGTGCCCCATCACATCGCTGCCATCCACATGTTGGGGGCAAGATCTCAGAGAGGAGCTTGCATGTTCAAAATTGTAGGAGGAAGCCTACAAATACAGATCAGATCAGGCATTGTTTTTCGCACTAGGGCCTGCTCCCCAAAATGTAGCTGGTGTTGTTCAGTGGAAGCAGGGTTGCCCCACTCTCTTCCTCCACATGGTTATGATTGCATGGAGGAAA
Organism: Podarcis tiliguerta; assembly: GCF_965153285.1. Classification (NCBI taxonomy): domain Eukaryota; kingdom Metazoa; phylum Chordata; class Lepidosauria; order Squamata; family Lacertidae; genus Podarcis; species Podarcis tiliguerta. The sequence goes on along the minus strand of NC_139537.1, from coordinate 53,337,241 downwards.
ACACCTGAAAGGGGGCCACGGTGCAGCAGCTTTCATGTGGTTCCAGCCACAGAGGACAAATGCTGCAGCAGTTCTCTTTCAATACATAAAGCCTTTCAAGTGTGCTTCATCATGGTGGTCATTACCACAGCTTGGTAACGGTTTTCCTTGCATAAATTCTGTGCCACACTCTTATTCTTAGGACCAAACTAGAGAACATGTTAAATGAAGGCAATTATTCAGTGCTTTTTTTGGGGGGGGGGTGGTACTCAAGGGTCTGCAGTACTGACACCTTTCTTCCCCCCCTCCACCATGTGTGGCACATACTTTAACAACTTCATGGTGAGTACCAGCACTATTCTTTCCCCTAAAAACACCCCACTGTATTTACGGTAGAACAACTTCAGTGAATGCATTGAATGTCTCTTCTTGTTTTTAAACCCACAAACCTTTCAATCAATTATTCCCATGTCCACCAGATGTCAGTATAATATAATTCTAAACAGAAAGTGAGTGCCTCCTAAGAAATGCTCACAAACTAGGATTGCATTTAAATGCTATTACTTTTCACTCTTAAAGTGAAGGAAAATTGCATGGCCACATACTTTTTACATAACTCCACTGAACCAAGTGAAGAATTTGATCTCAAAAATTAATCACACAGTGCTTGTGTGTGTGTGTGTGTGTGTGTGTGTGTGTGTGTCTTTCTTTCTTGGCATGTGGCTTTTAAATACCTTGCTCTCTAGCCATTTCTCTTGATTTCCCCTCGTACTGAGAGGGGAATGCTGAGAGGAGTAGCTGATGCTGCAGAAGACACAACAAATTCAAGATAAATCTCAGGGACAATGTATGTGCCATGTCCCCAGAAGGGATTACGCATCATCTTGTCCCTTTGCTCTCAGGGGCATTTGTGAACTCATATGTCCATGGTGATTGCAGTGAAAGCCAGGCCTCCTAGATGCTGATAACAGCTATGGTACTACCTGGAAAAAAAGACAGAGCCCCCTCAAAATATTGTAAGTTATGTACAGTGGTACATATGGTTCTCAAATGCCTTGGTTCCCAAACACTGAAAACCCGGAAGTAAGTGTTCCAGTTTTCAAATGTTTTTTGGAAGCTGAACATCCAATGTGGTTGTCGGCTATTGTTTCTGGGGCACCTGCATCAATCAGTAGCTGCGCCTTGGTTTTCAAACATTTTGGAAGTCAAATGGACTTCCGGAATGGATTAAGTTTGGTGGTTTTGTTCTTGCTATTTATTTTGTGTTTGTGTTTTTGAGGCTTTTTTGGTTAATTTGTTTTTGTGATTGTGGGGAACCCAGTTCAGCTACTGATTGATTGATTGTGTGACTGTGGAAATGGATAAAAGCCCCCCATCCAAACAATGACTATCATCAGTGCAGGTAAGAAAAAATAATAATTTTAATTTTTATCATCCACAATACTGTCTTATTTATTTTACACTACAGTACATTGATTATTGCTTTCATTTTATGGATCAATGGTCTCGTTAGATAGTAAAATTCTTGTTAAATTGCTGTTTTAGGGTTGTTGTGTTTAGAGTCTGGAACGGATTGATCCATTTTTGCATTACAGTGGTACCTCTGGTTATGAACACTTCTGGTTATGAACACTTCAGGTTACGAACTCCGCTAACCTGGAAGCAGCTGCTCCTGGTTGCGAACTTTGCCCCAGCGTGCAAATGGAAATCACGCACCAGAGGGAGGCCCCATTAGCGAAAGCACGCTCAGGATAAGAACGGTTTCAGCTTAAGAACTGACCTCCGGAATGAATTAAGTTTGTAACCAGAGGTATCATTGTACTTTCTATGGGAAAGTGCACCTTGGTTTAGGAACGCTTTGGTTTTGGAATGGACTTCCGGAACGGATTAAGTTTGAGCGCCAAGGTACCACTGTATTGAAAAATAATGAATTGGAGAAGAGCCTTAGCTCAGTGGAACAGCATCTGCTTTTCATATAGAAAGTGCTAGGTTCCGTCCCCTGCATCTCGAGGTATGGCTGGGAAAGGATCCTGCCTGAAACACTGCAGAGCTACTGCAAGCCAGTGTGGGCAATACTGAGCTGAATGGATTAATGATTAATGAGGCAAATTTGCATGTTCTTATAATTTTTTTTACAGTTTGTTCGTTTTTTAATGCAGAAACTGAATGAAACAGCCTTTAGAACAGCCATGTTAAAGTTAGACAGACAGGAAATAGGTTGATCTTATAAGAATATGAGTATGCAAACTGGGTGCTCAGTTTCATGGCCTGGCCATGACAAATAGGGCCACTATGAGTAGGCAGTGGGCAGGGTTCCTAGCTCTGCCAGGGGGTATCATACAAATATTTCTCACCATTTCTATTTCTGTTATTTCACTGAATTCCCACGACAGAGGTAAGAAATACATCCTATGCTTGTGTTTCTGCTTATTTTTTGAAAGTCATACGGCATCATATCCAAATGCAATTCTTTATTCCCAGGGCACTTTAAATAAATAAATAAATAAATGAGGAAATGAACAGAAAACACTGAAGAAACAGTACGAATGACGTACTGTGAAATTTCTCTCTGGTGTAATTCCTTTGACTTCATTCACGCTGAGTTTGCCCCGCTGTGCTACAGCCTTGCATCTTGAAACTGAGTCACAAATTGGCTAATGGAAGGCTGCTTGTCATTCTCCAGAGAGCTATCGTCTTAGGTATATATGCTGTATATAAAAGCAAATAAATAAATATACTTGCTTTGTAAGTGGGTTTTTTTCTTCTTCTTCCGTGGGGCAGTATGTTTATGTCAGAAGGAAAAGGGAAATATGGTGATCTTCTCCCCCCACTTTCTTTTCCACGCCCCCCCCCCCCCCCCCGCAACTCACTCCTCATGTAGGTTAGGGAGGATTGGATTTCTCCAGCCAATATTTTCTGTCAGGTTATTTATTTATTATTAAAGAAGCCGAGGTGCATTTGCTGACACAGGCAGAAAGCCTTTCATCTCCTTAAATAACCGCAGTAACAGCCAAACAACTGCTAAAGCAACAGCGATAAAACCACGGTGCTTAACACTCTATCTATTGATATTTCAGGCCAAACACAGATTAATTGACAGAATACTTCTCATTTTTAAATACCACAGAAACAGTCATATAGTCAGCATTAGGACAGGCTGTTTTGCTACCTGAAGCAGAACTCAGATGCCCAAATGCCTGTGACACTCCAGATGTTGTTGGTTTCCAACTCCCAGAAGCTCCAGCCATGATGGCCAATGATCAGCTAAAAATAATTCCAAAATCTTGCAGTACCACTCAGATACCAATTCCAGCCTTCACATATTCTCTCTTTCATGGTGGCCCAGGAAGCAAGTTGCTTAACTGCTGCACGACAGGAATGGCCCTGTTGGAGATGAGCAAACCAGTCAATTTCTGCTTCTTTCATTTTCCAGCCTCAAATTCAGTTCATCCCAATTCTGCACGAGTTTGCCATTTGAAAAAAAAAACAGTTCACTCAAAAATTCATACACATGTCCATGTTCATTTTCTCTAATATACACATTTTCAGGAAAACCATGTGCAAAAAGAGCTTTTAAGCTCTCTGCCTTGTGAAATCTTGCGGGAGCCTCCCAGAACCTGTGAGAAAACACCCCAGATCCCAGGAAGGAAGGTGGGGACCTTAAAAGCCCTCTGCCTTTCTTGGGGGCATTCGAGCTGCAGAAGGTAAAGATGGTTGCACGGGGGCAGTGCCAAGGGAGTGGCTTAACTATACACGTTTTTGCATATATGCACTATCCCTGGAACACAACCCTGCACAAATCAATTGGATTTTATGTACAGTGCAAGCTATTTTGCATGTAATATAATATTAGGCTGTATATGTTTTGCCTTTCCATGCAAAATCTGGTTGGCTGGTATTTTTTTTTTTTTGTGTGTGTGTGTGTGTTTGCAGGTGGTTATTACTTAAGATGTACACCAAAGTCAATACGCCATATAATACAAAAGAAGTAATTTTCTCTCTGCTATGATTGTGTATATAGGATTCACCAGTTCGAAGTGAACATTCACAGCAGAATCACCACAAAAGTCTCTTTGGTATAGCAGTGGACAGAGTTCATGCCCTAAGCACAAGCTATATTAAGAATGAGTGCCAGCAAAATATTCCTTAGACCAGAATACTGATGTTCTGAACTGGTTGACCAGGAAGCTTTATATAATACTAGCAACATAGGTAAAGGTAAAGGGACCCCTGACCATTAGGTCCAGTCTTGGCCGACTCTGGGGTTGCGGCGCTCATCTCGCTTTATTGGCCGAGGGAGCCAGCGTACAGCTTCCAGGTCATGTGGCCAGCATGACTCAGCCGCTTCTGTCGAACCAGAGCAGCACATGGAAACGCTGTGTACCTTCCCGCCGGAGCGGTACCTATTTATCTACTTGCACTTTCAAACTGCTAGGTGGGCAGGAGCTGGGACCAAGCAACGGGAGCTCATCCCATTGCGGGGATTCGAACCACCGACCTTCTAATCGGCAAGTCCTAGGCTCTGTGGTTTAACCCACAGCGCCACCCGCATCCCACCTAGCAACATAGGCTCTTGCTAAAGCTCAGAGCATGTCATAACGTCTTTCAGAAGTAGGTGCAGTAAAAAGGCGGCCTCACAGATAACTCTTATCATAACTAATATTGATCATGAAACCAGTTTAAGCCTAGATGTAAGTCTTAAGTGCATGTCTACACTTTCAAACTTAACCAGTTTCAATTGGTTTAACTTAGTGATGGGAACCCTGTGGTTTTCATGATGTCACTGGACTTGTTCAACTCCCATCATTCTCAGCCAGCATGACCAGTTCTCAGGGGTAGGAATAATTCATAGAAATAATTCACAGAATTATTCCAATTCACAGAGTTGGAAGTGACCCTGAGGATCATCTAGTCCAGCTCCCTGCAATGCAGGAACATGCAGCTGTCCCGTAGGGGGATTGAAACTGTGACCTTGTTATCAGCACCATGTTCTAATCAAGTGAGCCATGATGGGAGTTGTAGTCCAACAATAGTTTCCCAACGCTTTTTCATCCTATGTGTGCTTCCATATACATTTGCATGCACACACACACACACACACACACACACAACCTATTCATGCTGGGGGTAATAACATAGGCATCAGCTTCTGAAATCTTCTCTTGACAATACCTAGGTGCTAGCAAATGGAAGCACTCCTTCCGTTCACAGGCAAGACCAAGATTTAGTGAAGGATTCCGTCATTGTAAGGGATATCTTTTTTTGCCAAATTGCCCTTCACCTGTAGCCTCTTGCACTGTCTCTCATTTTAATCCAGAGGGTCCCCAACTCTGCAAAGCAGATTTTCAGAGGGTAGAAGGGGCTGCAGGTAAGTATTGCCTCCCTTCTGCTGTTGTTTATTCATTACTCTTTAATTTATGTACCGGTACTTCTATTCCTGGTTCCCTAGACTCATCCCCCCCCCGACTGCTTTTATTTTGTTAGGTTTTGGTAATTGTTTTAATGCTGCGATTATTGCTGTTATTCCTGTCTCTATTTTTATACTTTGTTAGCCACTTTGAATGATGCCTCTGGAGTGGAAAAGCTGGATTTTTTATGGTCTAAAATAAAGAAGTAAATAAAACCACTGTGTAATTTCCTTTGGCACTTTGGCGTTAGAGACAGATTCTGTGTATCCTTTACATTACTCTCCTGGTGGTGAACCCAGCATTGCAGAAAGCCAAATGCACACACAAATTGCCTGACACAACAGAGTGCATCATGGGACACAAGTGTTTTGCCAAGTCTGATTACCACATTTTAATGCGTTGGTCTACTGTTCAAGAAATGTTAGAAGCTTACACCATCATCCATGAAGCCACTTCTGCCACGCATTAAGTTTAATCACATTAAAGTTACTTTGTTCATCTGTCTTTAAGCTTAACATTTGTAGCTGAGCGCATAACGAGGCAGCATTAAAAGTTCTGGAGGAAGTGGGATATAAAAGGACATGATTTAGGTAGCACTCAGCAGAATGCTGGTTTTAGTCCATTGGTAACTTGCTTTCTGTTGTTTTAATGCACATCTCTCAAAAGGTCTGTATCTTGCTTTCTGTTGTATGTGATAAAATGAAGAAAATGATTTCTAGGGCTGCTTCCAGATTGTCACTGTCTTGTGGAAATGATTCAATCATATATACCAGCAAAATGTAAGCTGTGTGATGAATGTGGATTTGGTGCTCTTGTGCAACCAATTCTCTTCCAGAATCTAAAAAAAATCAGTTCCTTTTGTGGTAAGAAAACTGATGGGCAACTGCAGTGGTGAAGCTGGGATAACAGCAACACCAGGCAATGTCATATAACCTCTATGCAAATTTTGAAACAATTCAGAATTTTGTTGATGCAGCCTAGAAAAGCATTCACATTTTTGCTGCTGCATCAGACTGTTTACTTATATGTATTAATCTTGGGGTTTATTAAGACCCCCAGATCCATTTCAGATATACTATTGGCAAGCCAGGTGTCCCCATCTTATATTTGTGCAGCTGGTTCTTCCTGCCTAAGTGTAGAACCTGACATTTGTTCCTACTGAAATTCAAGTTGCTAGTTTTGGCCTGGTACTCCAATTTGTTAAAGTAATCTTGAATCCTGATTTTGTCTTCTGTGGCATTAGCTATGCCTCCCAGTTTGGATCCGTCTTGGAATAATTCAAAATATGTTTTTATTGTTTTATGGCTTGTTGTTTTCCACCCTGGGCTCCTTTGGGAAGAAAGATGGTATATAAATTTAATGATAATGATTGATGATGATGATAATAATAATAATAATTTTTATTTATACCCCGCCCTCCCCAACCAAGGCCGGGCTCAGAGCGGCTTACAAGCAATAATAAAAACAAGATGAATGATTACAACTTAAAAACAAAATAAAAATACAACATTAAAATATTGAAACATTAAAATATTAAAATGTAGCCTCATCGCAGGAGGAGAAGGAAAAGAAAAAAGAAAGAGAGGGAGGGAATCAAATTGGCTCCAAGCCAAAGGCCAGGCAGAACAACTCTGTCTTACAGGCCCTGCGGAAAGAAATCAGATCCTGCAGGGCTCTGGTCTCATGAGGCAGAGAGTTCCACCAGGCCGGAGCCAGAGTTGAAAAGGCCCTGGCTCTGGTTGAAGCCAATCTAACTTCCTTAGGGCCCGGGACCACTAGGGTGTTGCTATTTATGGACCTTGAGGCTCTCCGTGGGGCATACCGGGAGAGGCGGTCCCATAGGTACGGGGGTCCTAGGCCGTGAAGGGCTTTAAAGGTCAAAAGCAGCACCTTAAATCTGACCCTGTACTCCACCGGGAGCCAGTGCAGCTTGAAAAGCACTGGGTGAATATGCTCCCGTGGCAGAGACCCCACGAGGAACCTCGATGCACCCGCTGGAGTTTCTGGGACAGCTTCAAGGGCAGCCCCGCGTAGAGCAAATTACAGTAGTCAAGCCTGGAGGTGACCGTCACATGGATCACTGTGGCCAGGTCGGGGCGGGAAAGGTAAGGAATGTTGTATCCTGCCTCTTTGCCATGGCCTTCCATGCTCAACAGAAAGGTGTAGTATCCCAAAGCATTCATTGCACCAAGATCCATTCTCTATAACTTTTTTCATTAACACTTTGTAGTCTTCCTTCATGAAGTTTTCTCAATTGACTTGTGCAGGGATAACACTTGTCAATGTCAAATGCACTGAACAATTATTTGATTGACATCCCACCCAACTGGCTATAATAACTACAATGCTTTCTCAAGCACTGAACTCTGTTGGCCAGAGCAATGAGGCTCTGTAGTAATCAGGTGTGTGTGTGTGTATATATATATATGCTTTCGTAGATTTTCACGGGTACAGGAATGCAGGTTTTGGTGTCCTCGGGTGTCTTCCCGTGTAAAAGTTGGGGTGTCTAGGCGACGTTTCGACGAGGTCTCACTCGTCATCTTCAGGCTGGTGCTTTCGGCTTCTTGTTACTGGAACAGAGCAGGATCTTAGTGTTTGAGTTCCTATAAATACTGTTGAGGAGGTGTGGTGTATAGCCTCCAATGTTCTGGGCAGAGAGGAGGTTCCCAGGCTAGTGTGCCTTTTCTTCTTTTGTTCCTTAATTACTTGAGGGATATCTTGAGTGATTTCTTGAGTGAAGCCAGAGCACAACCAAGTGCAGTACAGCCATCTTCTCAGAAAAACTCTTCACAAAGTTCAAGAGTTCAAGACACGAAGGCTTTAGCAACTAATCCACACCTAATGACCCACCTAAGTGGGATTCAGGAAATCACTCAAGAAATCACTCAAGATATCCCTCAAGTAATTAAGGAACAAAAGAAGAAAAGGCACACTAGCCTGGGAACCTCCTCTCTGCCCAGAACATTGGAGGCTATACACCACACCTCCTCAACAGTATTTATAGGAACTCAAACACTAAGATCCTGCTCTGTTCCAGTAACAAGAAGCCGAAAGCACCAGCCTGAAGATGACGAGTGAGACCTCGTCGAAACGTCGCCTAGACACCCCAACTTTTACACGGGAAGACACCCGAGGACACCAAAACCTGCATATATATATATATATATATATCAGCATGATTAAACCACTGGCTTTCTTATCTTGTGTGTTGATGCAATTAAAAAAAAGCCAACCATTAAAAAAATAATCAGATGAATTCAAAGCAGGCCAGAGGAGCTCTGTGTTGCACAGTAGAAACATACAAAGCTTCAGAGCGCCATGTACTATGTTTTGGACTTTGAAGCACTGCACAAATCCCATCATGTTGTTAAGGTTTGACAGTTAAGTTGCCATTTGCTTGTTTCACAGGTTCTCTAGTTAATGCGGCTTTCCCCTACCAGTACGGCTTTAGTCTCCTTTGGAAGGATTTAAATTACTGGAGGTGGCAGATGGAAGAGTGGGAAGGAGAATTAGGCAGTATTATACTTTCATTGTCAAAGGGAGTTGAATTCATCACTTACCGCTTTGCCCTCCTAAATAAGTGATATGAAGTATCTCATTCCACAAGCCCTATCCATAGTCTTCACTTGCATAAATACACATGTGTCATGGCGCCAGACCAAGAGTTTTCAGGTGGTGGGTCCTTGTACAACAGGAGCCCTCAGAAGAAGATGGACTCAGTCCCTAGTCCTTCCCATGTGAATCCAGCAGCACTGGAGCCTGCATCTCATCCCTTGAATGCTGAGGAGACACCTCTGCCACTGGATCCTGATGACTGAACCACAGACTGCTTGAAGAATTGGGAGAGCCTTGAGGAGCTTTCTCCATAGCATCCTACACAGCTTGAAGTCCCACTGCCTAATGAAAGCAAATGCCTGCAGAAAAAGGCCAGACACATCATTCAGGAGGTGGGTCTTCCGTCTTATTTCCTTCCTTATTTAAGGCATTTATATTCCACAGGCATTTCTAAGATAATCTTGACTACTTAGCCCAGACAATAAAGTTCTGCAGGTGGTGCCAAGGCACTGCTTGCATTTTCTGCTTCAGTTGCAGAACCACTAACCATGGTCCTGAAACAGCAGCTTGGTCCTTATCCAAGGTCCTGATTTGCCTTGCCATCTGTCCCAGAACCCCAAAACTACTGATATGAACCTTGCTTGGACCATTGCCTTCTTTTTGTGATGGGCATTGGCATGGACCAGGACATTAACCACACCCAACCCACACAAGAAATATCCACCATTACAAAGCTTTCCTCTTCAAGCTAATTCAAATCTCACAAATACACATCAACATGCATTTGGCCAGTAGTTTTTCACAAGCTTCTTCCAGCTGTCCCGAACTGCCTGGGAGTCGCCCTAGAATCATATCTGGGCTGTGAAACTGACTTAGTGCAGGTCGGACTAGAATATTGTTACAGGACAGGCCATTCATTGGTTTAGGTTTTGCAGGAAGAAATGGCAAGCCCATTACATGTTGCTTTGCCAACACTGGAAGCTACTTTATACCAGGCCAAACCATTGGTTCATCTAGTGCTCTGCTATCCCAGATCTCCAAGGCCTGAAGCAGAGGCCCTTCCTGCTCTTTTAGCAATCCTTTTAACTGGAGACACCAGAACTGGAACTCGACACTTTCTACATAGTATAAAGTATGTGCTCTGCCACTGAGCTATGATCTTTTCCTGATACCTTCTGTAATGCTGAACACCTCTTTTTGGAGGATAGTATTGTACACTCAGTCTCTTGAACATTAGCAGCTTTCTTACACCTACTTCCCTACTCATTTGTTCTGAGTTATTCCTGCAAAAAACAACAACAAGGATTTTATGCACCTGAACTCTGAGAATGCAGGATTGTCATGATCCTCCATACCACCCATTTCTTTGTTACTGAGCCTCACCACTTCATCTGCTTTTGACACGCTATTCCTGAGCCAAGTTACTTCTGCTTTCCCCACATCTGACCCTCATCAGAACTTGACCACATTACAAACTTTTTAAAAAATCCTCAGCAGACATCCACACACTCATGCACACTCAACATGTACTTGACAGAGTCACTTAGGCGGCTAATAACACACACACACACACACACACCTTGATATAATAACAACAACAACCCTTCAGCATAACAGAATGGTTATTAGCAGATAAAAGGTGAGCAGTTCAGGCAGTCACAGTGAAGGATGTGAAGCTACTAGTTGAGGAATTAGCATTTAGTTAAATGCGACAAGGCCTGAAAGATGAAAACAAGACACTTCTTGTGTGTGACTCACTAATCACTGTCTAGTGTAGTCTGGAGTATAAATTCCCTTTTGTCATGAAAATGTTTGCTCCTTTGATCCTCACAACATTTGCTAAACACTTTTCCAGGAGAAGTAAATCTTTTGGCAGACCAAACTGCAAAATAATTACTTCAGCATTCAGATCCAGTGGGAGAATTTGTGATGCTGAATACATTTTCGGCAGTACATGCTGTGCATTGCTTTGCATAAGGGCTGAGATCTCCATGCAGACACACTTTTCATTTAATGACGAATTGGCTAAAGAGGCTTTTTCAGTTCTTTATGTAGACAGGGGTGAGGCAGTCACTGCGACTGAAAAGATAATTTTCCAGCAGCTACCGCATCTAAGCCCCTGAGCTCTCTTCATTAGTCTCCTTGCATCTGCTAGATGAGACACCACTTGTGAGGACTCCGCTGGTGTAAGGTGGGGGAATCATTTTCAGCCTGACGGCTGCCTTCCTTTCTAAATCACATAGAGTCATAGAATCTTAGAGTTGGAATGGACCCCAAGGGTCATCTAGTCCACCCCCCTGCAACGCAGGAATCTCAGCTAAAGCATCCATAACAGATGGCCACCCAACCTCTGCTTAAAAACCTCCAAGGAAGGAGAGTCCACCATCTCTCGTGGGGGTCTGTTCCACTGCTGAAGAGCTCTTACTGTCAGAAAGTTTTTCCGAATGTTTAGTCGGAATCTCCTTACTTGTAGCTTGAAGCCATTGCCTTGAGTCCTACCCTCCAGAGCAGGAGAAAACAAGCATGCTTCCTCCTCCATGTTACAGCCCTTAAGATATTTGAAGATGGCTATCATATCTCCTCTCAGTCTCCTCTTTTCCAGGCTAAACATACCCAGATCCTTCAAGCACTCCTCATAAGGCTTAGTTTCCAGACCCTTGATCATCTTGGTTGCTCTCCTCTGCACACGTTCCAGCTTGTCAACATCCTTCTTAAATTGTGGTGCCCAGAATTGGACACAGTATTCCAAGTGTGGTCTGACTAAGGCAGAGTAGAGCAGTACTATTGTTTCCCTATAATTCTGTTGATGCAGCTTAGAATAGCGTTAGCTTTTTTTGCTGCTGCATCACACTGTTGACTCATGTTAACCTTGTGGTCCACCAAGACCTCTAGATCCTTTTCACATGTACTGCTAGTAAGCCAGATGTCTACCATCCTATATTTGTGCATCTGGTTCTTCCTGCCTAAGTGCCGAACCTTACATTTTGTTAGCTTACATCCAGTTCTCCAATCTGTTAAGCTCATTTTGAATTCTGATTCTGTCTTCTGTGACATTATCTACCCCTTCCAGTTTGGAGTCATCTGCAAATTTGATGAGCATCCCTTCAATTCCTTCATCCAAGTCATTTACAAAGAGGTTAAACAACAACGGGCCCAGGACAGAACCCTGTGGCACCCCACTTGCCTCTTTTTTCCAGGTTAATGAGGAACCATTAATGAGTACTTGGGTTCAGTCAGTCAACCAGCTACAAATCCACCTAGCAGTTACCTCGTTCAACCCACATTTTACCAGCTTTCTTGTGATAATATCTTGGGAGACTTTGTCAAAAACCTTACTGAAATCAAGATATACTATGTCCACAGCATTTCCCTGATCCACCAAGTTTGTAATTCCATCAAAAAAAGAAATCAAATTGGTCTGGCATGACTTATTTTTGAGAAACCCATACTGGGTCTTGGTAATCACAACATCCTATTCTAAGTGCTCACAGACCAACTGTTGAATTATCTGTTCTAGGACCTTTCCTGGTATCGATGTCAAGCTCACCGGTCAGTAGTTACCTGAGTCTTCCTTTCCCCCCTTTCTGAAGATGGGGACAACATTTGCCCAACTCCAGTCTGTAGGGACCTCACCTGTTCTCCAAGAATTCTAAAAGAAAATAGACAAAGGCTCTGGAATCATACCTGTAAGCTCCTTTAGTACTCTTGGATGCACCACTACCTGGTAGTGGTAGGCAAGGCCAGGGTCAAGAGTGGGAGGAGCAAAGAATGTAAATGTTGCCTTTGTGCAGTAGATTACTTTCTATACATAAACACTATCCTCCATCCAGGCAAGAAAGGGACATTATCAGAATTCAGAGATACATTCTATCCAAGAAAAAAACATTTAGGGCATGAAGAAGGGCCAGTGGGGGGTTGTGGCCTGGAGACAGGTCCAAGGGCCAGATAGAAAGACTTGCAGGGCCACATTCAACCCCCTAGTCCTGAAGTTGCCCATCCATATCATAGGCCTTGAATGTAGTCTTGGAGGCTGTGAAGAAGCTGGAAGGAGAGGGAAGGAGAAGAGGGAAAGTGAAGGAACAGAAGCCTCAAACACAGCAGGCACTGTTCTGGTGTGGAGACAGACAGAATGCCAGGCTCCTAGATTGGATATCATGCCTAGCCTACCTACCATCCTGCCTGCCTCTCTTGGCACTGACATGGCACACTCTAGCTGGCCAACTTTTATGTATAGCAGGATTCTGCTGCTGCTCATATGTGATCTGTCCTGTGTTGATTTATTTCATGTTTGTCCTCATAGGAAGCACAGAAAGGCAGGAGGCCACTGCCTTATACTGATCTAGCTCAGTATTTCGACAAAGACTGGCAGTGGCTCTCCAGAGTTCACACAGCAAGGAGTCTTTCCAGCCCTTCCTGGAGATGGCAGGTATTGAACCTGGGGACTTCTGTATGCAAAACAGATGTTCTACTACTTTCCCTACAGCCTTTCCCTGCTAAGCAATATCATGCTTAGCCCTTTGTCTGAGTACTCTAACATGTGAGGCTTTGTATATCTGCACCAAGATCCTGGACCAGGGAGGGGCATTTTTTTGAGGTGGGGGGGGGGAGGGAGGGAGAAGAGGAATTATAGCAGTAGTATTGTCTGAACCCCTGGCTCACATATCACTCTGCTCATATAAGCAGGCCTTTTCCATGCAAGGAAAATGGAAGAAATTAGTAGTAGTACACACAGAAAGAGAAACTCAATGTGTAAATACCAGCTCTTCTGCAACAGGGATCTTGAATCCTACCTGGGCTTGTGCTTTGGCACTTTCTGGGCATGCTGAGTTGTGGGTGATTGAGACAATGGGCTCTCCTCAGCATGTGCTTCCATGTCAGGATAATATTTGCCCAGTAACCAAACCACTCTGCTTGGCTGCAGGGGACGTATAATTGCAAGGAGGAAAATTACATGCAAGCACTATCACCACGCGGGTGGTGCTGTGGATTAAACAACAGAGCCTAGGACTTGCCGATCAGAAGGTCGGCGGTTTGAATCCCCACGACGGGGCGAGCTCCTGTTGCTCGGTCCCTGCTCCTGCCAACCTAGCAGTTCAAAAGCACATTAAAGTGCAAGTAGATAAATAGGTACCACTCCAGCGGGAAGGTAAATGGCATTTCCGTGCGCTGCTCTGGTTCACCAGAAGCGGCTTAGTCATGCTGGCCACATGACCCGGAAGCTGTACGCCGGCTCCCTCGGCCAATAAAGCGAGATGAGTGCCGCAACCCCAGAGTCGGCCACAACTGGACCTAATGGTCAGGGGTCCCTTTACCTTTACTATCACCACAGACCCAAAGCAGGTAAAACAACACATGACACTGAGGAAATGCTATGATGGTGTGTGTACAATGAGAAGAAGCCCATAGTGAATTGTGCATACAGGCCTACTTTAAGCCAACACTCTCCCCAAAGTAACATTGCATTTACTAATTTTTATAAAGCTGTAAGTAAATGCTGTACACCAACAGCTCCATAGAAGAGTAATGCTATGAAGCAGTCCCACTTGCAGCTGTGTGGTTACTTTAAAATGTATCATCAACGCACCCTTGCCAAACGCAGCTCTCTGCAAAGCCTTTAACATAACATCTGGCAAGAAGCAATTCTTTTCTGCTTTCACATTCGTAATGGCACAATAAAAGTTAAAAGCCCACATAGCAAAATGCTTATTTAAGAAGTTCCTTATAATATTTAATGGGAAAGTTCCCAGATACTGGAAGAGCTCTGGGTTAATGCCCCTGATATGCAAAGCCAGCTTGATGGCACCACAAGGAAACTCATGGGCACTTAACTTTAAGCTAAGATGGCTTCCTTCTGCGCCTGTTGTGACTTGTTTCTAAAATTGGATGAGCACTTCCACATACCATTTAGCAATATATCTCTAAATTCGGAATACTAGCTGCAAAGAAAAGGGAAAGGGAAAAGGGAAAAATAAACATGGGGTTGTTTTTCCAATCCTCAGTTCAGTTTTCCTCATTTCCACATTACTTCATTATTATTATTTTTTAAAAAGTCCTCATGAAAATTATTCAGCATTGTCTCTTAATACACATATTTTTGCAAAGCAATTTTTCCTAATATAGCACATCTTTGTATATTATTTTCATTAATATGTACATTCATATGCATATTTTACCCTAATGTATGCATTTTTGTACACACTATGTGAATGGAGAACTGCGTTGCAAAATTTGTTTTGTTTTGAATTTGTGTTTGTGTTTTGGTTCATACATTATTGTTTAAGAAAGGGCGAGTCAGGTAAGTTTGGCTTCAAATGTGAATTGAACTGAATTTCTCACCAAGCCCCACTTGGGAAACACAAGCAGGGAGAGCGCAGCTGGACTCAGAGCCTCCTTTCAATAGACATCTGGTTGGTCACTACGAGAACAGGATGCTGATCTAGATGGGCCTCTGGTCTGATCCAGCAGGCCAATCTTGTTACGCTTATATATGATATTAACTCACTAAACCTACTGAGTACCTGCCTTTTCCCAGAGCCAGTGTGGTGTAGTGGTTAGGAGCTGTAGACTTGTAATCTGGGGAACCAGGTTCACGTCTCCGCTCCTCCATCTGCAGCTGCTGGGTGACTTTGGGCTCATCACACTTCTCTGAAGTCTCTCAGCCCCACTCACCTCACAGAGTGTTTGTTGTGGGGGAGGAAGGAAAATGAGATTGTTAGCCGCTTTGAGACTCCTTCGGGTAGTGATAAAGCGGGATATCAAATCCAAACTTCTCCTCCTCTTCTTCTTCTTCTTCTTCTTCTTCTTCTTCTTCTTCTTCCTTCTTTCAGAGTTCAGCCTAGCCAGTTTCCAAAACATGGTTCCATGTTGGAGTACCCTCATATTCTCCCCTCAACTCTGTTGTCTCTCCCAAGAGTGCTTCGGCCAGCAGTGTGGAACCTGTGGTCCTCCTCATGTTCTCGGACTACAACTCCCACCATCCCTGATCACTGGCCATACCAGCTGTGGCTGGGTTCCTTTTAGGTTTTCCACCACTAGGTTAGGTTCTAACTCTTCCTGAATTTCTCTCTGTGCTTTCTCCTTTGCCTGGCACAAGCACACACACTTCCAGCTCTGCCAGAATGTTCTCATTTTCTCTGGGTGCAACACCTGTATAGTACCAACCTCTGCAACACATATGGGATGAGAAATCATGTTGGTTGGTCTAATAAGAATATTTTGGAGTTTTTGATGCAGCAGAAAGAGTATTGGGCCTAGTTCTCTATAACTAGGGATGACCTAGACTAATATAGATGACATTGGGTTGTTGTTGTTGTTGGTTTTTTAAAAATGATCTGGCACTGACCCACTTTTTTAGGCTGAGCTTTATCTCTAATCTAAATATCCCTGTCTTTTAGAAGGAACAGAATCATAGTGAGGAAAAGAAAATCCCTTAAGAAACAGCAATCTTCTGACCAAGCCAAGAAACATCATCTGTCGGGATAGGGCTGAGTGTTATCCGTTCATTTCCCCCCCTCCTCTAATTAGCCAGGCCAAAGGGTGTGCAACGAAACATGAAAAGATGCAATTTGAAAAGATATTTAAAAGACCACACAGAAAGGTAAACTACTCTGAAAAAGAGTTTTTTTGGGGAAAAAAATAAGCAGGCAAATTATCTTATTTAAGCACAGTGCAATTACCATACAGACTGTGCCATTCTCTGTTCATTAACGGTTAGCAATTAAGATTACACTCATATTCAGCTCCAGCTCACAAATGCTTTCATTTTGCCATCCAACATAAATGTAAACTTCTGCTCTCCCAATCAGTGTGTTGAATCACTGGGATATTGACTAAGTATATAATTCTTAGCTTAGACACTGAACATCTGTTGCCATTTCTGTCTGACAATCTGTAATTACAGTAGGGGGAGCTGGACAATCGGAGATTAAAGGGATGCTGCTTAATCTTCCAACACATGCTTCCACTTAAAAATAAAACAACACACCAGAGAAATCTCATTGAGACACATTGTATATCTGACCCCTTCTGTTCGTTAGTTAGAGATCAGTAAAATATCCATAAAGCTCATGCTGAAGTCTGGAAGACTACAGGCAGTTTGTAACTTTCTAAATCTCACCAGGCCAAAGGGCTCTTTCCCCCTTCATTTAAATTGTCCTTTTCCTTCCTTCTCTAATGCATGCCTTTTAGTCAGTATCTCAGAGCCTGAAATGTTCTGTTAGACACCTCCTCCTCCTGGTTAGATGTTTTTAACAGATCTGGGCCAAATATAGAGAGGATCTTCTTTATAGCCTCCCCTTGATATAACTACATCTCCCAGTCTCCTTATGATTCAGGTCAGCATTTGCCCTTAAAAGAGTAATAATGTCAGTTCTTACGTACTTCCAGTGGCGTAGCGTGGGGGGTGCAGGGGGGCCGGCCGCACCGGGCGCAACATCTGGGGGGGGCACGCTCGCACTCGCAGCTCTCTGCCCCTACCTGGCTCACTCACTCACTCTCACTGCAGTGCTGGCTGTGCGAATCCGATCTGAGCAGCCGGGTCGCCGCCCACTGTGGAGGGGAGGGTGCCTGGCGTGCGGTGTGGTGCGGAGAGAGAGCAAGGGACTATCTGGGGGAGGGACAGTGCAGTGGGGGGGGGGCGCAAATTACTTGCCTTACCCCGGGTGCTGACAACCCACGCTACGCCACTGCGTACTTCTTAAAATACAGAGAATCACAGGTTTAATGGTACAAGTGACTTTCTAGACCTCATTGTAAAAGTGCTAAATATGAACATGTGTTCAGATCCAATGTGGTTTTCAGTATGGCATGAGAGTTTGCTTTTTCAATGCACCGTACTATGCTTGGTTAAAAAAACATAAATGGTTTTGCATATCTAACATAGGTAATCTTCCACTGTCTCTTGGATTTCCACCAATTCCTGCAGTTCAGTAGAATAATAGAGCTGTAGAGTCATAAGGGACCCTGAGGCTCAACCCCCCTGCAATCTAAGAATATGCACCTATATGGGGATCAAACCCATGGCATTGGTATTATCAGCACTGTGCTCTTACCAGCTGAGCTAAAATACCCTGCGGTGTCTACATCAAGGCAGTTATGTTGGCTAAGTAACATCTGTTTGGAATACTTGCTCTTTTTTCATCTTTGTTACCTTGATTCCGTTGGACAGGGGTGCCAACTTGACTAAAATATGGGGTGGCGCTCAGGTAAGCCCCACATGACCTGGCACATGCACACCATATGAATGGCAATGTCCATCAACTTGTGGGTATGGCTCCTCAAATACTTTATGGGGGGACCTCAGTCCCTAGGAGTTGGCTCCTATGGTATACACAGAAGTTTTACTTCTGTCAATGTTTCATTGCATTTTAATTATTCTTCCCCCCTCAATGTTTTTAGCTTTATTATTTTTATCTGCAAGCTGTCTTGAGTCTCTGTCAGGGAAAAAGGTGGAATATAAATAAATAAAATAAAATATTTTTATTTTTATTATTATAAAAACCAATAAAAATACATAAAACAAAAATAATTCGCACAAGTATTATGTTTAACTTAGTCTTCATAGGACTTGAAGTTTGGATTGTGTTTGTGAAACAGCTCTCAGGTTGCTCAGCTCCATATACAAGGAGGAGTGATTCAAAAGAACAAACTATTTTGGTGCCTGATAATGGATTTGTCCTTTGAACAGATATATGTTCCTGTTCTGATCGAAGGCTGGTTTCTCCCCCACCTCCAAAATGGGTTTTCTGACATTTCTTTGACCTCTCAGAAGAAGAATTAGGTGCACCACTCACCAAGCTACAGCGAGTCAGTCGACACACATTGAAAGGGCTTTAATTGCGAAAAAACTGCATCCACATTCAAAAAAGCTTCACATATTAGGAACTCCGCCCCCCCATACAAGAATTTATTTCCCTTTCATTACCAGTATATTGTTAAGCTATAATAAATAATAATAATAATAGTAATAATAATAATAATAGATGGGTATTTTCATTGCAGATCCGCTTTATATACAGTAGACTGCTGCCAAATGTAGAACTTAGACATCTCATGTTTACCTGGTATACAGTATAGGCATTGACTCACTTACACCCCATCTGCACTATACATGTGAAGCAGTACAATGCCACTTTAAACAGTTGTGCTTCCCCCAAAGAACCCTGGGAACTACAGTTTGTTAAGGGTGCTGGGAGATGTTAAGGGGCCACCATTCCCCACACAGATTTTTATTTGTTTGTTGACTGACGGCACCTTCTTCTCCAAGGAACTCAAGGTGGGATGCACATGGTTCCCCCCTTCTCATTTAGTCCTCACAACAACCCTATGAGGTAGGTTAGGCTGAGAGAGGCAGTCATTGGCCCAAGATTGGCTGAGAGGCAGGCATCGGCCTACTGAGCTTCATGCCCAAGTGGGGATTTGAACTCTGCTCTCCCAGGTCCTAGTCCAACACTCTAACCACTACACCACGCTGGTGGAGTTACAATGGCCAGAGTTCCATGGGAAGAGGGATTGACTGTTAAAGCACACTGGCCATCTAGCTTAAAACTGCCTACATTGACAGGCAGTGGCTTTCCATAGATTCGGTAAGGAACATGATACTGAAAATTACACTCTCAAATAACAACAAAACCAAAGGAACCCCAATGTGTCTCCTGACCTCTTCGTTGCTAACACACTTTAACTGGGGAGGGGGAAAACCTCAGAAGGATTTGTTAAATCTACAATACAACTTGACTTTCTATTAAAATGCTGTGGGGAATAAATTTCATTGTATGATTAGCTCTGATTTATTTTTTCACAGTGGTGAACATTATAGTGCATAACAGAATGTTAACAATCTGCTGTGAATTTTCTGTAATGATATTCCAGCTTTCCACAGTCAGTAAACTCTCTGGAAACTGCTTCAGTTTAAATTGGATTCCCCCCTCCTTTCCTGATACTATGCCACCATCAGAATACAAGAGTGATATGTTGTACTGCAAGATGAATAGAATCACCGTGTGGCTTTCAATACACCACTGTGGGTGCATCCTTAATCCTTTTCAGCCTCCTTTGGGACATACCATGCAACCAGCGCCCATCTACAAAAACAGAACCACTCCTTCTAAGAACCTCACCCTCTTGCTTAGGAAATAATAAAAGCGAGAGTACAGTCCTAAATATGCTTACCTGTGAGTACCTGTTCAGTATAGGGGGGGGAAATATTTGCCAAAAAGGTGGGGAAGAGAGAAAAGAACAAAATGCAAATAGGCAGTCAGGACAGGTTAGGGATTTTGCTAGTGTACCAGCCACCCCGTTGCCTAGCAGCCACTCTACCTGGACTGTCAAAGGTGTTCTCAGATTTGCTATTGAGGAGAATCCCCAGACTAGTGGTTTGCAAGGACCTAAATAGCCATTCTGGAGCTGCCTTGTCTGAGGCAGCTCAGAACTTCATGGCTGCCATGTCATTTGCAGCCTGAAATGGAACAGTCCTGACAGAGGTGTATCGTAATGATTCCAAATGCGCAGGTTTGTTTTGAGCGGCGCTGTGGTCTAAACCACTGAGCCTTGGGGCTTGCCGATTGGAAGGTCAGCAATTCGAATCCCCACGACATGGTGAGCTCCTGTTGCTCAGTCCCAGCTTCTGCCCACCTCGCAGTTTGAAAGCATGTCAAGTGCAAGTAGATAAATAGGTACCACTCCGGTGGGAAGGTAAATGGTGTTTCCGTGTGCTGCTCTGGTTCTCCAGAAGTGGCTTAGTCATGCTGGCCACATGACCCGGAAAAAACTGTATGCGGACAAACGTCGGCTCCCTCGGCCAGTAAAGCGAAATTAGTGCTGCAACCCCAGAGTCGTTTACAACTGGACTTAGCTGTCAGGGGTCCTTTACCTTTACCTTATGCGAAATAAGGTCTTCCAAAGGTATGGCCAGGCACAATAATGCTATGTTCCTTCAGTACTTTTTGTAAAGACAAATATCTTAAAACACTACACACATGCCACTTTCTTGATGTCATATCCTTCAACATACATTTTCTGTTTGGGTAAATGGTTGAGCACTGGGTCTTACATTGCCAACTGCTTAGCTTAAGAACTACAGAACTAAAGCAGGTTTTGTTCTTTTCCACCAGGTTTCAGTGTCTGTCAGGGCTGCCCCAAGATGTTTTGCTGACAAGATAGCCTGTCCTCCAGTTCCACACAGAAATGGGAGTGGACTGGCAGTTGTCCACCATGGTGGTGGGATAGCATTCCCCACCTCAGTTGAGGACAGCAGCATAGCATAGGGGCAAAGGACAGGCTGTGTGGTTCGCACACACACACAGCTCTAGCATCCAAGAGAGGTGAGTGGTTGGAGGACTTGGGAAGACTGGTTGGGGAGCTCCCCCCACTCCCCAGCCCCAAGGCGTTCGTCTCACTTTGGCTAATGGCTGGGCCAGCTATAACACCACTATAACTTTGACAGAATATTATAGCCGGATGATTTCAAAAGAAAAGCCAGTAAACATCATTCCTCTAAAAATAAAATAATATTCAACCATTTGCTCCAGTATGAGTGTTATAGAAAGCAATGTCTAGTAAAATAAAATAAAAATTGTAGTGCACTTGTCTTCCTTAATTTCCTTCCAGCCAGATGTGAACATAAAGTCTCCCTGAAATAAACAACTGCAGTACATAATTTCCAATTCGTCTCTTTTTAATTGGCTTTTATTGTTGCCTTCTCTAATGGAGAGAATAAATGAATAAATAGCTTTTATGTAGAACATGCTTTCATTATGCAGATATGCTCAAATCATAGCACAGACTATTTTTAGATCTTCTATTACAATATAAATGTTTCTTTTATTCCAAGAAATGCAGGCAGCAAAACTTTTCCAGCTACCAATTAATATTTCAAGGATGCTTCCTCGCGGAAACTTTCTTTAATTTAGTGACGTAAAAGGTTGAACATGAGGAAGAATCAATAACTTTTTCCTAGGGCTGTTCACATATGAAACATTATTGTATTCAGGATAAATTCTGAGAGATGATAAGATGGGTTTGTGTCATAAATGGTTGGTGTGTGTGGAATCAGTATCACATTTTTCTAGCAGTATGATATTGTGGGTGCTGGGAAACTCTGAGGGTCCCTCAAGCATTCCTCAGCCGCGAGGTTCACATGATCTTCTCCCCATATTAAAAGGAGGCGTTGATGGGATTGTGAGGCTACTCAGGCAAGCCCTGCTCTCTGCCACCATTCTCCAGACACCTACGCACTCATACTATGTCAGAAGGAGATCTACCCACATGCAGTAGACACACAAAGAACTGCTCCATGTATAAAAGCATCATGTCTCAATCAGTGGTTCATCTTTGAGTGTTTATAAACATCTTCAACAATTTAGGATCATAGTTCATGCATCTGATGAAGTAGAATCTAGCCCACAAAAACCAATGGCATAATAATAAAGTCTTTGCAAGTCTTTGAGGTACCACAAAACTTTTAAAAATTGTTTTCTGCTGCAACAGCTACCCCTCTTGGAATTGCAGATTTACTACTGAAGTAAAGAATATTCTAGAAGTAAAGTAACCTGTCACTGATATTGTTTGGATTTGATATCCCGCTTTATCACTACCCTAGGGAGTCTCAAAGTGGCTAACATTCTCCTTTCCCTTCCTCCCCCACAACAAACACTCTGTGAGGTGAGTGAGGCTGAGAGACTTAGAATCATAGAATCATAGAATCATAGAATCATAGAGTTGGAAGAGACCACAAGGGCCATCGAGTCCAACCCCCTGCCAAGCAGGAAACACCATCAGAGCACTCCTGACATATGGTTGTCAAGCCTCTGCTTAAAGACCTCCAAAGAAGGAGACTCCACCACACTCCTTGGCAGCAAATTCCACTGTCGAACAGCTCTTACTGTCAGGAAGTTCTTCCTAATGTTTAGGTGGAATCTTCTTTCTTGTAGTTTGTATCCATTGCTCCGTGTCCGCTTCTCTGGAGCAGCAGAAAACAACCTTTCTCCCTCCTCTATGTGACATCCTTTTATATATTTGAACATGGCTATCATATCACCCCTTAACCTCCTCTTCTCCAGGCTAAACATGCCCAGCTCCCTTAGCCGATCCTCATAAGGCATTGTTTCCAGGCCTTTGACCATTTTGGTTGCCCTCCTCTGTACACGTTCTAGTTTGTCAGTGTCCTTCTTGAACTGTGGTGCCCAGAACTGGACACAGTACTCCAGGTGAGGTCTGACCAGAGCAGAATACAGTGGCACTATAACTTCCCTTGATCTAGATGCTATGCTCCTATTGATGCAGCCCAGAATTGCATTGGCTTTTTTAGCTGCCGCGTCACACTGTTGGCTCATGTTAAGTTTGTGGTCAACCAAGACTCCTAGATCCTTTTCACATGTACTGCTCTCAAGCCAGGTGTCACTCATCTTGTATTTGTGCCTCTCATTTTTTTTGCCCAAGTGCAATACTTTACATTTCTCCCTGTTAAAATTCATCTTGTTTGTTTTGGCCCAGTTCTCTAATCTGTCAAGGTCGTTTTGAAGTGTGATCCTGTCTTCTGGGGTGTTAGCCACCCCTCCCAGTTTGGTGTCATCTGCAAATTTGATCAGGATGCCCTTGAGTCCATCATCCAAGTCGTTGATAAAGATGTTGAATAAGACCGGAGCCAAGACAGAACCCTGTGGCACCCCACTAGTCACTCTTCTCCAGGATGAAGAGGAACCATTGATGAGCACCCTTTGGGTCCGGTCAGTCAGCCAGTTACAAATCCACTGAGTGGTAGCATAGTCAAGACCGCATTTTACCAGCTTCTTTACAAGAATATCATGGGGCACCTTGTCAAATGCCTTGCTGAAATCAAGGTAGACTACATCCACTGCGTTCCCTTCATCTACCAGGCTTGTAATTCTGTCAAAAAATGAGATCAGGTTAGTCTGACATGACTTATTTTTCAGAAATCCATGCTGACTATTGGTGATCACAGCATTCCTTTCTAGGTGCTCACAGATTGTTTGCTTAATGATCTGCTCCAGAATCTTCCCTGGTATTGATGTTAGACTGACTGGGCGGTAATTATTTGGGTCCTCTCTTTTCCCCTTTTTGAAAATAGGGACAACATTTGCCCTCCTCCAGTCTGCCGGGACTTCGCCTGTTCTCCAGGAATTCTCAAAGAGGACTGCCAGTGGTTCTGAGATCACATCTGCCAGTTCTTTTAATACTCTTGGATGCAGTTCATCTGGCCCTGGAGACTTGAATACATCTAAACTAGCCAAGTATTCTTGTACTATCTCCTTAGTTATTCTGGGCTGTGTTTCCTCTGCTGAATCATTTCCTCCAAATTCTTCAGGTCGGGCATTGTTTTCTTTATCGGAGAAGACTGAGGCAAAGAAGGCATTGAGGAGTTCAGCCCTTTCTGTGTCCCCTGTTTGCATTTCACCATCTTCTCCTCTGAGTGACCCCACTGTTTCTTTGTTCTTCCTTTTGCTACGAACATACCCATAGAAGCCTTTTTTGTTGCTTTTAACCTCTCTAGCAAGCCTGAGTTCATTCTGTGCTTTAGCTTTTCTGACTTTGTGTCTACACGTGCTGGCTATTTGTTTGAATTCCTCTTTGGTGGTTTCCCCCAATCACAGACCTTGGGCCAGTCACAGATGTGTGACTGGCCCAAGGTCACCCAGCAGCTGCATGTGGAGGAGCGGAGACGCGAACCTGGTTCCCCAGATTACGAGACTACCGCTCTTAACCACTACACCACACTGGCTCTTGTATCCTTGCATTATATTATTCATTATAGTCATCTTTGATGTTGCTTGGTGATCATAAGCTTCCCATCCATCCCTGCCCCTAAGACCACCTACTTATCTCAGGCCCTATCTGCACTATACACTGAAAGCAGAACCATTCCACTTACATTGAAAGCAGAATCACTTCCTACGCCTCAAAGCCCACTATGTTCGTGGGGACAGGAGCCCCTCTGGGTCTGGTAATGGGTACTCTGGTTCCTGTGTGCTGATCCCCATTCCCTTGTCATCCTCTGTCACCCTGTGAGTACTTCCTACACCAACCTCCCCCTCCCCACCCTCAGCTTGCCTTGGTGTGCCCCAG
The DNA here is from genome assembly GCF_965153285.1 of Podarcis tiliguerta. Taxonomy (NCBI): domain Eukaryota; kingdom Metazoa; phylum Chordata; class Lepidosauria; order Squamata; family Lacertidae; genus Podarcis; species Podarcis tiliguerta. The sequence continues at coordinate 53,312,219 of NC_139537.1, read as the reverse complement.
TCTCAACTACATCCCAACTACATCCTTCTTCCTCCTTTTCCACCTGCCTGTTGTCCTGCCAGTTCCTGGCACATATGTTTGGGAGCATACATTCCTTCCCATGTCCATCCTCAGTAGTACAGGGAAAGCAGTGCTCTTTGACCCTGCTTTCACAAAAATGGAGAATGGTGAGGATAACGATTTGCACCTTCTTGGTGGTGGCATCTTCATTTTGTAATGTGCTCCCACTGAAAGCATATTTGGCGACCTTGCTGACAGTGTGCAGCTGACTGGCAAAAAAGAAATGCATTTGTAGCTGGCTGAGGGTAATTGTTCCTAAAATTATCTTTCTAGTCATATTCAGAATGCCTATTACAGCTGAAGCTTTAATGGGTTTCTAGAAATAGAATTGGTGCTTTCAATTTATGTAATTGGTGTGTGAGAGTTGGGACACCATGCTGTATCATCTATGGCTGCTGCATATGTGGCAAAGAATGGAGTATAAAAATGCTAAAAATATACAGGTAAAATATTAACATTGGTAATTTAATAACCACTTGTCCTCTCCAAATGCTCTAATCTGACAGTATCCATCATGTTGCGGGTCATGAAGCCAATGCAAATTATATTTTTTGAAGCAAATTAGTTCCGTTACTAAACTCTGCTAACAATCTAGGCCAAACATGAAGTATTATCCCAATCTTAAAACTTCCTTAGGATATTCTAGTTCTTCAGTGAAACTCAAAAAGCCAGCAAAAGACTGAACTATTTTATTCAGCAATATTGTGACCACCAATAATCCTAAAACAGTTCCTGCCATTTCACTCTGCAGAGCTTATTTATTTGTACAAAGAAATATTCCTGTACTTATGGGAAAGCATCTTTTGGCCTTGAAAGAAAGGAGGCCTGCTTTTAAATGTGTTAGCAGGGGGTGCATTAACATGAAAATAATGCATATTTGAAGGCGATTGAGGGAGATTCATGGACTACCTCTGTAGGTAGACCTATTGCTCAGCCCAAACCCGAGCCTGATTTGGAAATCTTTATTGCCTTTCTAGCCCAGGGGGAACCAATGAGTTCCCATGGTGGGCAGTCTCACTCTGGAACTTTTTACAACCCTGCTGGAACGACACAGGGCCTTCAGTATACAAATTCAAGAGCTTCTCATTCTAAAGCCACAGGTGCCGAAAGTTTATGCTCTGTGTGCATCTCTAGGGATTGTCAAGGGAGAAGCAGTGAAAAAATCACTTTAGTTGTAGCATGAGTCTGTAGTTCTCCCAGATCTAGCCTTTAGGCTTAGACCCTTCTCATCCTATGAGGTATGAAAGCTTGTCATTATAGGTGTGATTGATGGTGCATGTCCTGTCAGCCATCTTGGGCCCAATGGTTTATAGGAGGGGGTGGGTGTATCTTGGTGACAGTCAGTGCTTTCCCCCCCTACAACAAAGTTTAGGGATACTCTCATTTTGACTCGAGGAAATCACCATTTTATACTTCAAATCAAGAAAAATAAATACAGTAAATGGACAAAAGTACAAAGATTCACAAAATGTTTAGGGGTATGCATACCCCTGCGTCCCCCCAGGAAAAAAACACTGGTGACAAGTCATTTGTGGAATGTCCTCTCTGGCATAGGAGACAACTCCTAGGGGCCAAATAAAATATTTTAGGGGGCAGGCCCCCCCAAAGTTATTACTATTCAAATGGTATGCATGTGCAACATCATATGATTGATTATGTGGGGCGGGGCTTACCTGGGAACCCCTGCTCCCTAGTGACCTCATTGGTCCCCGTCTTTATTAATGTTCAAGGGAATTTAAAAGCATTACTGTTTACCCAGGCAACCGGTGACTGAAAGATAATGCTCATGGAAACCTTGCCGTTATTAGCTGTGAGAACATGTGATTGTTTTTAAATGTATAAAATGTGTATTTATTTTTAATTGTATTGTTTGTGTGTGTGTGTGTGTGTGTGTGTGTGTGTTTGCTGCCCTGGGCTTCTCTGGGAGGAAGGATAGGACACAAATTATAATTACAAATAAATAGAACTCGCCTTCATGGCCCTGAATTTGCGGTGGGGGTGGGGAGAAGAAAATCTGCACAACCCGGGAAGATATTGACACAGTAGAGTTTCCAATAGGGAAAAGAAAGAAAGAAATGGTGCAGTTTCTAGATACCAGGCAGGTCTAAATCGACACCTTTATGTTTGGATAGATCTCAGGGAAAAATACTTTCTGATCATCACTAATCTCAGAGATTAGTGTGAGAGTCGGAGCAATGGCAAAGTCAATTCATAAGCCTTAACAGGCCATTTCTGCTATAATCAAAAAATGGGTTTGAGGGAAGATATTGATTTTTCCTAGGTTTTCATTCTCACCCCCACCCCACCCCCCAATGCATATCTAAATTAAGCAGCAACTGAAAATGAAAATGAATAGGTAACTAGAGCCTTGAAAACTACAGCCACCATTATGAAATGCAATTTGACTGAAAAGAAAATGTTGCAGAATTTAAAGTGTTAGGATTTGAATGAATAATAAATGATAGAGATTTATAAAAATCCCCCTTATCTCCACAATTGCACTAAACCTGATGCACAGCTGAATTATTTAGCAGACTGCAAGGAATGAAATGACTTAAAGATGATCAAAGGTTTTCCATAATTTAATGGTTTATGGGGGTGGGAATGGTGATTTCTTACCTAGTGATTAGAAGAAAACTAGTTGTTTCATAAACATTTTCTCAGTAAGGACATCATAGCATCCCCCCCCCTTTAACACACACATTAGATGTTACGAACTACTCTGATTCCAAACAACAATGTATAGACAATATTCTGAGATGTAAGGCTTTGATGAAAATTGATGCAATACATTGTTCATACCATACTGCATCTGCATCAGCCACAGAATCCACTGCTACAGGTGAAACTTGGAAAATTAGAATATCGTGGAAAAGTTCATTTATTTTAGTAATTCAACTTAAAAGGTGAAACTAATATATGAGATAGACTCATGACATGCAAAGCGAGATATGTCAAGCCTTTATTTGTTATAATTGTGATGATCATGGCGTACAGCTGATGAAAACCCCAAATTAACAATCTCAGAAAATTAGAATATTAAATGAAATCAGCAAAACAAGGACTGCAAATAGAGCAATATTGGACCTCTGAGAAGTAGAAGCATGCATATGTACTCAGTACTTGGTTTGGGCCCCTTTTGCATCAATTACTGCCTCAATGCGGCGTGGCATGGATGCTATCAGCCTGTGGCACTGCTGAGGTATTATGGAAGACCAGGAAGCTTCAATAGCAGCCTTCAGCTCTTCTGCATTGCTCTGTCTCATGTCTCTCATCTTTCTCTTGGCAATGCCCCATAGATTCTCTATGGGGTTCAGCTCAGGCGAGTTTGCTGGCCAATCAAGCACAGTAATCCCATGGGCATTGAACCAGGTTTTGGTACTTTTGGCAGTGTGGGCAGGTGCCAAAGTCCTGCTGGAAAATGAAGTCAGCATCCCCATAAAGCTCGTCTGCAGAAGGAAGCAAGAAGTGCTCCAAAATCTCCTGTTAGATGGCTGCATTGACCCTGGACTTAATGAAGCACAGTGGACCAACACCAGCAGTTAATATGGCTCCCCAAATCAACACAGACTGTGGAAACTTCACACTGGACTTCAAGCATCTGGCATTGTGTGCCTCCCCATTCTTCCTCCAGTCTCTGGGTCCTTGGTTTCCAAATGAGATGCAAAAGCTGCTCTCATCAGAAAAGAGATTTGGGGAGCCATGTCATCAGCTGGTGTTGGTCCACTGTGCTTCAAAATGCCAATTTGCTCCCCACCTTGCAGGAAATAACTTTTGCAGGGGCCAGGTGCCCTCTTTTCTGGAGGGCAGGGATAGCTGCTGTGTGTGCGGGAGAAAGAGAGCAAGCAAGCATGTGCATAATAGTTGAGGGAAATAAATAGTTTCACGTTCCACAGTGTGTTTGTGTGTGTGTGTTTTGAGCTTTTCTTAGTTTTCTTAAGTATATTTTATACTTCAGTACTGCAGCTTGCAATGTTATGAATTATTATTATTATTATTGTTATTATTATTGCTGAGGGTCATCTGGATGAATTTTTGAATTGAACTTTGAATTAAACATGAAATGATTTATATTGTTTTATAAGTGGACAGACATGAACCAGAATTAGTTTCTTTCTGGACACGCTGAACTATGCTACTGTGTGTGCGAAAGTTGTTCTGCTTACACAGTGACGTAATTGGACACAACCATATATTCACATGCTTAATGTCATATAAATGAATTTGGAGAGCAAACATTACAACCCATTCTAAAGGAGGCACTATGAACCCAATAAATCTCTGCTTACAAAGCCTAAATTCTCCCATACTTAAATTCTGTGTCTCCGTACTTGCTCTTGTGCCTTTGCATTAGTGCTTGAGATAACAAATTCATATTGATCCATGTCAGATCACATATTTCACATACTACAGATCCCAGTAAGCAAATCCCTTATGATTCAGCATTGTTTGCTGTGCTAGGACTTTTTATAGACATCCTTCAGTATTTGCAGATTATGTTTCTTTCTTTCTAATCCTATTATACATAAATATGCAGGATGGGATATACAAATGCAGAATCTGCAATCAAAAAATAAAATAAAAAATGTCAGTCTTTCGCTCACTCTTTCCCAAGAGGGGAGAGCGCTGTTATGCTCAGGCCCAGCTTGCAGCTTTGCGTGGGCATCTTGTTGGCCACTGTGAGAACAGGATGCTGGTCTAGGTGGGCTCTTGGCCTGATCCATAAGTGGCTTCTGGAGTTTCTTGGAGGTGAGAGTAAAGAAGAACTGTGGAAGAAAGGGGGATGTCAAAATCCCTTTTGTGCTCCTGCGGAAGCTGCTTCAATTCCCCACCAACCTTTATTTGTGCCAACCAACATTTAATTAATTAATTAACCACCACAAGCTTCTTTGTGAAATATTGGCTAGGGGAAGAGAAGAAATCAGTTTGATGATTATTTATCATAGAGACCTGATCTTGTCATCGCGAAAAGGCACTCTGTGACTCAAAAATAAGGGGTGTGTGTGTGTGTATATGTACAGTCTGCCAAAATTGACAGCTCAAATTCCTCCCTCCCTCATCTCCCCAATGAAGAAGGTGGAGAACGTCAGGATGGGAAGAGCAGAAATCCACCTTCATTTTCATTGCACACACATTTTCAACTTTAAATCCTTTCTGCTTTAATCTTTATAAGATGGTGTAGTATTTCTATTTCTAATAATGAAACAGCTGCATATGAAAAAAAGAAGAAGGCCAGCACTAGACAGAATACCTATGAGCAAAAACTGTCATGAGGGTTTGATCATTTACTGTGGAAAAACACTGGGATGCAGCCTGCCTCCCTTGTAATAATCACAGGCCCATCTCTCATTCTGTCAGCCTAAAGATTCACATGGAAGGCATGCTTTCTTACAGCCTGACACACAGTGCTGCTGCAGAGGAGGCTGAACTGCAGTTGCAGATACCCCTTTCTGTACCCTGCAATGCCTTATATCATGCTGAAAGAGCACATCATATTTAATTGGAAAACAGCATAATGATATTTCAGAGACAGAAAGGTGGCAGCACTGAGCCATCTATCTGTTTTACTATCATTTTCACAGCGTTTATTGGGGGAAAGTGTGGCAGGTAGGGTATATATTCTGATCAGGAAGATGCTACTGGGACCAACATTCGGTCCTATTAGTTACTCCCCAGAAGCAAAGCTGCAAAATGTGAGTATTTAATTTTCTAAAACAACAACATACCATTATAGGTGCCACAACACACCGGACCACAATAAACATCTCCAATGTAACAACTGACCAGTTGCACTCTATCGCTCACCAATGTTTTGAGGCATTGTTTTCATGTAACATCTGCCCCTCTGCAGCAGGCAGAGAAACTGCTTTTTTGACTGCTGGACCCGCTGTTGGTCTTGTCCACTCAATCCTCCAGAGCCTGTCTTTTCATGCAAGGAAAGTCTCTACCTAACCAAGGGTTTGAGACCTGTTGGCTACCTTCACCTTGTTTAGCTGGCCAGTCAAAGCCATTCCTGGGGTCTGGCTATTGTTGTATGCTGACAGCTTCTAGGAACCACAGATGAGAGCTGTGTGCAGGGTGGGGACTACTCCAGAAGTAACACAACATGTCCTCCACCAGAGGTACTACCCATCACCTAAAACCCCATACACCCCATTCAGTACAGTAGGGCTTTTAAATGAACAGAGGCTATCCTGAATGGAACTGAATAGAGCCTGGGAAAGGTGCCTGCACTGAAGCAATGCAGGTGACCTCATAGAATTTACATTTACAAGGTAAGTAGCCAAGATTGCAATGAAGACCATGTTTATGGTCTTCTTTTCTTTTCTTTTTCATTCCAAGCTGCTTACCTGGCAAACCTAGGGCATTTCCCCCCCAGGGAAAACAGAAAAGGTCACTCTAAAAGCTGTGACTTGGCATAAAGGAAAATAAAAACCATGTTCATATTGTTTTATGATATAAGCACCGAGATAATGTCGGCAGTAATAAATGGGTTACAAATATAGCCAAAGGGTTTGCAGAATCACAATGCATTGCTTGTGGCTGCTTAGGACCAAAGGCAATTGTAGAAACAGTGTGGGCTTCTCAGCTTATGCTGAAGTTGCTCTTTCTTCCGTAAAGCTTTTGGCTCAACCTACTCTCCAGCCATGATGAAGGCTTAGTATCTGCATCTGTCCACATCTGCCTCTTGTTATTGTATCTTTTCTCACATCTTTTCCACCAGGAGTGCCAACTTGAATAAAATATTATGGGAGGGGAGGGGGGTTAAGCCCCGCCCACGTAATCAATCACAAGACACGGTGCAGGCACACCATTTGAATGTCAATGCCCATCAACTTTGGGGAAGCAGCCCCCTCAAATATTTTACTGGGCAAGGGTGAAGGGACCTCGACCTCTAGGAGCTGGCTCCTATGCTTCCCACCCATTCCTCTATTGTCTCCTTTGCATGGCTGTAGCTCCTTGGCAGAGTTCCTGCTTTGCATCCCATGTGCTAACTTAATCTAGAATAACCCCTGGCCATGGAGCTGCCTGGTTTTTCTGCCTGCCTGCCTCCAGGAAGAACTGCTGCTTGCCTTCTATCACTGTGCCATTGAGAGCGTGCTCACTTATGGCTTATGTGTGTGGTACGGAAGCTGTACTACCCAGGACAGGATGGGGTTGTGCAGGGTTGTTAAGGCAGCAGAGAGCATTGTTGGCTGCCCACTCTCCACCTTAGAGCAGATTTATGCCACAAGGTGCCATAGGAAGGCACTGGACATAGTAAAAGATCCATCGCATCCTGGTCACTGTCTCTTCGAGCTCTTGCCGTCGGGACGGAGATACAGGATGATGAAGACAAGAACGAGCCGTCTTAAGAACAGCTTCTTCTCCAGAGCGATCTCGGCCCTGAATGGGAAGCCTGGACTTTGAAAGTCATCTAATCTCCCTTGCTATATTATACTGTATTGTTTAATTAGTGTTTTTATGGAGCAGTCAAGTAATCTCGTTGTCCCCGAAGGGGGCAATGACAATAAAGATATTATTATTATTATTATTAATTATTATTATTATTATTAATTTCCTCTTGAGGGTCTGCCATGTCTCCACGTTTCATGCAGCTATGTAAAAAACTGAAAAGGTTAAGGCCATGTTGGATTCTCAATGCAAGTGAATGGGAGTGCTGAAGAATCAGATTTCTGAATCTCAAGTCAGATCCAGAGTCTGAACTGGCCTGGAATGGGTTCAAATCAATTACAGCTGACCTCGCTCCTATGGGTTTCCACCCTACTGCAGATCATAGCAGCAGCAGCAATAACAGCACCTATTCACCACAAAAAACCCCCACTCCTAAAGGTCAGGTGACCCCAGGAACAGTCATGTGGTGGGCCTTGGCCAGTGCTGTGGAGCTGCCATCCTGTGTTGCAGGTCAGGGTGGCCATAAGGTTGGGTTGTGCAGGTGCAGCAGCAGAAGCCCCGGTTTGGCTCTGTTGGTGCATGTAGCAGCCTTCCTGTGTGTCCAAGTAAGTGGCAATGATGCAACTCTTGAAGAGTGGCTCTGTGGACCTGCCTCACCGCGCTGGCCACTCCCATGTCACCCTATTGAGCAACATTTGAAATAGCACATGAAGCTGAGACTGGATGGGAAACAGCCCCTCTCCCTGCACATAAACCCATGAGGGTTTTCCTTTGGCATGGGTGTGGGTGGGAAGAGCAATGTTATTTGCAACTGTTTATTTATCATGATGACATTTACATAATGATATTTAAATGTCATCTTTTGGTATACACCCTTAATAGTAATCAATATTCTGCTTTCACATTAGTGAGACACTTGATGTTCAGGAAGGGAAAGGACATTTAAAAGATCCTCTTGTCACTTCACTATTATCTAGCCATATTTTCTAGAGTTTAGAAGCTTTTAATGTATGCACGCTAATGTTAATCCAGATACAGAGCAATCCTGTACTCAATTTATATTGGCGGCTGAGGGGCCACCAGTATTTTAGTGCAAATTTCTCCTAATAAACACATTTAAATGCAGTTTTGACGAATACAGTAGCAAATGTCCTTAGTATAATGCATCTATGGATGTTGTTTTCACTAATACAGGCATTTTCTGCAGACTTTCCCCTAGTATATACCTTTTTTTGTCCCTAAGGTGATTCATAAATGCACACTTTGTTGTCTACAAAGACACTGAGCCAGTGTGAAAATGCACTGATAATGTTTCTGAACATCTAAAAAATGAAGCAATTCCAATCTAATTATGGAGCGTGTGGTTTAGGAATAGCTGAGCTAAAGTTTCTTCCATTCACAAAATCAATGCAACCAAACAAATGGGGGAAAGCATATAATAATATGCTAAAAATTCATTAGCACATCTTCCAAAACCTAGCAGGTTGATTCCATTTTAGCTACTATATATTATCAGGTGAAGTCATCCTGACTGTTTGATTTATGAACCAGAGGCAAAACAATATAAAGTAGAATGAATGGGGAACATTTGCAAATATACATCCACATTCTTTCAAATGAAAAGCACTTATAACACATCCAAAACACTTTGAGCTGTATCCAGTGTCTGGCTTTGCAATGTGGTGGAGTTGCAGGAGTTACGATCTGCACATTTTGCCTTGTATTTCTCAAGATCAACAAGGGACAGTGACTTGCTTTGTATTCAACAAAAGCGGGGAATCCAGACCAGCTAATGGGCCAATGGGCACTAGGTGGCATGATTAGAATTTGGGGAAACCCAGATTACTAGGTCATATAGCAACCTTAGCACAGACCTAGAATTCATAAAGCTCAGATCAGAAGCTTTATAATGCAGAGAGCCAGAAAGCATACCGTCCAACATTTTCAGATAAAAAAGTGGGTCACGTGTCTTCCAGGAAGTGCTCCTGGGCCAGTTATGTGACCTGTGCTGCAATCTCACCCTGAAAAAGTGCTTACTTTAGGGCGTGATCTTGTGCAGCACCCAAAAATGCACTTGTTGGGGCACCACACAAGATCACGGCCCTGATAAAGTGCTTTTTTCAACATGAGAGTGTGTAAGATCATGGCACCCAAAATGGCTGCCGCGATCTCATGGGAAAAAACAGGCTGTCCCTCTTTTTCCCAGGACACTTGGCAGGTATGCACTGGGACAACCACAAACAATATAAATCAAGGCTTGGAGTTTTAAACCAGGGGTGGGGAACCTATATTTGTCAATATGTTTCTGGATCCCAACAGTCCCAGCTAGCATGGCCAATGGTCAAAGATGTAGTTTAAACAGAGATGGGCAATTTTATTGAATGTGGATACATATGGAAATGTAGCTAAAATGAAACATCCTGCAGCTAGGATATTCTGGAATCTTTCCTAGGATCAAGGATTGGATCTATCATAAACATTACATGTGATGTGTTTCATTAAATTTAGGATACTTGAAAAATTATATTATGATGTCACCCGAAGGCTTGTTGTTTTACAATATGAGTACACATGAGCTACTATTTCTGCCTGTGTTGAATGAAACCAAGCAGCAGTGTTCACAGAGAAAATAAAGTGGATAAAGATTTGGTCAGAAATAGGGCTTAGCAAATTGAAAGCAAAGCATTGCTGCCTGGTACTCTCACAAATTACATTTTTAAAAAGGAAAGAAAATTGCAGAACAATACTTTCCCAAGAAACCAGGAGTACAATTATCTAAGCTAAAACAGCCTAGGCCCCAACACCATGTGCTTTATCTATTAAGAAATAATCTAAATAAGTGTTTGGCAGGCATATCTAGTAAGTGCATTTGGCATGAGGAATATTGAGTTAGCTTTCCTGATTATAACACTAGCATGTCAGTCTCGTTTTCTAATGTTTCTTTCTCACTGCAGTACCTGTTGTGGAATGGAAAGACCAATTTCATTCACACCAGTGGCTGTGGTGTACCACAACATTGAGCGTTATTGGACAGTGCTCTCCACCTTTCCTGCACATGTGTGCTTTTGTTCCCCAATGACTCACCCTTGAAAATGGCAGGAAAGAACTGTCTGCTGGTATACCACCCCAAATCTCACCACTTTATTCCTGCCATTTTCTGGGTTAACAAGGTTGCAAATGGATTATTTCTGGAACCAATTAACATGGAAATGAGTGCTAAACTTCCACTATATTCTGCTAGATGTCCAGAAACATAACACAGGAATTAACAGTAAGAGAAATGGAGAAAACTGACGCATGAATGCAGCCCTAGTAAGGACATTTACCAAGACTGGGACCTGGAGGAATGCCTACAAGGGTAAGTGCTATGCACATGGCTCGCATTACAAAATGGGACCCCAATGTTCTGCATATTACACAGAATAAGGCAGCTTGGCATGTTTCTATGAACTAATCACCTTTAAGATTTCACAGGCAGCATGAGGTATATGTAAAAGATTTTATAGCCATAGTATTAGTTTCAATACATAATTATGTAACTAGACCAAAACAGGTGGCTATGGGATTTTATTCATCACCATCGATTAAACATACTGTCTCAAAAAATAAGCACGGTGCATGCTCTGTTTGCATGCCTGCTTTCTTTAAAGTCCTGTTTTGCTATTATGACCCATAAAGTAGACAAATTCTCATCTTTAAATAAGAGGGGGTGGAATTAAGGAGAGGGCTTCTTGATTCATGCAAAATTATGCTTCCACCTAAAATTTAAATTGTCCTGCTTGATTATCAGTCCTCACCAAGAGGATTACAGAGCAATCATTAAATCTTATTACAAAGCAACGTGCAGAAAGTAATTGCACATATTTGTAAGTAGCTTAGGACTGATTAAAAATACATAAAGAAAAACTGCAAAAAATTTCCTTCAGGCTCAAGACTCCAAGTCCCTTTAGGTAAACATTACATCAGTTCATTCCTCCAGCAACTTTTTCTGTTTTCTACTGACGTGGGGGAAAACAAGCCTTTTCCCTCTCTTAAGGACAATGAGACTAGTGTGTCTGATCCATGTGAATTGCTATCAGCTGCTCAAGATATGGAAAGCTTGGAATGATATTGAAGTTAGGAAGCTTTAGGAGACGCTCACCAAGTTTAATTTAAGCTGTTCCTCAGGCTAAGCCTTCTCTACCTCCCCCCTTTCCATTCCACAGAAAGCTGTATTTTTCAGAGTGGTGTATGTAGAATTAAAACGTTCCAGTTCTGTTGTCAATCAGATTTTTTCAAGTCCTCCCCCCCCCCCGCAGAAACACACACAGACACACTCGTTTCCATGTGAGATGCAAAGAATGAAGGAGAAGGATAGCAATTATGGTGGATAAGCCTACCCATGGCCACCAGCCACAACAGATTTGCTCTGCTTCTGTGGTTCGGGGCAGCATGCTTCAGAATGCCAGTTCCTTGAAACCATAGGAGGAGAGAGTGCTCTTGTGCTCAGATCCTGTTTGTGAGTTTCCCACATGCATCTGATTGTGAGAACAGGATGCTTGGGTAGAAGGGACAATGGCCTGATCCAATGTTCTTATGCAAAGCATTGGTGGGTGCTATGCTACATTGCACAATTTGTCCACCTCAAACTTGAGGAGGGACAGATTAAATTGAGGAATACAGTTGATAGTCAACAGTTCACAGTATCATAGACTTGGAAGCCTAGCCCCTGCCAGTGCAGAAACCTAGTAGCACAATACCTTTGACAGGTGGCCATTGTGCTCCTTAAAGATTTCCAGTGAAGGAGTATCAAGTCCATCACCTTCTGAGGCAATCTCTTCTACTTTTGAGGAGATTGTACCATCAGGAAGCTCTTCCTAAAGTTTAGTCTAAATCTTTTTTCCTTGTAATTTAAACTCATTGGTTTGGGTCTTGCCCTCTGGAGCAAAGAAAGGCACATTTGCGCCACCATCTATGCCAGGAGGAGAGGAACACCTCAGGCCCGCAGGCCAACTTTGGCCCACCACAAGTCCCAGTTTGCCCTGCCAGTGGCCTAATGACAAACCACACCCGCACGCCACATACTTGGCATGATATGTGATGTCATGTATGGGGCAGGTACCAATATGGCTTCAAAGGAACTATTGGGAGCTCTGTCCTGGATGGGTGGGAGATGATACACCAACCTTGGCTGGTGAAAGGTGCTTCATGTCATAGGTGTCAAGATCTAATAGCACCTCCAGATGGTGAACTCGATCTTTTCAGGGGACTGGGCACATTGAAACAGAGGAGGCTACTCATCCAAATAATAAATAAAAGGCATGGGTCAATGAGAAATAAAATGTGTATGAGTTAAGCCCAGTATTGAGGGATGATCCTTCTTATAGGGATCCAGATAATAGATTAATGGTGTTTGATTCTTCTTTTTTGTAAACACCAAAGCATAATTGTGTCCATATGCTGTATCTAGCATCAACCTTATGCAATTTTATTGGGATTATACTAAAAATGGATTTCACCCGCTGCTTTGTTTTTAAGGTGAAATCTGTAAATGGTTGCTGCTGAATCATTTTTTCAGAACTATCAGGCTTCTTGGCTGCACGGTAATAACCTTGCTTTAGGCACCAGAAAGTAATGTCTGTAACCTTTTCCAGCCCAGGGACGAGCGGGAGTAGTCCAGAACTAGTCAATATTAATGTAAGTGGAGAAGTAATAAGAGCTTCAGTGGAAGACAAAGGTTTCCCTAGCAACTGGAATTCTGCGAAAGGCTACAGAATAGCATTCAGTTCAAATGTGTCATGTGCAGCTTGCATGGTGTATAAACTGGTGATGTTCCCACCCAGTACCAAAGAACCCTCAGGAATGTAGTATATGTGTATTCATATTAATAAAAATCAAATCAAGGTTTAAAGGATCTGGGTTAGATGTCAAGCTATTCATAGATTCTCCCCCCACTTTGAAGTTCTGTAGATCGGGATGTTTTAGAATGACAGTACATGAAACATGTTCACCAATCATTTCCCCTCCCCCAAGTAGCTTTGCAAATCTATTAATGATGAGAGTTGGTATCATTTCCAGCACATTGTTCTTCACACAACCCATGCTTAATGGATTTTGTAGGTAAGGTAGCCAGTGTGCCTTAAAATGCCCTTAATATGGCCACAAAAACCTGAACGGCCCCAGTTGGAAACGAAGAAGCCTGTGACTATCAAAGCCTCTTAGTCATGGTAGGTATCTGTTTGCAGAAGAAATCCTCCAGACAATATTCTGAAATAAATGCATGAAATAGTCTAGGCTAGGCCAGTGCACTGGGAGTAGTGTCATATATTAGAGGGAGGTATCTCCAAACTCAAGAGAACAGAAAGGGAGAAAGAAAAACCAAACAGAACCACGAGGGACTGAGCATGCTCAGTGGCCATGGAATGTTGATGGAGTGTTGGTGGTGGGTGGGCATGGAAAACCTGGGAGTGTGGGGATGGAATGGAGTATCCTGGAGAGATCCTGGCTGGCTGGCACCTGAACAGGAGCACTTCATCTGGCCAGGACTTTGTTGAAGGGCGTACTTGTCAGAAGCTAATACCAAAGGACAATTTAAACAAGCTTCAAGTTTTGCCATTAGACTAATGCTTGGCTTATACATGAATGAGGTTGTTAGAGTACTGAGGTGGTAGAAGAATGAGTTATTTCAGGCTACAGGTTTGAAAATTTCCCCTTTTAAAATAAAAAAAAATGAAAGAAGAAGAAAAACAGCAGGTAGGGAGAGGGCTTGGCTAAAACCCTTTCCTGTGGTGTACTTGTTTCCTTGTGGTAGGGAGGATTTGTTAATCCTTCTTAAATTGAGCAACATTCAACAATGTGATTTTTCACCCACAGTTTCATTTACTACAGCCCATTCTATTGCCTCAAGACTCAGATCACCTTATTCTGCCTGAGGTGTAGACCAGGCCTTAGTAATGCGTATGCGTATAATCTCATACTGCTCTTCATCCTCAGCTCCCAGAAGAGAGCTGCAGAGGTATGTGTAGGCTCCATACAGATAGCAGGAAAATAATAATAGCAGCATAGGTGCTAACAATGGCTGACTGTGCCAGCTTTCAAAGGGTTGCTGTGAACTGTTCTATTTTCTGCAAGCATCATGCTGTCTTGTGGTCAGTTTGCTGCAATTTGGCTTCAAGCTGGTGGTGAACCAGGCTGATTACATTTAGCATAAAAGGAAGCCATTTTTAAAAATCTGCTTCCGTTCTTTTCCATTCTGAAATCCTAGTCTAAAATCATCTCCTGGGTCTTTCCCCCCGTCTGCTTGTTCCATCCTCATCTTGGCTAAAACATGTCATAATGATGGAATACCAGACAACAGCTACCCTGAGGGGGAAAGGGGGAGATTCGCTGAGTGGGCATAAGATGCACTCCTTAGAGAATTCTGATACCTGATGACAAATCCATGAAACTGGACAGCAGGCTTTCCTTGCAATGAAATGAGCCATTGATGGAAATAGCATTTGTCACAGAGAAGCGAGGCTGGGGGAAGCTAAGAAGCAGACGCTTCTCCGGGCCATTATATTTTTGTCTCTGTTTTGGCAGAAAGTGTATAAGACACTGTGAATTGGTGGCTTCACCCATACATGATGCAGGTGTTCATATAATGGGAATCACAGTCCAGTGATTTCCTAACTGGAAGCCTGTGGTGTTCAGTAGAATTTGCCTCAAAGGCTAAATTGTTCTTTTACCAGTGGAGATGGGGGCTTCAGATCTTGACGACAATATTCCCCCGCCTCAAATCAGCACCAAAAGCCTTCATCTCACACCATGCTCTGTATTATTAAGATGCAGGAACATAACTTTGTAACACAGTGTGGTGTGTATTCCATGACACACCGGAACATAACTTTAGCTGAATTTCAATGACGTGACACCATGCAGATTTGGTTTTAGAACAGTGTTGAGTAACCTGTGGCCCTCCAGATATGGCTGGAGTACAGCTTCCATCAATGCTGATTGTAGGTGATGCTGGCATGGACTAATGGAACCTGGAGTCTAACAACTGGTGTCATGCCTAGCTCTGAACTTGTACCAGCACAAACACCTCAGAGGACAAACCAAAAACTGACAAACCAAAAACCCCATAGGGACCTCTGAACCCAGTGCTAAAAGCTTCAGGTCCACACCAAAGAGTAACATGCTATCCATCTGTGAACACAAAGTCATTAGTCTACTCATAAGTAAGGAGTAGGCAAACCCTAATACTAATTAACTTTCCATACATTTATGAATTTCAACAGGCCCACTCACAGATTCCTGGGCCAGATTTAGGGCTCTAGATACAGATCTTGAATGTCTCACCATATTTCTAAGAGTTTTTCTGGGTGATCTTCACAGCAGTAAAACTGGCTCCTTCCACAGAAGCCTGATGATTCCAGCTCTGTGATTCTATGATTTCTGCAGTACGGGCAACCCCTGATTTGTGTGGTTGTGTTGTAGGTCATTGCACCCTTTTGTGAAATTGTGTGCAATTGAAACACCTTGTTCCACCCTCACCCTGTCCCGCTCAGCCTCAATTCCACCCTTTTAGTGACATATTGTATGACAATTCTGAGTCACTTCCGGGTTCAGCACTGTTTGCATGTTGCACACATCGATCTTGTTGGCTGCTTGCAGTTTAGTAGCGCTGCAGAGAGCTTGCTGGGGAGACCATGCATTAAAAGGGGACTCAAAAATAACTTAATCAAGGTTTTAATAACAAAAACAAAAACTCCTTATACACTAAATACATCAACAACAAACCAGACCCAACCACCAACCCATCCCCCAGGGTAATGGGAGAGCTAGGTGCTGCTCCTTATATACTACACCCAATTGCCGACACAGCTTAATATATACAACTCAGCAGCACCTGCTATGTTTCACAGCTGTAAAGCTGGGTCTCGTTATTTTGCTCTGGCCCCTTAAAGACATACACATTGGGTGGAACAATGATGAACCTTTATATTTAAAGAAACCATTCAACCGATCTCACCTAAAACAGGGGTTGCCTGTATTTACAGTATAAGTGAACATTCCATGACATAAGCAGCTCAATCAATCACAACTTGAGTCTGTACTACCCCTATACAGTACAGATTATGCTTCATGATATAGGTGTGTATAGAATTGTAGAGTTGTAAGGGATCGCTAAGGTCATCTAGTCCAATCCCATGCAGTGTAGGAATTCTTTTGTCCAAAATAGGGTTTGAACCTGATATTAAGAGTCTTGTGCCCTATTGACTGAGCTATCCCATAGATGATCCCTAATTGAAAATGGAAATTTCCTTCCTTGCTATGCAGCATGAGTATGAAGCTTTTTCTCATGGGAAGGCAAGGAATGCAGATAAATATATAAATAATAATAATAAAACAGGCTACTCTGATCCAACAAGAGTTTGTTTTTACAGCACAGTCCACAGAAATAGAGTATGCCTTTCTTTGTCCCCTTCCCCTATATTTATGCCACTAGCCTTGCAGTTCACCATTTCAGTTCTGCTGAAAGCAAATGTCTCTGTTTCAGCTACCTAGAAAATGAAAGCCTGGTTTTCCCCCCAGAGGATGACAGTGATTACCTTTCTGAAGCTCTGTCACATGGTTCCTGCCTACTACAATGGCCTAGATGGGTTACTGAGGGTAAGTACAAATGTACATAAAATGCAGTTTCTTTCTTTCTTTCTCTATTTTTCCTTCTGTGGAATGAGCTCAGCTGCCTCCTGCTTTTGCATTGCAAAAGGCAAGCATACTTACCAGACGTTCTAATACTGATTAGGTCATCAGTCTTATCCTTCCTCTAGTGCTTCAGACAGGTCCATATATGCTGATTTTACATAATGTTCATTCACTGCCTTATATTTAAAGGCACAGTTAGGATTTTTTTAATGTGAAGAACAGCTCTAGGAATGCAGGAAAGGAGGTTTTGTTGGGGTTGCAATTCCACAGTCACTGGCCAATCAGTGCCATTCACAGACAGGTTGTGCTGCAAACTTTGATAACTGTCATCCTCCTCCGCCACCCCATGACCATACCAAGCACAAACCATACCAATTAGAAATGTTTTTAGCATCATGTGTAGTTGTAAAGGTTTGTTCTGGGCAACAGCACTCTAATAAGTAAATGTTTCCTTGATGAAAAGGTATTTGCGCTCATTGGGACCTGATATGTAATGCTCATGAAAGCTTTGTCTGGAGCTAGACCTTATGTCAGATGCACGGCTGCCAATGAGAACAGCAGCCCCATGTCACCTTCTCCTGCTCCTCCACAATGTTTAGTGATATAGAATATAAGATATGATGCAGCACACTTTCTCAACTTTGCACAGCATTATTGATTGGTAACACAAGAGTGGGGAACCTCTCAGTGTGACTTCACATCATAATGCTCCCCTGGCAGTAGGAGAATGTGACTAGAGGCTGCATTTTTCAGCATCAGCCACACACCTGCCAAAATGCACCATCCAGCTTTCGTCAATCAGGGTTAGATGTCAATTAGTGTTTTTCAATTACACCATTTTGCTCAACAGAACGCTATTTTGTGGGTTGTTTTCACTAATGCGTGCATTTTAATGCAAGCTTTACCCAGGCATATGCATTTTTGTACACATTACTCGGCTGGAGAACTGCATTGCAAAATTCAGAGCAGTAATTTTGAAGGACAGCTGGGTTTTGGTCCGCATATTGTTCTGGAATTGTGAACTAGGTGGGCTTACCTTTAAATACAGATTGGCTTGACTTCTACCCATTCTATCTCCAGGCCATCATCTCATGGGTCTGGGTCTCCGTTAGTGGCAGAGGTTTGCAGTCAGGTGACAGAAGTGACTACATGCAGGTCCCGCTAAACAAACACAATGTGTTCTCTGGAAATCATTCTGTTAGGCGAGTGTTCACATAGCGAGTCCACAATTTCCATTGTTTCCTATGGGAAAATTTCTAATGTGGGATTTGACCACTCTCTCCCTCCTCCATGGTTTCTTCCTGAAATGGCTGCTGCCAAACGAAAAAAGCTGATTTCCTCTAGCTTACCTGCTCTCAGATTTGTCTGCTCTCTGATTCATCCAGTCCTATTCCCCCCTCCCCCCCTTGTGATTTCAGCTCAAAAATGGCTGCTGCTGACCAGCAAAGCACAAACCAAACAAGGTTGGGGGCCTGCGGGGCTGAGGAAACTGGCTGTTCAGATAAGTGAATCTGCAGAGCTGTAGTGAAGTTTGGGAATAATTCTTTAAGTGTGGATAAGTGAATTTTTGAATAGTGAGCATGCAGATAGCAGGACCTGCATGTATATGAACAGAAATGCCCATGTGAATGCTGTAAGACACATGACTTTGATTTCTGCCATGGTGATAGTACATTAAAGTTGCCCTTCCATGCATACCCTCATGTTCCCATTCACACAGGTCAGGCCTTTCAGAGCATGAAAATGTAAGGAGGAATAAGGCTCCAAGTGGCTTAAGATATGAGCCCCCCTATCCTGCTGTACACTAGCTGTTTGCTAAGTCCTTCCTGCCATATAATACTGACCACGGTCTTAAGTCTCTTTCCTCCCCCTGCTTCTGCCCAAGCAGGGTTGCTATAGTAACTTGTTGTCTTGACCATGCAGTCTTTCACAGTTCGTGGTTGCTTCTGTCAGCATGCTTTCAGGCTTAACTGAGCTGTGGTGTCAGAAAGCTTTTCTTTTAATGTTCTTTTCTCTAAGAAATAATAATCTTCTTTTTCCGTGTGTATATATAAAACCAGCTTGAGGTTGTGTTATGCAGGAGAGAGTACTCTGCCCAACGAATCTGCACTACCTCAATAGTCATTTTCTTTCCCCCAGGGAACCCTGGGAATTCTAGTTTTTCAAGGATTTCTAACAGAGAGCTGTTGCTACCCCTTACCTTTTTGGGGTGAGCTATGATAGTCAAAACTCTCGTGTTGTATATCAGATGAATTTGCTTAGTGAGACTGAAAGGATGTCCTGTTCTGGTTGGGATTGCATTCCCTCTACAGGGCCAGGTTTGCGGTTTGGGGATGCTCCTGGGGCCAGCATTGCTGCTATGTGTCCAGGAAATGGCTGTGGCTAAAAGGGCCTTTGCTATCAAAGTACAAGCCAGCAGTAAATCACACCATTCAAAGTTGGAAAAGCACAGCCTTCACAGCCTTGGCTCAGGGTTAGGCCTAATGAGCACCCCCCCCCCCCGGTTGGTCTTACCCCATGGATAGCTTGCCAAGACTGAAAGACCACAACCTTCTAAGTCCCCTCCTCTCCAAGCAATTTGAGACTGTGACTGTGTGCAGCCTGCCACTGCTCCACCCGTTTCAGCCCTCTCCTAGTTCTGGGAGACAAATGGGGAGGGGTGCTTACCATGGCAGGAGGAGGAGACACCTGTGACTCTTTATCAGGCTGCCTCATCTCTTGGCCTCCCTTCTCCTACTCACATGCTTCAACTTCAGTCTCTGATTCTGGACTTCTCTCTGCCACCAACTCTCCCAGCTCACTAAGTCCCAGTCTTCTCCTCGTCGTTATCCCACCACCACACCAAGTCTTCTTCCCTTGGTGGTTCTCCAGCTGGTTGCTCTCACCATTCCTCTGTGTCCAGCTAGACCATGACATCCTCCTAGTTTTGGCTGATCATAGAATTGTAGAGTTGGAAGGGACCATGAGTCCAACCCCCTGCAATGCAGTAATCTTTTCCCGGTATGGGGCTTAAACCAATGACCCTAGGATTAAGAGTCTCATGCTCTACCAACCTTAAAATCCAATCTGAGGAAAATTTACCTGGAAGTAATCTGCACTGAGTTCAGTTAGACTCATTCATATGTGAGTGCACATGTTGAACCATCCTGTTGGCCACTGTTTTTACCTAGTGCTACAGATCTTAAAAGCTCTTCTTGAAAACAAAATGGAAAGACACTTTCTAAGGTATTGGTTTCACACGTTGTCTCATGTCCCTATGACACTGCAGAATGCAGATCTTTTATGGATGTTCTTTTGTTACTCTGTGAGGAGTCTGCCTGGAGCTAGGAACTGACCTTTATAAGAGTAGGTTTGAACAACTTTGGTGAGAAGGATCAGCAATTGCCTCAAAGGGATAGGAAATGAGAGAGCACTGTAGAGACTGTGTGCTGAAAGTCCACTGAAAATGGATTTTGACAAGGCCAGAGCCCAAATCAGAAGAGGTGAAATTTCCAGGAAATGCATTCACAGGCATTCACACAGTTCTAAGCAAGCTGTGTCTAAAATGCATATTTAATATCCTTCTGGAGAAACTTCTCCCATGCGCAAAGGAGTAAAATCGGTTTAATCCGTTTAATCTTTTTAACACATAAATGAACTTAGCATTTCAGCAACTCTTCGTTTTAAATGACAGTCATTTTTCATGTTCTGTCACTTTAATTTTCAGGAGGCAACTGGCTATTTGGACAGATTAAAATGTAAAAAGAAAGACTGGTTTTCTAGGGCAGGGGAGTAGGGAAAAATCAGCCTTTTTTGGGTCACTTTTCTGAAATGTTAATCCAGAGTGGACTCTGGGTCCAACTCATGGAAAACATCACAGTCAAATGCCCAAAGTTTTCATGATGAGAACTCTGCTCATGGGACACTGGAGCAAGAGAAAGGAAAGAATGGCATTTTTGTCAGATCCTCAATGCCTTCCTTTGCTCGGCAAGTTTGCTGAGGACTGTTAGGTGTGGTTTTGGAGATGCCTGTTTCATGCGACTTCCCTCTGCAAGCTCTCCGTTTGGAGGAGTGATATGGCAGATAGAGATGAGGGTCAAAGTACTTCCTAGGGCAACAGTCATTAGCTGCATGCAAGATTAGAATTCCAGAATACTAGACATTGAGCACATACACAAAAAGCTGCAAAGGGTCTACCCCCCCCCCCATGCTCATAACACCAATGTTTATTCGCTGGAAGACTGCATTGATACATAAGGGGTGCGAGTACAGCCATTGGACACAACCAAACATTAGTCTGGAGAGGAAAACCCCACACTCGCTCTCCAATAACAGCTGCATGTGACCAAAGGTGCATACAATTGGTGGCATATTCACTCTAAAAAATATTGGATCAACAGCAACTATACCACTATAAATGGTAAGTGTGAAAAGGCCCTTAAAAAAGGATAGCCTTGGTGATTATGCACAGCTTTTAGTCAGAGCTCAGCCTCACATTTGTCTAAGAGCTCATTATGCACCAGATGGTAGAATAAAGTAGTTGCTTAAATACAATGTAACTTGCTGTAACCTGGTATAGCACATTATTATAATATGTTGCGTGTATTCTTGCACATTTTAGAACTAAAAATATAACACTTTATACTGTATTTGTTGATCTCAAGAGATCTATAGAAGTTGCAGCTACAATCAAAGCGGAGAAAATGGATTGGATTTATTATTTACATTAAAGGTAATAAAGACCAAAAAATAATAGATGTAGAACCAACAATTTGTTTATAGTTTTGTTCTAAATATATGGAGTTTTACTGAACAGATGGAAGGAGCAGCAAGAGCACACAAAAATTAAATTAGAGAAGGAACACAGACCAAAAGGATGCATAGTATATTGTTCTGTTGACTTAGATTTGATACAGTACATTCGAGAGCACGGTGGTGCTGCCCGTTAAACTGAGGAGTACATCAAGGTGAGCCAGTCCATCAACTGAACGGAGGGCCGTCATCACTCAGAAGGCCCTGACTACCCATTCAAAGCATTCATTTATTCATTCATGTCATCCTACATACATATATTAATACAGAACTTCATTTAGTTGTTTGTTTGCTTATTAAAACTTGCATTCCTTCATTTACTCACACCTGCATTCATTCATACCTTCATTTAGTGGTTTGTTTATTCATACCTCCATTCATACATATTGCAGAATGGTCAATAGTGGATGTGTACTGGCAACATTTATTCTGAGGAGTCCTTCTCATATTCAGGGGAAGAGATTGACTTGGAGGAAGCAGCATTCCTCCTAGAGGATGGTGCTAATGACCATCTCCTCCAGTTCCAACAAGACCAAAGTATATGGCAGGATTATTGTAATTATCATCCTCATACTGTCCTTATCGCCTCAAGCCGCTCCTTTATTTCTTCATTCAGTTTCCTATTTTATTCTCTTTGCCTCTAATTTTCATCGCATCACACTCTTCTGTCATCCCTTCGTTGTTTACCCTGTCATGTTCAACGGAAGGTTTTTGTGTGCGTCCCCTTATCATATTTGCCTTCTTTATATTGAATGTATGGTTCTTTACATTCTTTGGGACCTTTTTGGTTTTCAAATGAACAAATGAAACTCCCTAGAACAGCATTCCCTAACCTTCGCCCTCCAGATATTGTTGGACTACAATGCCCATCAGCCTCAGCCCACATGGCCAATGGTCATAGGTGATGGGAGCTGTAGTCCAATACATCTCAAGGGCATGAGGTTGGGGAAGGTTGCAGGAGCTCATCATGGTCTCAGGCACAGGTCTTTAGCAACTCCTGATATCCTTAAAACACAGACATACACAACTGAGAGGCAATGGATGAAATCTTGAACCTTCTACCCAGAAAGCATGCCCATCAACACTGAGCTATGTTCTCTTTGATTCAACTCCACCACGATCTCTTGCACTTACCTGTGATCCTTCTTCATCTTTGATTTATCACAGATTTGTTAAATTTATTTATTAAAAAAATATGATTTGCCCAGAGAAGAGGTACGTAAACTTCAAAATCAAACTTAAACCATAAAAATTGAAAGAGAATAAACAACCAAAATCAAAAAATAACAATTCAAAGGGTAGCATCAAAGCACAAACATCCCAGTGCATCTCATCTGTCTCAAAGGCCTGCAGAAAGAGGTGCACCTCCACCTGTTCTTATAGCATCAACTTACCATGACTTGGGAAGTTGTGCACCTTCCATCTATGTACCCCATCCTACCTGTTTCCCCCACGCAGTGGCCCAAAGGCTGATTTTTATTTTTTTTACTATAATTGCTATTCAGCTCATTTGCCTATGATTTGAGCACCTTTTCCCAAAGAGAATGTTCCTCCCTGGAAAAAAAAAAGATTTCATCAAAATAAGAAAACACCTATTCTTTCCAGGAGAGGGGGGGGGGACCAACAATCCCTACCTAAAGTTCTTACCACAATGTTTCGTTTCATTTTTAAGCAGCAGTTCAAAATACGAGACTCTTTCATTTCCATGAAACCTTTTTGAAGTGGCTTAATTTCTGAAACATTATGATAATTTAATGTCAAAATATTGATTTAAAACCGTGCCTTTTGTTTGATCTCAGCAGAAATAAATATTGCATGCTTCAACATTCCTGAAACGAAGTTGAAATATATTGAGTTCGCTAGGCTTTACTTTGTTTCATATTAAAACACTCACATACGCACAACGGAAGGCAACATCTTTGATGCTGGTTCGTGCTTGGCTCCAGCATGTAGATTTCATACGCAGTGGATTATGGGAATAACTCTCAAATTTGCATCTGTCCACCTTATTGGAAGAAGATAGCTTATGTCCACAGATCAATGCTTATAGCTTTGGTCTGCTTGATTTTGTCCATAAAGCAGGGGGAGGGAACTGTAAAGCCAGGGGACAAATGTGGCCCACCATCCCTCTCTATCTGGCTCTTGGGAATCTTCCTTAGACATGCTGTCTTTCTCCCTAGCAACATCCACTTTCCATAAGTGTCACAGCCACCTTGAGTGTTTGTACCTGGCTGGAATGTGCGCTTGAACTCTGATGGCGACAATCGCTTGTCTGGATGGATGGTAGAGATGGGTGTGTGAGTATGTGTAGGAGCCAGCCCACCATACAAAAGTGGAGTTTGCATTCATTGCTTTGCCCACTTTTGCCTCTAGCTCCTTCCACCATGTGGCATGTGACCCCCCCGCCAAAAAAAACCCCTTTGGGCTGAAAACCTTTCCCCACCCACTTTCTTACAGTCTGTTCTAGCAGAACTCTAGCTGTCCCCACTCGTCACAGGCCTATACCACCAGTTTCCCTGGGGGAAAGGATCCTATTGACCTTGTATATGTGACTTAAAAAATATATTTTGATGTTTGATTTTGAGCACTTAAAACAGGCATAGGCAAACTCGGCCCTCCAGATGGTTTGAGACTACAATTCCCATTATCCCTGACCACTGGTGCTGTTAGCTAGGGATGATGGAAGTTGCAGTCCCAAAACATCTGGAAGGCCAAGTTTGCCTATGCCTGACTTATAAGCTGCCTTGGAAGAATTTGTATCCTGAAAAATGGGCCATTAATGATGATGATGCGACTAGCTAAAAATAATATTGTGCCACATTCCAAACCAAGATTAAAATGTTGATTACGGCTGCAATCTTATGCACACTTACATGGAAGTAGTTCTCATTAAAATAAACGGTGCTTCTGTGCAGATCTGTATAGGGCTGTACTGTAGTGTGCATGCATATTAGAACTCAGGATAGCTCAGTAGAGCATGAGGCTCTTCATCTCATGGTCGTAGGTTCAAGCCCTAAGTTGGGCAAAAGATTCCTGCATTGCAGGGGATTGGACTAGATGACCCTTTCCAATTCTACGATTCTATCGTCACATGGATAGAAAAGTTACTTTCCTCTAAGGAGTCAATAATACACTAGATTTGCATTGTGCTTACTTATGCAGCACTAAGTCTTGAGGCACTTTAACAACTAACAAATGTAATGTGTATTTCACTGGTGTCTGCTCTCTGATGCATTGATGACAATATATAACTCCCAACACTTTTACTACTTAATACAGTACGTATAATCTGCAGAAAGGGCTAAGAGGATCAATATGCGCCAATTGCTACTACTGAGCTCTATGTGGCAATGGAGGCCAAAGCCCACAGACAATGAATTTGTATCATGCCCAGGCTAAAAGTGAAACTGATTTGAGTCCAGGAAGTTGATAGTGTCTAAATATGCTTCACATTCCAGTAGATGATGTACTATCAAGGTGTATTTAGAGATTAAACTATCATGCTTCAAAGTGATGTGCCAGGATTGATTTTCGAAAGTGTTTCTTTTATTTAGAACAGCCTCCTCCAACCTGATGACTTCCAGATGTTTTGGACCAACTCACATCAGCCCCAGCCAGCATGGCAAATGGTCTGGGATGGCGGGAGTTGGAGCCCAAAACATCTGGAGAGGGCACCTAGTTTAGAAAGGCCATGTAATAGGCACAGAGGACCCATAAAGGGTTGAAAGATGCCCACAGAAACCTGGCCTCATTAACCTTTGGAGTTTTTGGTTTGGCTGGTTTCTCACTTTTGCTTATGACTATGTGTTTCTTATTAAATCAGTGCATATAATTAGTATCTAACTTTAAAGTCTACCAAGTGATGGCTTGGTACTCCCTCTTTATGCAATTTGCCTAAATCCTCTTTGAACTAGTTTAATACTTTCTCTTTTTTCTCCTGCTGCTTTAGTTGGCAGATGTAGTCACTGTGTGTGACAGAAATTCTGCCTCAAATCTTGGATGGATTAGTCTCTTTCCCTAGCTACAGTCTGAGACCTCTTGTTCTTGACCTAGTTATCTCCAAATAACTAGTTGGCAGTCATTCACTGTTTTCTTAAAAACTGGCTGCACAATCCTAACCACATCTACTAAGAAGTAAGTTCTACTAAGTTCAATGGGGCTTACTCCCAAGCAAGGTGTGTGGGGTATGTGTATTAATATTATAGTTTTAATCACTTGAAGACCCAATGAGGCCCAGTACCTACCAGTCTCCACCTTATTACCAAAATGAATGTGACCACATTAGTAGCCATCTGGCTTCTTGAGGCTCAGACAGATGGGAATAGCAAAAGTTTTTGGAATAAGAGACATGTTATGGTGGTACATCACATGATCCTATTTTAAAACTCAGTTGCTGGACCATGAGCACTAATGGTCAGCTGCTGTTTCTAAAGCTCACTGAAAATGAAATTAATGAACTTCCTAGAGGAATAGCATCATTATGAAAGCATTAAAAGAATACAGTGTGGTGGATTAAATGCAGAAATAACTAATCATTTTGCAAACCTTACAAATGATGGAACTAGAAACAGATCAGTAACACATTGAATGAATAGTGCATGATATTAAATGAATAATGCAGGATATTGGTTTAGATAATCAAATACTTTTGAAGATTGAACTCAAAAGGTCATCTAGACATCCCACATCATTAAGCACTATTAATTAGACACAGTATAACCCAGACTGGTGTGTCCCTCATTTTTAAATATACTTTTTAAAAAAAAATCAATAATAAGATGTATATGCTTAAGCATCACAAAGGAAAATAATAATGCCCTGTGACTGCATGTGTGCCAAAATGAAAGAATGTACAACTGAGAAAACAAAGAATCATGTTTGCAATTTCATTGCTGAATAAATAATGGTGGGTTTTCAAGAAATGCAATCTCCCTGCTGTTGTCATTCTTGCTCTAATTTCCCTCCATGCATATTAAAGATTTTGAAAAATCTGAACCATTCTCTTTCTCTCAAGTCTGTGTGTTTACCTTTTCACAACCCTTATGTTTAAGCAAAATTTTCACGGGGCTACTGTACTAATCAAGAAATAACTAGACAGCACTAAGGTAGCCTCAGCTGTGTGACAAAAGCTGAAATCTGTAACCTGTACTAATGTTGCAGATTAGGCACATTGGCATAGACTTGCTTATTCTGCATAATGTACTGTACGTCTGATAGCTGGGAGCAAGGCAAAAAGCTATACAAGCACTGATGCTTTGTCTGCAACTAGTAGAAAACCTCACTTGAAAACTCTGAGAATTCAGCAGCATTGCTCACACACTTTCACAGCCTTGATATCTAGAAATCTGTATTTTTTTAAAAAAGAAAGAAAGTGTATTTATTTTGAGAAAACATAATATACAAAAGATAGCCTAGCAAGTGCTGTCCCCAGGAACAGGAAAAGGTGGGATACGGATTAAGAGTAAGAAACTGATATTGGCAAGATGAAGACCTCTCAACATCATGTTATGTTATTTATTTAATTTCTATACCACTTTATATTTTAAATAAAAACCTCAAAGCGGTGTACAGCATATTAAATCAATAAAACAATAGCTGGGCGATTTTCCTCCGGCCTCATGAGGAGCCTCTTCAGTGGGGCTGGTGAGTGTGGGCCCCGCCCCCTAGGCCAGGTGAGAAACAGCCTGTTTTCAGAAACTTAAGAGAGTGGAGCACGATCACACAAATGACTGTGCCCCACAGTCTATGCATGTTCAGCTGAAAGTCAGAGGCTTTGCTGGTGTATGTTCATAGGAACCTCCCTCCTTGCAAACACAGAGCTCCAAAAATGTGATATATAAAAAAGAAACACAAATACTGTATGCTTTATAATAAGGGGAGGGAGGAAAAGAAGATGATTTGAACTCAAACCAGGAAAAGAAGTTGTAACTGGCTCCACCAGCAGCTCATGCATCCAGAATGCTGCTTTAGTAGATTTAGCTTGTTTTAGCTTCTTGCCAGCATTATGTGAAATAAGGCTCCATCAGAAATAATTTTATTTTAGTAAGAAGATATCAACTTTAAAGAGGCTTGTCAGTACTAGCGCAGAAAAAGATAAACAGCCTCCAGACAAACCAACCCCACCAAGTCTTCAGCTTGCAGAAGGTTAGAAGAATAAAGGAATAGATTTAAAGCAAAATGATAGCTCCATTACAAAGCACTGGCTCGATTCCACTGGGAACCAGGAGCCTAATGTTTGCAAGAGCATTGCATCTCAAGAGGATGCCTAAGAAACAGGCATGAGCACCAGTCTTGGAGAGGAGGAAATGGTGATCCTCCCCCCTGCTCCCCTCCCCCAAAGGCAGCACAGGTTCAGAGAGAAAAGTGGCATAAGCAGCCTTTTATGCAAACTATTATGGTATAACAAAAGCTCCTTTGCTGGTTCAGCTTTTGCATTTCCATCCATGGCCAGTCTCCAGCGCTGTCCATGGTACTTTCCCAAGACTTTACCCTGCAGGAGGAGGTCAATTTTCAGTAGAGCACTTCCCTATCTGTACTTCTCCTTCCACAGCTATAACTTGGTAGTGCAGATGTAATGTATGTAAATAGTACCAGATTCAAACATACAATAACCAATATTAGCAACAAAACCCAAAATAAAACGCACCACCAGCTTTCACTGGGATTGGTGGGCTGTTTCCCAGATTTGCTTTCTGAGTCCTGTATGTAGAATGTTGTGGACAGTTCAGCAAGTCCAGGGATGGGGAAATGGTAGCTCTCCAGATTTTGCCAGACTACATCTCCCATCATTCCTGATCACTGGCTAAGCTGGCTGGCACTGATGGGAATTGTAGTCAAACAACATATGGCTGGCCACAGGTTCCTCATCTCTAATCTAGTCTGATCCCTTAGTTCTCCTCCTGCCATCTCATCAGTATCTATTTCTAATCCTTCCTCCCATTGCTTAGATACAAATTTACATCAATTTAACAATCCTTTTCCAAATGGAAATATAGTCACTAATAATTTTATAGAAATCAATGGTCAGTTGAAACATTTGAAATGGATTTTGGAAGATGGGTAGCATTCTTAAATATGAATGATTATAGAAGGCAAATGTCCAAAAGAGGGAAAATAACTTTGACTTTCCCCCCCCCCCTTAAGAGCACCAGGAATAAAAAGAAAAGCAAATTGGTTTTTAGTCTGTGCTCTTGTTTGCCTGGTCCTGGTAGGTTTCTTCTGTTCTGTTCCCACACAACGTATCTCATTGTTCGCATACACCACCCTTTGAATCAGTGATAACTAAGCTAGTTCCAAATGAGACAGTGTTTTGGCATGTCTTGCTGGGCTATTTGAACATCCTTCCTCCCCTTAAATGCTGTCTTGGATAGAATTTTTGAGAAGTGCTAAGTTTGCATATTCGAAGAAGGAAAGAAAGAGTGAGGCCTCCAAATGGTCCTAATTTTTAAAAATCAAACTTTATTTTAATTTAAATATTGGTTACTTATTATTTGCAAAAGCAATCACGGAGAAGGCTGCAGTTAAAATTCAAACTTAACAACAGATATTACAACCATAACAAGCAGAAGAAATACACAGGTAATACCATAAGGAACTAAGTTCATGTGGAAACAGTCATCAAAAGTCTGAGTGAAGAAGCCATTCTTCAGCCTTCACTTAAAACACACCAAGGTTGCTGCTGCCATATCTAAGAGGGAAGGGAATCCCTTAGCCAGGCCACCATCATTGAGAAACCCCTTCTCCAATGATACAGTCCATAGTAAATTCTGAAAAGTCCAATGTGTTTTGAAGACCCCCTTTTTTCCAGAGGATGAGAGATGCTGCCATGACTGCAATACATTAGCAGTGGAACCTAATTGCTCCCAGAGAAGGCCACCATCAACCAAAATGTGTTCAGCTCTTCAGTGTTTGATAAGAACTGTATCATTCGATAAAATATAGCTTATAAAGCACCATTTTGAGGCCTTACCTCTTTCTTTACTTCTCTTGCCTGCTCCCATTTAGGTTTGCATACCCAGTGTTGCAGGATTGTAAAATAAGAAGTGGAACTGAACCCGCCCCCCCAGCCCTAATGGGGAACTTTCAAGCGTTTTAGTGGTCCCTGCTGCATTTTGGTTCTAATGCAAAATGGCAGCTAGCAATGAACACAGTTAAGTCCCTTAAATAATACATATTTTACATGAAAGCAAAACAATTTGTAATAGCTCTCTGGCCTCTCCAGTAGCTACAGCTATCATGGGGTAATCGCTCCCTTAGGGAATTCAAAGTACTCATCTGTTCTTCATTTTCTGCTTTACCCCAAGGAAGTGATTATCCTGTGCCGATGGTCATATTCTTTGTCATGCCTTATTGGTTAATTGCAGCATGCTTTTTTAAAAAAAAGGAAATCAGGTGAGGTTGTTGAAATCCCTTTAAGATAGTTTAATGCCTTCTGAGCTGGTAGCGACATGGACTAATTAACCATCCTTGAAGAAAATCCAGAGAGCCTCTTCCAAGAGGCAACATTTTCTCTCTTTCCCTGTACACAGACTGTGGTGAAGTCACGCTCCTGGTATCTCATGCACACCCCCAGGCTCTTCATGTCAAAATACACCAGCTGAGCATGTAGGATAAGAACAGCCACAGGCTTTCCTCTGCTCCTAGAGACATTTCAAATCTATACGTTCCCCTGATTAGTATAATGTGCTGCATCTTTCAAAGGCGTCATCTGCCCCCCTCTACTTCCCACTGTCAAGAATGGGCCGCTTTTTGAGAGGGCAGCACCCCAAAAAATCACCACGCAACAGAATAGCCACACAAGAGAAAACACACACATGGGAATGCACAAACACAGGAAAAGGCTATATGTGCATATTTAATGTTTACATCCAGAAAAAGCATCAAAACAATTCCTTAGCATTTCTAACTGAACATCTATTTGAAATAATTGAAACTGAAACGTTAACAGAAATTACATTTCGCTAATCCATTTACAATGGTATAAATTGCTTCGCATAGCCAACTGCCAGGCTGACTGCTCTAGTTAATAACTTTAATGCTAACGTCCCTTCAGGCAAGGAGACAGACACACCGCTGACTGCGGATGGTTTTGCTGCGGCCCTTTGGCTATTGTCCAGCCTCTATAGGAAAGCTAAGCTCACAGGTTTAGTTGCTTTCCTTATCTCTTACTAACGTTGCAGCTGTTTAGTATAGCAATGCAAGCTAATCCAGGAGGCAACAGAGAGGATCTAAAACTAGGATGAGGAACCTCGGGTCCAAGGGTTGAGGATGGCCCTCAAGGTATTCCCATCCTGCTTTTGAGACTCTCTCCCAGGCTGCACCCCTCACTGACCCTGCTCCATATCCTCAAGAGCTTCTGCCTGGCTGGAATTACTGTCCTTGAACAGTAACAATAACTTGCTTGCCTGGGTGGAGAGATGGGTGTGAGTGTGCTGAAACTTCCAACTTTTGCATGGTTGGAAGCTAGCCTGTTGTACAAAGGTAGGCATCACACCCTTTGCTTTACTGACTTCTGCCTCTGACCACACCCATTTCCATCCAGCCACGCCCACCACTGACATTTGCCCCCTGGGAGCTGTCCCTTGACTGAGAGAATGTGGCCTTCAGGCTGATGAAAGTCCCCTACTCCTGATTTTATTTTATTTTATTTTAAAAAAAATACCTACTTGCCCTCGCATCAGATGTCAAGGAAATAAACAACTATTTGACTTTTAGAAGACATCTGAAGGCAGCCCTGTTTAGGAAAGTTCTTAATGTTTGATGTTTTATTCTGTTTTTAATATTCTGTTGAAAGCTGCCCAGAGTGGCTGGGGAAGCCCAGCAAGATGGGCGGGGTACAAATTACTTACTTACTTACTTACTTACTTACTTACCATGAATCTATTTTATTTAATTTTTCAGTAACAGCTGTGACTTTTTATTTGATTCTTAGATGCCTTTGACCTTATCCACCAATTATTTTTATTTAGAAAAATCATACACTATACGTAATAGCAGTGGCAATAAAGTGAACTATGTAACAAGTGTGCAAATGAGGTGCACCTCTATGTTCCTTGAAACTTTAGGCTAAGGTAGGCTTAAATCTAAATGAATAACAACAATCTGTTAAATATCTTTTTCAACAAGCGACCTTATAGTAATATGCTTTAAAAAAAATTCTGCTGTGGTTGCTGAATTGATGACTTGATTTACTGGTGTTTTAATATAATTTGTATACTGCCTTGGAATTTGATAATGAAGGCAGGTGTATAAACATTTCAAATAACCAACAATAGTAACAATAGCATTTTTTAATTTAGCTAGTCAAATCCTATGAAAAAGGCTTCACTTGTATTAAGAATTGTGTCATCAAAAACCAAGAAGAGTGCTCGCCGTTATTGCTGTTAGGTTATGTGTACCATCTGAAGCAGATATTTCCAGGCAACACAAAGCAAATCATCAACTATATATAATTGCATTGTCAACTATAACAATGAAATAGTGGAAGCCATAAAATAATGCCAAGGTTTGTCACCAATAACACATGTATCACACTATGCCTTATCTGACTTGAAGGGACTGATGAGTGGATAGCGAAAGGTCATTATCTTCCAGCCATTATGAAATTAATTTCAGCTGCAGTAAAGAAGAAACAGTGGGAAAAGTATGAAAATAAATTGGAAGTTAATCAACGGATGTTCCACAGATAAACCCGAACTGGATCTTCAAGCACCCCTTGTGCTCAGTGAAGGCTAGATGAACAGATTGGAGCATAAATCCACTTGATGAGAATGGAAAGCTCCTCTGTTATTAAACATAATTACTAAATGCCATAAAATAAAATGCTTTGGCCAGTTCAACAATGTGACTAAACGTCAGTTTTCTGAACACGTTCCATTAATCTATTATATTTATTATTTGTACCCATGCAGAAGGTCAATAAAATGAGGTTCATTGAAGTTCATGTAGCTGTCTATACTAAGAGGGATAGAGATGTTTCCATTTCTCCCATTTTTCTTTTACATCTCTGTGCCTCACCTCCACCCCGGAGTTAGTCACATGCAGTGTTGCTATTCATGATTCTGACCTGAGATAAAGAACTGAAGCTTTTATACAGTGAAAAGTGGATGGGGGCACAATGACGGATTCATGTGGATATTAACACCTTCCCAACACATTTGGGGCGGAGGAAAGTGGCTATATAATTCTATTTAAATACCAGAGTTCTGGAAGCAGAATTGCTGTTCCATTTGAAGCTTAAAGCAGAATAGCTAAATAATCCATGTTTGGAAGCACCCCGTCTGATATTGAAATGGGGAGTCAGATTGAAGTATTTTTCTTTTTTCTTTTAGATCAGAAAATGCTTTTTCAGTTAAGGAATTCAAGTGAACCTATGGGATCTATGATTTTCAAAGGTCTTTATTGTTTTCTGCTAAATCACTTATACCCAGTCCCCAGATCTTGAGGGGCAATTAGTTCTACAAGCCCCTTTGAAATGAATGAGAGAGACCTGTTGTTTCACTCTGGCTCATCTCTGTAGAGCAGGGGTCAGCAACCTTTTTCAGCAGGGAGCTGGTCTACTGTCCCTCAGACCTTGTGGGGGGATGGACTATATTTTGGGGGGTGGGGGTGGAAAATGAACGAATTCCTATGCCCCACAAATAACCCAGAGACGCATTTTAAGTAAAAAGACACATTCTACTCCTGTAAAAACATGCTGATTCCTGGACCGTCTGTGGGGCGGATTGAGGCGGTGATTGGACCGGATCCAGTCCCCGGGCCTCAGTTTGCCTATCCATGTTGTAGAGCATCGTCTGGCACACTTCTGCCATGATTGTGCCCAAAGCCCAGCTTTCTCCTCCTGAAGACTCATCTTTATCTTACAGCTGATTAGTTAGTTAACAGTTTGCAGAGCATTTGCTAGTCAAAAATAAATACAGCTCAAGCTGTAAATGTTTTAATTAATAAGGTACAAAAACAGTACAGCCTTTTCATGATTCATTGCTATGGAGAGTTTTAGAGTACAAGATGGTTTGGGAGAGCTCTAAAGATGTAACATATGATAACATTTGACAGATGGGGATTCTCAAAAATGGAATGTACTGAGTTGTTATAATAATATCAGGCACATGATGTTCACATGTGCTCCCCCTTGCCCTGAAATAGCTAGAATACAAGCAATATTATCACTTCAGTAGTCTTGGGCTGCCATCCAAAGCAAATTTACTTGGAAGATGTATGTCTCATTAAAATCAAATAAATGTATATAGGATTGAGGTGGACAGTTCAACTGTAGTCTTACAGAGGCAACATAAATTTCACTGTCCTGCAACTATATGACATTCCTAAAAACATTAATTTCATGCACACATTACACAACAGCGGATGTAATCTAAAGCACTTAGCACTGATTTATTAATTTTTTCCCAGTTTGCAGATGTTGTTGCTGCCATGTAAATCACAGTTGCTTAATAGCTTTGTCTGGGATAAGGCACATTGACTGGCAGTGTGAGCTATCAATTTTATGACTTTTTATTTTTAAAAAAGGTCTATTTTCTTCTGCATGTCTAGTTACTTTCAGATGCTGATGTGCTCTGATAGATCCGACATATAGGAATCCTACTAGTTGCACTTTATAGTAAAAACCATTAAGAAATCAATGGCTACCACAAATTTATAATCCAATGTTGAACTGCACACAGAGACTATGTAAGTCACTCATTGGAAGTCAATGGAGCTCTAAAAAGGGGACATTTGGTTTATGAAAAGGTCACTGAACTAATTGATGTTCCTAATTGCAGGGATGGGGGGATGCTTTGTTGCCTGACAGTGTGGTCTACTTATTATCGCACATGGCAACAGAGTAATCATTGCTACCTCCTAAACCCACAAAATTATTCTGCAAACCAAGCAGATCCATTAACCTCCAGGGACAACACTAGCCATACTGGTCTCCCACTTTGGCAGGGAGGTACAGTATGGTTCACATATGTCTATATGACCTGATCATGACAATGGTTTAGTATTCAAACCAGATCATCAGAATCCTACCCTTGATTACGATGAAGGCCATCTGAACTGGTATAGATAGTGAAGTCTCTAAGCAACACAAAGCATAGTAGACTCCAGACCAGCTCTGACAGTTCACTTAGGGTATCCACTGGGCAATTAGGGGAATAGTATACCAGGACAATTCCTATCCTGTCCCTGGAACCCAACACCTAGAATGCAGCCCGTGTCTGTCCAGGAAACCTGTGTAAGGAGAATGACTTATGGAGAACCCTAGCTACCTCAGGGCAACCAACAATGGTTGTGCTGTTTGGGCTTGTTCACCCACATTTGTCCTGAACAGAATGGATCTGGCATTTCCCACCCCCAGATAAGGGGGAAGAAAGCAGAAATTTCATAACATTTGGAAGACCAGGTGGTCCATTGGCTGTCCCTCAACTTGCAAAAGCCGTTCCATCAGGATGCAGCAAGGGACAATCGGGAAGCAGGGCAATCCATAAGCTCTGCTGGAATGTCAACTCCACCAGGCTTCTTCCTCCATCAAATGTTACCTTGCAGTGGCAGTCATTCCATCAAAGTGCAGCAAAGAGAGTGGAGGGAAGCAGGGTCACTCAGTTGGCTCTGCTTTAAGATGAGCAATTTTTGGCTTTCTGTTCTAGATGGCCTTTATAAGACCTTCTTCGTAACTAAGAATTAATACCTGATTTTTGCTTTTCCCCTCCTCCCTCCCGATACCTTTTCCTTCTCTGTATAAATCAGTGAACAGGAAAAATGATGCTACTCGATCTTAATTTGTCTTATGAATTGTATAAGGGTTTTACAAAATAAAAGCTGAAATTGTTTATTAAACAGGTTGGAGAAGGAGTCATCTAGAAGTAACCCTGGCTTATTCAAAAGTGAAATAATTGTACTGAAGAAGAAAAAACTTGAAGTACAAGAAGGCCGTAATCCTGTACCCACTTATCTGGAGGTAAGTTCCACTGAATTCCTGCTGAGTAGGCATGTATAGGATTGCACCGTAAAAGACAAATTCAAATCTGTAGTAAAGAGATAGAATGATCTGTGCTGTTATATGATATGCAATCTTTTTTGCTTTCTGAAGCTAATTTTTAAAAATATTAAAACCAGGCACCTAAAAAAAAGACATTAGATTACCTTAATCTATCTATGTGGAAGCTTACACCAGCAGTTAATGACTGGTTTTCCTTAATGACCCATTAAGACTCCAACAGAGTAGCCACTAACTCTGCTATTTTGCAGAATCTGTTTCAAAGGGACTATTAATAATAAAACCTGACCTTGATTTATAAACCAATACATTTTTAAGGCTCCCATCTTCTACACACTTACCTGTCAGTCAGTTCATTTGAACTACGGTAAATGAGACTTACTCCTAAGTAGACATGTGGAGGCTTGTGTAATATCTTCTTACTTGGAGTAAGGCCTCAACTGGAAATATTATGAAATCAATAATAACTTGAGAGTTAATCCTCAGGTTTTTTAAGCTAGTCAGGAGACTTGGGGAAACTCTTGAAATGATAAATAATTTAAATTCTCAATTCTGTTGCTGAAGCAAATTTTACTGAGCAATTATGAGTGTGGAGAGAACCTGGGGAGTAGAGCCTTGCAGATGCAGCATATCAGAGACCAAAATGTGTAACTTACATGTGTAACCTGACCAGTTTTCTTTTTTTAAGACCTTGCCTTTGCTGTTTGCAGAACAAGGTAGGGAGGCAACCTGAACAAAAGAATATAAACAAAGGAGACACTTTGCCTGCTGCCACGAATCCCCAGCAGCAGAGGTTATTAAGCAGCATTCTGCATGTCAGTCAAACACAAACATTTCCTTTATATTTTGAACAGTCATGAAAATTCTCAAGGCCGGTCCCCGACATTCTGCCGCCTGAGGCAGAGAAGCAAATTACACCCCTCTCTGCATAGCCCTACTCAAGTTGCACAACAATTCTTGACGTTTTCCCTTGCACAACAATATTCTGCCAGCGTAACAAGAATCACACTTAAGTGATTTACCATAATAAATTAAATAGCTAACAATTTCCTGCCCTTTCATGACCCTCAGCACCAACTGCCTGAGGCAACAATCTCCCTCTGCCCAACAGTAGGGTCTTCCCCGAATATTATTGATGTTTGTACCGACCAACTCCCTGAAATTCTAGCAAGCTGGACAACAGGGATGATCCACCATATGATCCAACTCCATCTCCCAACTCTGACCATTGAAGGTGGAGTTCCACATCCTCTGCAGGGCCACAGGCTTCCTATTCCTGCTCCTCAGCCTCATGAACACCTAGTTTGACCGAACAATTCCTTTTCCCCATCAATATTCAACAGAACTTCCTCACTACATTTTTAGGCTAACCAGTAACAAAAAGTTACCTGGGAGACTTACAATAAAAACTTGAAACCATTAAATATACCCCAAACAAAACAAAACAAAATAAAACAAAACAAAACAAAACAAAAACACAACCCCAAAAACAAACAACAAAATCTAACACATCCTAAAACTATCAACATAGAGTAAAATCAATATGGTTAACTCATGGCAGTGCTGGAAACTGAAGAGGAAAAATGTAAAATCTTGGGTAAATTAAAAAGGTCTTTAGTAGGTGCTGAAGAGACTGCAGTGTAGATATCAGGTGAGCCCCTCAGAGAAGGACATCCCATAATGGGGGCACCACCACTGAACAGGCCTGCTCTCCAGTAGTGACCTGTCATCATTCACCTGGAGAAGAGCCTCACATAACTATATATATCACTATGTAGATATAGGAGAGAGGAGATGATCGTGTAATCTTCCCCCAAGACATGCAGATCTAAAGCAAGCAAGAATTTCCCAGCTACAAATGGCATAACACATTTCAGCAGCTTAGAAATTTCCCATGATTTTATACATCTGCAGGGTAGCAGAGTACCTGTCACCGTCCTCCACACAGAATGAAATAAAGTTAGAAATCTTCTGCAACACCCTTGATAACCCGACTCTCTGAAAATATCAGCATAACAATGAACACTCAGAGAGCAGAAAAGTGTAATGACTGACATTTTCAGTTACCTAGACATTTTTGGAGCAAGGAAGTGGCATGAGGTTGATAAAGGGGTTTCAGAGCAAGTGAATTTATAAATTACTAACATCTAAGATTTTTCAAGTGTAATTCACATCTGAAATAAAATATGCTGCTTCGTTCATGTATGTAGGCACGGCCTAGTCATTCTAGTAACCAGATGTATCCATTGTCCACACATAAAGATGATGGTTCTCAGAAGCGGCATTTCCGTGGAATTGCTGTGGTGGCAATTCCACCTGAACACTCCCAAGATGCTGATGGTGAGCTGATAGTGTGAACTGGCCTACTGGTTCACACTAAGCATGTTGACTGGACTGTTCTTTAATGGCATCCAGCTGAACTAGGGCAAAAAAGGTGAAACTAGCCACATCCTTAGTTTTCCCATGATAATCTGTCCTTAATATTTTGGAACATTTTGCTCCTCTTGCTTCTTCGAAGTGGAGAATGCAGAGGAGGAGGAGGAGGAGGAGGAAGAAGAAGAAGAAGAAGTTAGGGGCTGAGAGACTTCAGAGAAGTGTGACTAGCCCAAGGTCACCCAGCAGCTGCATGTGGAGGAGTGGAGACGCGAACCCGGTTCACCAGATTACGAGTCTACCGCTCTTAACCACTACACTACACTGGCTCTATGTATGCAAGGTGGGGAGAACTGCATGGGCGTAGACAGGATATTTGTTAGGGGGGCAGAACCAGCAGTGGATCATATGCCTGTGCTGCCCAGGGTGGGCGTGCTCCCAAGGGGGGTGGGGGGCATAGCGTGCCCTCCCAGTCGCAGGATAGCCACTCAGGTGCATGGAGCAGCGTGCGCACCCTGCAGCTGGGGGTGGAGCGAGCCGCCGATGGCGGACATTAGGCACGCTGCCCACCCACAACTCCCAAGCCTCCCCCGAGCTGTCAAAATGATGGGGGAAGGGGGGAATGCTGCCGACAAAGTGGTGCAGCTCCCCGCTTCCCCCGACGGCTTGGGGTGGCTTGGGAGTCATGGGCGGTGCACCAAATGTCACCCTCTCAGTGAAGACACCTGGGGCGGTCCGCACCCACCGCATCCCCCTTCCTTTGCCCCTGGCTGTCACTGTGAGAATTAGATGAGAGACTAGATGGGCCACTGGCCTGATCCAGCAGGTCTGTCATGTTCTGCTGGAGTGCCATTGCCTGCCAGAGCAAATGATGATGGTCAAACTATCTGTCATGGTTTAAAGCAGTTATGCTCCTGTAAGCCAGGGATGGGGAACCTATGGTCCTCCACATATAGCTGGAACATAACTCCCATCATCTCTGACTATTGGCCATCCCGGCTGGGACCGATGGGAGTGGGGAGTCCAACAACATCTGGAAGGACACAGGTCCATCACCTCTGCTGTCAACCTGCTGTCCCCCTGGGTTGGCTGAGTATGTTCTGGGCCCTATCTAGATAGTCATGGCTTGAAGAAAATCAAGCAAAGCCCCTTTGGGGAGGGTACTTACAGGCTTAAACCTACTCAGGTGTAATCTCCAGATAAATGTGCAGAGAACTGCAACTTAAATTACATACATCCTCTGACAGTTGGTTCATGTTCTTAATGAAAAATACATCAAGGCTGTTTGATTCTTTGGTGGTAGATGGCCATCTAATCTTGAATAAGGAAGAACGAAAATGATTTGATCTTATTTTTGTTGTTGTTTTTTGTTTTAAACTTGTTAATTTTTATGTCCAAACCTGAAATGACTTTTGCCAAGATCTGGAAATTTTTGTTTTGGCTGAGTGAAACCAATTCACACTCAGGGTTGCATCCAATTAGGATTGGAAGTCCCATAGCCCAGGCATGTCCAACAGGTAGATCACGATCTACTGGTAGATCACGGGGTGTTTCTGGTAGATCCTGGTGGATCTTTGGCCCCTCAGTGATCTCCTCCCCCCCCCAAAAAAAAGAAAAGAAAGCTCAACAACTTTGTCTTCCTAAAAAAAATGCTCAACAACTCTGGCTCTCCCCAAAAAACTTTGGCTTTCCCAAAAAGGCTCAACAACTGTGTTCCATCCAATGACAATGGGTAGATCACTG
Organism: Podarcis tiliguerta; assembly: GCF_965153285.1. NCBI lineage: Eukaryota > Metazoa > Chordata > Lepidosauria > Squamata > Lacertidae > Podarcis > Podarcis tiliguerta. Next base: position 53,272,192 of record NC_139537.1, on the reverse strand, counting down.
CCAGTTTTTTTATACTGTGAGTAGATGCAGTCTACTGGGAGTTGGATGTCCCTGCCATAGCCTATGAAGATTTTGCCCCTTCCCTTCCCACCCGACCTTTGCACTGTGATGAGGCGACCATTTCCCAGTCTATTTAACTCTTAAAGGAACAGGCACTCTCTCGTAGTCTGGACCTGGCCATGTGCTCATATTAAAAGGGTGTTGCGACAAAATATTTCATTCACACATTTCTGTTCAGTGCTATTTCTTGTGAAGCATCCAAAGTCTTTATATTCCTCATATACCAAATATCGGAGATAAGAGGACTCCAAATCCTGGGTATGCCACATTCCCCCATGGGAGTAGCGGGGGGGGGGTGCAGAGGAGCAGCTGCCCCCCCAGAAGAAGTATATAAATAAAAATACTTAACTAACTGGCCAATTGCGTCACAGATAACTGGGTTCTGCCTCCCCGCCCCGTAATATAAAGCCTGCCGCACCCCCCATAAAAGCCCTCGCTATACTCATGTATTTCCCTATCATTTAAATTTCTATCCTTGTTCTATCAGGACACATATAGGACCATATTATAGTTCCTTTTCCCGATCCGCTCGTCATTTCTTCTCTTACTCGCACCTCCAAGAGCTGCTATTTCTACTTTAAATCCCGCTACTTTCCCAAACGCCAGGGAACCCAGGTTTCCAAAGTAGGGACGCGATCCGTGGCTCTCTCGCCGTTCCTGTTCCCCCTCCTTGGCTGCGTCTCGGCTGCCCTGGGGCCGCCGCTTTAAGAGCAGCCCAGCGAGGGCTGCGGCGGAGGGAGGCGGCCGGCTGGCTGGCTGGCTGGCGAGAGGCTTAACCCTTTCGTGCGCTCCGCTCGGAGGCAGCCAAGGTTAGGCGAGGGATCAGTGCGATTGCAGCGGGAGGAGAGCGAAGATGCGCCTGCCTGCCTGCTCGCTGCCTGGCTGTGGCAGCGGTGGCTGAAGCGGGGCGCGCGTCGGGAGCCTGCCTGCCTGCCTGCCTGCCTTCGTCCTGCGGAGCCCGGGCCGGATATGACCGGGCAGGGTGGGCTGCTGCTGCTGCTGTCCTTGCGCTGCTGCTGCTGCTGCTGCCGGGCTGCGTCGTGCTCCTTCTTCCACCTGTGGACCTGCTGGGGCGAAGCTGCGGCGGTGGCGGCGGGCGCGTGGCGGGGCTGCGCCGGGCGCACCTGAGCTGGCCGCCGGTGGGAGCAGCGGCGGCGGCGGCGGCGCCTCTTGGCCGCCCTCGCCCTCCTTCCTCCTGGGAGCGGCCCCCGGAGCTGGACGGAGCTGCTGCTTGGCCCGCTGGCCGCGGGAGAGGCGGCCGAGAGAGAGGCGAGCGAGCCCGTCGCGGCCAGGCTGGCGAGGAGCAGGGGCATGTGGATGCTGGCCGCCGTCTTGCTCCAGAGCGTCCTGAATGGTGAGCGGCGCGGGAAGGGGGGCGGCGGCGGGGGGAGCCCGGAGGGAGGCAGGGCTGGGGGGCTGCAGCAGCCGCCGCCGGGGGTGCCTCGCCCCAGCATCCTGCAGCAGGTGGGGCGCGGCGGGCAGCACATCGCCCCCGAATGGCTGCCAAGGAGCTCACCTAGGCAAGGGACAGCCCTCGACTTCCAAGCGGGGAGCGGCTGCAGTTTCTCTGACGGCGAGGGAACTGCTCGGAATACACAGCTGACGTTGATTTCTGCGCCGCGTTTCTCCCGAAGAGAAGACAATGAACGTTGGGGTTTTATTTCTGTTGGGTCACGGTCACAAGTTTGCACGTGTCCTGTGGAGTTATAATGCCATTTACTGCAGCAACAAGAGATGACTGCTCAAATAGTAAAATATAGATCTAGAAGTAGGGTGGGGCTTGGTTTGATTTTTTTCTTCTTCTCTAAAGAGAGAAATACCGGTATACCTCAAATCTAAAGCATTACTATTGGGTCACATTTTCAAAAACGTTCATATAGGCGTGCCGAGAAGTTAATGCTAAGTGAGCTGTCAATATTCAGGCTTTAATTTCATTTTTATTTTATGTAGGTAATTTGTACACTGCTTAACGTTTTAAGAGAAAAAACTCTTAAACAGTTTACAAGTACAGTATTACTTGATGCAAAAAAATGGGGCAGATGAGTTACTTTTTAAAAGCCATTTACTCACATTCTGTATACTTTATTTTAGTTCCATTGCATAAAATGGGTGAATATAGCACAAGCTAATTCAAAGAAATAGCAAGACTTCAGGTGGATGTATACAACTCTGACATATTTAATCTTATTTCCCTACAAAACTGTTCCATTACACATCAGGCTTGTGCTGGAAAAGCTGTAGATAGTGGCCTGAACCAGTACTGAATAAATGGTCCTGTTTGTGTGTCAGGGCTAATTCAAATGTTGAAGATAGTATGTTCCTCACACGTGACTGCCCTCTTCTGAATGCCACAACCTGCATCACAGCTCACCTCCTCAGAGAGTATGTCAGATTCTATACGTTGACTAGTTGGTCATGTGGGAGCTCTTTCGAATATCCTTTCCTTACATGGAAACTGAATAAGGTACTCTTATGTTTGAGGACTGTGCCACCTTGGCACATAATCATTTGAGTTCCTTCTTAGCATTGACATTGTTCTCTTGGGGCTGAGAAAAAACCCTGAGTGGTTTTGAGTATACCAAACCATAAACTGAAGGTCAGTCCTGCAAGCACCTGATTTTTTTTTTTTTGGGGAAATACATAAAGTACCATATCCATCAGTATCTAAACATTAATTTTTTACCAGTAATATAAAATACAATATCAACAATGATCTTGAACAAATATAAAGCATAATGTCTTTTAAGTGCTACGCATAAGACTAAAACGAGCCTCTGATCAGGATTCTGATTATAAATTTAATTATTATTTAGAGAGGGAGGGAGGAGAGAATGGTGAAGGTTATGGATGGAAAGAGAAAAAGCGGGAAATATATATATGTTAAGAAATTGTAAAATAAGGCAAAGAGAAAGAGACCAACATTATGGGGGATTATTTGATTTTAATTTTGAAATGTGTAAGTTTATCTTTCAGTCCAATGGAAGCCTCATCAGCCTCTCTATACATATGTGGAAGTAAATCCAACTGAGGACTACTGAGTAGACATGAACAGGATCGTGCTGCAAGGCTCATCAAACATTTGAGCCTGCATCTAGATCACAGTGCTTTTTGTGTTTCATGGGTTCTAATGGAAAACAAACTATAGTCCTTGTTATGGGAATGCTAGCTTCCTAGTGGTGGCCTACCTGTGTGACACTGCTGTTGGTGGAAGAAAAATCCCTGTTTGTGCTGTTCATTGGCTCATTAGACTTTCTCGCCTCCTGAATATAATGGTGGTATTTATTATTTCTGTGTTGCTATAGACTTGGGGGAAGTGGTTTAGATGCCAGCTGTGGGTTTCCTTTGAATCCTGTGATTTTATATCTGTGGGATATGTTTCTGTAAAACAAACAAACAAACAAACAAACAATCTACTTCAGCGTTCAGTCCAGTCTGCTTGTTTTAAAGTAATTGCTCTAGCCATGTCTGTTAAGTATCTCTTTTGTTATTTTAAGCTTGGATCAAAGTGTTCTATAGAAACTACTAGGTGAAGAATATGACCTGATTGCAGTGGCAGGTTGGGTCAAGGCAGCAGTGGCGGAGTTAGCTGCATGGGCGCCCAGAGTGGCAGCAATGCCTGCTAGGAGCATCCTACTCTCATGTAGGACCCTGGCAGAGACACATGCTCGGCTGACATGTTCACTCCTTCCTGGTCAATCGTTTGGGAGCTTCAAAAGCATTCTTCTGCCCGAACATCGCAGCGACTGATGCTGAAAGGCATTAGCACACTTAGGGATCCGCAGAGTATTCGCAGTTTGCGTAACAGAACCAATAGCACAGCATTTTGGCTAATCTACTTTATTTACATATAATATACTTGGAGCATTCTGACTTGGCTCCTCCCTCTTTCTCATCAGACAGCAAAAAGAGAGAAAAGAATAAAGGACAATAGTCCCACTTCATGGAACACAGTAACACAAACACCCTGTGGAATGAAAACATACAGCGTCATGTGGTAGACAATCCCATGACTGCAATCACAGAGCAGGAATCCTTAACAATGTCATGCACCGGGGGGGGGGGTGATCTGCCGTGCGGGGGGGCAGAGCAATCCTCTGCGCATGCCTGCAGCAGTGGTAGGGTGATCCTGTGCATGCAGCTGCCACAGTAGTGGCAGTGCGATCCTGCGCACATGGCTGCGGCGATCCTCCGCACGCGGTGGTGGCTTGCGCTGCCGAGCTCAGGGGCGGCGACGCGAGCCCCTAGCATTGTGCCTTTTTGTCACTCCCCTCAGAGGTGGCATCTGGGGTGGACCGCCCCCACCACCCCCTCTTCCTATGCCCCTGCAAAGCAGGCCTTCCCTCCTCTCCTTGCTGGAGCTGATATCCTCAAGGTGTGGGTCTGTGTATGGGTCTGTTCCAAGACAGTCATTGTCATGGAAAGTGTAAGGCTCATGTCTTGCAAAGCCACCAGAAGCCACCAGCGACCTTCATTCCCAGGAAACCATTCTCAACATATCCACTGAGACCCCCAAGAGCTCTTACTGCTTGAAGATTGAGGTGTGTGTCACATTATTTATATTGACTGCTTGCTAATAATTCTCTGGGTCCTCACAAAGTTAAACTACAAAATGAAAAATACGATGCAAGCAACTGTAGCATTAAAAATGTCCATGTCATCAGTGGAATGAATAAATAAAATCAGATTTTAACATTTTAAATTAGATTTTAAATGCCTAGGAAAATTGAAAGCTCTTCACCTGGCACCAAACATACCATAAGAAAGGTGCCAGGCAAGCCTCTCTGGGGACAGCAGTTGGAAGCTCACTTCCCGAAACTACCCCCTCTAAGCTGATCTACATTAAATATCTTTTCTTTATCTGCCATTGAGGTTCAAACTCAGTGTGACAATGGAAGACCCTGGGCAGTTTCCAACTAAATCAGTGGTTCCCAATTAGCTAATTACTGAGGACCCCCTATTTTTCAAAAGGCAAGCTACGGACCCCCTACTTTTGAAAATTTTGATAACTCTATCATAGTTGAAATATATATATATATAAAAGGAATTTTTATATTTTTAATAAAAAAAAAAAATTAAAAATATATTTCTACTGTGGCAGACCAACACTGCTACCTACCTGAATCTATCACAGTTATCTCTGCAAAGCAATTTTTGGAATAAAATGTGGGGTAGCCCTTAATAAGCAAAGGATTTTAGATATACCAAAAAAACATAAAAAACAAAAAACAAAACAGATTAGGGCTGAGCGATATCTGGTTTTCAACATTGTGATCTATCAGCAGCTAAACATCATGATATTACCATGCAAAAATGACAAAAATACAGTTGGGAGGAGGCATGGGATGGGACGGTGGACTCCCTGCATTCTGCGGATCCCCAGGGGTCCTCAGGTGCCTAACTGGGAAGCACAATAATTGCACAAGTGGAATAATTGCACAAGTGGAATGTGCTCCAGGGGGTTGATGGAACCCCCACAACAGATTTAGGGGTGCATGGAGGAGGAGAGGGGGTTCCAATGTGTAAGTGGGCGTCATCACACCCTGTGGAACGCTCTCCCATCAGATGTCAAGGAAATAAGTAACCATCTGACTTTTAGAAGACATCTGAAGGCAGCCCTGTACAGGGATGTTTTTAAGGTTTGATGTTTTGTTTTATTTTTAATATTTTGTTGGAAACCGCCCAGAGTGGCTGGGAAAACACAGCCATATGGGTGGGGTAAAATAATAATAATAATAATAATAATAATAATAATAATAATAATAATAATCCCGCTTGCTTGAAGAGTTGCTTAGTGTTACTTTGGATAGCAACTCCAATTATAGGAGCCAATGGCATGGTGGGTAACATGACTAAAATCTTCTCTCATAACCAGGCATCATACCACAAGTGTTCATGGCTCTGTATGTAGACCGAATAGTGAGTTGAATCAGGTTGATCTGGAGCTTCCCCCTCCTGAATTGAAGTGTGATGTAGATAACACTTCCAGGTTGGATCAGGTCCTCCACATAGCCTCATGCTTTGTTTTGGTGTTTTTCTGTGCCATATATACCTGTATATTTTTCTGTATAGTATCTGTTTTTCTAGATTCATGGGCTTTCCAAGAAATGAGACTGTCTAAAATCTTGCCTGTGGAGTGCTGAAGAGCTCTGGATGTTCTTTTGCCAAAGCACAGTTGTGGTTGAGTTTTTAAAAATATTAAAATCTTCATTTAAAAACAAACCCAGAGCTCTTCAGAACTCTGCAAGGAGTATTCTAGAAAGACTTACATTGTAAGGTTCTTTGGAAGCCTGTAAAGGACTGTTGGATGACACAAACAATCACCAGAAAGAGGCTGGCATAAAGCTGCATTTATTATTATTATTATTATTATTATTATTATTATGCGATCAAGAATATACACCACTCAACAACTTCACAGAGGAACTCAGAAACAGCTATGATAGGTTTCTTTTCAGAATGCCTGGATACAAGGCACATTTTAGGGCTTGTATGCATCCCTTGTACATGCTGTAAATGTTGTCCCTGTGGGGCAAATTACGGTCTTCAGGTGGGTTGCAGTCATGAAGGCAACATAGAGGGAAAGGTTAACAATCCCCTCCTCCAGTGCTGCATCTAAAATAATTTGTCTACATGGCAGGTGCTTTTATTTTTCAAGCCACAATGAAATATGGCAAATTCTGTTCACAAATCTGTCGCGTTGCATCAAGTCTAACATTTTAAAACATAAGGTACTTCGGATGTTTTAAACACTGATGCAAAAGTGTAAATGCAACTAATCATACATAGGAAGAAACCGTGGTTGTCTGCAACCCCCGTGGAATGTGCATTCCCTGGCAAACTTGGGCTTACCTCTGCATAATGTGTGAAAATGTTCACAGTCTCATCCACTCCCCTCTATCCCACCCATATAATTTTGTTGTACTTAATGAAGTCCTGGTTGCTGAGGTTCCCACCCTTTTTGCCTGATCTTATAAGGAGTTGAGGCTTGAATATTTCGGGAAAGTACCGTATTTTTTGCTCTATAAGACTCACTTTTTCCCTCCTAAAAAGTAAGGGGAAATGTGTGTGCGTCTTATGGAGCGAATGAAGGCTGCGCAGCTATCCCAGAAGCCAGAACAGCAAAAGGGATTGCTGCTTTCACTGCACAGCGATCCCTCTTGCTGTTCTGGCTTCTGAGATTCAGAATATTTTTTTTCTTGTTTTCTTCCTCCAAAAACTAGGTGCGTCTTGTCGTCTGGTGCGTCTTATAGAGCGAAAAATATGGTATATAATAATAGTGTTTCTCTTTCAAGATATGCAAGATTACAAACTTTCTTTGTTGGCCACAAATCCACTTAGAGAAATTTGCAAGTAGAGAACCATAGCAGTGAACCATGTTCTACAGTAAGGCAGGCTGGGGAATTAAGGGGAAACAGGGCTGTGCCATTGCCCCTCTGTCCCCCAATCCACCAACATCCACACTCAATGTCACTATTTAACCTCTTGTTTCCTGTCAGGACTGTCTTAATCATATGTGGCGCCGGGTGCAAAGATCCACCTGGCGCCCCCTCCCCCAGGTTGCCCAGTCCCAGGCGTGCAGGAGGGCGGAGCTGGTCAGCTGCCTCAGCATCTTGCTGGCTTGCTCGCCCCCGAAATTGCAGCGCAGCTGCCCGCAGCAGAAGAGTCCGCCATGGCACTCCGACCCACAGACGGGCTCTTCCCCAGACTCAGCTCTCTGGCCCCGGACTCTCGGCCTCACGCTCCTGAGAGCCTGGTGCCCGGGTGCCCCGCACCCCTAGCACCTATGGGTAAGACGGCCCTGTCTCCTGTTTTTTGTTTTGTTTTTTGCCATAATGGTAGACATGTTTTTGTGTATGTGTTACTAGGTATCATATCCCTTTCTTCACTGTTGAATGGCGGATGCTGCTGACAGCCGGTCCCTTCCCTTGATATTTTTACTTTGTGCATCTGGAATGGGGAATTCATCTGAAAAAATCTCTCTCCTGCAATTAGTCTGTCAGATGGGACCACAGATAGCTTATGCAGAATGGATTTGAGGAGTCCTTGTGAAGGAATGTAGCGTTGAGATGCTCAGGTTTATTAGGGCCATTCACGTGAAAATAAGCCATCTGTTAATCAAATTCCCTCTCTCCCCACACCTATAAACAAAGCACGACCAATGGTTGTTGCGCCCACTGAGTTATGTACAGGTTGTGCATCTAGACAAAGAGGCTTGTTTCTCTTTTCTCACTGGCGGGGATGTAAAATATTTGGTAACTCCACATCATGAGCTTTGCTTCTGAGGGAAAGGGCCTTTTATTCCCGACAACCCAACCAAATCCATATAGTCTTCAGTCTGTGTCATGTGCAGCATGCATTAGTATGGAGCAGGACTACTTGGCTGATGTTGCCTCCAGCATTGCACCCATGAGCCAATTCTACCAGGGCACGTCCAAAGGCCCCACCCCCCTTTTGAGCAGCTTTGCATGTAGTGAGTCTGCACAGTTGGGATGGCTGGCCAACTAGCTATTCCAATTTCACAGAGTCCCTACACACAAGCTGTAGCCCATGCATAGGGACTCCATTGAAAATGTCTGCAGTCAGCACATGGATGTTGGAGTGTGAGCACTTAGGGGCTCCATGTTGGGAGCAGGTCTAGAGATGCTCCTGCATTTCCTCACAAATGCTCTTCCTGCAAGTAATCTGTAATTGTGACTTCAGACTTCAGAGTACTGCATAAAGGCTAAGACGTGTGTTTGTGGGCAGGTTTGTACTATCTGTGTATGGATGCTCTGAAATTTAAATCGGCATAATAGGGACCTGTCTGTGATGTCCTCCCACGGACAACATTTCTGTGCCCCTGCTGTTTTGAAAACATGCTGCATGTGAATACATATTTGAAGTTGACAAAATTGCAGCCCTATAGAAACCAAGATGGCTTTTCCTAGTAGTGGTGCCACCTGATGGTTTACACATAGTGGTGTTGCATTCTGGAAGATTCCTACAGCAATGCGAGAGACAAAGCATCTGAAGGCCTACAGTTATAGGGGTTTTTTGTTGAGCTAATTGGATCAAGAATGATACAGAATGGTATACCAGAGAGAAAAGTGGGGATAAATTCTGCAAAGGTAGCCCTATCAGGTGAGAAGGAAAGAAGGCAATTTGGGTGAAGGCTTGGGCAACCAGGCTACAAGAGTACAACAATCTTGAAACACTGTCAGTGTGGAATCTTTGTATTAAAAACTCAAAATTATCAGGATTTGTTGTTGTTGTTGGGGGTGTGTGTGTGTGTGTGAGAGAGAGAGAGAGAGAGAGAGAGAGAGATAGGACCCTCACCTCAGCCTTGGTTTCTCCTGCGTTGTTACCTCCTTTTCTCACAGTAGTAGGTTAAGTACCCTGGAGTAAGTTCTGTGAGACTTATTTTTGAATGGACATGTATAGGATTGCACTGATAGCTACAGAAAATTGCCTGACAGCCTGCTGCTGCTACAAAGGAGGAGCTATGTGACAGAAGACCTTCTTGCATAGAAAACCCAGTATTCAAGGCAATAAAGTGCGATAAAGCTAAGGGAAAGGGAAAACCTCTCTAAAAAGCCATCCAGACTACTTCAGTCCCTCGTACCCTTGCTTGAGAAGTCACTGCCCACTTTAAGTGCTAGGGCTTGTGATTTCAAAACTACCGTATTTTTCGCCCTATAGGACGCACTTTTTCCCCTCCAAAAATGGAGGGGAAATGTGTGTGCATCCTATGGGGCGAATGCAGGCTTTCGCTGAAGGCTGGAGAGCGAGAGGCGTTAGTGCGCACTGATCCCTCTCGTTCTCCACGCTTCAGGAAGCTATCCGCAAGCCTTGTGCACCCGGCGCGCCGCAGCTGTGGGGGGGAAATAATTTTTTTTCATTCATTTCCCCCCCCCAAAATGAGGTGCGTCCTATGGGCCAGTGTGCCTTATAGGGCGAAAAATACGGTACCTGGTGGTTGGTATACTTAGGGCTGTCATATTTTTAAAAAGTGACAATCCGGACACAAAAGTTGTTGAGCTACTTTTAAGGAAATTCACCAAATTAAGCACTGCTTTCAACTATCAAATCCTGACAATGTCTGTGAAATTCCAGATGTGTGGCCACCCTAGTATGTGGCCTGTAATGGATCAGTCCCGTTTCCCCCTGTGGTACTTAACTGGAGTAGTTTAGTCTGGTTTGTTCCATCTATCTTAGTATATGTTAGAACAAGTAGTATATTGCATGGGCTGCTCTGCTTTTCTAAGAGAGAGTTTGTGTTTTTGTGTTGTTCGTAATAAAAGGAAAATGTTTATCAGCCTATTTGTAACCCATGGAGGCATGCTGTCCTAAGTACTCTATCCCTGGGACCCTGCGACAAAGATGCAATGTTATATGGCCAGGGGAGGGCTGGAAGAATTCAAGTGGCCAGGGGGCTGGAGCCTGATATACCTTCTTGTTTCTTAGGCTGGGGGTGGAACTTGGTGAGTCAAGGGAAAGATGGACAAGTGCCCCTGGTAGCTCAGGCTTTGGAGTCAAAAGGAAAATGTTTAAAAACCACTAGTTAAAAATATTTGGCTTATTAAACAAAATACTTGAGCCTGAAACCAGCCCAACACTACTACCTAGGTGGGTAAGATGACCTGACTGCTACAACCTGCTACTGTGCTGCCCAGCACTAAGCTACTTCTGGATTTTTGCCTGTTTGCACTTGGGAGACATCACCTTGTCAACAAAGGTCCATATAGTTAAAGCCATGGTTTTCCCAGTAGTGATATATGGAAGTGAGAGCTGGACCATAAAGAAGGCTGATCGCTGAAGAATTGATGCTTTTGAATTATGGTACTGGAGGAGACTCTTGAGAGTTCCATGGACTGCAAGAAGATCAAACGCATCCATTCTTAAGGAAATCAGCCCTGAGTGGTCACTGGAAGGACAGATCATGAAGCTGAGGCTCCAATACTTTGGCCACCTCATGAGAAGAGAAGACTCCCTGGAAAAGACCCTGATGTTGGGAAAGACAAGGAGAAGGGGACGACAGAGGACGAGATGGTTGGACAGTGTTCTTGAAGCTACGCACATGAGTTTGACCAAACTGCGGGAGGCAGTGGAAGACAGGAGTGCCTGGCGTGCTCTGGTCCATGGGGTCACGAAGAGTCGGACACGACTAAACGACTAAACAACAACTTGGGAGCTCTGTAATTTTCTAAAAAGATGCAATGGTTCAGGAAGTAAGGTTCCAATAGAGCTCCTGGTTTCAGAGTCAGTTCTGTGGCTGACTCTGATGGCAGCTGTATGCTCCAGAGCTAGACGTGCCAGAACATAGCAATGGAGAGTATATAGTCCATCTGTAGTGTATGTTGAAGGAGGGAAAAGACTGGTTGACTTAGTGGGATGGCTGGCTGCCATTTGAGTTGCAAAATTAGGAGGGAACTGGGCTCACTGTGTAGCTGAAGAGATTCACTTCTGTACAAAGAGATTGCAGAGATTCGCTTATGTACAAAGAAATACCAAAAGAGCCATCTCCATAATGGTGTCGTGTCACATGCATTCAGATTAATAGAACGTGCCCATTCTGAGCTGGCAGTGACTAGCTAGGAAAGGATCTTCAGCCTGTGATGCACTCAAGTCTGCCTGGGAAAAGGATCTACATGTGCACACCTTCATTCACATAGGGATCCATATGAGGAGAGATCCTGAATGAGCCAGGATCTCTCTCTCACATAGTGTACATTGATTCTCCCCTGTCCTTGGGGGGAATTTGCAATGATAATTACCCTCAATCATCCTTGTTTTTCCTTCACCAATGATCTCCCGCTGTCATGGGAGCTGGCTCCATTAAGGCAGAGCGGAACCAGAAGCTTGAATGCCAGTTGTATGTGTGTATGAGGGGTCGTGGCCATTAGCTGTGGGGGCACCAGGAGTGGGGCTAGCTTAAGCAATCCTGTAAGTCCTCCCTGCTGTGTTCCTTGAACAGTTGGGAGTTCATCTGACCCCACCATGATCCATGGGAAGGAGGAGTTAGAGAAGGTTTATCAGTTGTAATCAGTTGGTTTATTAAACAAATAAGTTGAGTAACTGCGGTGAAAGTTACAGATAAGGCTTTGAAATCTTTTTAAAGGGTTTTTGGTTCTGGTATGTCAGCTGTTGTTGGACTACAACTCCCATCATACTTGAGCTTTGGGAATCCTGGCTGGATCTGCAGGGGCACAAGCCCCCTCCCCCATCACTGTAATAGGGTTTATTGTTATTATTTTAATAAGACAGTAGTCCCAAGCACACCTACTAGTCAGCAAACCCCAGTGAATACAGTGTATCTTCCAAGTCAGTATCCATAGGACTGAACTGCTCCCCCCCCCCACAACAGTGAGTGGTAACTTTCATCTTAAAAAAGAAGAGTTATCTCTCTGAAGAAAGTGAATCTAAACAGGCACTTATACAGAGACTTTAGTAATATTAAAATTTATTCATTGTGATTAATTAGTTAAAAGGGCAAATGAATAACCAGCTAAAATTCCTTAATTGCTTAGCATACTAGTCATGCACTATTGTTGTGCGTGAGATATATATATTGCAAAGGTTTGCTTTCCTTTAATAAGTTTCTAATTGTATATTTTATTCTGCATGTCTGCAACTAGATCCACCAATTTTATCAGAGGCTCTGGTCACATCCACAACATACATTTAAAGCAAATGTGTAAAGTACCCTAAATATTTCTGGGAACTGTAGTTTAAGTGTGCTGAGAATCATAGCTCTTTAAAGGATAAACTATGGTTTACAGTATTCTTTGGTGGAAGCCATGACGGTTAAAATTGCTACAAATGTGCTTTACATGTATGCTGCGGGTGTGACTATGGAACAGAAGCTGTAGTGATCACACAGAGCATCCATGCCCTGTTCCCTTCACTAGAAAATCTCTATATAAATCATTATTCGCTAGAGTTGCCAAGTTTTCCTGCACCTTTAGCAGGTGGCTAATCTACCAAAATGTAGGAGTGGGTGGGTGGGCACCAGTACAGTTTCTTGCCAAGGGTGCAAGGTAGCTTAGGTACGCCTCTGCACTGAAGTGATATTGAGGAGGGCTGAATGCTTCTGCTGATATGCTAGTCAATGTGTCCAAAGGTGTCTTCTCCACCTATTATGAAATACATTTATGCAAACTTTGTCTGCACTGATTTCAACAGAACTTATAGATGCAAACTGTTCTGGACAGCAGCCTAAAGTAACTGGATGATTCAGCTTAATATTGTTATAAAGGGACAATCTAACTGAAGCTGTTAATCAAATAGTTCTGGCACCACTTCCAGTACTATTAAGCATTTTAGCAAAACTGTCATACTTTTAGTGTGGGGCCTCCCAGGTAGGAATGGATTTGTCCATCCATTGCATGTGATCAGTCTTTACCACTTGGCCCTTCAAGAGCCACAGATAATACATGTATGTAGCTTGCAGTACCTTGAGGGATAATATAGTAAATGAATGAATGAATGAATGAATGCCACTGTTTGGTGAGGCCTTGTGGAAAATAACAAGTGAAGGGAAACCGGTAGCACCCTTTCCAGTGAGAAATTCTTATGGGGATCTCAGGAATGGGTATAAACTTCATTCCTTCCACTTGTGTTCCAGGAAATTAAAACCCGTTCCTCTCCCCAGGTGGGATAATTGCAAATGTCTGATATCTGAGACTGTTGATTAAAAAATCACTCTAGATTCATAGGGTTGGAACCTATTGGCTTTATTGAGAGCAGACCCATTAAAATTAGTGAAATTAAATTAGCCATGTCTATTAATGTCAATGGTTCTACTCTGAGTAGAGCTAACACTGAATATAATCCACAGAGTTGGAAATTGTCTTCATGGTCAATCTAATCCAACCTGATGCAGGAAAATCACTATTACACCATGCCTGATATGTGGACATCTAGGTTCTAATTACAAATGTCTACTCAGGGAGAGTCTTCCACCTTCCGAGGGCAGTTTGTGCCCCTGCCAAACAGCTTGTTACCAACAGGAAATTCTTCCTAATGTTCAGTCAGAATCATTTCCCTTGTACTGTCTGGGTGCTATTCTCTGGACCAACAGAAAACAAAGCATCTCTGTGGTGCAGCCCGCCAAATGTTTGAAGATGGCTCTCACCTTGACTTGGTTTGCATGTCACAGGAAGCCGAACTATGGCTTATTGGGGCTGTGTGAACATAATGGCTCCTGGAGAGGAGCTTGTACCTGCTTTGTTCCTCTGCACTCCTCCTAGCACAGCATGGCAGCTAAGCCAGAGTTTGGCTTAGCACGTCATCCAAACCTTGGACTGGAAGGTCACTCTACCTCAACCACAATCTATAGCTGAATACTGTCCTATGGTTACAGGTTATGGTTAAGGAGGAGACATCTTAACCATTATCCTGGGTTTGGACAACACACTATGCCAAAGTTTGGCTTAGTTGCTACACTGTGTTAAAAGGACTGCAGAGGAGCAAAGTGAGGGTGAGCATTTGCACTGTCCCAGTAAGCCCTGGTTTAGTTAAACATGCTACTTCCCATATAAGAGAAAACACACTCTATGCATGCTCTGAGTCACTGTGGCATTAGGTGACTGTAGTACAATTCACAAAGCCCTACACAACTTGGGACTAAAGTACCTTAAGGACTGTCTGATTTCTTATGCACCATCTCAATCGTTGAGGTTCTGCTGGGGCACTTCTGGTGGTTCTCCATGTCCCCAATGTTCCGTTGGCCTTTATTAGAGACCTAGCCTATAGTGCGGCAGATCCTGCCCTGTGGAACCCCCTGCCAGTAGGTCTGGCAGGAATCATCCCTGCCTGAAAAGTTGTTCAGACAGGGCTTTGAAACATGAATTTCTTTTTACCAACCGATATGTCCTGATGCTTATTAAAACTGTAATGTTACATTGTATACTGCCTTGCTGTGTTTTTAGGTGCACACAGTCTGTAAATATTTAAAATAAATAAATAAACAGCAGCCATTTTCCTTCATAAAGGAGAGAAGCAGGGTGCTAGATTTCCGAAAACAAAAGCTAACACTTCTGCTAGCCTGTCAGCACATGCAAATGTATGAAGTTTTCAAACCTTTAGCAAATTGACAGTGGAGAAACTAGTTGGTTTTGGTTAATGCGTACTCGGTATAAAATGTGCTTTTGTTCTGGTCAGTTGAAATTAACCCAAAACAAGTTGCAAAGAGGGGGCTCAGTTTTTAGTCTTGGTTGTCTGCTGGCCAGATTAATTGTCTGAAGATCTGCATATGATATGAAGGCCTGAGCATTTGTTCCCAAAGATTGGATTGAAATGCTGACTTCAACCACTCTTTAATTCTCGGTCCTGAGCTGCTACTTTTGTTGAGGCATTCAAGCCTCTACCTAAGCACTGCAGAAGCCTATGTGCGACGTTTTCCTTTAATATTTCAAAGAACCGCAGTAGAGGTCAGAGGAGAGGCCTGTAAAATCCCCTTGCCTTCAGTTTTCACTTTAATAGGCCAGTCTGGATGTTGTCATGGTAGCCATCTTGAAAATGAAGCCGAGAGTCTGTACTTGTGCGTGTGTGTCACTCTGGGCACGTGTGTGGTTTTCTCCCTTCTTCTTCATTTTTTTTTAATATATTTTTTTTTGCAGCCTTGTAGAATCTCATTCATGCAGACGCCATTGGGAGGATAAAAAAAAACCAAACTACGCAGAAATATAAAACTAATGTTTCAATCTAAATTCAGAGTGGGCCTGCCCTTTGCATCAGAAAACAGGAGTCTTCATTCCCCCTCCCCTGCTTATTAATAGAGACCAGGGCCAAAACCTCTGCAGCTCACATAGTTGGAAGTAAATTGCTTTTCTTTTCTCTTATTTCACTGAGATGTAAGGGTTAGAAACACAACTCGATCTGCTTTGTGAAAAACGTCGTATGGGCTTGCGGAGCCGCCACCCCCTTGTCAATCCGTTAGTTGCGCTTAAGAAAGCAGGTACTGTTGCGGGAGGCATGGGCAAAGTCGAGAGCGGCCATCGACGGTTCTAGCACCTTCTCCCTCCCTGGCTGCGTCTCGGCTGCCCTGGGGCCGCCGCTTTAAGAGCAGCCCAGCGAGGGCTGCGGCGGAGGGAGGCGGCCGGCTGGCTGGCTGGCTGGCGAGAGGCTTAACCCTTTCGTGCGCTCCGCTCGGAGGCAGCCAAGGTTAGGCGAGGGATCAGTGCGATTGCAGCGGGAGGAGAGCGAAGATGCGCCTGCCTGCCTGCTCGCTGCCTGGCTGTGGCAGCGGTGGCTGAAGCGGGGCGCGCGTCGGAGCCTGCCTGCCTGCCTGCCTGCCTGCCTTCGTCCTGCGGAGCCCGGGCCGGATATGACCGGGCAGGGTGGGCTGCTGCTGCTGCTGTCCTTGCGCTGCTGCTGCTGCTGCTGCCGGGCTGCGTCGTGCTCCTTCTTCCACCTGTGGACCTGCTGGGGCGAAGCTGCGGCGGTGGCGGCGGGCGCGTGGCGGGGCTGCGCCGGGCGCACCTGAGCTGGCCGCCGGTGGGAGCAGCGGGGCGAGGCGCTGAAGGAGAGCAGCGGGCAGCGGCGGCGGCGGCGGCGCCTCTTGGCCGCCCTCGCCCTCCTTCCTCCTGGGAGCGGCCCCCGGAGCTGGACGGAGCTGCTGCTTGGCCCGCTGGCCGCGGGAGAGGCGGCCGAGAGAGAGGCGAGCGAGCCCGTCGCGGCCAGGCTGGCGAGGAGCAGGGGCATGTGGATGCTGGCCGCCGTCTTGCTCCAGAGCGTCCTGAATGGTGAGCGGCGCGGGAAGGGGGGCGGCGGCGGGGGGAGCCCGGAGGAAGGCAGGGCTGGGGGGCTGCAGCAGCCGCCGCCGGGGGTGCCTCGCCCCAGCATCCTGCAGCAGGTGGGGCGCGGCGGGCAGCACATCGCCCCCGAATGGCTGCCAAGGAGCTCACCTAGGCAAGTGATCCTGAGCGCTATATATCTGCCTCGTTCAGTATCGAGCCATGGTTGATGAAACGAAGAAAACTGCGCCCTTTCGGCCGTGTTAACGGATGCAGGATTGTACCCTACAGGGCATTTATCCGTATGAAGGGCACGCACCGCAAGCTTCTGGAAGGCTCAGTGTGGGGAATGCTTTTCTCTTCTTTTCTGTTAATTTTGAGAAGCCGCATCACTTTCTGTGCTCCATTATACCTTTTGAACTAGTATTTCAACGTTCCGCTGCCTCATCAGACGTTGGGAACGGGGTTTGCTGTGCACTCACCACCCTCATTTATGTAAAAATATGCACTGATAAGCATTACGTCACCTAAAAAAAAGGCTAGGGAGTCTTTCAATCAATTTCAAAGTTATAGAAGTGAAGTAACAGTAGAAAGGCAAAAGAATGAGCTTTATGTTTCTGCAAAGCTGCTGTTTCTTCATAATGTTTTTCCTGTGCATTTGATCAGAAGTCATGCATTTTTTTAAAGCCTAGACAAAGTGCTTCTGTGGATGCACAGGTTTCCTTATCCTACTATCGCATTACTTTTAAGGGGGGAAAAATCACAGTCAATACCAAAAACCTTAAGTGACGTTAAGGCTTTGAAGGAGGTGAAATAGAAATAATGCCATGCAGAGTGCTGCTGCTGCTGGATGCTCCTGTTCTATGGCATGCCCATTTTTCAAATTTGAGAGCACAGCTCTTCTTAAAACACATTAATATGCTGACAGTTAAAATGGAAAGATTAAGCACACGATTTCCAAAATAGGCAAAGCAGACAGAATAGAAAATTGTTGCTGGTGAGAATGAATGAGGGAGAGAATTGTAGAGGGGAAAAGTGAGAGATTTTCCTGGAAGATACAAATAATTGAAGCTCCAAGCAGAGGCTGAGGACTGAATGTTGGATGAGAGTGCCTTCAGGTCTTTTCAGCTATAGCATGGATGGAAAAATACACTGGCAGGCAAGGCATCCTTTAGAATGTGGACAGGCAGACTGAACTTGAAATTAAGCCATGAAGGAATGCAACATAAAATACGAGTAATGAGATGACTGGACTGGTCCTAAATATTTTGACATTTTGGCAGCCTTTGCAATATAAAATGATTAGGACAAAACTCTGGAAATTGTCTTAGCATTAATGGTGATTGCAACAAGTTCTGTCATTAAGATTTCTCTCCTCCCCTTGTTTAGAAATATAAAATAGTTTTAGCTTTAGTGACTTTTATAGGAGGAGACCTTTCAGAATACTCATTTAGAAAGGAAATAACAATGAAAGTCTATTTTTAACCAAGACTCTGTGAGCCTATGATAGCATTGTAAGAGAACTCACATCAATTGGATTTAAATTGCATTGTATGACCAAGTTTGAGGGGGGGGGTAGATATGTTAATGTCTTAATGCATTGCACCCATAGCCACATAATAAAGATGTTTTTGTAGATAATGTAATAGCAGTCCACAAAGAAAAATTAATAATGTTATGGTAGAGGTAAGCTTAGAGGGTGAAAGTGGATGAGTGTCCTTTTCAATCCATACATACCTGTATAATTATTTAGAGATTGTATCATAATTTTGCTCTGCAACTAAAGAAGAAAACAGATTGGAGATTTACCTTTTAAAATTCCTTAATTTATGAGGTGCATGAATTGTACCAAAGTATAAGTATATCAAAGTATGTGTGCACATACAAATATAAATAAGTGGGACAAGAACTGTGCATAAAATACAAATTACATCCCTTATGCACAATTCTGTATCTTAAAGTAGTAGAAATGTCTAAGACATTTAAGTTAATTTTCTTTAAACATTGATTGAAATTCATGGCTTTTTTCATCTGAATATGCAGGAATGAATACATAAACTAGTAATCAGAATACATATATTTCTATAAAGCTTCTTTAAAGGTAATATGTAGCAGTACATGAAATAAACTTGTATTATGAGGGAGCTGTTAGGAATGTGTCTAAAAAGAGTGCAATATTATTGAGACCTCACACTTCCGTGATAATAAATGTTGGATTATTCACTGTGATTGAAGTTTTAAATTAATTGGGTAGTTTATTCCTGCTATGATCATATACGTCACTGAAAGAAGAATTTTATTTTTTAAAACCAATTTGCATGGGCTTATCTCAGAATTGATTATTTTGTGGCAGTGTTCCTGGTTGTGTGATGAAAAGTCACTCATTTGACTTTTAACACATTGTTAATAATTTCCTTCTTTTAGAACTTCCCCAGAAACAATAATGCTATGAACCTTAAAGCAGCTGCAGGCATTGAAGGTTATAGAATTTGTGTCCATGTTTCAGTTCACACTAGAGTAAAATAAGTGTGACATGGAAGGCTAGTGACAGTATTAGTTATGATTTATATTTTACCTAAAATTGTACATTTTAAAAAAAATTGCTGGTCCCAAATCTGCATTTTGCTACCCTAAAATATATATGTGTAGGCTTAGGCCTACCATGTTACAATACCAAAATTGCTGTCCATTGTATTAAATAGTAGATGGATTGGGTACATTCAAAAGGAAGCTCCATAATTAACATTGCTACATTGCAATGGAGAAATGAATAGTTCTTCTTGAGTGAAGTCTTTCTCATTTATTATTTCTAGTTCAGCTCTTAATTTGATTTTTTAAAACACAGACAAAATGTGCTGTTAATCTTGGATGCACATTTTCAGAGCAGTTGTGTCGATCCCCATGACGCTAATAAGAGTCATGCATCTACAGCCTTTTCAAAGCAGCCTTTACAACTTCAACTTTTGCCTGCTATGCCAAGGTGTTCTAGAAATGACTATTTATTAAGTGAAGAAAATGTGTGGGGTGTGTGTGTGTGTGTGTGTGTTTGCAGTTAACGCTGGGCCTTTGTGGATGAAAAATGCGTATTTTAAAATTGACCTTGAGGTACTTGCATTTTTAAAATTTGGAAATTTAATTTTAGAAACTCTAGAGCTTTTTATGATTGGTAAAACCTGCTAATATTTCTCTGTACAATGCATGCTAATCTAACTTGCTGCCTTTTTTTTTGCCACATGCATGTGACTAAGGTCCATTGATGCTTGGTTTTTTAAAATAAAAAAATCAATGGAAAAAACTAGGATGTAACCGATAAAGTAGAGGTACTGCTAAAAATAGATTTCCGTTAAAAGAAAATAGACCACTAGGTATCTATAATGCATGAGTCTGTATCTGCACCTGTCTATCTTTTACTGACTGGTTGTGTTCAAAAAAAATGTTGCCATATTAGAATATTGCAATCAGGGGGGAGGAGCCAAAGTAGAGGAGGAAAAGATGGCACAATAAATTAAATGAGGGCACCAGTCACACAATCCAAAGGAGCATCCATGGAGCTGCAGGGACTGAATGGAGCTTATTCAAAAAAATATTAAGATCTCTGCTGATCAGCTGTTTGATGGACAAGCAGGAGGGTGGGGAGAAGAGCCTGAATTCAGCCAGCCCTTGCTCCTCTTCCCAAACAACTGGTGGACATCCCTTGGATTTTTGTGCCAAGCTTTTTTGTGCAAAGGCTGCACGCAGGCAGCCCTGGCTGTTGAATATCGAGGGGAGCACCACACCCAAGCCTTGTACGTGCTCAGAGTTCCCCTGCAGTGAGAGCTGTTCTGTGGCAAAGGTTGTTTCTAGGCTTGCAGTAGCAAATAGAAAAGGGGCATTTTGAGATACCCAAGCTTCTCCAAATATCATTGAAATAATTGGCACACATATACAGATACTGATACGAGTAGCCGCTTCATAAGGCGTAGATAGTAAGAGGATTATGTGGTCAGTGCTATCTGTGTGGGGAAACCAGTTCCTCTGATCCACACTGACCTGCCATAATAAAAACACATTCCTTCCTAGCAGTGGCTGACCACAGCTGACAGGCATGACATTTCCATTAATTAGGAAGCCAGATGCATTTCAAAGAAACTATTCTTCTGCGTATTGAGTGGTGGTCCAATCACAAGGCACTTTAATGTGCCCCCAGACCTTTTTTGATGGGTTTCGCCAGAGACATAATGAGGCAGTGTGCCATTACGCTGCCTGTGAGCCTGTGCTGTAGGACACTAGTGGGCAGCAAACCACACAAGACTGGGAACACGTCCTCCGAGCAGCAGGCGGAATGGAGAGCAGCTTCTCCGTGGAGGGGAATACACAATCACCTTTTCAGATCCCATCTCTACTTTGCCATTTGGTGTGTCGCTTAATAGAGCGTATGGTTCTGCTTTCTTTGCACTTCCCTTCACCCAGTCGGTGCTTGAATGCTGCTTTTAATGAGGAAGGGAAAGGCAACAGAGAAGACTTTTGTGTCAAACATGTAAATGTGCATTGCTCTAAATCGCAGTGAAGGCCAATCAAAGGGAAGGACAGAGGAACTGGTGAGAGGGAAGGCTTGGGAAGCGTAGATTCCCCCCCCCTCCGCCTTCATGGCTTGTCCTTCAGGCTCTCGGAAGCAGGGCGTTGCACTAATGATATCTGTGTTAGAGAGGAGGATAAGGATGGAATCCAGAGATTTCAACCCATGAAATGCTATATAAATAACCAGTCTGAAACAGCAACTGGCAAAGTAGCATTAAGGAAAGGGGGGTGGCAAGCAATGCAACTCTATTTAAGGTACATTACATATATTCTTTTTGGCAGTGTGGTTTAATTTTGGGCAATATGGTGAAACATTCATCACACTGGATATAAATCTAAACTGGAAGCAATGTATGTTATAGGAACCTTGTTTCTTTTCCTGAAGTACCCAGTATTTTATTTTTTTACATTTACACGCCCTGCCTTTCCTTAGTCTAGTTGCTACACATGGCTCTTTTTGTCTTATCCGCACAACTACCCTGCAAGGCTGACTTGAAATAATAAGTCATCAAGTTAGGGAATGTGAACACTGGTCTGTGGCATGCCAGTCATAACAGCACACTGTTTCTCTAATAAAGGAACGGAGTTATATGAAGCAGTGCTGCATCCTTCATGGTAGTTATTGGTGTAGCAGTTTCAGTGGCATTGACAGTCTTCTGTGTGTTCTGTGTTATGGCCCACAGGAAGCCTGCCTGTATTTGTAGGTATCAATCATTTATTGTATTTGACTAAAATCCATTACAAATCCCTCACTGTATTTACAATATTTGGGTTGCCCACCTGCAAAGTTAGTGAATGAAGGCAAGGATTCTTGCACTGGTATCCTTTATAAGGCTTTGTGTGCATTAGTGTTAAATTGCAACAAGGGCTTTTCCTCTGCTGCGTTTCAAGTTTGGATTTGCATTTTGCTGTACACCAGAGATGGGGCAGAATGTCTTCACTTGATGCACGTGACTTGTTTGGTTTCTCTGTGCTTTCAACCCCGCACTCCACTCCTAATCTGCACATGCACGATGGCTGTCTCAAATGTACACACCTCAGTTTAACTGTGAAATGAAAGTGGCTTACGTTTTCAAATCTGATGTAAGCCAGTTTGAGGGAAAACACATCAAGCAGCAGGATCTCCCAAGAACCTACTGGATAGATATGGATTGTGGCTATTGTCATGTATGTGTGGCTTCAGAGACCTGTAGTGGGAGAACACTGGAGCCAGAATTAAACAGTAATGTGCACACAGTCTTAAGTGTAACATGTTCCATTGGATTCAATTTGACTTCTATGTAAATTTTATTTATTTATTTCATTTATATCCCACCTTCACTCTAAAGATCTCATGGTGGCATACATAGCCCCCCCCCCACCTTTAGCCTTGCAATAACCCTGTGAGGTAGGTTTGGCTGAGAGACTGTGATTGGCTCAAGGTGACCCAGTGAGATTCATGGCCAAGTGGGACTAGAACCCTAGTCTCCCAGGTCCTTATCTCTGACTTGAACCACTACACCACACTGACTCTCACATTCTTAATGCATTTAGGATTCAGATGAAGGAAGTTAATTAAAAAACTGAAGCTAAATATTTTGGAAGGACATCAAATTATTGATCATCTTTTCTTATTAGTGTAGTGTTAAGAACATGAGCTACTTAGAAGTTTCCACTTCCATCTTTTAGCTCAGTCATGGCCATACTGCGTATAATACTGATATGGGTTACAAATATTGTAGGAATTAGTCCCGTAAGTATGTAAAGCACTTGGGAAAGGTTCTATATACAGTGTTACCTTGGGTTACATATGCTTCAGGTTACATACGCTTCAGGTTACAGACTCCGCTAACCCAGAAATAGTACCCCGGGTTAAGAACTTTGCTTCAGGATGAGAACAGAAATCATGCTCCGGCGGCGCGGCGCCAGCAGGAGGCCCTATTAGCTAAAGTGGTGCTTCAGGTTAAGAACAGTTTCAGGTTAAGAACGGACCTCCAGAATGAATTAAGTACGTAACCAGAGGTACCACTGTAATGCTAGTTATCTGTTCAGGTCTGCATCCGCGTTTTAAGACTAAATGATTAATAATGTGAATCATGGTCAAAAGGTGTGCTAAAGGAGGAAAAGCAAGAACAAAAAGGAACACCACCTCTGTCAAGAGAAATGCAAGTAGGCACGAAGTGTGGCCAAAGCCCTGTCTTCTGCTGGGAATCAATGTACTGGTAGTATTCAGACCCTGAGTTACCAGCATTGCCAGAGTTTGTAAGTGTGTTGTGTGCTCACTGGTGTGGCAGCGATGGCAGGAAGCAAGGGCTGGATAGGTTTCTGTGTGGCCCTTGCATGCCCCCACTTCCCACTTTTAGCCGACCTTTGACAACCTATGTTACTATCTGCCCACTAGGCTTTTTGGCCTGACAGTTCACTCCACTCACCTAGGAGTGAGTCACAAAGACTTATGCTGGCAAGACATTGCCTTGGGAAGCTGTTGGAAGGACAGGGCAGAAATTCCCATAATAAATAAATACCAGACATGCTGGCAGGGAATTGGATTGGCATATCCACAAAGTTGTGCCGTGCCAACGTACCTAGGTTTGAAGAGGCCTATAGGAATTGTGTTTCTGCCATTTCCTCTGTTTATCCAGCTTGGCGTATCTGGAGTGTAGAATTGCACCCAAAGGAGATAAACACACCCTAAGAGTCTGTGTGAATATCCTGATAACATGTAGTTAAGCATGTCACAGATGAGCCATAGCAAACCCTGGGTTAACATGTTGTCCCCCACCCACCTTCATTCCTCCAATGGGACGACTTCTGTTGTCTGAACTGAGAAACTGGTTAATGTCACATGATTCGCTTGAAATAAGACAACTTGAGGTTGTGCTCAGACAGAATGACCAAAGACTTGGGTCTATAGATCCTATACTGCATGCAGAGGCACATTACAGCTTTTGAAATCGTCACCGTCTTTTTCTGAGTAGCATATGTGGGAGTAAATTAAATTCTAGCTAAAGAGTGTGTTCTGTAACTGAACACAGTTTCATGCAAGCTAATTGTGCACATAACTTGTGTAAAGACTGTGTATGCATTCAGGCACCAAATTGCACTAGTGTGTCCCCCCCTTATGCTTTTGGCTCTTTGGATCGCGGCCAAAAAGATTAATGAGTCTTGCCTGTCTCTCTATTTAAGCTATTTTTACTCAGAAGGCAGTGAGGAAGACTGAGCCAGCAGTCCTATTTATAGAAAGTCCTTTTTAAATACGCTCGCTTTGAGGAGAGTCACCTCCATACTAAATGCCTGCTGTCCTAGGGCTTGTCTATAATTTGTGAAGAAGAGATTAAATTAGGAATCGGATTAGCAGCAGAATATTTTGGGGCTGAATGCTAGTGATACCCACAATGCATTGTTTTAAGATTTCAGAAACAAAGCCAGATGAAAACAAATGGGCATCAGGCTAGGTTGATGAAATACCACTCCAGGCATCTGAACCATGTACTGCATCATTCTAAAATGAAGACTGAGCACATGGTTGTTAATCTAATGATGTTGACAGTAGAAGCAGCAACAGAATTACCTTCACTGCATGTGATCTTTTCAAGGCTACTTATTGCACAGGGAAGATGCTGCTGTCTGGCGCCAGTGTCCAAATTCTAAGTTCTGTCGAACTGTAATATTATTTACTACACAGCTTTGGGGTGTAGGCTGCTGCTTGCATGTCTACAGTTTTCATGCGGTATGGTTTCTTATTGATGGTCCATCAAGCAAATATTTTAAAATTAACAGAATATTGCCATGATCTTGGAAATGGGCTACTGAAGCCATTGTGGGAGTAAGTTTTAATACAATAGCAAATCTCTCTTCCTGGAAGATGTGAATGCTATGTAAAATAGGAACAATATTATTTGTTAGCAGTTTATTCTGTTGTAGCTTCATTACAGTCTGAAAATACTGTGAGTTCAGTGCACTTTTTTGGTATTTGTTAGTGCTGAGTTGGTGATTGATCAAGAATGGAAACTGGGGGTAAATCTTGTCTTGCACACCTGACTACAAATTTGTTGAAAAAATAACCCAGTTTGTGGAAGGTCTGTGTACTCTGTGACTACACTAAAGATATATGCTTCATTACTGTAGTTGCCATTTTCTGGAAAAAAAAAATCATGCTGAGCTAGAAGAAACAGTGCAAACTGTTTTCAGTGCTGTTCATAATCAATATATAACAGATTTTAATCCAATAATTTAATATATCTTTTAATCTTGTGTGTGTGTGTTTAAAAAAAGATTTTAAGTGTCAAGATTTGGGGGAAAAACAAAATTCAAATTGTTTGTCTTGAAGACAAGTTTTTTAAAAATAATAATAATAATCTACAGATTTAATTGATTGTCTTCATTATTTTGTTTGCATGTTATACTTTACTAATTTTAATTGTTTTGATTTTGTGAACCACTCTCAAAGCTGTTTGGTTGAAGGGCAACATATAAACGTATAAAGTAGATCAAAATAAATAAACAATATTCAGCCATTTGTCTCCTGAATAGGGATGGGGAGAAATTCAATTCAGTTCACATTTAAAGGCTAACCTAGCTAATACACACTTTTCAAAACAATGTGTGCATTGAAACACAGCCATTCTTTGAAATCCATACTGCTCACAATTTTGCAGTGCAGTTCTCCAACCAAGTAATGTGTACAAAAAAGCACATAAAAAGTATGCATAAAAATGCATATATTAGTGCAAATAATGTACAAATGCATTATATTAGGGGACATTGCTCGTGGAAATGTGTGTATTAGTCAAAACTGCATATACAAATGTCTGTAATATGAGAAGCTTACACTAAAATGCTGATTTTTAAAATAAAAAAAATGCAAATTGCTACAGAACTGAATTTAAGACTGGAGAACCCAAATTGGCAGATTTGTCCATCTTTACTCCTGAGTAATGCAAGTTGAGTTATGGTGTGGGTGTAGGTAGGTTATTCACTTAATGACTTCATTGGTACTGGGAAAACAAATATGGCACTTTGTGTATTGTTTCAAAGGGTTTTCCACACAAGTGACAGCTCTCATTTGTCAAAACGCCCAGGGAATTGAGAAGTGAATGCTGGATCTTGTCAAGGAAGACTCTTCTCTGATTGCACAATCCTCAGCCTGCTTACTTTGAAGTAAGTCTCAAGTTCAGTAAGACTTGCTCTCTAATGAGCTTGTTTAGGATCACAGCTTTAAGTTGTAAAACTGTACCTGTTTACCTGGAATTAAGTCACAGTTTACCTCTGAGTAAAGATGCATAACATCAGACTGTAGGAGCATCTATGTACTTGCGAGCAAATAGAGTACATTTTTGTATGTGTAGGCATCCTGTTTGACCTTGCAGGAAAAGGACTCAGATAATAATTTTTAAATATTTCCCCACAGCCTTTATGCATGCCGCCTCCCCATGCCTCCCGGTTGTATAGCTATAGAAATATATCACTAATATAAAATGTCACATGCACATTTGTTTAGTATTTTTAAAAGGAAATCCTTTCTTCAAGAATGGAAAAATACAAGCAAAACCAGGCAGCATATACTTGAAGGCATTCCCTTTTTGGGTCACACCATATGATTCCCCCAGAACCCTGTTTTTCTTTTAATGCTGGATAGTAATTTTGGCTGCCAAAATTCTTCCCACTTGTTCCAGATAATGCTGGCAACTTTTATAAATCTCTAGAAAGTACAGTATACAGTATACTTCTTTTCTTTTCTTTTTTATGGCAGTGGCTTGTTGGTTTTTAAATCAATGCGACTGTTCTCTTGCTGTGACTGTACACATCCAAAGGTGAAATTATTTGTGGGAATTATGTGTTCAAAATGCCATTTGTTCAGAGTTTAATGCCAAACCTTGCATTTTTCAATGGTGATGTATAGGTTGTATTTTGTTGGAAGTGTTATTTGTTTTAATTCTCAGTGAATTTGGCTGCCTATAAATGGTAGATAATAAATAAATTATAAAGCTAGTTTAGCTTTCAGCCAAGTGTCATGGGTTTTTCCTCAGGAGCAGATCTCCACAGTTCAGTGATACTTACTTGTGAGTAAGAGTGCATATGTTTTGATATGTTGCCTGCTTTTTATTTCAAATGTAATGTTTATTTTGAAACTTCAGTCGGATTATTGCATGACATTCTTAGCTAATTTAAATGGACATTATCCCTACTGACCGTCTTATCCCTGATGATCAGGAAATGCTAAATGTGAGTAGTATCTAATTATAGCCAAAGCGCTGGCAACGAGGTTTGGCATCCTTGGGCACCTGCCAAGGCCCACAACCTTTAGTTAAACATTTTTCAGGGTGGTTTACAATTTTCCATAAAATACAATAAATAAGCAATAATCTGGGAATAGACCAATCTGTCTGTTTTGGTTTCCTCTCAGTTTTTGATTCTTTCCAACTGAGTAATTTGTATTTACACACACCCACACCCCCACACCCCACATGAAAATTCATCAGCATTTTAGTACAAATTTCTCCACATGAACACATTTTTGAATGTTGTTTTGGCTAACAAACACATTTTTGCATGGACTTTCCTTAATAGAATGCATTTTGCATATGATTGAATTGAATTATTTTCACTAATAAGTTCATTTCTGTGCACACTTCCCTCTAATAAATGTACCTTTGTACGCATTGATTGGCTGGAGAACTGTACTGCAAGATCTGGGCAACTGTAAATTTCAAAGGGTAGATGACTTTCAGTACATATGTTGGTTTGAGAAGTGGGAGTTGGATGGTTTCTCATTGAAATGCAAAACAAAATT
This sequence comes from Podarcis tiliguerta, assembly GCF_965153285.1. Taxonomy (NCBI): domain Eukaryota; kingdom Metazoa; phylum Chordata; class Lepidosauria; order Squamata; family Lacertidae; genus Podarcis; species Podarcis tiliguerta. The sequence goes on along the minus strand of NC_139537.1, from coordinate 53,244,088 downwards.
GAAGTTCTCTCCATCCCTGCTAAAGTTAGTGGTTTAAAAGGTTGCAGGTGGATACCTGATGCCTAAAAGACATTGAAACTCAGAATGCCTCTCTTCCACATGTATTAGTGGCAGAGCAACTACTTTGCATGCAGAAAGTTGTAGGCTCCATCGCCAGTAATCTCCAGATGGAGCGGGGGAAGACTCCTGTTTGAGGAATCTGGAGGAAAACCACTGCTGGTCACTGTAGACCAGGCATGGCCAAACTTGGCCCTCCAGCTGTTTTGGGACTACAATTCCCATCATCCCTGACCACTGGTGCTGTTAGCTAGGGATGATGGGAGTTGTAGTCCCAAAACAGCTGGAGGGCCAAGTTTGGCCATGCCTGCTGTAGACAATACAGTGTTGAGGTAGATGTGCCGATGTGTGTGTGTGTGTGTGTGTGTGTGTGTGTGTGTCTGTCTGTCTGTCTGTCTATCTATTTATCTATCTATCATCTATCTATCTCAGGCGGCCTCATTTGTTGCTGTGCATTAAGGACAATTATAGGTACACATAAATGGCAGAGGAGAGGCTTCTTATAAGCAATTGAGTTTAAAACCACCAATACTATTGCTGAGGATAGTTGCATATTGCAGGGAATAGCAGAGCTCAAACTTGTGCATTCTGCTCCTTAAATCTTCCTTAATGGAAAGCAGATTGTTAATGTTCTCTTAATTATAAAAATAGCGATAGCTAATCAGGCAACATCACTACTGTTAAAGAACAGTTTGCGGTGCTGATGACAGACTTCTGTTGAAGCCAGTCTCCACTACGGAGCTCTGCCCCCTCCTTTCTTTTAAACAGGGAGCGGTGTGTGTGTGTGTGTGGATATGGTTAGAGAGAGAAAACAGGGAAATAAAGCAGTAACTGTGGATGATCATGTGGCACTAACATTCTGGGTACCCCAAGGTGTTCCTTCGCCTTTTTTCTAGCAGCTTTCCCCCTCAAGTCATTATGCTAATTAGTGTTTGATCAGATGATTAAATTATAATTCGATTAATCCTATGCGCTAAATGCTCTGAATGAATGCATTTTCCATCGCTTGAATGCCTTGCATTTAAGAGCTCCTGTTGCAGCCTGATGCAGAAGGCTCTCTCCCTCCCTCCCTCCCTCCCTCCCTCCCATCATTTCCTCTAGTTATTGCTTTTTATGTTAAAGGCACTGTAGCTTCTCTCATGACATGTTTGTAGGCCTTTTGTTTCTGCCATGATTGTTCTTTTCTTCTTCTTTCCAGCTCCGAGCTGAAAGGGGTCCTGGATACTTCATGCCTTTACACAGTTCTCTGCTCATTCTATCCTGAAGAACTAAACTAGCTATTTTTCTCAGCCTGCATTTTTCTTAAATCACTAGGAAATGTTCTGTTTTATGAATGGGTACAGTTTCTTAATAGTGAAATAGCTATCATTGGTTGGAGCCACCAAATGTGCCATGTAAGTACCCATAATGAGACGTGGGTGGCACTGTGGTTTAAACCACAGAGCCTAGGGCTTGCTGATCGGAAGGTTGGCACTTCGAATCCCCGCGACGGGGTGAGCTCCTGTTGCTTGGTCCCTGCTCTTGCCAACCTAGCAGTTCAAAAGCACGTCAAAGTGCAAGTAGATAAATAGGTACCGCTCTGGCGGGAAGGTAAACAGTGTTTCCCTGTGCTGCTCTGGTTCGCTAGAAGCGGCTTAGTCATGCTGGCCACATGACCCGGAAGCTGTCTGTGGACAAACGCCAGATCCCTTGACCTATAAAGCGAGATGAGCATGCAACTCCAGAGTCGTCCATGACTGGACCTCAGGGGTACCTTTACCTTTAAGTGCCCACAGGAGTGCAGCCTGGGGGTTGGATGCAACTGAGTTCAAATCAGAACAAACCCATTGGAACTTCAGTGGGTCTACTCTGAGTATGTCTAGCAATCAATACAACCCTAAAGCTTTTATAGCCATATGTGTGTATACAACATTAGTCAATAAATTACTTTATCTGGGTCTGTTATATGTAAAATAATAATAATCCTGTGTATAGTTATGCAGAGTGGAGCTTACTTCTAAGTAGACCTGCACGGTTTAGGGAATTCTCATCTGAGCTGACCATGGTGAACATTTAAATGGTGTAGTCTTTGTTATGGACGAATTGTTCCAGAACACTGGTAGTTATGGCTCTGCCATACGAGCTACAACTCCTCTTTTTTAGGGGGAGGCAATCTATCAGTTGGCGGTGGGCAGTGGGCAGAGCCATAAAGATAACAAAGTTGTCAACCCCTGGTTTAGAGGATTAAGCCAATGATGTACTTGGAATTCAGGATTTACATCAACACTACCATTTCTTGTTTTAAATAGCCAAGACTAAACACTGACTGTTTCGGTGCTTAACTTTTTAAGTTAGTTCTGTACTACAGGAATGTTTCACAATGATCATTGGCCCCTTAGTATGATATCGAACAGTTGTAGGCTGCTTGAAGTGTTAGTTGGTTATTAAGGATGATGATGTTTCTGCTATACTTTACAGTTTAAATAAATGTGTTGCTTTTTGCACTTTTTCCTTGTAAACTACTGTTCTGTGAGTTTTGAGCTTCCGAAGGAAAAAACAAGTAGCAGATTGAATAAAGAGATGGCCAAGGTTGCTTTTGATTCCCTGCACCTGAGCGTCAGCAAGCTAGAGCAAGGCAAAAGGGACACTAATGTTTCCCTTCTTCTCTTCCCCCACCAAATATAATTTGTTTGGAACGTTTCTAGGTTTCATCCCAGAAAATACAGGCCACACAATGGTAGTTTCCCCAAAATATCACACTTTTTTAAATCATCAGGATGGGGAAATGCAGTTGAAAATGTGGGAACATATGTTCTTTGATGCAACATCTTCTAAGCTTTCCATGAACCATTCAAAACAAATGCTCATTAAATAGCCTTTGGGGCTGGAAAGGTTGCTCTGCCCTGCTTTAGATGGGAGGAAATGTGCTAGAAAATGTTGGTTGTATTGGAGGTTGTAGTGGAAGTTGAAACCTCTTGCTTTTGTTGCTTTACTGTCAAACCTTTAAACCCCATCTTCATTAAACATAAGAAAGTAGAACTGTTCTGTTTGTAAAATGTTGACCGGCGTGTGGTCATTTCATACTGAAGAGGCCAGATCACAGTTTATCACTCTTTGTTGCAAACTGTCAGTATTGTGCCCACTTTGTGTTGCCCTTTCATTTCCCCTTTGAGGATGACACTCCAAACTGCAACAGTGGGGTAGGGAAGTGTGAGAGGTATGCGGCAACTGATAATTCTAATTATATAACGTAGTTTAGTTCTGAACCTACTGATTTGCTGTTGGAACACTTTTTCTATCTTTATCTCAGACTTTTGGGTTAAGGGAATGACTGAAAATGTAGCTTCCTTCCTTTCTTCACTTCCTCATTTTCAGGGGTAAGTGGGGAACTAAAGCTTTTTCAAATATGTCTTTGTTTCTCTGCACAGTAACTGTGTAACATATTAGGAATACATTGCCTGGAAAATGATGGCAACCTATTTGAGCCACAGACCTATTCTGTCTTGAGTAGAGATGGGGAGAAAATTAATTTAGTTTGTATTTAAAAGTGAACATGCACTTTGCGAAACAATACAGGAACCGAAATATAGTCATCCTTTAAGATCTGTATTTGTCCAAACTTCTCAGTGCCGTTCTCCAGCCAAGTAATGTGTACAAAAATGCATATAACTGGGGTAAAGTGTGCACAAAAATGTAGTTATTCATGAAAATAACATGCAGAATTGCATTATATTAGGGGAAATTGCTTTGCCAAAATGTGTACATTAGGCAGGAAGGTGGCTGCTGGGAGAAATTTGTGCTAACTTTCATGAGAATTTAAAAAAAAAGAAATAATTGCTGCAGAAATGTGGAAAAAAGAATATGATTGGAAGAATAAGGTACCGAGGGAACCAAAATCAACAGATCTTCCATTCCCAAGCTTGAGTTTCCATGAGGTAGCAGAGATGGATTTTGAATCTTGTTTTGTTTGCAGAGGGCATGGCTTACTTAAGGCATCATCCTCTGAATTCTGGGTTTCCTTCTCTTTCTCTTGTAGGTCTCTGCACATAAATAACATGGCAAATGTTTGGCCTTCTGAGGTGAATGCTAAAGCGATGCCATCAAAGACATTTGCAAATTAGCCGTGTTGGAATTGATGGTTGTAATTTTTGAAAGGAGTTCTGGATCAGAGCCAGAATCCTTTTGTCACTTCTGTGGTATTCTGAAATCACAACAAACAGCTGGTAGATCTGGCAGATCCCTCCAAGTGGATGTTTTGTTTTGCTATTCTCACTTTTCTCTTTCGGGAAAAATTATTGTGTCATCATTTACATAACACTTTTAAATGTGCAAAGCCCGTTGCAGTTTTCGCTGTCCTCGCAAGAAGTTCAACCCAGCGAGGTGGTACGTTGAATTTCTCATTTTTGGAGAGAGGTGCTTTCAGCTTGTATAAGAATAGGGAACTGCATCTCCTGTAGGCAATGCGATTTAAATAGTCACTGTTCTGTGGGTTCTCATTCAAAGTACATACGGCAGGTTCCAGTGTTACACGGTGTTTTAACCATTTTTACAAGTCTTATAAAAGAACAGAAGCAGCATACAAAACGGGATTCATTCGCTTCTGTCCCACCTGATGCACTGCTGTTGTAGTACACAAGAACTCGGGATGCAGCAAGACAGTAATTATTTATTGATCACACTTTGTTCCTGAACTTCCTCCAAGAAATTCCAAACAGTACTTAAAGGGTTATTTCATTTTATCCTCACTACTCTGCGAATGTCTTCCTGAAGCTTACTCGGCCAACTTCATGGCTGAGTAGAGATTTGAACTGGTATCTTCCCCATCTGTGCCCAGCACTCTGTTTAATCATAGAGTGGTGAAGATAAAATGTAGTTGGATTACAGACGCTGCCGGACTACAGCTCCCATCATCCCTGAGTATGGGCCATGCTAGCTGGGGCTGATGAGAGATGGAGCACAGCACCATTTCAATGGGTGGGGAATTTGTGGCTCTTCAGATGAAAATGCAGAATTCCATGTTGGGAGGAGAGGCAAGATAGTTTGAGTGGTGCAAGTACACAGGCACACACACTTTCTGGCTGCAGCTCATTGATGTTTTTTTAAAAAAGGTTATCACATGTGGCTGAACTGTGGCTGATTCACATGTGAACAGCCATCATTTGATGTTGCGCTGGTCCAATGTCTCTTTACTCAGCTTGCAGCTGAATGGGTGAACTGTTTCCATGGAAACATACTGTGGTTGAGGTGATGATGTGAAAGCTTTAGGGGTGCTACTTGACAAGTGGTGGCTGTTGCACATATATTTATTTATAAAAATGCTTGTATCCTGCGATTTCATAAAAAACAAAATCAAAGTGGTGTTCAACAAGTATTTTTGCCGCAGTCCTCAAGTGTTAATATATGTATGCATGAACTATCAGCCGAGAGTTCCCTAGTCTGCCTTCTACTCATCATCCTTAAGCTTTTGTTTCTTGAAAACCTGGAGAATTTGCCTCCTATCGTTGTACTATGAATCTTAATTTGGTTGGAATTTGACTCATCTGTATTGCCTACGTGAGACTGCTGATAAAGCAGTTTCTAAGATTTTTTCCTTGAAATGGGGAGAAGAGTTCAAATTGCTGTATATTTCCCACCACGTTTAAGAAACGCAGAATGTTCGCCCAAACATGTAATTTTTAGTGGTACTTTTGAAAGCTTCTTTTCTATCTGGATAGTCTCTGGTAGATGCTATCCCAAAGTCACTTAAGATGTTGCAATTTGTGTATTTGTGAATATGTATCTCAAGAGGAAACAATATTTGGAAGAGCTGGGAAGATTACTTACCTAGCCACAATGTTGCCACTGTCATATTTTACTGAATGAGAGCGTTCCCTGATATTTCCAGTCTCCCCTTTCCTATGTCAGTCATGGGAAGTGACTCCCCACAACTGAAGACGCACCATCATTAGCTCCACCCAGAGACCACATGGTTCTATAGCTGCCCCAGCTCCCACTGACCATACATTGAGCATGGGCAACTGAGAAGGGGGAGCCAGTGCACATGGACCTCAAGGTGACATTCATGGTTCTCCTTCCCCCGTTTCCCCCTCACAACATCCCCGTGAGGTAGGTTAGGCTGAGAGACAGTCACTAGCCCAAAGTCACCCAGTGAACTTTTTGGCTGGGAGAAAGTAGAACCCCAGTCTCCCAGTTCTCAGCCCAGTCACGCTTACCACTGCACCAGACTGGTGGACTCTGCATGATGTGGGAGTTGTGGGTGAGGACACAGTGGCCAATGGCACCTACACATGTAGAGCTCTTCTCCATTTCAGGGAGTGGGGCTGGGGAGCTTCATGGCCTGCGTGGCAAAGTTAGTGGTGGTGGGGCCCTCCTGCCCCTGCAACTGCACAGACCTGTTCAAGTGGTTAATGTGTGCAGAGATCTCCTTATGTTGCTCTTTCCTTTTAGCAGTTCATCTCATGCTTGCCATAACGTGAAAACATATTTGTATGAGCCAAGAGCTGAATTTAACAATCCTGGCTGCATGAGTAGTAGCAGCCGCAGAAGAGCTCTTGTGCAGCCATGAGCGATACGGTCTTGCTTTAGCAGCCAATTATTTGTGCAGTATTTCCATAGAAACCCAACTGACTGTGGCAGTGACTCAACACATTTGGAGCTAAAGAGCACCAGGCAGCTTTGTCAGGAACCCGCCGTTTGATAGCGTAAACCACAATGCACTTGCGGCATAATATTAACCACGTTTACTCAGAAGTAAGTCCTATTGAATTAACTGGGGCTTTCCCCCAGGTAAATGGGATTACAGTTGCTGCCTTAGTGTAACAGAATCATAAAGCTGGACAGGACCTCCAGTTCACCGGTGCTTGAGGCAATTTATTAAAAATCATAGTTGGAAGGTACCTCAAAAGTCATCTAGTCCTCCCCCTACCGATGTAGGGGGCCTCAAGGCATCCTTGATGGGTGGCCATCCAGCATCTGCTTAAAGACCTCCAGTGAAGCAGAGTCCGATCCACCATCTTCGAAGGCAGTCTGTGCCACTGTTATTCTGCTGTTGTATTATCAGGAAGTTCTTCCTAATGTATAGCTGAAATCTCATTTCTTGGCACTGGAAGCCAGGGTTGGTCATCACTGCCCCCTGCCGGTTTCCCCCTAAAGACATGGTACAGTCATACCTTGGAAGTCAAACGGAATCCTTTCTCGAAGTCCGTTCGACTTCCAAAACCAAAGTGCGGCTTCTGATTGGCTTCAGGAAGCTACTGCAGCTAATCGGAAGCCGTGGAAGCCCTGTCGGACATTTGGCTTCCAAATTTGCAAACTTGAACAGTCATTTTTGGGTTTGCAACATTCAGGAGCCAAAACTTCGGGAGCTAAGCTGTTTGACTTCCAAGGTATGACTGTACTTGTAAAAAAACTGGGGGGATCCTCCAGGTCTGTTGATAATTTCCACATGTAAGGATCCACATTTGGAAAATGAGCTCTGTTTGTAGTTTGTAGATAAAGGATACTATTTTTAAAAATTATAATTTGGGAAAATGAAATGATCCCCAAGGGGGAATTGTGTTGATTAATATTCCAAAGGCAAAGAACCCTGACTGGTATCCACAGTACAGGATGCCTCTTGTTGTACTGTTTTTATGGACTTGGTCCCACCTGAAATGGCAGGTTAATAACTTTTTCTGACTGCCAGACATAGGTTATTTTAGTCAAAAGGAGATTCATGAAATGCATTGTGTGGTCTTTTGTTCTTCCTTGTTTTTAAACCTCCTTACTGTTAATATAAATGCTGACAAATTGCATGGCTGTAGCTTTGAAACTCCCTAAATGGTGTGTTTGTCAAAGCCTTTACAATGAAATGCTTACTGGGAGAAACTCAGCGGTGGAGCTGGGGGAAGGGTTCTAATTATTATGCATCATGACACAATATATTAATGCATCATGGTTGCTTTTCAGCTTTTTAAACACTTGTTATGGATGATGAGGCTAATATAAATGGGCAGACAATGAAAGCTGCTGCAAAGCATTCTTTTATGATGTCATATACTGTTTCTAAGGAATTTCTCTGCAGCCATTCTTAGCAACTGAATAGTGTCCCTTCCTTGAAAAGGGCACATTAACCTGATTTTAGGTGATGTCAAAGGCAAAAGTACTTGAATATGTAACAAGCCGCTAGTTTGGGAATAGGAGCATTTTCATTGTGCTTGTTATTTTTCCACACATCTAAGGTGACAGCAAAATAATGACTTAATTTTACAAGTTTTGATTTTATACAATTAAGATAAAGCTGAAAAACCTGTCCTCCTTTTTCCTTGCCGGTAGCCTGGGGAGGAAAGCTTATCATTGATGACAGCAGGCTTGCTAACTGATGACAGTGGATCTGATAAAAGCGGACCAGAGGGAGTGGTGGGAGAGATTTTCACTGGAAGAAGAAAGGAAGAAGAACCCTTTCTGCTGGAAGAAGAAAGGGTTAAATATCTCCTCCCTATACACAGTGATCCTGATGAAAATTGGGGCCCTCATCATCTGCTGTTCACTGTTTTTTCAACTGATGTGTTATCATCACCGGTGATGTATAAATGGTCACACCTAGTTTGGTCCTGAACAGATTCTAAAATCTCAGTCTCTTCTCCTCCACCCCCAGCCTGCAATATTGGGAATAATAACGACTAACCTTACAGAGCTGCTGCAGGGATTACAAGACAATGTATGGAAAGTGCTGGGGACACTTTCAAGGGCTTACATAAATGTATGTGCATTTTCAGTGGAATATGTGATAAACTCATGTTGAGTGAGAGCTGCATGCTAATGTTTTCTCTTAACAAATTTTGATGATATCACAACTTGAAAAGAAAAGGGTTTTGCATTTCTTTTCCCACACAAGGCCCTTGCTTTTGTTTCATAAGGCAGGCTAATACTAATAAAAAAACATGGGAGGAAGAATATTCTTTTTGAGCCCTAATGGTTTGGGATTCAGAGGTCCCTGGATCAATTTCTTGCTGGAATGGAGTTCTTGCAAATAAGGATAATCCTTCATTTGTTGTTTACTCACTTGGAAATGTTTCCATATTTTGCATTGTCTGCCTTTGCCTTTGCAGCTTCCCCTGCTGTTACTAACAAAAAGAATTTCTCTCTTTTTACTTCTTCTTTTTTTTTTAACTTGTGGTTGAGAGGGTGATTTTTCTTCTTAGACGAGTTTTTCAGTGGCATACAAAAATTTGATAATACTTGTACATATTTGTTTTTGCCAGAAAACATTTTCACTTTCTAAAATGGTTAAAGGGGTGAGGATTGTTGGGTCTATGGGTCAAATGTGACCCCCGCCCAGGCCTCTGTCAGGTTCTGGGACAGGCATAGGCAAACTTGGTCCTCCAGATGTTTTGGGACTACAACTCCCATTGTCCCTAGCTAACAGGACCAGTGGTCAGGGATGATGAGAGTTGTAGTCCCAAAACATCTGGTGGGCCGAGTTTGCCTATGCCTGGTCTGGGAACTCATCCAAGGCCACACCCCTTCCCAAGCCTCACCAGCCCTGCCCTACTCCCTCCAAGAGAATTTTTGCCTGGCTGGAATGTGTCCTGGAATGAGAGGCCATATCTCTTTCTTGTCTATACGGAGAGAGCTGTGTGTGCATGGCTTGAATGTAGGCTCTTGTACAAACACAGGTGTCACACCTATTGCCCCACCTATTCTTCCCCATTGGCTATGCTCCCTCGGGTATGTGGGCCCCAGAAGGTTGCTGACTGGGAAATGTGGCCCTTGGGCTGAAAAAAGTTCCCCCGCTGTTGCTTTAATGTTTTGAAGGGACTTTCTAAAAACTAAATTCATTTAATAGCCACATTTCCAGCCCTTGAAGGTGGTGCACAGGGAAAAATAAATAAAACATCAATGAAATAAACTCAAAACCAAAAAGAACTTCCATTGAGAACAAACACAACTTGCCAGCTAAAGCAAAGGCCAAGGAGGAGGGATAAGCCTTGTTCCTCTTCTTCTGGACGGCCAGTGAAGAAAGGGAATTGTGGCTCTCATGGCAGATGAAAAAGCCCTGCTCCTCATCACCAGTATCCTCAGTGTTAAACAGAGTTGAACTTGGAGCAGGACCAGAGAAGAAAATGGCAGTGTTCTCTGAGATATGTGGGAGTGAAGCCACAAAGGACCTAGGGTGTTCTGTGTCCTACTTTACAGAGGACTATCCTCTGTTTGAAGTGTCACCTATTTGACAGGTTGTTGGCTCAAGCATGGTTAAAAAATGTTTTTAAAAATAGAGAGAGAGTGGGGGCCTTTCTGTTACCCATCAACTGTTAGCACCTGGACATCAGGTTGAGCAGGCACACAGGTTACCTGATAAGTCTTCCCAACTCCAGGGAAATGCATTTTTCCTTTAACTCTACTAATGATTTATAAATTTCCGTCTATACATGAAACTTTAAGCAGGTTGGTACCCCCTTTTTGGGGGGGGCACTTTATTTTGATGAATGCATTTGCTCTTTTGTGGGGATGTTCATGTGGTCAGCCTAGAAGGGCTTTATTAATAAGCACCAACACATTGAACTGAAATCAGAAGCAATAAATAAAAAGTTAGTTATGTGATCTATGAAAGACTGAGAAAGAGACCTGGTGATATGATGAAAGAATCAAGGAGCATCATTAAATCGGGGTGGTTTGTGTATGTGTGTGTTCTCTTTTCTAAAGATCACAGAACACACTAATATGTGGAGCAATCCAGTCTATCTTAGAACCAAGTGTATGTAACTGTATGACTGAGGCTTGGCCAATTCCTGTTCTCACTAGTATTGCAGAGTATTAATCTTAAAAAACAACAACCCTGCTTTGGCTAGCTGATTTTGCACATACTAAGGTTGCCCTTTCTTTTTGTTGTGCTTTATTTTAGACTTCTACTGTTCATTTAATCGCCAACTGCTAGAGAGCTATGACACTGTCTCAAGCTAAAAAGATTCTTGGCAGTAACCTAGCAACACTACACTTTAGAGACTGCATTATTGGTTTGCAGATAAATATTTGTGTGGTGTCTTTTTTATGGAAGGCATTCTGTGTTCTTTCAGGGTTATATGACATTTATAAGGTGGTGCCTTAAGCTAAGCGTTCATTCTGTTTGACCTAGACAGTACCCAGAAAGCAAAGGGCGGAATTCACCTTCTGCTTGTACAATTTTCTCCCTCTTTGTCCTTTGCCCCCCCAAAGTTGGTACTGTGTGGGTTGGGAGAACCCCCCCCCCAAAAAAAACCAGCATTCAGCAGAGGGGGAATCATTCTGTTTGGCAAGTTGATAATTTGCAGCAAGAGAATGTTCAACATAGTGCTGCAATGAATTCCATCCACTCTTTTATGCTAAAGTTTTTTGGTCATGATTGAGCTGCCCCAGTGCATGCAGGGAAATACTGGTTGGTGTATTTCTCTTCCTAATCAAGAGCAGGAAAATCTCTATGTAAAGGACTTTAGGTCACATCTGTTATGCATTTTCAGGAAATATGGTCATTCTTATCTAGAAAATAACTTTTTGAGAAATTTTAAATCAGCTCTGAAATTATATCATTTCCATACTTTATATATAATGTTTTTAAATTTGCAAGCATGTACGTTGCTCAAACCATGATGTAATTTAATTGAACTTTTGTTTTGTTCTATCTTGTGAAGCTGAGATACTAGGTTACGCTTCTTCAAAATGAAAGTGTGTGAATCTTAGGAAATACAAAGCTGCATCATATCAAGTCAGTTCATTGATACGTCTAGATCAGTATTGTCTATGCTACACCAATTGGCTGTGTGGTTCTCCAGTATTTGAGATAGGGCTCCTTCCCAACCTACAAGATGATGCTGTGGTTTGAAACTGGGACCATCTGCATGTAAAACATGTGTTTCCCTACTGAGCTGCAGCCTTTCTCCAGTTGATTCAAACCAAACTCTATAGAATGTGTAGAAAATCTTGTTTGCTTTACAGGGAGTTTCAAAAGGAGCACTCATGATAGCAAGTTGACTCTTTTCAGAATTGGGTGAGTTTGCAGATATGTATTATTTACAGCATTGGAGAATATATTGCACTGAAAACAGAAGGTGAAGTCTTTAGAGGCTGCACTAAAAAGGATTGGTTTGCTTTATAACTCTTCTTATTTTGCGTTGACTTCTTTGATTGTTAAAATGCTTTTTGTTTTGCTTTTCATCCATAGAAGTCTTGTACAGTGGTACATCGGGTTACAGATGCTTCAGGTTACAGACTCCGCTAACCCAGAAATAGTGCCTCGGGTTAAGAACTTTGCTTCAGGATGAGAACAGAAATCATGCTCCGGTGGCATGGCAGCAGCGGGAGGCCCCATTAGCTAAAGTGGTGCTTCAGGTTAAGAACAGTTTCAGGTTAAGAACGGACCTCCAGAACGAATTAAGTATGTAACCAGAGGTACCACTGTATCTGGTTCACCATTTTCCAAGTGTGCTGTTCTTGAAACCATTGAGTTACCCAACACTCTAGTTTTTTTCCTCCTTTGAAAATAAACTGGAGTAGGTGAAGTGATCAAACCCATTTTGGATTGCCCCTTCCCCTGCTCCCCAGTATGGACCATTTCCCCATTATTTAACACTTTTGTAGTATCAGTCTTAGAGCTAATTGAGACAAACCACATCCCAAGCTGTGTGTTCAAGAATGGCTATCCTTCTAGCAACTTCTTTATATTTTCTTTCTGTTGGGATGGAGAGTGGCTAAAGCTTCTCTACTTGCCATGTGTCAGGGTAGGATATCCACATTTTCTGAAGAGAAGTGTGAGGTTGGTTTAGTTTTTTCAAATTTTGGGACTCCCGTTTCTGAATTCGTGCCTTAATTCAAAGGAATGCCTTACATTCAGCTGTGATTTGATCTGGGATTCTCAGAGTCTCCAGAGAAAAGTGAAACAAAAGTGACAAGGGAAAAGCCATCATCCATTGTTGCCTGATGATAGAGGTTTTAAAAATCAAGCACTCTAGTATAGCCTGGCTGTGTACAGAGTAAAATCTAATTAATTTTAAATGAGCTGAATAAATAATTTAACTGCATCGCTTACATCGCCTCTTATAGTTTAACTCCATGAAAAATCATTTCAATTAGAAACTGCTACTCAGCCTGATATGCAAAGAGGCTTCAGGATGGATGCAAAGTCTTTAGATTACTTTTAAGTGCGAAAAGTCTTTTTACAGCAGGGATGATATTAAAAATATAATGATGACTACTAAAGGAGAAGAGGAGAGAACATCCACTTATCTTTCCTCTGATAGGGTAAGTGAGTTACTTCAAAATGTATGAATTAATAAGTGTCTGACAGAGGGAGCCCAATTTGTCAGAAATGCTTTGGCTTCATGTGTCTTCATGTTATATACAGGACATCGGTACAGCTTCCACATTAATCATACAATGGGAAGTGTCCTCGTGGACCATCTAGTCTAGCCCCCTGTTTAATGCAGGAAGTTCAGAGCAAGGACATGCCAATGGAGGACTGTCCAACCCTGTTGGAAGACCTCCAATGAAGGAGATTTCCCTCTATCGCCCATAGTAATTGCAAGGCTGCATTCAGATGTGGGGTTCAATTACACTAGTTTTACTAGTTATAATGCTAGAGCTTCTGTTCTAATTTTTAACATTTATTTTATACTGAAGTACCTGCTGAGTTTATGGAACTGTGGCTTTGTGATTGCATGGTGTTCCATTCTGGATCCCCATGCGTGTTGTTGGAGCACGTGTAAGCCCACTCTGCCCCGCCCCTTTTATCACATCTTTATGAAGTTTTGGGGCCACAGTGTGGTGCCGTGCACAAGTGTGCAATTGTGCATCATTCAGATGTTCCTAAATTGGGAGTTGCCTTTGCCACCATGTTGCACTAAGTTTCAGCGGTACCTGTGTGCCCACAACAATAGATATCATCGGACCCTTCACTCCTCCTCCTTCCTTTTCTGGGCTTGTGTGCGTCTGTTCCCGCGTGATTCACCCCATGGTATGCCATCTAGAATTTTGTTCTGTGAGCAAAACTCCCATGATATGGGTTTCCAGTATTGCAAATGGATTCCCTCCCTCCCCTGAAAACAACTAACATGGACCTGAGCACTATGGTTTCACTGCTAGATTTCCAGAAGTGGATTTTAAAAATGAGCCACAAGGACTGGATTAGAAGAAACAAACTTTACTTAGCTGTGTGCTACTGCAGAACTATATACAAAAACTGAAACTAGTCAGATACCCCTTAGCTTCCTTTCCCAGGGCAACTGGCAGGTGGAGTGGAGTCTGGCAGGGATGGTGGAAGCAAACTCCGTGCAACTATTCATTTTCTTGAGCAGTGATTGGGGCCAGGCTGGTGTTTGCCTTGCCATGATGTTATTTCTGGGAGTCAGTTTCCAAGGGCCCATCATCTGCTAACCACTAGTGGAGGCCTGAGTATGCCTCTGTTCGGCAGCCCCAGGACATGAAGCTGTGTTTGGAGATGAAATATTCTGCTTAGAGAAGGTATTTTCCTCTCTACTTTAGTTTCAAGTACAGGGGACTTTGTCAAGTTTCTCTTATGCTGCGACATGAGGATTTCATTGCGCTATGGACCTAGTAGCCTATCTATCTTTAATGATGGGATAAGTGGCTTCCCGCCTTATGCGCTCCCTGCCGGAAAAGATGAAGCTACATTTCTCATGAAACATGTGGTGAGCAAGTGCTGTGAAAATGCTGTCTTGCACAAAGTACATTTTTGTGTAGTTCTTGGGAAGTGCACTTCTGAAGTTATCCAGAGGAGAAATTAGAGTTTGACTGATAGAGCTGAAGGGTGTGATGGAAGAAGATTTTAAAGACTTTGCTTTATTGCTATTGGCATGCCTACCGAATGGTGGGAATATGTGTAAATGTAACCTGTGGGATGAGTTTTTGCATTATGATCAAAGAATGGCCTGATTAGCACATAATGCTAAACCATAGTTTCATGTTACAAGGATGAGCCACAGTGAACCCTGTCTTGCATCCTTCTCTCCTGCTCTGTTTGTCCAGTGTATGTCCACAAGGAGATTGGAAGCTTCCACGGATTCTAGATTACCCACAGTTTGGGTGTTGTTTCAGTCTTAAAATGTGGTTAATCTTAACTGAATAGTTAAAACACATCAGCTTTATAAGCTTCTGAACTTCTCACAGTCACACCATCCCATGGCTCACCTAGGGCTGCCATTAGTCCAAGGTATTCCTATGTCCTTAAGAGAACATGTACAGTGTTACCTCTGGTTAAGAACTTAATTCGTTCTGGAGGTCCGTTCTTAATCTGAAACTGTTCTTAATCTGAGGTACCACTTTAGCTAATGGGGCCTCCCACTGCCGCTGTGCCGCCACACAATTTCTGTCCTCATCCTGAAGCAAGGTTCTTAACCTGAGGTACTATTTCTGGGTTAGTGGAGTCGGTAACCTGAAGCGTATGTAACATGAAGCGTCTGTAACCCAAGGTACCACTGTAGTGGATAGAGTGCTGCTGGATTTTGATCAAGACCTGCTTTCAAATCCATGCTTTCCTTGGAATCTCCCAGGCTGGTCTTCAGTTAGTCTCAATCAAATCTTATCATGCAGGGCTGTTGTAAGGATAAAAAAGAGGAATGAAGACTGCCCTGCAGGGAAGGTGAATTACTGTATACATGTATTAATTTTTATTTAGAAAACATTATAAACCACTGAAAAAGCTCTCTGAGTGATTCACAAATAAAGTAGAAGATTAAAAACACGGCCAGCACCCACAAAACAGTTAATTAAAAAAACCAAATACACGTAAAGTAGTTACTGTGAAAACGCAACTAAAATCAGTAAAAAATGTAAAACAAAATTAAATGGCTATATATAGAAGATTTAATCACACCTTTGAATGCAAGGGCTTATGTTCTTCCATTGTAAATCTGTGATTTTAATGCTTAGGAAAGTGTATAATATATTTTCATCAATAGGCATTTAGAGCTAATGAATCTCAGCAGCAACATCCATTCGACTCACATTCAGTTTTTAATGTCACCAAGGCCGCTTTGGACTCTCCTGTACTCCTCCGTCCAAAAATCAGCCAAGCATGCTTTACCTCCATAGTTGATTGCAACTTGCTCTGCATTAGCACAAAGAGACTTTGTTTCTTGAAGTGCTAAAATGCCAGCAGCACCTGACAACATTAATACTCCCTCAGACTCCTGACATTATATGCCAACTAGCTGAATTAAGGGTGTCAACAGGCCTTTAAAAAAATATAAACTCAACAAGTAGTCATATTTTTAAAAAATGGATTTGAGGACGGGGGCAAAGTCACATACAGATGCATATATCATAAACCCAAAGGCACATGAAGAAATGAGAAATAATTTCCAGAAAAAGGAGCAAGGGGGAGAGAAAGCTTAACCCTATCCCCAATTGCTGTTGCCTTCACAAGGTTGGAATTTGAATTTATATATCTTTGGAGCAGTTCACATTTGATAGTACCCCAATGGATACCTGAGGATACACGGTATTTTCTCTTTAGTTGCTGTTTATAATAGAAGAGATTTTTCACCCCAATTTTTCAAGGCAGCTTCCGACAAACATTCATAAACAATCCTTAAATTTTCATTTTCATTTCCCTCTTACTATTTGTTGCAAAAATGCACAAACCTTTCATGATTTGTGCTCCCCCCCCCCCAACAAAATCCAGAATTTCAGAAAATTATGGCGACTTCTGTTTGGGGAGTGAGCACCTCAGGCTATAATTTCAACTCTTACATTCATAGGTGAACGTTATGACCCATAGTATGTTAGGATTTTCCTTTAGCCTATACATTGAAAGAGATTGCATGTTGCTTACACAATATAACTTGAAATGATTATAGTTAGTGCCTTTTAATAATTCCCAGTTGATTTGCTGAGGAGGCTCTGCCAGCAAAGCTGTAGAAATGCCGGTGGAAACATTTAGCAAAACTACTTGTTCTTCTTGTTTGTGCACCCATTGTACTCTGCGTTTCAGTACGGAAAATCATTTCCCCTTTGCATTTCTAATACTAATTCCTCTCAAGGATTAAATAGTACAGAAGTGAATCCATTTTATGCATATATGTATGGCTCGTCTAAAAGATTCCTGTCCATGCCATTATAGCAGTTTCAACATTATTTGGTTCCAGGCCTCACCTTTTTTTACTTTAAGAATGAATGTCTAACCTTAGGAAATAGAGCAGAAAATCAATCTACATCACGGTATCTTGTATGACATTTTGATTACATAAATAGTTCATCAGTGCATAATGATTCAGGGTGCTGAATTTTACCCTAAACATTCACCCAGCTTAAACAGCTGCCTGAATAGCTGCTGATAGCTGCAGATCCCAACACTGTGTATATGTGCAGCCTCTGACATCGCCGTTTGCAGATACTTTCATGCCTTTGAGGCTTTCCAAGTACAGTGGTGCCCCGCAAGAGGAATGCCTCGCAAGACGGAAAACCCGCTAGACGAAAGGGTTTTCCGTTTTGGAGGTGCTTCGCAGGACAAATTTCTCTATGGGCTTGCTTTGCAAGACGAAAATGTTTTGCGATTCCTGGGGGGTTTTTTTCCGCTCCCCACCCCCCTTTTCTAAGGCACTAAGCTGCTAATAGCCTTTTAGCACCTAATCTGTTAATCCCTTAAGCCTTTAATAGCCGCTAATAGCCGCTAAACTGCTAATAGCGCTAATCCGCTAATCCGCTAATGGGCTTGCTTCGCAAGACGAAAAAACCGCTAGACGAAGAGACTCACGGAACGGATTCTTTTCGTCTTGCGAGGCACCACTGTACTGATTTCTGACAAACCTGGAGCCATGTGTTGATCGCTTTAAATGCATCTGTGTGTCTAGTGACTCACTACCTACCACCTTCTTACAAGGTGCTTTGTGGTGGCATGGTGAATTGAAAGTCAGAGGAGCAACTAGCTGTGCTTGGAAGTGCTTGCCATAATTATGTGGGTTTATTTGGGGAGGGGGGCCAGGTTGCTATAGTTGCTACACTTGGGGAAGGCTCAAACAGTTACTGGTTTTGTGATATAGGAAGGCTCCAAGGTAGCTGCTTTCCTATAACACAGTTTTCAACCCTTTACCATCATAAGACCTATGGCTGATCAAGCCTCCCTTTGTGATCACCATTTGGCAGCCATTTTGGCAGTTGTGCGACTGATGCTTATCACATCATTTGAACTTATTGCTGTACGCAAATGCTTAAATGTGCAAAGTGGAGCCTATAAAAACACAATACTGTTAAAAGGTTCTATATTTGCGTGATATTTTTTACCTAATAAGACTACTATTTGACAGATCTGTTTGCTTGTGAGACTGAAACACCTTCCTGTTTTCTGTAGCATTTCATCTTTCTATTACTAATTAACGATTACTTCCCCTGCCCTACAACAGACCAGAAGCAAAACCTCCATTGTGTTGTTTGAACAGCAGTTTTATCAAGGGTTGGTATAAGAAGTGCTGGAAGGGTGGTTTTTTTGGGGGGGCGGCGGGTTTCCTTTTAGTTGCTCTTTTGAAGCCACATTCACAGCAACTCACCCCTATCAAATGGGACCAGCCTAGGAGGCTAGGCATCATACCTTGCAAGGCTATTAGAAAGAGCCTCATTGAACATTCTTTAACAGTCCTCCAGTTTCAGAACTGTCTGCATAGATTTGGCATTCTGCTCTAAAGGTCTGTCCAGCAGAGTGGGTACATAAGTCCCATTTTAATTTTATGCTGACTATAGATTCAAAATCCCCAAATTCTATAAGTGCCTCTGGGTAGCATCTTGAAGGATCAGACTGTAAGGGAATGCCTACCTGATAGCAGAAATACGCTGTATGTCCCTTTAATGCATATATTCTTATTTACAGTGTTATTAGAACTGGACGGTTCTGATTACATAATACTGTTTTTTTTAAGCCTCTGTATGTGTACTACTGGATATAATAAACTAAAGGATTAAATGTTCATGTTTTAGGGGATTAGCAAAAAACTAATACAGGTGATTTTTTTTTTTTGTGACCTTGTCCAATGACGGAGTTGTTCAAGTCCCTGTTTGAGTTGACTTTGAATACTGCAATTCTCTAGTGAGAATTACTCAAGAAACTGGTAGAGAGTGATAGTGGCATTCAGAAATGAAGGTATAAATAGCCAATTAAGCAAGTGTGCAAAGGAAGCATTTCGAGGCTTTACAAAATCTTTATAGCATTTGGGAGCACGTGATAGTTGTTTAACCCACCAGTAATATTTTGACATTGGTATAGGTGTTGTATGAAAGCGCACACCTGAAAGCTGACTCTAGTTCAGTCAGCCCTGGACAAGGAAGTTGGAAGAGTTCTTGCTGAGCTGTTCCTTTTATTCCCTCTTATCTCTCACCCAATCATCTTTCTGAACTTCTGAGTGCAGCTGAGCAGTTTGCTCAGGTGGGGCTGGCTGGTTTCTCCACTTGGAGAACCTTTATATAGCTAAAAGAGATGAAAGGAACTGGTGGCAAGGTTTTCTAGCTGGGCATGGGAGGTGGTTGTGCTCTGCCTTTCAAAGAGATCTACTTAGTACAGCAAATTGCTTTTAAGGACCCCCCGCAGAGCTGAAAAATGCAAGGTTTTTGTACCCTTGGCACAATTTGAAATCATGGATTTCTCTCAGCCTATCTGAGAAGTCCGGCTTGTCGTAGGGGAGAACTGGATCATGTGACTACTTGAGCTTGGGAATACATCTTCTGGATGTCCCCTCTTGACATTGCAGGCTCGAGGCTTGTTTCATGATAGTGGATGCTGCAGGCCAAAAGATCAGCTTTGCTTCCTTTAGGTGCGCAAGTTAATTAAAAGATGGGGAAAGTCGGGCCATAAGTAGGTCATTGTCATTTGTCACTGCTATTTGGCAGAATCAGCGCTGAGGCTGATAATACTATGCGGTTCATCCAAACACTTCCCCCTTCCTTAATCATCTGTTTCTTAATCGTAAATCAAACACACGAGGGCATCAGTTTCTACACATTTCTGTATCCTTTAAAAAAATGATGTATGCAAATTAGAAAAGTATAGCTACTGTTACTGAATGCTGGTGAAATTACGGAATTATTTATTCCAGAACTTGTTTTTGATGCCAGGGCTCAACCTTGGGAAAGCTGAAGAAGAAAGCCAGTGGAGGGTACATCTGAGTCTGTGTACAACATTACCCTTTTATGTTATCACTAGTGGCTACACATATGAACACACACACACACACACACATACACACACACACCACAATACTTGGTTTTAATGTGGCATTACTCCTTTGTGGGTTGATTTCATAATGACACTTTCATAGATAATACCCACAGTTTCAACTCTATTGCCAACACATGTTCTTGTCATCTTGTCTATACAACTACCTTTTTAAAATCTGGAAAGTTGCTTTCTTTTGCTTTCTAGCTGGTTTAATAAAAATAAATATGTCTGATCAGTTATTTTGCATGCTTGACTCCCTGTTAGGGTGGATAGGGCTCTTGCATCTCCAATAACTGTATAGGAAAGGGGATTTCAACAGGCATATAACGCATGAGAAAGCTATACCTGTTGAGATTCCCTACATAATAAACTGCACCTCTTTTTCACCTGCCCCTCCCCCTCAATTCTTGTTGATCAGCAGAGTCTCTGCAAGATGTCTGTCTATGTTGGATATGATGGGAATCTCAGCAAGTAAATACTATAAAGTCTATAAATATATAAAACAAAGCAAATAAATAAATGACATTTGAACTCCTCTGCCTTGTGCACAGCCCAGTCGGATGCAATATTAATGCATCACATGCATGGTTAATACATCAGCTTCCCCCTGGGATGTGATGGTGGCAGTTAGCTAATGCTGCACAGGACTGGACTTTCACATAGCAGAGAGGAGTTCAAACCCTGCCTTTGGATCTCCATTGTACAGGCAGTGGCCTTCAAGCTGCTCTTCTGCGCTCGCAGAACTCAGTGGAGATTACTTCTGACTACACATGCATACGCTTGCAGGTCAGGACATTTGAGCCAGTCCTGAGATTGTACTAGACATTACTATAAACACGGCTGGTGTCGTTTTGTGATGGTGCCTTTTGTACAACTTGATGAAGTCAGGGCACAGGTGGGTTTGACAACACATTACAGAAGGAGAAGAGTGAACGTGATATATGGCTGCTATTTTTAACAGTGGCTCAGTGTCCACTGCAAACTTGTATTTATTAGCTGGATTTATATTCTGCCTTTCTATATACTGCCTAAGTCAGAGAATGAGAAAAGCAGAAATAAGAGAAGAATTGCATTAAAAAAAATTCAGTGTACAAACAAAATAAGAGCAAATAAGCCTTGTGCAGAAAAAAACGAAAACAAAACCCAGTCATTTCGGAGAATGAGCAGCCATACAAAATTATATTAAATCACAGTCTGAAGTCCTAGTTGTTACCTGTTGGTGGAAGACCATCAGGAAGTGGTGAGTCAGGCCTTCTTTGGAGTCAGGAAAGGGGTTCAATAGCTTGGTACCACCCACTAAAAGTGCCAGAACCAGAGTACCTGATATTGGTGAGACAGAGAGCAGAGGGTCTCCCTAAAATCTTTGGACCCATACATAGGCTGTTATGTGAATAAGCAGTCTTGGAAACAAACCAGTAGCAAACCCCAGGGCTGGATTAACCATTAAGCAAAATAAGCACACGCTTGGGGCATCAAGGAAAGGGGGGCATTTCCATTGCTGGATGTTTAATACTAATGGTCACAAATTGTTCAGCCGAGTTCTCATTTTTTCAGTTGAAGTATATTAACAAAACAACTATGCAACAAGGCAGGATTAATGCCTTATCTATACCAAGTATAGAAGCTGATGTGTTACTTAATATTAGTTCTGTGGATCTGATCAAAGACTTTGCAGTTAGAAAAAGTAGGAGATTTTTTTCCCCAAATATAAAGTGGAAGTATACAAAAATAAAGAATATTTTCCATTTTACTGTAGGTTTTGTTTCATTTTGAAAAAATAAAATTTTATTTTATGGTTTATTATTGTTTATATTTCGAATTAGAGATATATGCTGGCACCAAAATGTTTTCAAGTGCTTAGGGCCTCTGAAGGTCTTAATCTGGTCCTGGCATGCCGTCCTTCAATATCATACACGGCAGTTATCCAAGCAAGATCAAATTCTGCCATGAACTGTAAAAATGGCATTGTGTACATGACAGTACATATTATACTAGAGGAATTTTGAATCTGTCTATTCTGACCCTTGAAATTAAGGATCAATATAAAGTGTGGTGTATTTCAGCTTCCATTAAAGTTTGTAAGAACATAAACACGTTGGGATAGAAGAATCTGTTTTGTTTTTTTCACTCCTATTTTGTTTGTTTGGTGGAAGAGGACAGCTCCCAACTTCCTTTGGAGTTGCAACACCATTGATACTTATTAAAAATAATGAACTATCTTACCAGTCATACACTATGTGTCTCCCCTTCCCCCTCTGTAGATTTAATTAGCGTTTTTTTACCCCTTTTGCTAGGCTGGCAGAGCTGAGAGGAGGAAAACTGCATCAATTTGAAACCTTGTTAGAAATTTATGAAGTGCTAAAATGTTTTATTCCCAGAGGCTGGTTTGCCAGCTGTCACTGGTAAGCCATTCGCTGCCTGCCTGTGAGTTTGTCTGCGGTAGCAAAGGGAGGCAGTGGGCCACAGTCAACAAGAGCCTGTACATCATTTGGCAGATTATACACTCAATAATTAGCAGGAAGTGGAGTGCAACTAATTACTTTTTCCACAATTGGCCAATGACATTTTAGAGGAGGCCAATATGGTGTTTGACAAGGAAAGTGCAGAATGGAGAAGATGTTTTGGTCTTTATAGATTTAGAGCGATGGAACATACTCCTCCCCAGGTCATTGAAACCAACCCCTTGGCTCTGAGGCAGGGCGTGTTACAGTCAAAGCATTCCCGATAAATTTTATTTATTTAATATCCTTGCTTTTTAAGTGGCACAACAGTGGCTTCCAGGTACAAATGAAAAACTATGTGGTAACTACACGGGCTATAAAAATAAAGCAACGAACTCCAGAA
Organism: Podarcis tiliguerta; assembly: GCF_965153285.1. Classification (NCBI taxonomy): domain Eukaryota; kingdom Metazoa; phylum Chordata; class Lepidosauria; order Squamata; family Lacertidae; genus Podarcis; species Podarcis tiliguerta. Next base: position 53,221,038 of record NC_139537.1, on the reverse strand, counting down.
ATAATCAACAGTACAAAGCCAACATAAGACATTCATTGGGGGGGGGGAACCCTATATAAACATGTGATAAATTAATTGGGGAAGGCTTGGAATGAATGAGAGGTCCTGAGAAAAATCTATAGGAGGGAGTTGGGTGCCAACCTAATCTTTCCTGGGGGATAAGAGACCAGAGAGTCTGACACCAACCCCAAAGCTCAGGCACATTAAAAAGGGTGTTGGCGGTCCTTCAAATAATTGTTTAGGGCTGCAAAGGAGAATGCAATCACTTTAAATTGTGCCTGGAAGCAATTTGATAGCCAGAGTGAGTGATGGGGGAATCCTCCTGAGCAGTAATTGATGTGGTACATTGGCAGGAGGTGGAGGGTAACAGTTGCATGCCCTACTTTGCTTGAACAAAAGTGCATTCTGTTCCTGCAAAGCCACCATTTCACCCCCCCCCCATGTGGTCAAGAATACAGCGGTACCTCGTGTTACAGATGCTTCAGGTTACAGATGCTTCAGGTTACAGACTCCGCTAACCCAGAAATAGTACCCTGGGCTAAGAACTTTGCTTCAGGATGAGAACAGAAATCGTGCGGCGGCACAGCAGCAGTGGGAGGCTCCATTAGCTAAAGTGGTATCTCAGGTTAAGAACAGTTTCAGGTTAAGAACAGACCTCCGGAATGAATTAACCTGAGGTACTACTGTACACACCTCCTTATGTGGATAAAATTACATTTGAGAACTTCATTTTGGAACAAATTCACCTGAACTTAACCTTCTAAATTATGGTTTCCAAACATTGGTTGCCTTCTTCTCTGAGCTTGTGTCATCATTTTTGTTCAGACACATTCTTCTTTATCTCTGTAGCTCTATAATGCCATTTAACAATGGAAAGAAATAATTAGATTAAGAGAGTATGAATCCAGCTGAGGTTCCTGGATGAAAATGAACTCCCATCCCTACGATTGTTATGAACAAAAAAAATGCTTTGTGTTATTGACATACAAAGTAATACTGTTTTAAAAGCTTTTAAACTGACATCACAGTTCAAGGATGGTAAGATTCTGTATGGTCAATGAGTAATTTCCTGTGATGCATTGCTGATTTAGAACCAGATTCTGGTATGAACTTGATAAAAGCAGTGATGTAATATGCAGCAAGAAATCTAAATTGATAAAGGTACGTACTAGGTAAGCGCTAGTGAATGTTCAGATAAACAAGGGCTTTCCCCATCAGTGTCAGAAAAGGTTCACTGCACTGTTGGGGGATTGGGGCCACCATATGCGCATCTCACTATTAAACAAAAAAATTGTTTAACGGATTTCACATTTATATTGCATATCAATTATTTCTACAGTTCAATGTGAGAGTTAGAATAACTCCCTCAAAGTCCTTAAGCAGAAGAGAAATGCATTTTTGACAGTCAAACAGGATGGTAAAATCATGCAAAGCCAGGGAGCAGGGCCACTAATTGTGTGAGGAACGCATAAAATGCTTTGCTGTGTGCTAAATTACACTTCAGGCCTTCTCCATTCTGCAGAGCTGAAGGTGTTCAAAACTGAAATGCTTCCATGATCTGCTAATTGACTTTGCGATCTACATGATCAACCACTATACCCCAAAGCAGATGTACTGCAAGTTGCTTTTGACTGACAAAATGAGGGTGCAGAAATTCTGCTTGCAAACAGAAGCACGCTTGGGTAATCTGTATCTTAGAATAGAAACTGGTCCCAGCCCTGGTGCTTTGGTGTGTGTAATGGAGCAAAATGTGTTAAGATGAGCACTGGTGCTTTGTTTTTATTTGAGGCTGCTTGTGAAAAAACACAGCCTACCTTTTGTTTTAGAATAAGCTCAATCTCATTTGCACATGTGCTAATATTATATATATATGTACACACAACAGAATTGCACCTTGCCTACATATGAATGAAGATAGCTGCTTGGAAGCCAGCTTTCTCCTCTACGAGTTTGGCCTTTAAAGTTCTGTGTACATTTCTGAAGAGTTAAAAAGAAAACCCCACAAGGTCACTTCGAACAACTTATTAGCAAAGTGGAAACACTTAAATATTTCACATAGAAGTGGAGGAACCATTAGGAAATAGTTAATAGGGAATATAGAAAAACTAAACTAAATCTTTGTCTCTCTCATCTTTCATTTAAAGCAGTTATATTATCTTTTGGTCCTGGAAGATAAAATTAGAAATGTGTTCCTGGGTTGTCTACTCTACACCTTGCATGGATCAAGACACATTTTCTCTATACTATTTTGTTTGTTTATTTTTATTTTTTACAATGTTTTAACTCCCCTTCATCAAAAAAAGATCTCCGGGGAGTTTACACATCTCTCCAGTTAAAACACAAGCTACACAATAAAATAGTAAAATTTAAACTAAAAATAAAAAAGGAACAAGTCCTGCTATTAAAAAATCAAAATCCTAAAACAAAACAACAACAGAAATCCTAACAAAAAAACAACCCCAAGCAGCATCACTCTGGCTTAAAGAGGTGTGTTTTCAGGCCATGTCTGCAATTGCGTAAGGAAGGAGCCAACTGTGCCCCTAGGGGCTGACAGTTCCATAGGTCCTCCCTGCATTACTATCCCATGAGCTACAATCATCAGTGAGCTCAGGAGAAGGGTCCCCTCTGCAGATCTTAAAGCACAGATAATGGAAGAAGAATTGCTGCAAGTATGTGAGACTTGCTAGAATGTTTCTCTGGCTCATTGAGAGCAAAGTTCAACAACTGAGTTTGTTATTTGTTGCAATGGGAATGAGAGTAAAAGCATTGCATGCTCCTTGGGGGTCTTTGCATGTAAGGGGAGGAAGTTTTGTATGGCTTATAACAGGCCACAGTTTCCTGCGTCTTCTGAATATGAGAAACTGTAGTTTCTGCAGTTTAACACATGTGTGTGTTTGATCATTCTCTTAATGGCTTTAATGTATGTGCTCCTTTCCCAGGCAGATAACTTCTTTGCCGTATGTGTGTGTGTGTGTGTGTGTGAGAGAGAGAGAGAGAGAGAGGGAGAGAGGGAGAAAGAGAGAGAGAAATGTGTGTGGTATAGTATTGCTGGTGTTGTTTGTCTTGGTATTGTTGGTGTGTGTGTGTGTCTGTGTGTGTGTGTGTGTGTGTGTTCTCATTTTTGCTAAGGCACTTTTATTATGCCAACTCAAACACTGAACTTGGATGTCCCACCTGAGTTGGCCTACGTGAGTTGTGTTTGTGCTTGCACCACAAGACCTTGCACACTTGGAGGTTAGAGCACTGAATCTCTCAAAGTAAAGATTATGGGGTTACACATTTGGATACAAATCATTCCCTTACTCGTTTTTAAATGCATAATGTTTACTGAATAGTTGTAATTGTGATTAATGCTCATCATTTGAATGATGCCTTTACTGAATTTCAATTCTTACAAAGACCCTGAGAGGATTGTTAGTATCTGCTTCTTCAGTATTCATCTTGTCAGTATTTAGCAACACGGCAACATCTTCAGTAGTGTGCATATGTAAGCTCTCTCAGATATGCACATCATGCCTTCCACACCACAACATCCCAGTTAGGAATGGTATTGGTGAGCATTATTATGTTGTTTGCATATATCTCATAAGCAGCAACGATGAGCCTACCATAGCAAGAAAGCAGTGTTGTATATATGGGGGCATGCTTTGCATTGGGGCAGGAACCACCACTCCCATGAAATAGTCTGCTGCCTTGGAGCTTGTATGAAAAAGCAACCAATGTAGTGCCCTCTGGATATTGTGGATGACAACTCCTGTGAGTCCCAGCCACCATGGCCAGTGATCAAAGATGAATTATCTGGAGGGCACCACATCAACAGCTGTTGTCTATGTGCTAGTGATACTATCATAGGCTAGGGGTGAGGTAGAAATTCACTTCGGTTTTTAATGTGAACCTACCTAAATTGCACTTTCCAAAACATCCCTATCTTTAGAAATGTTCACTTCTCCAAATTTTGTGATGCAGTTCTCCAACTAAATAACAAGCATGACAATTAATTTAGGAGGAGAAGATGCACACAAAAATACATGTATTAATGAAATAATGTATAAAATGCTTTATGTTAGGTGAAAACTCCTATGTGTACATAGGAGAAATTTCCACTAAAGTGCTGATGAATTTTCATGCAGAACTTTTTGTTTCTTAATCGCAAACTGATACAGAAATGTGCAGAACTGAACTTAAAGCTGGAAAAAATAGAAAACCAGAGAAACAGCAACTTACAGATTCATGAGGTCCATGGAGTGCCTTCGGTCTAGGACAAGGGTAGCTAATGTGGTGCCCTTCAGAAATTCTTAAAACTAAAACTCCCATCATCCCTGACTATTGGCCATGTTGGCAGGGGCTGATGGGAGTTGTAGTCCAAGAGCTTCTCAAGGGCTCCACATCAGGTAACCCTCTGGTTTAGGAGGTTTCCTGTGGGTGCTGCTGTGAAGGTTTTAATCTTATAGTGAAACTGTACCTGTCATGAATTCAGGGAGCATTAGGTTGATGTGACACCTGGCCTCTGAATCCCATTGGAATAATGCTATGCTGTTTGTCCCCATCTCATATTATGTAAATCTGTTGCAAGGTCACATGTTAATGTTTGACAGGTGGGCAAGTATTGGTTGTGTTCTTGTTTAGGTGAAAGGAAACTTTTTTTAATGGATGTATTAGTTGTGACATGGCTACTTCTTTGTGTTATCAGACTTAAATGTTCTAGTTTATCCATTTACTTAGCTTGTACCTGCGAAAGATACAAGCAGCATTTTAGCAAATGACAAAATAGAAAGAGGATATTAGATACCGTCATTCTACCTCATAGCCCTGTTCTGGCACATAATGCCATTAAATTGTGATAATGATTACACATAATGATTGCTTCTTACTTTGATTTCATTCAAAAGATCTCTTTTATCTCATCATTATTTATATGTTAAATCAGGCTTTATAACCTACATGACTGCTGATTATATGACACAGGTATTTAATTAGCACCTGCTGGAAGTAGAAGATTAAATTATTTTGCCAAATAGACTGCTCTTTATTTATATTTAACTGCTACTTGCAGTGTAATCCTATTCATTTTTACTCAGAAATGAGACTCATTGTTTTCAATGGAGCTTTCTCCCTAGTGTGTTTAGAGCTTGGAATTCAGGCTGACAGTCTTGAGCACACTTGTTATGGAGTAAAACCAATTGTACACAATGGGTCTGACATCTGGATAAACATATATAGCAATCCGCTGTCAAGGCATCCTTTGGTCCAGGAAAGGACTAAAGGTTGATGCAAATGATGAAATCCAATTGGGACTCTAGTGCTCCACAAAAGGCATTTGATCCAGTGGACAGCTCTGCTAATGGAAGAAGAGGAGGGCATTTTTTGTTGACCCCCTTCCGCAATCCATAGTGCTTCTCAAAAATCTCCTCCAAAGAGTTGAGCTTTCCACCCCTGAGCCAGGATGAATATGGAGGGGAGTCACACTTACAGGGAGAAGGGGAAATATGTATACACCCATTAAGGGGCAACATGAGCAGAAAGGGGCTGTGCCTTTAACCCTATCCCTGCTGGCATGTTTCTCATGCTGGCTTTCCTGTATCTCACGAAGGCTCCCCTTGAAATTTAAGAACTCTGGAAGCACAGGGCTTGTCATTTGTATTCTCAGGCACTTGACTGCCTTAATTTTAGACGTTGCTTTATTGTCTAAACTGACCAAAGATATATTATGTGTTCCTTTAATTATGGCACAGGTTAGGTCATTGTCCTGTATTTTGGGAGCTGTGATTCGTGTTTTGCTTTATATTTAGGGCACTACTGTGCTTCAGCTGACCTAGCCTCCTGTGATGGGCAAACTGTCAAATGTAATGAAATCAATGTGGAATCCTTATTCCTAGTGGGAAAAATCAAGTACAGTTGAGAATTAACATTAGTAAATATCCTGGGGGGACATTTCAGTCTATGGCAGATTAAGGGGTGGGGGATACATCATAATTTTAAATCCAGTGTATAATATCGTACTGTAGACCATCACCGTATTGCCCAGCTTTAAAAAGGTGGTCCTACAACATAAAGGAATGAGTGATTATATTTATATCTCACCTTTCCTCCAAGTTGTTAATGGTAGCATATATGATTCACACCCACCCATCCTGCTTTATCCTCACAACAACCCTGTGAGGTAGGTTAGGCTGAGAGACTGTGGCTGGCCAAAGGTCACTCAGTGAGCTTTGTAGCTGAGCAGGGATTTTAACTTTGGTCTCCTGGTCCATTACTCTAACCACTACATCACACTGGTTCTCCCTTCCCTGCCTGGGAATAAAAAATATGCATTATCTGGCCCTTACCATGCTGTTTTCCATCTTCAGGTGGGAACTAAATTTCTACTCTCATCACTTGTTTCTTCCACAGCTCTCATGCTCCTCCCTTCATGGTGGGAGAAAACCAAATAGGAAGTTCTCTGTTAACTATAGTTTCCCATTCCTCTGAACCAGGAAATGAAAGTTAACAGTTTTAGAACCAGGATATTAAACCACGGTTTGAAGGCGGCTTGTTCCAGAGTTCCCTGTTGATCATTTTCCTGCTTAGGACAAAATGGGAAGTTAATGAAAGATTCCCTGATCTCCCATTGCGAAGGCTGGAGCAGAATGACCAAAAGGCTCATTAATATCTCTGCTTGTTAAATAACTTCAAAAGTCTCAAATGAACAGTATTTGTATAAGCCAATCCTATTTTGGAAATGAAACTGGAAATGAAACCAGAGGTTATTACCCTTTCTTTGCATGCAATGCCTTAGGACATCCTATATGTTTAGTTTTTGCCTCTCCCCCTGTTTTAAACACAAAACCGTTGCCTTTATGTTGTTTGCCAATATTTTCCATCTCCCTAAGCAAATATTCTAAAGGCATATGTTTTATAACTTATTTCTTAAACAACTCCCCCACTCAATCACAAAACACTCAAGTGCCGATTTACAGCCCACATCCACCCTGCATTTCCCCCCTTTTCCTTTCATTGTAATCATTATCTGCTACAACATTAGAGAAGGCGTGCAGATCAGAAATAAATGGTATCTTTCTAGCTGATTAGAGACTTGCATCTAGGATTCTTGCCATTCATTATCTGCAAGTGCGTGCTCCCCATGTGACTGAAAAGACAAGGCAAAAATGCTTATTATGCTTTCAGCAATTCCACTCATTCTGCTTCCTTTTATGGTTTGACCTAGGGACATTTGACTTTAAAAAAAAAATGGAGGCAGCTTCCTTTGATTTAATAGTAAGTTCTGTCCTGCAAAACTGAATGGGAATGTAAAATCTTCCATTTTGCAAAGAGTCACCCCCCCCCCCTTTTTGCTGGCCTTTTTTGTAGTTGAAAACAATTACATGCTTAATTATGCTTATTAGAGGATTTGATTATGAGATTGCTTTAGAGGAATGTGTTGGTGGAATGAAAAGTTGAATGTCTTGTTGAATTATGAATAGTAATTTGAGAAAGGTGCAATTTTGTTTTTGTTCATTTTCGACATGCTATAATTTTATATTGTTTAGCCCTAAAATACTAATAACTTGGCATCCATTAAATGTGCATGACATGGATAGTAATTCTATAGTTTTAAAAGAATGTATCAGTGGGAGCTCTTTTTCACTTTCAACAGGATTTACGCACATCTTTACCCAATATGTGGTAATGTGACATCAGATTCCACATCCTGCCTGATTTCCACCCGCTATTTCACAGAATAAACCTTCAAGGTGGTGATGGTGTGTGGGGGGGGAAGCTTTTGCATGTCTTTGCATGCTGAATTGTACTTTTATCTTATTATACACTGAGTCTTTGTGATGGGTATTTACAGCACAGTTTCTGCAGAGCTGAATAACTAGATTTTGTGTGTGTAATAAATATACATGAAAACAGGTATGGTACATTAACTTGACATAATGCCAGTTCTCTGCCAGAGCTTTAAAACAGTAACTTCAAATTTTTGTACTGAAGTTGACATAAAACAAGTTTAATATCTTTCCTACAGTTGCTGTGCATGGGAATATGTGCTAACTGAGGATAGGAGTGGGCCGACATCACCGGATGGGCTGTTAGAAATCTTGTCTTGTCTGTAGCTGTTGTTGCTTGCTTATGATTTAAAAAAACCCCTCTGACTTCCCGCTTATTGATATTGTAGGTCTTTGTGATAGGAATGTCTTTGTTTAGTGCAATGATTGAAAACCAGAAAGTAAATATATTTATATAAATATGCAGCTTGCTGTGGAGGACACATTTTTGTGTGTATGTGGCCAGTTGCACACCATGTCAGATACTTGGGGTGTGCCTTGTCTATGTGTGTGCCCTGAATGGCAACACAAATCAGGGTGATTTGCGATAGTTTTCACATCACTGAGTTCAATTGTGGTGTTAACAAGTTGTGTTAAAGTGGGTCAGGGAGTGCCCAGCCTTCTAAATATCATTGTTGCTTTAGTTTTTCCATAGGACTAAGCATACAGCCAGCCCCACAGTGAAAAAGAGCCTAGGGAAACACCCAGAGCATGCAAGAGGGGAAAGAAGGCACAGAGGAGGAGGTTGTGGGTAGATTGGTGGGGGATGTTTTGTATTGGTGAACAGATCTAACTTTTAATGATTATAGTGAATTCTGCCCTCCCCTGCAGTGTACTCCATTCACAGTGTTATGGGGGAGGAATAAACAGAGTTGCTTTTCACATGGGTTGTCATTTTACTCTGTTTTTCCTAACAATTAAAAAACACAGTTCACTCTCTCTCCTTTTCTTCACAAAGGGTACTTCCAGGAAGCAGAGCGAGACAGTGAGATACTTTCCAAATGACTAACACTTAGTGTGGATTTATCACCTTCTTATTTATTTCCATTATTCAGGGAGCCCACCCCCTTTTGAAATATGTACTGCCATGCACTGTCATTCTGTGTGCAAAAGGGATGGGGGTGGTGGGGGCTCCGGAAGAGCAGAAAGAGATGAACCTGGAGATTCCGTTATCCAGTGGCAGAAACGGAAAAAAGAGGGGGCATAGAAGGGGTAAATATATTTCTAGGTAGACGAGTTGGGTCCCACATGTTAAGATCTCTAAAACAACCACAGTATATGCTATTTATAGAGTGCAGCAATTGTGGAAGGGAGGGGTGAGAGCTACTGCTTTGGGGGTGTTTGCTCCCTGTCCCCCTCCCTGGTACCACTCATGCTGTTTTCGCCTCCCAGTGATCAAAGCATTTGCTTGAAGTAATGGAAGGAAGGTGTAAAAGGATTTTACAGCCCCATTCAATGCACTGGGGTCTATGTGTTGTTTCAACACACTTTGACTAGTGCTGCAATCTACTGACTAGTGCTGTAGCTCGGGAGCAGAGCATCGCCAGATAGAGCAGGCAACATGTCCCAGCATCAATGCCCAGCATCTCTAGGTAGACCTTGGAGAAATTCCTGTCCTGAAATCCTGGAGAGCTGATGCCAGTCCATGTAGACAGTTCCAGGCAAGATGGACCCATGACTCTGATTCAGTATTAGGCAGTTTCCTGTGTTCCTAACACCACAATCTTATAGTTGATATACATTTATTTATTTGCACTTTTGTCAGGCTTGAGAGTTTAGGAACCAGATGAGATACATTTATTTTTGCCTAAAAGTCCCTTCTGTTGCATTATTGTTCCCCTCCAAATGCAGCCTTGAAATGCTAACCCTTGAACTTCCAGCATGTTCAGATCCCTAATAAATTCTTCTAAGATGAGAAGCTTGAGCAATTCATTTAATGGAAGCGAGTCTATTCTCCAGGGAGATTTGGTCATAACCAAGCCATTGTCCCTTCCATACTTGTTACACAGAGGGCCAAAACTGTTAAAGGGACGGTTGAAATAGAAGCTAGCATGCCTTTCCTTTTTACAGAAGCCGTGACGCAGATGTCCTTGTATAGCAACACTGCTCAAGTAATCATAGCAGATTTGCAATTACTTTCAGCCCTGCCATTTCCCCCCTCTCTCGTTTATGTCTTCTGCCATCTGTTCCATGGTGTTTCCTCTTTAAAATTATGCAACTCTCATTCATAGTTACATGTTAGCTCCCATTTTGAACTGTGTTATGGTTATGCTCAATACTGCAGCAGATAAATGAACTGATTTATTATGACCAGCTCTGACCTCAGATGAGAACATTTCACTCCCATTAAATCCATGGCTCGGTGCTTTTAACGTCCCAATGACTGAGACTGTTTTTGGCAATGAATAATTTGAGTTTTAGTTGGATGTTGCAGGAAAAGATTGGAGAGACACATGTTATAGTTTACCCATGTCTTTCATAAATGTATCCTCCATTATTATAAACAACAACAACAAATTAGTTACAGCTGTTCCTACTGAGAATAATGATTGCAACCATGAGGATGGGCTATGGGTGCTTTGCATGCAGAAGATTCCAGGTTCTGTCCCTGTCCAGGTCAAGCTGGGGACAACTCCTATCTGAATCCCCAGAAACCTGCTGCAAAGTCCCTGTATGCAGTATTGAGTTAGATGGATCAGTGGTCTGACTCTGACACAACATGCTCTTATGTACTTAGAAATACTATAGCCCTTTTTATGTAGGGTTGGGCAGAATTGTCATTGAGATTATTTTTCACAGCAAAAGGTGGCATTTTGCGGGGGGGGGGGGGGGATAGAACTTTCCCAGGGGAAAATAATAATCACCTTTTGCTGTGAAACTGCAATCCCTTCCCATTTCTTGGCAACCCCCCCCCCAAGAGGGGAATAAATCACAATAGCATTGCCTTGTAGAATGCCTGCTTTTAAAGGGGCTGCAACAGCTACTTCTGAAATAAGGGACCTGTTTCCCTTTTTCTTGCTGAGAGAGGGACAGGATCGTATTGCACCTAGCTACACTATCAACTTTTTTAAAGTAAAGAAGCAACCATTGGTGCACAATCATGTATGGAGGGAAAAGTCCTATTGAACTTACAGGTTCATAACGTATGGTGTAACATTAACCTTAAGGGAGCCAGTGTAGTGGTTCATGACACGTCTGTACATATCTTATGACAAATCAATAAAAATTAGTTAAAAGAAATAAGACTAGGACAGGAGAGATCCAAGTTTGAATATTCACTCAGCCATGAAGCTGTCTGGGGAGTCCTGGGCTAATCACTAGGTCTCAGCTTAACCTACATCACACTGTTGGTATAAAATGGGGTGGGGATCATGAAACTAGGGGTGTGGGAGACACTGATTCACCCCCCCCTTAAATATTTCAAACCAATGTGGACATGAAGAGAAGTGAACTTAAGACTGGCGAAATGGGAGGAATGAGTCCTTGGAGGAAATGTAGGTTTTAAATGCAAGTAACAAACCTACTTACCGACTTCTTCTGTTCAATGATAGTTAACAATAGTGGGTAGCAAGAAAGTGCCAGAATCCTAGCTTGCCTTGTAGAAGCGGGTTTTCTGCTGCCTTGCATTTTAAATTCTTGCTAGTGTTGTTTATGGGGAATACTGAATCGTCCCGGTTGCCTATATTTGAATTTGGCTGAGCCAAATGTCTCAGAAACTATTAGCCTTTAGTGTTTTATAATGTTCTAATAATGTTTTTCCTTTCTCCTGTGGAAACCTGTGAGTCTCTTTGGCTGCCCTTAATGAGTCTGATAAGCTTTTAAAATCTGCTTTGCCCGCTGTATGCTGCAATTACACTGATGTATTTTGGCCTCCAAAATTGTTCATAGTGATGAATGTCACCTGAAAATGAGTGCTTATTAATGTTCATTATGTGGTTAATTCTCTCTTCCGGACATGCATGTGAATACTATTAACATTAATGAGAGCTACACAGTGGCACCAGTGAGAAATAGGCACATTGATACCAACACTGTGAGGTGCCTAAAGTTTCTCTAAAAGGAAACAGCACATTTTATTGTTGTAGTTTCTGTTTGAATCCTCAGTCTAATATCTTCTGTTTAGAAATTTCCACATGCAAGTTTGAGGAAACGATGAAGAGTCCATATTGTCAACTGTGGCAGCCTCCTCTTTTTATCAGCTGTGGGGAACCTTTGGCACTCCTGATATTGCTGAACCATTGGCCAAGCTTGTTGGGACAGACGGGAATTGGAGTTCGGCAGCAACTGGAGGGCTCATGGTTCCCCACACCTGTTCTTTGTCCCCCACCCCATTATGGGCAGCCTTCTTCCATGCAAACCTCCATACCAGACTCTTCTGGTTCCCTCAAGCTTTGATGTTCGGTGTGGGAAGGAGTGTTCCCTGGCAAAGGGCTTCTTCAGTAACTGCATCTAAGCCGTGGAAATCCTCCATCTCCTTAATATGGACTCCCGGCACCTTCTTTATTTTTCTGTTGACTCCTGGCAAAACAGACCACCCTGTCCACTCATGCTTTTAATGTCTATATATATTCAATTCACATCTTTTAAGACTGTAAAATACATTCTCCCCAGGGAGTAGGTTCCATTGAACTTTGTGAGGCTTACTTCTGAGTAGGCTTGTGTAGAATTGCACTGTTAGTTGCCTTTTAATTGTTTGTATGGACTGGTTGTAGAGTTTCTTACTGCTGTTCTGTTTGAGATTATGTCGTTTAATTTCTACTACATGTTTTTGAAGGAATATTTATTGTTCAATAATGATGATAATCTTAATCATGTACTCTGTCTTTTCTCTCATGAGAGCCTAAGGAGGTTAACAATAAAGTGTATTATAAAAAGTGCGTATAAAGTGTACACAGATATACGCACCACACAAATTACACATTGCCAGAGGGACTCATAAACAATATAAGAAATATTGCTGTTATAGATGGAAATAGCAATGTTCTAAATAGTGACAATAAGGTATCAAAACATATGGTGAAATGAATTACAACAATGACCCATAAAAATAGATGCAATAGAGAATTGTATAGTAGCTGAGAAACCACTGGGTGAACTGAGAATACGAAATTCCTCTTTGTGGAATGTTTCTGTATTCTCGCTCATTAAAAAGGAGGGTGAAACGGGAGTCCTTTGCACACCTATCTAGGAGAATGATACAGACTTATTTCTGAGTTTACTTGTGCAGAATTGCACTTTGAGTTGCTTAATTCAATCATTCATGTTCTCTACTTCAATTTTATTCATACTATTTTTTTTTAAAAAAAGCTTTTATGCCCTGCTTACACTGAACTTGTCTTTGATTTTTGTCTCTTTATGTCTAAATAAATATTTGAAGGCAGTTTGGATTCATCAAAGGCAAAAATGCTAAGATATTTTTCTTTGCTCTTTAGTTGCTACAATTCTGGATTAGATTCTACCCTCTGATAAGTGTGTGCCCAGATGATATTTTGCCTCTAATACGTAAGAGATAAAGGCAATTTTAAATTAGAATGTTGATTAATTATGAATAGGTAATGGGGATTCTTTTATATTTACTTATTCAATGAGTCTAAGATGGAAATCAATAGCCTTGAACATGGGATGCAAAGATTGCAGATTCTATTTTGTCTTTTTGCGTGTAGTTGCATTAAAATATATCCAGCTGAACACCCTAGGAGTGGTTTCACAAGTGATACGGTGACTTTTAAAAAATCTAATATTTTTAGAAACTTGTTGACGTGTTTATTGTACATGCCACAATGACATTTTTATGATATCCCACAGAAATGCACTTCATTTGCCATGAAAAGGCACTAATGTTAGCTGTCAGTCGCTCCTTTTTTCCCTCCACAGAGAAATGCAACCACACCTATTTATCTCTGAAGAGTGTGGTTGCTTGTTAGGGTTGCCACTTTTTCTCTGGCTTTGCTCCTGTGCTTTTTAACAGTGGCCTCTCAGAGAAATGTAAAAGCAGAAGCTTTTCTAATCATTTATCTCCACTTGTTTAATTTCTGTGTGTCAGGCTGCTGTTAAATGCACAAAAGCAGGGCCAGAGGGGAGGGGTGGAATGCCACCAGCGGCTGGCATAAGTGGCATTATTTTGTTGCCAGCATCCAATTAACTATTAATTTAATTCCTTGCATTTTGAGGTAACCCACTTACAAAACATATTTCTTTGGCTCTTAGCAAGCAACCCTGCTTAGTCCTTGGTTCATATTTTTGACAAAATTGTTTTATGCCAAGCCAGGAAACATCCTATTAATATCTGCACTGCTGTTGGTATTCAGCACAGCACATGGCCCCGCATTAGTTTGTATTCAAATCTTCTGCCTCTTGTGTATTCAAGTCACATCTGTTTTCTTTGACTAACAAAGTGAAGTTTCTATTGCAGCTGATGCAACCCTGCAGGGTTACTTTGAATCAGCATGTGCTGCTTTTTGCAGCCATTAGCTATGAGAACCTGGACTGCCAGTTATCACTTTGTATCAGTGTCTCACAGTTTTGCCCAGGGGTACTTTGAGAGTCTTCTTTCTCCAGCTTTTTTAAAATAAAAATGATGTCAATTACCAATCTCCCTGTTCTTGCAGTTTGGGTCATAATGTCGAATGGTTAGACCTGGGCTGGGGCCAAGAAAGGTGAACATCTTGATGCTGGAAGGGTCGCGGATGTGGCGGCATGAATGTGGCGAAGGAAGAGGGCAAGGAGGGACTAAGTAGAAACATAGATGGACTTTTTGGGAGTGGTTCTCCCTCCTGAGACAGGCATGAGAGAGAAGCTGTTTGTTTTCCCCTAAGAGAACCTGAGAGGAAAAGCTGCTAGGTTGTTATTACAGTTGCATAGGAAACCTGCTGTCCAGGGTGCTGAACCTTCTCCTTCAAGAACAAGTTCTCTTTTTTCTGAGAGATTAGTTTAATCATCAGAATACTGACTATTACAAAAGCATAAAATGTAAAGAGAACTAAAATGAAGAAGAAGAAAGGTATTGTTTACAAAGATCAGTGTAAAAAGTTTTTGTGAAAGAGGACAATGCTACTGGCATCTTAATGAAAGTATGATGATCACTCTTCCTATTTTATTTAAAATAAAAAATGCTGACAATGTTTGGAAGAAATTGCATTTGCTTTCTCCAAAACAGTAACACTATTCCTGCTTATTATCATATTCTTTGCCCTCTGATCTGAAGTCCATGACTTCTTAGTTAATTAAATTGGTTACAGTTTTCTGCCACGACACCTGAGCAAGGAAATTGCCATCTTCCACGTGAATCCAGTTTCTCTAGCAACCTTTGTTTCATTGCAGTTTGCAAACCAAAAGATAATGCCGTATAATATAGAACAATGTCCAGCTACTGCAAAATCCCAATTAACAGTACCGTGTCATCCTTAATGAACAGATAAGAGGAAAACTGACTTTAATACCCCTACCCCTTGCTAACTATGTACATTTCTGTTTCTGTCTTGCAGTTTTCGGTGAAGATCTACATACCAGCTTATATTTTGTCAATGCATCTTTGCAAGAGGTAGTGTTTGCTAGCACCACAGGGACTCTGGTGCCCTGTCCTGCAGCAGGGATCCCTCCTGTGACGCTCAGATGGTACCTAGCAACGGGCGAGGAGATCTACGATGTTCCAGGGATCCGCCACGTCCACCCTAATGGCACTCTCCAAATTTTCCCTTTCCCTCCTTCAAGCTTTAATAACTTAATCCATGATAACACTTACTATTGCACAGCTGAAAATCCTTCAGGGAAAATCAGAAGTCAGGATGTTCACATTAAGGCCGGTGAGTACAGTCAAATATTGCTCTGGTTAGTGTGCTGGATGGTGGTGTAGCATAGAAAAGTGGCTTGGATCATGACCAGTGTCTTACTTGCCAGGCAGAAGCATGAGAGATGTAATGTTTACAGGAATCAAAATAGGAGAACATCTACACAAGATGTTGCAACTAAGGTGGCAAGATGCAAAAGAGAACAAGGTCTTGCACCGTTAGTAGTTGTGTGACAAGCCGCACAGCTGAAATGCATTTTGCAACACAAGGTGCAGGATCCCTGTTTTATTTTGCATCTGACCCATCCCCAGTTGCAACCTTCCAGATACTGTGATATTTCAGAATACTGGTAGGGGATTGCTTTGAGAAAAACTATCCTAATCAAACTATGTAGATGGAAAATTAATAGGCTAGGCTGGGCCCTTGACACAATAGTTTGTTTGTTTGTTTAAAAAAGCAAATGGCCTGTTGTGTGTTAAAAGACGGAATGTTAAGTCATTTCTTGCTTTATTTTCAGATATATCGTCATCAATGAAAGCAAATGCAACTGAATCCACTTGATGTTAAATTCTGCATATTACTAAATTGCTACTATAGAAAATTTGATTTAATATAGAGTATGAAATTAAATATAAAGCAAGTTGGTTTTATGTGTTGTGAAAGAATTCACAAAGTCCCATTGTGCCAGTAATATGCTTACGTTAGAGCCAAGGATGATTTCCCACAAAAATAATAATCACATTTTCATCTTTGTTAACAGCTTTCTCTTTCGCTTCATCTGTTTCCACTCACTAAAACAAATCTTTGGGGACATCTGTGTTACAGACTCATATGCATTTAACTGCCATAGCTTTTCTTTATAAACACAGGGTGGGCCATTTTTCAAAGGGTTCTTCTCTGTTGTTTCGTTTACCGACACTCTCTGTTATGGGGAACTTGAACCTCATGGCATAACCTGTGACAGGACCTAATCAAATGGTGAGATCTAGTGAGTCTTTCCAGCTCTACTTAGTCAGGGTCCCATATAGCACCAGAACCCTAATGTTATTCAAGACTGAGTAGAATATCTTAACCCTCCTTGGTTCTTCCAATAAAGTTGTTGATATACTTTTGGTGTCTAGGCATTGTTCTACTATAAATGCCTGATATGTGGGTTGTGCTGTGGTCTAAACCACTGAGCTTCTTAGGCTTGCCGATCAGAAGATTGGCGGTTTGAATCCGCACAATGGGGTGAGCTCCCGTTGCTCTGTCCCAGCTTCTGTCAATCTAGCAGCTCGAAAGCATACCGGTGCAATTAGATAAATAGGTACCACTGTGCCAGAAAGGTAAAAGGCATTTCCATGTGCTCTGGCTTCCATCACGATGTTCTGTTGCACCAGAAGTGGTTTAGTTATGCTGGCCACATGTCCCGGAAAGCTGTCTGTGGACAAATGCTGACTCCCTCAGCCTGAAGCGAGATGAGCGCCGCACCCCATAGTCACTTTTGACAGGACTTAACTCTCCAGGGGGTCCTTTACCTTTTACCTTTACTATAAAAGGATTCAAAAGAACACATGGAAGGCATTTTCTTCCTGGTATCAGAAGCAGTCAAAGCTGCCTATATGGGTTGCTCAGAAGTCTCAGACTTCATACAAGTAGACCTTTTGCTAGCCAATACACTGACATCAGTTATCATCCCTCTCCAGCATGAGTCAGGCAGCAGTTCTTTGGGGTCACATCCTCGCATCAAAAGAGTCCGTCAAGCAGTCTCTCTATCCTTTTCTGAATCTCAGCAGAGTCTCAATATTGTCCTCAGGGCTTTAATGAAACATACTCCTTCCTTGTGGGACATCTTTGGGAGATGAAAAGACTAAGGGGTACGCTCTACACAAATCTGAAGTGGAGTCCCAAAGATGGTTGAATGGCATCTTGTACATCTCCTTCCAGCAACTCCTGCAGCCAAGCTGATGCCAAATGTACTGCTCTGCTTTCCTTTGGACCACATCAGCAAGGCTGGGGGGTGGGTCTTGTTGTCTGGGCAGCCCAGAACCTCCATACAAACTGCCCAGGCTTGTACCTTGGAGAGGTCACTTTAGTGCTGCTAACACAGCAGAAACAACACGGGGGCAGCAGTTATGAGTTATCAGTCTCTGTAGCCACTGTGATTCTCCAGTGGTTTGATTTTGGCCCTGGAGGCACACGCCATTGTTTCTCTTGACAGATGGATGCCAAGAATAACAAATAATATATGGTGTCCTCTGCTTGCCCCTGTTCAGTCACCAAATAGCTTCATCTATGAAACGGTTATCAGACTATCAGAACTGTTGTTCACAAGTTTCACGAGGCTGGAGTAAACAACTGATATATTAATATACAATGCTACAACATTAGTAGAAAGAACTAGCATGTCATTTGATGGTGGGGCCCAACATTTTTCAAGCTTCTGGACAAAACCGCCAGATAGCAAGAAATGAGTAAACAATGGAAGAAAAAACAGCAGTTTCCATTTCCCTAGAATGCATTTTAACTCATCTGTCAAATGTTCTTCATCCTGAGTGAATACAATTTTTCAAGGTCCATTTCAAGAGAACTATAGCAGAATTTGATTCTGTTGTAGGTTTTTGATTTGGGCAAATTTGGCCAGAGGGCTCCTGAAAGCTAAAGGACTCATAGGCCTCAATATGTTTTGCCTGCGTTTCTGCAGGAGAATGCATTTTTCTGCATTCTTTCACTACCTGATGTCTCCTTATTTTGCTGTGTTTTAGTTTTACGGGAACCATATACAGTCCGTGTGGAGGACCAGAAAGCCATGAGAGGCAATGTAGCGGTCTTCAAGTGCATTATCCCCTCCTCTGTGGAGGCATACATCACTGTTGTCTCATGGGAGAAAGACACAGTCTCACTCGTCTCAGGTAGGCCTTGACTTCATGGTCCCATACCACCTCCAGCATCTACTTTTTCTGCTATGTTTGATGTTTCCTTTGAGTTGAAGGTAGCTGGCACCAGTATTCTGGAATGCCTTCCCTACTGAAATAGGAAAGGCCCCTTAATAATGGCATACTTCTGGCTCCTGAAAACATGCCTATTTAGGCAAGTGTTCCCCTAAACTGAACTTCTGTT
Organism: Podarcis tiliguerta; assembly: GCF_965153285.1. Taxonomy (NCBI): domain Eukaryota; kingdom Metazoa; phylum Chordata; class Lepidosauria; order Squamata; family Lacertidae; genus Podarcis; species Podarcis tiliguerta. Next base: position 53,202,347 of record NC_139537.1, on the reverse strand, counting down.
CTTACTGTGTTAATTGTTTTTAGCTGTTTTAATTGCCATGCTTTTAAACTGTTTTTTAAATCATATATTTTAATGAAGGTTGTTTTAGTGTCCCAATGGAATGGTCATGGTGGTTTTTTTTAGTTATCTATTATTTTTATAATTGATTTTATAGTTGTAAACTGCTTAGAAACCACTTTAGCGTGTAAGTGGTAAACAACTTAATTATAGATGTGCATGTGTGTGACAGCAGATTATATATCATCTTGTCAATGGATGAGGATGAATTTATCAACACATCAGATGGTGTTGCATGGTATAGGGTGAGATGAAACAGTCCTCTTCCCCTGGGCTTAATTTTAAATAGGCTTGGTATATCGCCATCATAACATTTGCTGGGTTGCGATTGCTGAAGTTTGGTTACTTATACTTGATTTAGCCCCAATAAAGCCTGCAACTAGTTTCCATACTTGGTATTGCATACTGACTATAATAAGTAATATTTACAGTTTTTCACAAGCATGCTAGTCAAATGTTCTTTAATAAATTACATGTTTCAAATAATGTCTGCTATGTAAGATATATGTATTTATTTGTATTATTGGCATATTGTAAAAGGAGTTTCATTGCTTTGTCAGGTGAAAAATGTAGACTGATAGCTGAAAAGTATGCCATATTCATAATAAAACTTACTTTCATTAGCTTTTATTTAAATGTGTTGACTTCAGTACAGTATATAAAAAGTCTAAATTAAGAAAATATAGCTTCCTACAAATGGTAAAAAAAAACCCCTAAGTGATTTATGTCCATGCTATTAATAGAGATCTTTGGAATACGTTTAAATCCAAATGCTTGGATTTAGACTTTTATTGCACCAGTGGGACCATCCTTTAAGCAGAGTTCCATTCAGAAACACACCCACTGGTAGAAAAAGGGGGCCAAAACTTTTGCTGATTTCCCATTTCCCTTGCAGTTCTTTGTGCCCTACAAAGAACCCTCTGGCTCAGGATGGGAAGTGGTACTAGGGGCAGAATGGGTAATTGGCAGAAGTTACATTATGTGTAAGTTATTAACAACACATTTTTATACACACAAGAGGTGTATCTGCTGTTTTTATGTATGTGGACAGACAGATACTGACTACTGAAGTATGAAGACAGTAAAAAAAAGTTGACTGCTGTAGTAGGACTTATAGTCCCTTGAAAGCGAACCTCCCTATGTGCAAGGGTAGAAATTAAATTGAATATGTTCGCTAGTTAATGAAGCTTGCATTTGAGAAGCACAGATGTATGTTGAACCCTGATGTTCTATCTGTCTCATAATAGCTTTGCTTGCTCTGTGCTGTAGAATGCCATCTTCAGAGGTAAACTCCATGCCCTGCTTTTTAATAGTTACAAAGAGATTCCATTTTCAGACTTACTTAGTTCTCAGTGCCCCTTGAATTTTGTGCCAAATTTCAACTTTTTATTTTGGGTGGTTTGGAAATACTATGATCATTTTGAGAAAAAGCAGAACACATGTCATGTTTTCAGATTTGTTTGTTTTTTGTATTTGGGGTGTCCTGGACTATGTGGCTACCAAACTACATAGCTGTAGCCCTAACAATTACAATGTCCCAGTGCCTTCCTACTTGGCTGTTTTGGTGCATGGCTTGGCTTGGCATGGAAGGCTATCCATGACTTGGTTGCATCTCAAACTTCTACTGGTTGGGCTTTCTCCAAAGAGCTAGCCATAAGATATAGCCCAGATTTGGCCCATGGTTTATAAGCTCATAGTTTGTCCAGGAGAGCTGAAAGCCTGGGTTTGGATGACATATTAAGCACAACTATTTTGGAAGGCTGTGAACCAAATTACGAGACACAAAAGTAGAATTCTGCAATGAAAATAGAAGCAGATTACTGAAATGAAAGAACAATACAAACGGGTTGCAGTAATATGATATTCTCGGTGTTTTGAGGGAAGTGAAAGTACAAAGTTGTATTGAGATTTTCTTGGCAGATGCTTGATACTCCTTCAGTTGACTGCAGTACAAACAGAAGTGAACTTTACCCCGCTGATTTATAGTGAGCGCTCTGTTCAGACAAATAAAGCTTCGACAACCCCCAACACAACCAATGCCCTTATGTCACAAAGACAGAGCCTATGACTTTGGTCTAGGGTTGCAAGAAATATGGACTCACATGCAGTTAATTAAAAAGAACAACACTATAGACAATAGTAATTCACTAGTCATCACCTTCAGAGACATAAGGCTTTTCATGGTCTGGGTCCATGTTGAGCTCATATGTTGGGTTTCTTTCGTTCTTTTCTTCTCAGCAATTTGGCACAAATTAAAATATAGCAGTAAAGCACAGCATGCAAATTATGGTTTAACTCTACATTTCAAATGGTAATACTAGCTCAGTTTACTTATCTGCTTTTGAGGGGGACCAGAAAGACAGGACTCATTTATTGCAATGAGTATTTCAGAGAGATGATGAAAATTTAAATACTGGGGGGTGAGGAGAAGAACGAAGTTTGTTACTCTGCAGGGAAACCTCTTGGAACAATGTGATTTATAATTATGGTATGTATGAGCTACTCCTGCTGACTAAGGGGGCTTGATGGCTTACTGCTTCGCACTAGTTTCCTCTGCCCTCAGCCACTAATCACTGATAGCTGGTTCTGTATTTCACTCTTATTTGTCTTAACAAGGCTGCTTGCAATACACAGATGGGGGTGGTCTTTAAAAAAAAATAAGAGAAACAAAAAAAGTGTTCATTGATTCCTCGCTCATTACAGAATGAATAATTAACAAACAACTCATGTTCCTTTAAGTGGCTATCACTCCCTAGGGTGAGGTGGGGAGGGGGCCGAGAAATGACTGCAAAGGATGAACAGAGGAAATAAGTGGGGAAATGCTGAGTGTATGGAACTGAATGGAGAAAACAAGAAGAGGTCAAGTGAGGAAAAGAATAGGAAGGAAGCAAAGAAAGGGCTTCTCTGTGTATCAGGAGATGGGGGTTTCAGTTAAGCATTTTAGATTTTTCCCAAAGCTGCACTACCATTTTATTTCCCCTCCCCTCACACCACCATTCTCTTTGCTATGTATGGGGACATCAGGAATTTTGGGGCACTTGGACACCCAGTGTCAACTAATAGCAACAGAGGTTTTCAACCTTTCTGGGTTCTTGACCAACTACATTATTTCTGTGGCACTCCTGTGGGGTTCAGGAGCCCAGTTATGTCACCCCTTGCCTGCAGAGCTGGCAGCCCCTCACCCTTTTTCGAACACTCTCTCTTGGGGAGTGTTCCCTCAGCCTCCTCTCCCCTCTTTTTGGGAGTCCTCTGGGCAGTCACAGCTGCCTCCCCTGGGGAGCTGCCACCCCAACCCAAAGAGAGGTGCCTTGTCACACTGCCCCACAGGGACCTGGGAAGCACTCCCTGACCAGCCCCAGAGGCACCATTTGCCTGTGGAGCTTGTAGCCAGGGCTGCTGCAACAAACAGCTATGCAAGCCTTTGGGAGGCAGATACACTAGAGGGCATTAAAGGAGAGAGGGAAGGAAAGAGGGACAGAGGCTAGTGTTCCCCGTGACACCCCTGACCATCCTTCAAGGCACCTCAGGGTGCCACAGCACACTGGTTGAAAACCACTGAATAACACAAACCATTCAATTGTCTTTATAGTTCAGTGGCATAAAGGCAACACGGAAGTCTCATTTAGGGACTTGTTGAAGTTGCTGTGGCTAGAAGTGGTACTTTCCCATAAAATCAGTTGAAAGGTTCATCATGATGCCCACCCAGGTCCATGAAGAGGAAGGGGAAGCTGAGTACACTTGCCCCAGGCCTCAGAGGACTAAGCTGGCCAGGGGGCCTCCTCCGAGGATCGGCTGCTTTTTTGTTTGAGTTTATAACTTTATTCCAATAAGACTCTCACCCCATGCCTCAGACTTGGGGCCGCCCCCACCTCCCCAAATGTCAATAGTAATGCTGTTGTCAACAAGTATTCAAATTGGTGTCCTCCTGTTGCACAACTCCGCTCATAGTTGGCCTCTGGTTGGCCTCTGTGAGAACAGGATGCTGAGCTAGATGGGCCATTAGCCTGATTCAGCAGGTTCTTATGTTCAGTTTTTATATGAGTCTGGCCAGACTCTTTTGGCTTCCCTTTGGTCTTCCTGGGTTGATGAGCTGCAGTACTTTTCTCTGTGCATTATCCGCCTGACACAGCAGCACACCAAAGCCAATAGCTCTCTCAACCTTGGAACTGTCCCAGTGGTATAAGGAGTAAGGTGCTTGTGCTTCGTTGACAGAATTCCCAGTTTGAGTCCTCTGACACCATACAGAACAGGGGTGGAGAGGCAGCCAGATTCTGTCAGGCATCTGTCTCTTCCAGACCTCAAACCTGATGTCTCCTCAGAGGAGGTGCAGGGGTCTAGAACCCCACAGTGGCTGTGACCCTGAAGACTGTGACCTAGAACTGGAGGCTCCCATGCCAGCTGCCTGGGTTTTTGGCCAGTTCTCAGACTCCCCACCTCTCCCTTGTCTTCCCCAGGGCCACAGAAAGAGAGGAGATGGTGAACCAGGCAGGAGTTTCAGAGCCATCACTGAAGGGTCCATCGAGCTGCAGATGAGGTTTCTTAGGAGACAATATAGCAGTGTCCCTTGAGAGAAAAAGGTATTGATGCTTCCCCATTGCTCTCAGAGAGATCAGTAAGGCCATGTTTCTATCCCTGCAAATCTCTTTCGAAGCAATAGGGAATGATCAAGTTCTGCCTCTCCCAGGGAGCACTGCCACATTCCGTTGGCATCAGGAGCTCTACATGCTAGCTAGCATCTCATCCAGGCATCTGGAATTACAAATTAAAACAAACAAACCAGGATGCAGAGAGGCAGCCCCTGGACCGCTCATAATGCAAATACATAAGCTATATTGAAATCCAGTAACGTGTAGATTCCAAAGCAGGCCCCTGAACTGATCTGCACATTTGGGTCAGGGGGAGTTTGCTTTGGAAACCCACCCCTTCCTTCCCTGGCCCAGATCTATTTCATGTAGCGCACTGGTAGAACCTGGTTTGTCACCACTGAGTGAGGGCAACTGGATGCACCAGGATTCCAGCCACCTTTGCTTTCCATATTTCTGCACTTCTTTCAGGACTATTTATTATGGTCTTGACCAACTCAAGGCAATGAGTGGCTTGATCATGGCAGTGTAGCTGGAGAGTACCAAAAGCAGTATTCCCTGTTCTTAATTTTCCTCAGAGGCTGCATCTGACCAAGGAAGCTCCCTGTAAAGTGCTGACAGACTTGATGTGAAGAATAAAACTGATGTAGGAGCTCATTCATTTTAATGAAAGTATGCTTTACTGCTCAAAAGCCATTATGTGATAAAGCTTTTGTCTATGCATGTGGTTTAGCTGAGGATTTTCAAGTGGCTCAGAGTAGAAAACCTCCACTGTGAATGATGACTAACCTGTGTTTTATTTTGATACGAAGAGAAGTTGACATTTTGGATTAAGCTGGAAATGGTGTTGCCCTATGAAGCTGATTGAAAAGTTTAATGAGTTAAAACAAGAACCACATTATTAGAGACGCTGACACACCATTGACGTGGGCGCAATATTGCAGAGACTGGATAATCTTCCCAAAGTCAACTAATTGCTAATATTATACCCATTCATATAAAATGCAGCATGGGACCAAAATTTGTTTTGAAATGATATTTCATTGAGGTTCTTTTGTTTTTACTTAAACATGAGTGCTTACAGAAAAGACAAAACAAAAAGCAAAACCCTGAACAGTTTCTCTCTGTGATTTTGCTCTTGTTTGCTACTGTACAGAAAACCACAAACTAGCAGTTCTTGTTGACATTGTGAAAAGTGGTCCTTTGAAATTATATTTGACAAAGGCATTTTATATGCTTATATGTGACAGGGTATTCTGGAAGCTAGAAGGCACCTGTAATTTTATATATATATAACCAGAAATCCAAAGAGCAACTTTCAATTTTGTCAGTAATAATTTACCTGATTTTTCACTTTCTAAATGTGCTCAGCATTTGAATCAAGCCGTAACTTTATTCATAATTTACATGGAAAATAATCTAGATTTTAAAAATATTTTAGATCAAGATTATAGCTAAAAATATAGCTAAAGAGCCATCTATAGCTATTTAACCATAATAATTCACAAAGGGCTATGCTTTTGTTTTAGACCCCTGAAACATGGTTGTAAAAAATAATTATATTTGCTAGAGTAATATTTAATCTGTTATATATCTAGGTGCTTAAAATTTAATTTGGATCTTTCTTGTGAAGCCATTGATGGGCCCTTTTACAGCGGCCAGTCATTTACCAGTATGGCGCCCCTAGTATATAACTGACTCCCTCCCCCAACAGACTACTTGGTTATTTGAGTATAACAAGCATGTGTGTGTAAATAATATCCCAATTGCTCATCATTCAATAATTCCACTAATACAGGTTTTTAGGATATGCGTTATTTTTGAAGCAGAAGTGTATGTTTTTATCAGGCACTCAAATGCTATTAATGTTGAACCAGTAGAAATGTTTACCGCAGGCCACAGAGACCAACATGATGCCAGGATTTCAGCTGACAGAGGAGTGTGATCCATACAGACCTGTCAACAAAAGCAGGTCAGCAGGATTGAGCAAGGGGGAAAAATCAATAATTCTTTGAATTAATCATGTGGCTGCCAGGGAGAATTATGGGTGCATGAAATGAAGTACGTAGGTATACATGCAGCTATAGCACCTATTGCTTTTTCTTTTTCTTTGGGGGGAAAAAACCCCCTGTTAGGTTTCTCTGATTCTTTTTGATCTTGTTTCATTCTCTCATATTTTAGTGGGGTCAAGCTTGTCCTGTGTATCTGCCTAAAATTCAGAGTCTTGACATCAGGCAAGTCGCTGAATGCTTGCCAGAGAGCAGGGGAGAACATATTGTTGTCCTTGAGGCTGATTTCCCCCCTTGTATCTGAATTGTTTGCATTAACAGCTATGAATTAATAGAGGAGGTCTGGGTTCATTGTGCCTGAGCCTCGATAGATAATGGTGCATCCTGTGCAGTGAATTGGACTCTAAAGCAATTAATGCTTCATTGCACAAGAGTTAAAAAAATTCATTGCTCTGCTGTTGATGTCTCAGGTGAGCTACTGTCCTGGCATCTAACTGAGCACTTCTGCTGTATGAGCTTTGACCTTTCTGAATAATAATAAAAAAATCTACACCTCTGTATTTGTGTTGACCTAGCTTCTCTATCTGACTCTCTTTCTCTCAGCTGCACCTCACAGGTAGCCATGCTCCATTCTCTTCTTACTGAATATGAAGAACTGGCATGGCAACCCTATAGATGCTCTTTAGATCTCTGCTTTGGATTTTTTATTTTATTTATTTTTAAAAAATGCTTCCTTATTGTTATTTATTTTATTAGAATTGTGACTTTTAAAAAATCTTTTGAGGTTTTTTATGTAGCTTAAGGAGAACTGCTTTTGTTGGGTTGCTAATAAGCTGAATAAATAAATGAATATAAATAAAAGTGTATGGCAATCAGAAACAGCAAGCATATAAAAACCTACGAGGGAGCCAGGAAAAATGATGCTACAAGTTAACTTTACAAATGGTAAGAACTAGTGTTTTTTTTTCTTAAAAAATGTTTAGGGATACTCTCATTTTCCTACTCATATTGAAATAATGGCCTTGAATGAGGCCAAACTTAGATTCACAAAATGTTTAGGGGTATGCGCCCCCTAGGGGAAAAAAAACCACTGGTAAGATTGGTGCAGGCACCCTGGAAATAATCGCCGACAGCCGCATTGGACATTCAGCTTCTGGAAAATGTTCGAACATCGGAACACTTACTTCCAGGTTTTAAGACATTTGAGAACCAAAACATATGAGAACCAAGATACCACTGTACTTGCCAGTGTTGTATGCAGTTTCTTAAGTGCTTCTGTTGATATGCTTTCTCTGGAGCGATGGGAGCAGCACGTCCCTGCCCCTGCCCTCGGTACTACACTAGACCCAGTCCTGCACCTGTAACTTATAAAATGTGCATATATAATGGTAGGTGAAGGAGGAGCTTGCATTGCTGCTGTTGGGGTGGAGTGGACCACGAAGGAGAATTTGTGTGCATTTGCTCCTTTAGAGGAAGAAAAAAGCCAAGGGAATTTGTTGTTGACGTGGTAAGTCATTGCTGCAAGGAAGTATGCAGGCTTGCACAATCCCCCACGTTTTTGACACCCCACCTTGAAACAGCTGCATGAGAACTCATGCAGCATAGTGAATAAGCACCTGCTCTCTGCTGCACCAAATCACACTTGAAGGCTACAGAACGTTACATGGAAAACACTCATGACAAGCTGCTATGTGGCTGCACCCTAAACAGTAGCTTCTATGCCCTTTACTTTAATGCGTGAAGGATTTATCCTCTGTAAAACAGCAATAGTTTTAGGGCGGGAGAGAAGATACATACATAAAATGGTGGCAAAAACCTAGAGCTTTGCCTCTGCTTTGTTGTGAATTTGGTTACAGACAGCCAAGAAGATTAATGTTCCTGTGTCTGATCTTACAGGCCACCTACTGTAAGAGAGAGTGAGAGCTGCATTCTCCCCTCCCCCTAAACAAATGCACATTCTATATTTTTCAGATGTCGAAAATTGTCATGTACAACTAGAAGAAGGTCACTTTTAGCTCTTCACCTAGGGATAAAATCTGACTGAATTCCATTTGGGGAATGGCCTAGTACTTGATGTCTGCTTTCACTGTGAATTCAAATTTATTTTCCCCTTTTATCTATGGGCTTTTAGAAACAAATGGATTGTGATGTGCTACTTCTGGAAGGTCAGGGCTACCCAGTTCAGGGATTCTGTGATTCAGCAGAGAAAACAGAGTAGACTTGCTTCATTTTTCTTTCAGATAATGCTGCAAATAACTTGCATGTTTGCTTCTCTAATCTGTTTTCCAAAAGGTGGCCCCAGAATTGCTAAGAAGGTTTGGAAAAGGCATTTGGATTCAGGAAACATGTTTGAATGTTGGGTTCTGAATTACAAAGCTGTGGGCTTTGATCTCATCAGAGCCTTCCAAATGTATACCATGGGCAAAGGTAAAAGTAGCTGTGTTAATTAAGCCAAACTCACAAAGAAAAAGTAGGTTTTACAGACCGAGTGTAATGATTCCCCCCAAAAGAGTTTCTGGGCAGGCCTCTGACAAAAAGAGAAGGAAGATAATTGAGCCCTGCTCTGCTGCTCACATGCTGGTCATTGGCTTGCAGAATCAATTTCTAGGGCTCCATGTGATTCTTTGGAGACATTTTGGATATGTAATGACATTAAACATCTTTTGCTCACACGCTAATGATAATTTTCGATGTGCATTTGATTACAATTTAATGAAGGTCATTAAAGCTGGAAGAAGAAGGACCCAAATTAACACGTTTTATCTGCATTGGTACAGCTTCTCAGAATAATAACTGGACCAATTTGGAACGAGCTATTGTCCTTCTACTAATAAAAAAACCCTCTTTGCCCTCAAAGTCATGTTGTTCAAAAGAACACAATGTCTGAAGGGCCAGCTAAGGGACAATAAGAGTGTGGAACATTCCATAAGGTCACAACCCCTTAGAGCTAAAGCACAGAATGAACTCAGGCTTGCTAGAGAGGTTAAAAGCAACAAAAAAGGCTTCTATGGGTATGTTCGTAGCAAAAGGAAGAACAAAGAAACAGTGGGGTCACTCAGAGGAGAAGATGGTGAAATGCAAACAGGGGACACAGAAAGGGCTGAACTCCTCAATGCCTTCTTTGCCTCAGTCTTCTCCGATAAAGAAAACAATGCCCGACCTGAAGAATTTGGAGGAAATGATTCAGCAGAGGAAACACAGCCCAGAATAACTAAGGAGATAGTACAAGAATACTTGGCTAGTTTAGATGTATTCAAGTCTCCAGGGCCAGATGAACTGCATCCAAGAGTATTAAAAGAACTGGCAGATGTGATCTCAGAACCACTGGCAGTCATCTTTGAGAATTCCTGGAGAACAGGCGAAGTCCCGGCAGACTGGAGGAGGGCAAATGTTGTCCCTATTTTCAAAAAGGGGAAAAGAGAGGACCCAAATAATTACCGCCCAGTCAGTCTAACATCAATACCAGGGAAGATTCTGGAGCAGATCATTAAGCAAACAATCTGTGAGCACCTAGAAAGGAATGCTGTGATCACCAATAGTCAGCATGGATTTCTGAAAAATAAGTCATGTCAGACTAACCTGATCTCATTTTTTGACAGAATTACAAGCCTGGTAGATGAAGGGAACGCAGTGGATGTAGTCTACCTTGATTTCAGCAAGGCATTTGACAAGGTGCCCCATGATATTCTTGTAAAGAAGCTGGTAAAATGCGGTCTTGACTATGCTACCACTCAGTGGATTTGTAACTGGCTGACTGACCGGACCCAAAGGGTGCTCATCAATGGTTCCTCTTCATCCTGGAGAAGAGTGACTAGTGGGGTGCCACAGGGTTCTGTCTTGGGCCCGGTCTTATTCAACATCTTTATCAACGACTTGGATGATGGACTCAAGGGCATCCTGATCAAATTTGCAGATGACACCAAACTGGGAGGGGTGGCTAACACCCCAGAAGACAGGATCACACTTCAAAACGACCTTGACAGATTAGAGAACTGGGCCAAAACAAACAAGATGAATTTTAACAGGGAGAAATGTAAAGTATTGCACTTGGGCAAAAAAAATGAGAGGCACAAATACAAGATGGGTGACACCTGGCTTGAGAGCAGTACATGTGAAAAGGATCTAGGAGTCTTGGTTGACCACAAACTTAACATGAGCCAACAGTGTGACGCGGCAGCTAAAAAAGCCAATGCAATTCTGGGCTGCATCAATAGGAGTATAGCATCTAGATCAAGGGAAGTTATAGTGCCACTGTATTCTGCTCTGGTCAGACCTCACCTGGAGTACTGTGTCCAGTTCTGGGCACCACAGTTCAAGAAGGACACTGACAAACTAGAACGTGTACAGAGGAGGGCAACCAAAATGGTCAAAGGCCTGGAAACAATGCCTTATGAGGATCGGCTAAGGGAGCTGGGCATGTTTAGCCTGGAGAAGAGGAGGTTAAGGGGTGATATGATGGCCATGTTCAAATATATAAAAGGATGTCACATAGAGGAGGGAGAAAGGTTGTTTTCTGCTGCTCCAGAGAAGCGGACACGGAGCAATGGATACAAACTACAAGAAAGAAGATTCCACCTAAACATTAGGAAGAACTTCCTGACAGTAAGAGCTGTTCGACAGTGGAATTTGCTGCCAAGGAGTGTGGTGGAGTCTCCTTCTTTGGAGGTCTTTAAGCAGAGGCTTGACAACCATATGTCAGGAGTGCTCTGATGGTGTTTCCTGCTTGGCAGGGGGTTGGACTCGATGACCCTTGTGGTCTCTTCCAACACTATGATTCTATGATTCTATGATTCTAGAGTGTTCTCAGCAGGGCTTGAGGACACTTCCAAGTCTCTGCTTGTGGACCCATCATATGGGGAGGGCTAGGCTCTTGCAGGCCAACTTCCATTCTTGGAGTCTTCCTTCTTTTCTGGAGGAATGGCTGTTGAATATCCTCCCTTACAATCTGTCTCTGTCCTGTAACTTTCTCTGCTGAGGCATCTTATGCACTTGCCCCCTCAAGGTGACCAATTCTTATGTATTTAACTAAAATGTCAAGGGGACTTTCCTGATGAAACAAAATAAGTCAGTAGGTGAGATGTAATGCTAGTCATACGCAGAGTAGACCCATGGAGATCAATGGACTTAATTCTAGTTTTGGTATAACTTGGTTTGATATAATGAAGTATGTTTTGAAAGAGCAAAATATTCAGGGGAATTTATCCAGACTTTGATGGCACCGACCTTAAATGCAAGCCAAACCAAAGGCATTGCCCAGCAGACTTTGCAGCCTGGCTGTATGCTTCAGAATTTCTCATTAAAGCATTGGCCTGAGGCAAGTACCCATCCACTCATCAGAAACTGGGGTATCTTATGCTCCTGCCTGCTCAAGGTGAAAAATGCCTGTGTATTTAACTAAATAGGCTCCCATTAAGGATGCAAAAATAGCATTGATTTTATTTAAGAGGAACAGCCTGAATAAATGGTGCAGTTAAACTGCTACATACAAATCATCTAAGCTTCAACAGTTTTAATTCAGAGGAAATAAGATATTCTGCAGTAATGTTCTGTAGGAGGAAGTTAACAGATACAAAACACATGAGATGCTCACTTAATTGAACCTATAGAGGCCTTCCTTTTCCCCCTCAAACAAACACACTGACGAGAAATGCAATATCATCTGCAATAGATTCTAGTTTAAGCCACTTAACATGCACTGATGCTTCAGATGAGGCATAAACTAGAAGATTAAGATGCAGCTTGAAATCAGCCACAACATATGCCATTTCTAAAAAGACATAACTCCAAAATATCAATAGAGAAAACCATGTAAAAGAAGAGGGCCAGGATCTTTGCAATTCCAAAGGCTTTAATTGAATTTGCATGCGCTGATGAATACCTTCATTACCTTTTAAATGTTCAGTCTTGCTGCTTCCTTGCAGTAAATGCTTAAATAATAGCATAGTTAACAAGAAGATGATGCCATATAAGCCAGGGTGACTTTGGATAGTGAACAGATGGGGAAGCACCACTTTTTGTGTTTCCAGGAGAAATATTGACAAGGGAGCTTTCACAGCTGCAGAATGAGATGTGTGATGTTACATCCACATATTATGCATACAAGTGCGGGAGAAATGTTTGCTGGAAAGAAACACACACACTCACATATACCACACTGGGCCACCTGGAAAAGATGAGGCAAGTTCAAAACCCTGCACCCAAAGCAATTCTAATGTGCCCTGAGAATGAGGCAACAAAGAAGGTCTCCAGGGGGAAACTTTAGAGAAACTGGAGGACAGATTTTGTCACAGGAAAAGTGCACATGAAAGGTAGATATGGCCTGCTTATTTGCCCACAAGACAAAGTATTCTTGAGTGGTGGGCTTTATGTTTTTGTCAGCAGTCTACGAAGGCTGTGCACTCATGCAGACTAGTTTTAGGGGTAGATGGAGCATTTAGCTGAAATTTACCTTTCGCCTTTCCTTAGGTCAGGCTTCCTCAAACTCGGACCTCCAGATGTTTTTGGCCTACAACTCCCATGATCCCCAGCTAGCAGGACCAGTGGTCAGGGATGATGGGAATTGTAGTCTCAAACATCTGGAGGGCTGAGTTTGAGGAAGCCTGCCTTAGGTGGTCCTGGTTCTCTGCATCTTGATGCAGAATGCTGCTTACAACAATCTGGCACTGTTAAGTCACTCATATTTGCAAGCACCTTCAGGTTCTTATTATATAAATTTAGGTGTAGAAAACGGTGCTGAGCTGATAATTTAATGGTTTTGTGCCATCTGACATTAACAATGCTTTTGTTGGATTCCATAGTTATTGTCGTGGGAGACAGTGAGGACACCTCATCTGCTGTACTGTATGACTGACAATGACACCATGCTGGGTTTCAGGGAGGAAGATGTGACAAAATAGTTCATAGCCAGCCACAGAGCGGCATGAGGTGTGGCTACCTGGCCCGTGTGCTTAACATTATTATGATAGCTTTGTATGGGATGCCCACTGTATTGCTGATGAAGATGCACCTGGAAGATCTGCCTCCATCTTCACTCTGATTCTGCTGCTGTGAGAAGCCCATGTAAACCAAATGTTAGAATACGGTATTTGAGACAGTGTTTCTGATTTGGTTTGCTTATATCAGAGCTCCTTACAAGGTTCCTAGGCAGAAGCAAGGTTTGGTATTACTTAACATTTATGGCACAGATGAAACAGGGCACCCCTCTCTACAAATCAGACTTCTGTTGGAGTGTATGGGTCTGAGTACCTGTGGTTCTACTATGTGAAAATGCCCACTTGTTAGTAAAAAAAAAAAAAAAAGCAGTGTCTTGTGGCACCTTAAAGTCTGAAAGAGACCACCATGGCTACCCCTCTGGAAATTTTAACAATAGAAGATAATAGATGATGGTGAGAATGATCTTTATTATTCATCTTTATAGTTTAATTTGGGTTGCTGAAATGCTTTCCCAGGGCATTGCATGTAGATATTAAAGGGCAAATAATAGCTACACCGGAAGTCTTAACCAACAACCACTTACACATTAACTGAGATTTAATTGACTTCACAGTGAGAGTTAAAAATTTAAAGTTCATAACTTCCATTGCTATTTATGTAATGAGGTGTTTCTCGGTAATCTACAAAATCTAAGTTATTAGAAATCTCTATATATGCTAAGGGATCCGGTTTCTTCCCTTTTAACTTTGAGATAAATCAGGGAAGGTGATTATAAAGAACTGTGCTAGTACAGGGTGTGTCACCCTCTCCTTAGGGTCATTCCATGTTTGCAGCAGGATCGCTAAGCACTCAACTTACATTTAGCAGCAGTTACTCTTTATTCACATATCTTTCAAACTGGGGTGTGCTGGTGCAGGGAAGAACATTGATCCTTGGTCTTTTATTCGTGATTTGGAACAGCCCATGTTGCAGATTGAGGGAGTTCATTATGGACTAGCCAAGAGTTAGACAATATGGCACCTTCCAGATGCTGTTAAAGTACAGCTCCCATCACCCCCAGTCTTTGGCCATGTTGGCTGGTGCTGGAGCCCAGCCATATCTGGAGGACACTGCATGGGCTACCCTACTACCTGAATTTACAAGAAGACGAAGTGCTTAGTGTAGAGATGGGCAAGTAGCCATGTTCTGGCCCCCCAGATGAATGGAGCTCTTTGAGCATTTCATTCAAACCCTTGAAAAACCTTCAGGGAGACTTTTCAAGTGCTTAAAAGAATGCACAAAGGTGATTCAGTTTCCTCTCTTGTCATCCACACCTCACTCCCGAAGGTGAGGAGACACAGTTTTGGAATCAAGAGGGCACAACGGATGACAGAGGTGGTTCCTTCTCTGCATACTGTCAGAGGGAGTTGGTGGTGGTGGTATTTGAAGATACTCAGCTGCTGTTTGAAGAAACTCAAAACAGTATTTTTGGGCATGTTTTTGAGAGCAGTTTTTCAGAGAGAAAAAGCCATTGCATTGGAAAGTGAAGGTAGGAGTATGAAGCAAGTTTGATAATTGAGGAAAGAAATTGGGAAACAACATAGCCGCAACTGGTAGTGGCATTTCATTTTTCCGTAAAACTTTCATGCTCCCAAAGGATTTTAAAGTGCCTGGCAAGTAAATAGTCAGCCTTTTTAGGAAAACCTGAAGGCTGACCTTTGTATGGGTAGGTGCAAGGAACAAATACTTTGAAACTGTTTCACAATCCCATTTTGTTTCCTACTGAGATTTTGACTACTCATTGCTGCTTTTTCATTTTTTAATGGTTATATATTTCACTGAATGAGTGATCCTAAGGGAGTACTCAATTCACTTATTTTCAGATCAATTCCCAAATGTGTGCTTCATCCTTCCTCAGTAAACATTTTTACAAAACACTTTGGGCCACCCTCTGTACCTGCCATGGAGGTTCTAAACTGGAGAGAGGATTTAACTAAATTGCAGCAGGTATTACACACACACACACACACACACACACACACCCCACAGCCAAATATGTATTTGTTCTGAAAGTAGTGCACTATGATGGAGGAAAAGATATTGGGGGAAAGTACAGTGGTGCCTCGCAAGACGAAATTAATTCGTTCTGCGAGTTTTTTCGTCTTGTGAATTTTTCATCTTGCGAAGCACGGTTTCCCATAGGAAATGCATTGACGGTTTCCCATAGGAATGCATTGACAAATGCGCAAGACGTTTTCGTCTTGCAAAGCAAGCCCATAGGGAAATTCGTCTTGCGAAGCAACTCAAAAAACAAAAAACTGTTTCGTCTTGCGAGTTTTTCGTCTTGCGAGGCATTCGTCTTGCGAGGTACCACTGTACTCATGTAATAAATACCCACAGTGTTGTGATGCTCTGCCTTCTGTGCTCTTTGTTCATTGGCACACTCATTGAGTCATTCTAGGGCTTCCACAGGTGTAGGGCAGCCCTGACCTTATCCAATCCCCACACTATCTAGGTAAGTGATAGCAGTGCTGCTGTCAGGAGGATGGCACCAAGCCAGCCACTCCTGCTCAGACTGCTGACTTCCCTTCCTTGCTGTCTCTCAGCTCTTGACCTCATTTGTCCACTTTGCTGTTGAATCTGTTTGGCTGTGATTTTAGCTGCCTTTTATACATTTCCCACTTGATACGTTGAGGAAAGGGAGCCAGGATACTGACCCGGTGTTGGGCACACTACTGGTCCTGCTCACTAGTTATCCGCATATTGGTGCAAAGTCTGCAGGGAGGAAGCCTGTACGTGAGCAGCTTGCCATGCATAGCTTTGCACATGATTGGGGGTCTCAAATGTTGTGTTTTGAGTTGCCCAAAGTTCCCTCCCACTTACAAAGAGAAAGGTGTGTGAATTGTTTGGTGAGGTTGATTGGTACAGCAGGAAAAGCAAAGGAAAACAGGAGACTTGTTTTTAAGGCATGTTGACAGCATTGCCTTGGCCATAGCCTGTGGCTCCAAGGAACTCTAATGCCAAATGACAATAGTGCTTCATGTCATGTAATTTTCAGCTTCTGGTTATCCATGGTGGGGATATCCTTAGGTTCAAGGATGAATGAGGTGATGCACTGAGCCAGAAACCCATGTTTCCACTACGTCTCAGGCTATAGCTGTATTCCTGTGCAAAAGAGGAACTTCCATCCCAAAATCCCTAGAACCAAGGCCTGTATATTTCCCTGCCCCTATATGCATATATCCCATAGCTAGCATTAACAGGGTATGGAATTGTAAGAAGAACTAATGAATACCACGAACAACACAGTGCACTATCTATGCTTGATTAGTTTCTTAAAAAGAGAATTTTACAAGGCACACAGGGCACATTCCCATTATCTGTTGCTAGCACTAAAATGCAGGCCTCATATTTCTGGTGCTATGCAATGCTGCTGTTTTACAAGTCTTTCTTCCTATAATATTGCCAACCAAATATTCCCTACAGGCCTGGTTCCCACCCCCCCCTTTCCCCAAGAAGAACCCACCATGCTTCTCCTCCCCAGACTGACTTTCTTTCTACAACTGCTATCCTACTTTATTAGGATAAACGTGGCATCTGTGGATTTGGGTCCTCTCCCCCGCCCTGCTTTTGTGCCTCTCTACACATCCTTGCAGAGCATCTCCTGGGAGCCATATTCTCTTTGTTCATGTTTTAGTCTTGAAATCAGTGCTTGAATGTAGCTGTACTTTACAGATTGGCAATTTCAGTATAATTAAGCTTCATGAATATGAAGGTTCCTTTAGAATTCCCACAATGCCCCGTGGTTAGATTTAGCAGTAAAATTCTGTCTCTTCTCATTTGTGACCTATTAGGGTGTCACTTTTGCTCAGCAGCTACATCATGTTGATTCTCAAGAACTACAAACTGCATATTTGTTAATTTTTAATCCTTGGCAGATTGACTCTGAAATGTGCTTAACCAGAATAAGAACAGTTGCGTCAACGGATACCGTAATAGCCTTGTTTCCGATAGGAAAACACTGGAGCCCTGAATGGCAACACTAAACACCTGAGGGGCCAGTGTAGATGAGCGTGCTAGCTCTTCTTCCTCCCTCCCTCCCTCCTTGGTTTTTGTCATCTTTCAAAATGCTCCCTTAACATTTTAGAACCTTAATTATGCAGAGTTCTAAAATGTGCAGGGAGACTTCATAGATGCAAAAGAGCTCCTTGGTTGAGATTATTGCCTTCCATGAGTTGGAAGGCAATAGAAATGGCAGTGTGTGTGCAGCTAGCCTATTGATGCCAACTGCCTTCCCCACGGGAACATAGGGAGCTACCTTGGTTCATCAAGCTCAGTATTATCTGTAGCGGCTCTCCAGTCCTACCTGCAGATGCTGGGATTTGAGCTTGGAACCTTATGCATGCAAGGCAGATGTTCTACTACAACTGCTTGGAGAACCCACACAAGATATTGAGCCAGAAACAGAAATTGCCCCCCGCCCCCGGTATAATGATGATTTGGTTTACTTTTTACGACATTTGTGACGAGTTGAAATAATGTGATGCTGGGGGTTTTTACACTGCTTTTTATAAATGCATAGAACAAATAAGACTTTGATAACTTAATTGAGAATATGGAAAACCAACACAAAGACTGCCTGACAAGGTGACAAAGATGTGACTAGGTGACCTTTCATTTTAGATAAACCTTTGGGAGAACTCAATGAATCCTACTGGGAAGGATTGTTTGAATAATATTGATTGATTTGAATAATAAGAAACTGGGAGGACCTTTCTTTATTGTTGCAATAGATGAATAGTTTGAAGAAAAGTCGGGCGGGAAGAAGGTGCTATGGAGTTGGCTAATATTGAAATGCATTGATAGAACAGCTAATGAAGAACGCGATTTAAATAACTGATTAAAAGAGTTGTAATTTGAAATGGATTAGGATACTATGGGATTGATCAATGCATTACATATTAACCGTTAATGAAATTGGGAATGCATGCTTTGATATGCTTCTCCACACAAAAATGAACAGGTAAAAATGGCTTGATTAACTGACATCAATGCTATTGTGAGAAAAGGATGTGAAAACTTTGGACAGGTGGTTGAAGACCAACGTCTATGAGGAAAGGTCTGCAGATAGTCATGTTTTTGATGGGGACCTAACACATTTTAACTTCCAGTATTGACCATTACAGTGTCCTCAAGAGGAGGTTGCCCCTTAAGGAGACTTGGAAGCTGCGGCTGATGCCATCTAGTGTGCTCTTTCTTCTGACTACCGTGGTGGAGGTGTGAACATGTTTAACCAGTGTCATGGCAACTGCGCTGGCTACCTGTTGGCGTCCAGGAATAATTCAATGTGTGGATACCATTGATGGCTCAAGGCATTTTGCTGCCTGAAAAGCAGCACGTGTCCCCTCTCACTAAGGCAGACACTTTAAAAAGCCTTGCTACATCAGTCAGGCAACAATTCTTGCCTTTATCTTTCTCTCCACATCCTGTTTCACTCTGCTGTGTGGCAAGACTCACCCTGACTGATGTTGACCTGCTGGCTCAGGGACCAATACCCACTGGGGAACTGTTTCAGAGGTATTTCAGGAAGCACATTTTGCAGTATTGTGTAGGTGTGATATTATATATTATTTATAACTAATATAAATATATAAAATTCCCTTTGTTCTTAAAATAGCTTCACATCCGCATAAGGCATGGACTCTGCTTCAGTATTTTGGTGTCTTCTTTGGCTTGGGGCAATGCTGTCGTTATGAGGTAGAATGCTTGGGAACAAAGTATTGTGACACCTGATCTAATTCACACTTGATTTTGTTTTGCCTTTTAAACCATCCCATCCCTTCTCAGCCTAGAATGTTCATCATAATATCCAAGAGTCTAGCGAAGGTCATGCTGTGTGCATGTGTCATGCTTAATTGTAATTGAACACGTCATTCCTGAATTTCCTTACCCGCCTCAGGACAGGGAGTCAGAAAGACTGTATTTAACATCCCAATTAGCTTCCCTGAGGCTCAGAATGACATGGTTAGTGATAGTGCAAGAAAAAATAAAATAAAATAAAATAGAAGGCCCTGTTCTCCAAGAAAAAGAAAATAGGGAATTGTATCAAGAGGGAGAGATGGGTCATCTTTTCACTCTTAAGCGCAGAATAAATGCAATTTAGTTCAATCATGTCCACTTGAGAAAGTATTAAAATAATGCACATGTAACCTGCTTGACAGCTTGGCCACTAATGGAGTTAAGTGATAAAATGCCTTTTGCCCAGTGCACACTAGATAGGCCTTTTGCCCAGTGCACACTAGACAGGCCCCTGGAACTTTGTAGATACAGGTAAGAATCTGGAGGCATTAAGATTCCCAGAGGAGCAGAAGCACCAGTGGCATGTCAGTAATACAGAAATATCAAGGGAAGATGCATATGAATAAGGAAATGGAAGGAGATGGAAATGAATGGTGACGATCCAAAACACTTGAGTGCTGATTTTAAGTCTGGGAGTTGATGTTATCATTTTAAAAATATAATAAAAACAAGACAACATTCCCAGTTAGAATTTAGTTGCACACAAAGAGAGCAAAGGTAATTAAATCAGCTGATAATTTATTAGTGCAACTCAAAATCTCATTTAGAATATGTGTCTGCCTTGACCTTAGGTTTAGTAATGAATGCTGGTTAAATGTTTTGCTGACACTCCACAATATTTTCCCTTGTAATATCTACCTTCCTGTTGTTAATTGTTTATACCATTTCAGTGAATGCATTTTGTTTAAAGGGATAGGAACCCTGAGACCAAATCACAGGCATATGATATTATAATATGGTTTAGGATAAGGCTTCAATTAGATTAGGTGGTTTAATATAACAATAATTGGTTAGTTCACTTGAGCTACTAATAATTCAGACACCCAGATTTGCCATTATGATACACCCTTTTGTACATGTGTTAGGAGGTTTTATTATTGAAAAAATGTTGTTCACAAACAGGAAGAAAAATAGATATTATGGTAAATGTCTTCTTGTGTGATTGAGTTTTGATGGATTGCTGTTTGAATTTGGCCTACAGGGCATGTGGCTTAGCTTTCATTGTTTTAGCTTTGCCAGATATACCGAATTCTATATGCAAATGTGAAAAGCATGTATTGAATTCCCTTATGAGATTTGATGTGTGTCCATGACAGAGTTGTCACTGCAGGTAGCTAAATTATGTCGTTCTCTTTCTTTCTTGGAAAAGAAGGGGCAAAGTTGGTTCTCATAGACCCAAATACATCCATCAAGCAGAACAAAAGAGGCATAGGGAATGAACAGGCTTGGTACAGATCACGAACAACCTGTCTGTTCTTAAAATAAGGTCTTGGCTTTCATACTTCCTCTAGTACCAAACAGAACGTATGCATACCCTGAATTTTTAAAATGTATGCTTTAATTGTACATGTGTGCTATAATCAAAGAAGTGATGTTTTTAATGTGCGCCGCAATCAAAATAACCCCTTTAAATGGGGAACATGTGACCCTTCAGATGCCATTGGACTATAACTCCAATCATCCCTGACAATTATTATTGTTGTTGTTTATTGAATTTATATACTGCCCTATACCAGGAGCTCTCAGGGCGGTTTACAGAATAAAATAAAAATATAAAACCACAAAATACATAATCAAAATAACAACAAAAACATCTTATGGCATCTGCTTTTAGAGCACCAAGAGGCACATTCCTTTGTTTGCTTTTCAAGGTCTTCCCATAAGATTATTTTCAAATTTTATACTTTGGGGAGGTGAACTTGGCTGCTGAGGAATCCCTAAGCCTTATTAAGGATTCTGAGGTATATTTTCATGGATGCAATAGTTTACAATACAAAGAGAGAGAGGGTGGCAGGAGTTTAGAGGAGGCACAGCTGCTCAGATGACAGAATGCTTCAGATGGAAGCGCCAGGTGGATAGCAGCCAGACTCGCTTTAGCCACCCTAGTGTCCTTAGCATGAGTTGGATGGCTGCAGAGTTTCCCTTCCCTGAAGGCACTTATCTATATAAAGCCCAGCAGGGTGAGTGATAGACTTAAAATGGATGGCAAGGTCATGCAATAGGAAGCCCAGTGATGAGTTAAGTTCTCTTCCCACCTTACAGCATGATAGCATCCCTGTGACACAGACAACGTCTGGCCATTGGACTGTTAATAATTTTTTGGAGACAAAACACCCCAATGGGTTTATACTTTCCAAGGCCAACACACCCTCAGTGCCACAATTGTGAAGATCTCTTGATAAACTTAAAAGGACGTTTTCTGGAACACAGTCTGAAAATCTTGCACCGGATAACATTGCTTCTTGCTATATTAGATTACCATGCTAGAGGTGACTTGAGTGTTTGGGTCAGTTTCTCAGGCAATGTGTGTGTGGGGGGGGGGAGCTACTATACAAATTAATGTACTAGGGAGCACCACACTGTATGCAGAGCTTGCTGCATGGTCTTCCAGAATGGGGTAATTATGTCTGATATTACATTGCAAGGTTTTTTCCCCATTAGTAAATTGAAAATGGAAAAGATTATGTGTTCTCTGCCAAGCTTTTAGTATACGCCGCTGGGCTTCTGCTTATAGCAGGATCAAGTCTTTAAACAGTGTAACTTACTTGCTATTAGGGATGCTGAATCATTAATTGAAAGTGTGAGTACTTGGTGCCAACAGAGAGTTACCCTTAAGCAAAGAAGAACTTTTTGTTTTATTTATGCAAGATGTGCTCTCTGAGTAGATTACCAAGCCCTTCCTCATAATTTTCAACCATGAGACAATCATTTAAAATTGGGGTGGGGTGTTTAAATGTTTTGTCAGGGAGCCTCTTGAAAATAAACAGCCAAATTCTGTCATTTTCTTGGTGTAATCACCACCCTAATCACAAATACATGGGTGTAAGTTACTTTGAGTTTAATTGACCTTATTTCAAAGTAGGCATGCTTATAACTGTAGCATGCAGATAACTTTGGAAGGACTTGTTTAAGTTAATTTGGCCTTTTTCTCATACCAAAATCTGTACTTTGGGCATGCTTGCACCACACTTGAATCAATGTTCTTATATTTGATAAGGTTAGAGTGCAATATTTAATGGTAAAGTAGTGCAACAGAGCATGGGTAAGGCAACTCCCCCTCCCCCCGTCTGAGGGCCATAGCCAGAAATGACCCATGGCCCATACACCAGTTTTGAGAGGTGGGTGGTGTCACCTGCACATCAGTTACTTGATGTTGTATGCTGTCAGGTCATTCAAAATTCAACCCCCAAATCCTTGGCTTGTTTCCTACAGGAATCGGGTTGCAGAGCCTTTTCTGGTAATGAAAGAACAAGCACATGCTCTATCCTTCCATGGTGTGTATTCTATAAGATCTAATGCAAGGGCTTTACACACATGACTTTACATAGGAGCTCAACCGCAATTTCCCCGAAAATAATTATCTAACCTTTAAAAGAAAAAACCCAATCCAAGCTTTTCTTGAACTGTTGTAGAATTTCAATCCTCCCCTGGAAAAATATTTGGGTAAACGGCCTCCCCAATTTTGCCATCCACGGATTTTGAGTACGACTCCAGTTTCAATATTGCTTAATATTATTGGTTTAATATTGTTGAAAGTGGTGAACTTGGCTGCTACTCCTTCTAGCTCTCTTTTCCCTTGGCCAATTGCTTCCTTGATCCACCAACAGGAACCTGCAACAGAACTGCATTCCACATTCGGCAAGTTGAAATTTCTCAGGAAAATCTTGACTCAACTGCCTCCCCCTCTCCCACCCCAATTTTACTGCCCACAAATAATGTGGAAAAATTTAGGATACCCATTTTAGCTTAGACCTCGTTGTATAACGCTGCTCACTGGGTGGAGTGGAGCTGCTGTCGCTTCCTGGAGGGAGAGGCAAGGTTAGCTCAGTGGAAGTGCAATAGTGAAGCCCATCTGATACTGCTGCCATTGTGTTTGCACCTTGCCCTTCCCACTTCCAGAAGGAACAGTGACCCACCTGCTAGGAAGCTAGCTTAATGTCACTGCTTTGTGTGCAAGCACCTTTATTGCATTGTATGGAAGATGACTAGGGGACAGAAAGGTTGTGAATCCACCTCTTGCAGGAAGGGATTTAGCAGCATGGAATTGTAAAGTGGGCTTTTGTCTGGTGGTTTCTGCATAACAATATTTTTTTAAATGTAGAGTATGAGATAAACCTTCAAAATATTCTTATTTGGACTGAAAGGCATCTTCTCCGAGGAGATGTCAAATTAGCACTTTGAAACAAAAGGAATCTTATTCCCTTGCAACTCCTTCCTTGCAAGAAAATGCCTTGTCTGTCACTCAGGTGTGCTATCGACCTCTATTGACTTAAAAAAAAAAGTTTTGGGGGAAATGGGTATAATATAAGTGAATTATGGAATACCAATTATCTCCCCCAAAGGCAGAGGCTAGAATTCAGTGAATGATTCAGTGCATTGTTGGTGTGTGTGAATGTCAAGCTGAAATCTGATGGACACTTGCACCCACAGTTCTGTAATGAGTAGGGGCTGACTTACGAGGATTGTACTTTCTGTGAATGGTTGAAGAGGAGTAATGTGTGTGTGTGTGTGTGAGAGAGCACGCGCGCACACACACGCAAGATAAAGATGTGCGCAATCATCAAGTAAATCAGTTCTTTTGCTTCATACCGAATTGCTGGTGTTATCTAACTGATGGAAAACCTGTTGTCTGAGAACTCCATGGTGCTGAAGGAGAATGAATATGAAAGACTAAGGCATGGGACCATTTGGCTCTGTGGCTTGCCTCCTTAACAGTGGTGCCATTGGGGGATTTTAGACTGGCGTGAATGGTTTTATCCACTTCAACTTGTAGATGGTATGTGTTTTAACTCAGTGATGTCACAATGTGCTAAGTCAATCCTGCCATGCTTGGGGGTCCCTTCTGCTTATTCTGCTGCATGTCTCCCCTAAAGTCCCACTCTGTCAGCCCAACTGTTCCTTTTAATTTCTCCCCTTCACGTTTCCACAAATGGGCACTCCAGTGCCTTTTCCGCTGAGGTTCTCCTCTACGCTTTCTCTTCTGCGGCTCTCAAGAGCCCTTCCAAGTGATCCACATGACACATTTATTTATAGCAACATACTCATTATAGCTCTTTTGTAATAACCCACCCCTTTCCTGTAGGGGACAAACTGTGCCCATACTTTACTACTCTCTGTCTGTCTCTTAAATTGGGCAGGGCACATATACTGTGCTGGCTTTGCACAGTGGGGAAGTGCACAGCCAGAAAATAAATTCAAAATATAGTGAAGGTTCCTGAAATGGCTAGGCAGTGGGTGGGTGAGGGAGGTGCTGGGTAGCCTTGTTGTTTTTGACCTTCTAGAAATAAACGATTTTATTAACGCTCTTGAGCTACAGTAGCACAGTGGGGATCGAGCAGCCACTAAGGACATAAACAAAATGTCCCTAAAGCCTTTTTTTAAAAAAAGTTCACAAAGTGATGTAGGCAAGAGATGGAGAAAATTGTTTTCATCAACATTTTTGATGCAAAAATTCCTGTGGTCTGCCATGACACCATAATCAATGCTTAGACATGCAATGCATGCTCTGACTGGGCCAATAATTGCATTTTTCCTGTGAGGGTGAGCGACAAAGGGGAGGTTTGGTTTTATAGGTGTGTGGGTTTAGTCTGGATCATAAAATTGTAGAGTTGGAAGGGGCTGAAATGGTCATCTGGTCCAACCCCTTGCCATGCAGGAATCACAATATCATCCTTAGGATATCTTCCAAGCATCTTGTTTTAATCTGTAAAATGGGGTTCTGTAGGGGGAAAGGAGACTACTCTCAAGTATTCCAAAAGGTCTCTTGGTTAAGTTAATGCAGGCACCCCCAAACTCTGCCCTCCAGCTGTTTTGGGACTACAATTCCCATCATCCCTGACCACTGGTCCTGTTAGCTAGGGATGATGGGAGTTGTAGTCCCAAAACAGCTGGAAGGCAGAGTTTGGGGATGCCTGAGTTAATGGCTCTATTCAAATCTGTTAAGTATTTCTTTGCATGAGTAAAGAGTACAGGTGGCTGGTTACTGCTGCAACTACTAGATGCAAATGCTTCCAGAAAGAGGACAGGCCTTTCCCCACTTCCCTGACCGGAGGTGATGTCATTGGTGAGTATAAGAGGGCAAGAGACCTGTGGCCAGTCTAATCTTGAACTGCACTGGAGTGGGGCACACGGCTTGACTCCAAAGCTATGGCTTTGAGGGTCCCCTGGAAATCTAATTTGGGAACAAGAGTGTTAATGCTGTGAGCCCTTCCATCTTATCCTCAGCCTGTAAAATAAAACATCTATTGCAAAGGCACCACAGTTGCCAATGACCTTCCTTCTGAGGAAACCAGACCTGAGGTCTGTGTTGACACTCCTGAAGTCTCCCCCCACTCAGAGATTGGGGTGTGTGTGGTAATAATAGCTATGCAACATACACACTTCCTTAAGAGGAGATGTCTGGATTCTGTGCAGCAATTAAGTACCAATTGCAGTCTCAACCCATCTCTTTTTTTCCTTTTTCCTTTTTCCATACAATAGTGATAGCCTGGAAAAGACTAAAGCTCAATAGGCTGCAGCTGCTTATCTGTTTGTGCCTTAGTCCTTGCCATGACTTTCCTGGGTCCTACTGTGACCCTATCCCTGGAGACATGGATAAATTCACTGAATTTCTAGTGCCAGTTTGTTTCAACTCCTTAGCTACAAAAGACCAGTTGCAATGCGCAGATTCCAACTGAGTCTTGTTCTCTAGTGTGGTGACACTTGTGGCCTGAATAACCTCTCCAAATGTGAAAAGCCAACAAAAAAATTATTAAAGTACTCATGATTCTACTTTCATCTGGGGCAGATGAGAAGATGATGTGCACTCTGCCATTTAAGAGTCCTTCCTTCCTTTTAAAAAAGTCTATTATTTCCTACAGAATTTTCATAACCTGTATTTATTCTTAATCAAACTACAACAAATATGGAACACTAAAATGAAATAAAAACAGTGACAGGTTTGAGAAGAATAAGCAGAAAATGTTCTGTTTAGGGGGAGTGAAATGTATGCAGTTAATGTTATCCCCACCCCTTCTAATTACTGAGTTATGGCACAATCCTAACCAGTTTGACTCAGGAGTAAGTCCTATTGAGCACAATGGGGCATCCCACAATTTGAGCATCCCATAAATGTGGGAGAAGACACCACCAAGAAAGCCTGTTCTTATTGTCACCTCCCTCAGAGGAGGCCACAATCATAGGGTCTAGGTAGCTTCCTATGGGAAGAGACTGTCTTTGAGTTTTGGGGGGTCCCAAGGCTTGATAGGTCTAAACCAGCCCTCGGAACTGGGTCCAGAAACCACTAGGCTTCTTCTGGTGCAGACAGGTCAGAATTGATGTTGCTTGGATTTCTTGGTCCCAGTTAATAATCTGGCTGCTGAAGTCTGTGCTAGCTGCAGTTTCTGAACCAAAATTAGATGCAGCCCCATGTATAATTGCCCATGATAGCACAAGGCAAAGGTTAGGTTAAGCATTTGGTTGATTAATATCCTTAAATGTGTTTGTGGGAGTGGGTGCAGGGAGGACGGCTTATTGGTTTGTGGGGGGTTTTCTTATTTTTATTATGTATTTTGTGTTTGTATCTTGTATTTTTATGTCAAGAAATGCCCTGAGATCTATGGATGAAGGGTGGTATACAAATTTAATAAATAAAAACAATAATTACTGCATCATGCTCTGTTTTAGGCTGCATTTGAAAGCTCACCATAAGCTTTATTTGTGAAAAAATGCTTTGCTTTTGACAGGAGCTTGTTCCTGTGATTATACAATTCTTTGACAGGAGCTTGTTCCTGTGATTATACAACGTCTAAATTGTGCCAACTCTGTTGGCTCCCAATACATGTCTGGGGCCAATGGAAAGTGCTGGTTTTAGTCTTCTAATGCCATTTTGGGACTTGGATGCTGCCTCTGCCTGTATATTATCTTCTTCAGAGGAGGCCTTGCTGCATGTCCTGCCTCCATCTGAGATGCAATTGGCTAGTATGAGGAACAGAACCTCCTTTGTAGTGGTTCTCAAGTTACAGAACACATCTCCTTTGGAAAGTTGTGTTGGCCTGTTAGTTTTAGGGCTTCTTTATTCAGGCATACTTTCTACCATTAACCCTTTTAAATCTTATTTTTGCTGTTAATACCAGCAGGCGGCCATAATGATCTTGTTTCATGGTGCTGATTTTCTGTTTTTA
Organism: Podarcis tiliguerta; assembly: GCF_965153285.1. Classification (NCBI taxonomy): domain Eukaryota; kingdom Metazoa; phylum Chordata; class Lepidosauria; order Squamata; family Lacertidae; genus Podarcis; species Podarcis tiliguerta. Next base: position 53,174,546 of record NC_139537.1, on the reverse strand, counting down.
TGTCACTGATCACCCTGGAAGCTCCATTGAGAAAATAAAGAAATGAAGAATACAGTGCTACCTCGGGTTACAAACACCTCGGGTTACAAACACTTTGGGTTACAGATTCTGCTAACTTGGAAGTAGTACCTCAGGTTAAGAACTTTACTTCAGGATGAGAAAAAGAAATTGCACTCCTGTAGTTTCAGGTTAAGAACGGACCTCCGGAACGAATTAAGTTCGTAACCAGAGGTACCACTGTACTGTGCAAGTGTATCGTGTATCGTGTACATTCATACACAAAGTGCAATACCCATCCTGACCTTTAGGTAGCAGTAAGGCACAGGAAGTACCAAGGGTGTCGCCATCTTCTACAGAGGTAGTTGAAAATATCAGGACAATGTTTTGAAACATCTCTCAGAAAAGAACTGTGATGCTGAATTGGATTAAGATCTGAAATATGTATTAATGGAATGGCTGCTGTACCTTTCAATGTACACTTTATTACATTTGCAATAGAATAACTAGAATATTATTCAGCATTATTTCATCATATATTGGGATGTTGGTATTCTTCATGAATGCCTTTCACATACAAAAGAGTGTGCCAGTGGGAGCTTAAAATGAGGAATGTTTTGTTTGTTTCTTAAACACAGAATTGCTCTGGAGAAGGGATGCTGAAATTTGGAAACTATAAATTTTCTTATTTAAGGCTGATGAAGTTTCTCTCACGAACATTCAGTTGGAAACTGCCCATGAGCACTAAGATCCAAGAACATGCCAAAAATCAGTTTTGCAGTGCAATCTTATGTATGTCTACTTAAAAGTGAGTTCCAGTGACTTTAGTGAGGCATACTCACAAGCGAGTGTGTCTAGGATTATAGCCTTAAACACTTTTACTGTAACCAATGCGTGCTAATTTGTTTTGATGTGCCTCTTCTGTAACTACCAGTTATACAAGAGACAGTTGTGTGCATCGACAGGAGTCATGAGAGAGTCTGTAGCTTAGCCTACATTTTGTTGTGGGGGGAGGGGTAGGAAGAGGAGCAGAAGGTATTTTTAATTTTTCATATGTCTTTTTAATTGGCTTTTTTGTGACACTTAACCTCTTCATGAAGATAGGAGGAAAGGAATGATGAAAATTTATTTAAGAATCTCTGCTCTATCCCTGGAGGACTATAGCATTTCTTCTTTTCAGCTCTGAATAAATGTATTTGCTTCATGGGCTCACATGCATATTATGCATAATCCTTTAGCTACAGTTGCCAGCTGTCTGGTAGAGATAGTGGAAGGATGGGGCTCGGAGCTTTAAAAATGGTGTGAATCCTTCACCAAAAAGTAGTGGAAGAGAAATAATTATTTGCATAATCTTTCTAGAGTTACCTAGATTTCTTGAAAGCGGCTTAACATATTTGGAATAATCTATTTGGGACATAGTAGGGGGAGCAGGCTTCTTTTTTCCTGTGCTCTTGATCATATGCAAATGAATTGCGATTTTCTCTTTAGTCTGACCAATTCCTGCAGGGTTTATTCATTCTAATAATATTTATTGTTGGACAAAGAGCTTTCTAATTTTTTTAAAACTTATTCTGCTCTCTGTTCACACCAGCAGACCTGTGAAGCTCAAAGCTTGCATTTTAGTGTGGATCATTTTCTGTCTTTAATTGTACACATTCAAGATGCAAAGCTAAACCAAAAGCAATTCTTCAGACTGCACATAAGCCCTGGGTCTCCACCTAAATGCTGTGTGTGTGTGCGTGCACACACACACGCATGTGCGTATGTGTGTGTAAAGTGAGCCTGATCAGAGTGGAAGCATAGTGGGTGGCTCACAAGTAGTGATACAACCAAGGAAAGCACCTCAGAAGTGGTGTACTTTCATTATAAAAGTCACATAACCGGGATAGATCTTTTGCTCTCTATCCGGCCACATCAAATTGTCTGTTGTGAATTGTTGAAGGTGAAGGGTGTCAGTGGGGAAAGGAAGCATGGTTTGTGTGAATCTGCTTTGAATTTTTACGCCGGTTCTAAAAAGGAGGTGTATGTAGAGGTTGGAATTCCCTCAATTAGTTCTGGTTTCAATTGGATCCATTGTTTAAAGGTATCATCTAAAATAAAAAATAATGACATATTTTACTTGGATAGCAATAAAAGATAGCTCCAGGTTTGGGATGCCCACATCTCCCATCCATAATGGGGAAGTACAGGAGTTTGACATTATCCTGGGTCTTTTGCAGGAAAATAATTAATGAATGCCACCTTCGTAATTTTGATAGGATCATCATTTTTACCATTGCCAATCAGTCTGGAAGGGGAAAATAGGGTTTGCCCCATTTTTTCCAAGTTTTGAAGGATTGTCCACCATACAGGGGGATAGTTTAGTGAATATAGTCTGTTAAGATTTTGGTTTTTTGGTTTTGTTATAATTATTCCTAAATAAACTTTGTGTGGCAGAGTCTAATGCCTGTGACTTCGGTAAATGCTTTTGGGGTCTTCAGTGGTATGTTGAAGCATAAAGCTTCACATTTTGGGATGTTAACCCACAGACCTGATAGTGTTGCAGAATTGTTATGAATGAAAAGTATTGCTGCTCCCGGGTTTAGCGGTCTTTGCTGTAGCTCAGCTGGTAGAGCATGAGACTCTTAATCTCACTCAGGCTTGTAGGCTTAAGCCCCACGTTGAGCAAAAGATTCCTGCCTTGCAGGGGGTTGGAGTAGATGGCCCCTATGATCCCTTCCAACTCTACAAATCTGTGATTCTATGAAACACAGCCATACTTCAAAATTTGCACTTTTCCAAATTTTGCAGTGCAGTTCTGCAGCCAAATCTTCACAGAACTGCGTATATTTGGGTAACGTGCATGTAATGCATATATTAGTGGAAATCATATATAAAGATGCATTCTTTATATGTTATGGCAGCTGAGACCCTACCTGCCTGTGCATTGTTTCATCAGAGTGGTACATGCTCTGGTTATCTACCTCTTCGATTATTGCAATGCGCTCTACGTGGGGCAACCTTTGAAGGTTTCCCTCATTGCAAGAAGTGAAGTTACAGGGAACCAGGCACAGGGCCTTCTCGGTAGTGGCGCCTACCCTGTGGAACACCCTCACATCAGATGTCAAGGAGATAAATAACTATACAACTCTTAGAAGACATGTATAGGGAGCCCTGTATAGGGAAGTTTTGAATGTTTGGTGTTTTATTATGTTTTTATATCTGTTGGAAGCTGCCCAGGCTGTCAGGGGCTACCCAGTCAGATAGGCGGGTTACAAATGATAAACATTATTATTATTATTATTTTATATTAAGGAAATGTGATTTCCAAACATGTGTATAAAATGTCCACATATAAGGAGAAATTAGCACTGAAATGCTTATAAATTTTCATGAAGACTTTTTTTTAAAAAAAGTTATAAAAATGTGGAAAACTGAATTTCAGATTGTATAAATGAGAAACTAAGAGAAATCAAAACTGATACTCCTAGTACGGACGTGCTTGTAACACGCTATAATATCCTCCATCAAGGACTAAGCACTAAGGGACTGTTTCAGATGTGGAATTTTTGTTTTTAAAAAGTTATACAAGATTAATCTTCTCTTCATCCAGTGCGAGAGCCATTAAGGCGCCCCAGTTTCAGATTTTGCAGCTGCGACAGGGATATAAACACGATATGCAGAACAGCATTTGTGAAGTGCAGTAAGAAAGGGAAGGGGGGTTCGCCAGGGGGTGGCCATGGGTTGTTATCCGTTTCTGTAATTAGTGTCCATGCTTGCTCAGTTCAGAAAAATTGGGGGAAACCCATAAGGATACAACCATTATTTCTCAGGTTATAAAATGGCATTGCAAACTGTACAGAATTTAAAAGAGCAATAAAAGCTATAAACTGTGGCTTTGTGCCCTCATAAAACTTTACAATAAATAAATAAGTTTGCAGAACGGGTGGCAGCCTTTGCAATAAAATGTGTTATCACTTCTGTTGATTTTAAATATAACATATGTGAGGACTTTTGTGAAATTCCCTAGTTGCCAGGCACTTGTAAGTCTTAAATAGCCTCTGGCTATCAAATACATAGCCTTAGGCTCTTGTTTGTAATTTAATAAGAATAATTTATTGCAAAGAGAGAAGAAATGTGAATTGCCCAGTGGCTATGAAGGCACATTTGCATTATAATGGCTGGGTCTTTAGCAAGCAGAAACAAATAAAATGAACACTTACTTGGGTAGCAACTGAAAGAGGGTGGTCTGGTGAGACCTAATTGAAAATGACAGTAAAAGGAATATTATAGGAAATAATTTGGTTTTGCTTGGGAATCTTGATTGGTTGAATGGTTTTTGTTTGCTCTTTCAGGTGTACAAAGAACAACCAGTTCACACATTACTTTCTTCTCTGCATGGATTGTCAGTGTAGCACAATGTAATATAGGAAATGGAAGAACATGAATTTGCCAGCCAAAGCAGTTCTCAAGATCTGCTTCCAAATGTATATCATGTGCTGTGAGATCTTTCTATTCATACATTGTTCACATGAACTTGACGGAGAAGCAGGTTGTGCTTGAGGTTGTGAACCAGGACACCTCTTAGAGTCTGATCAAGTTCTGCTTCCCCTTCTATGTGGACAGCCTCATAGTTGGCCAAGTTGGGAAAGAACTTCACTTCTGTCTTCACAAAAATGGATAGCAGGCAGAAATGTGAATCCTGCCACTTACCTTCAGAGGCCAAGACTTGCTTTTTTTTAAAGGAAAGATCTTCCAGTCCATCCGTCCCTCAAAGTCCTCATAATAAAGCTTGAAAATCAGGAGATTTAAAAGAACTTACCATTTTCAAATTCCCCAGGAACTGCCAGATTCTGGATGAAATGTTGTGCCTCAAGGTGAAGAACCTTTTGGCCCTGCAGATGTTGCTGAACCGCAATTCCCTTCATCCCTGGCCATTGGCTGTGCTTGATGTAGTTCATCAACATCTGGAAGGGTGAAAGATGCCCCACACCTCCCTTACATCATGCATGTGACCATTCCTGGTGCTCTTTTCTTTTACTTGGTTTCCGAGTCTGTATTTTTTTTTTTGTAAGTTGCCCTGGGAGTGTCATTGGTATTGAAGGGCAAGGTGTAAATGTTAAAGCAATAAGGCAACAGCTTTGACTCAGCTGGGAGCCAAATGATATGAGCACTGCAGATACACAGTGTTCTATCACTAAACAGAATACTGTGTGGGAAGGTTGTTTTTTTTAATCTACCTAATAACAGAACACATTATTTTATTGTTTGGAGTGGGATACTGTTTACATGTGACCTGTTGTGAAAACTGGCTGTTTGATTTGGAAATTCTCAATAGCTAATGTGTTGTTTTTTTCTCAACCCTGAACATAAAAGGATACTGTTTGCTTCTTAGCATTGTATAAAATGAAATACTTCTCTCTTGTTCTTCTGATGAATTTGTTGCCATGCATCGATGACCCAGAAAAAAGAACCTTCAGTAAGGCTGTGAAATTGGTCCTTGCCACATGGCTGTGGATGATATCATTCCAAATGACCTGACATGGCAGTGAAGATTGCACATACAATTAGCCTAATGTAGCTAAAAGGACAAGGAATAGGGTTGAATGATATGTGGTTGTTTCCCCCCCCCCCCCCCCGCCACTGGGAATAACATTGGATGCTAGTAAAATGCTTTTTTCTTTTTTGCCATGTCAAACTGTGCAAATAATTTGCGAACAGTAAAACTGCTGCTGATATTAGAATAATTGTTAGATGTATATAAAACACGGACACGGGTGGCACTGTGGTCTAAACCACTGAGCCCCTTGGTCTTGCCAGTCGGAAAGTTGGCAGCTCGAATCCATGCAATGGGGTAAGCTCCCGTTGCTCTTTCCCAGCTTCTGTCAACCTAGCAGTTTGAAAGCATGCCAGTGCAAGTAGATAAATAGGTACCACTGCGGTGGGAAGGCCGTGAACTTTCCACCATTCCAGATGGAGGGGGGGGGGACAAAGAGGAGAAAAGGGAACAGGGGTAGATCCCACAGTAACTGTTGGAGAGAAACAAGAGGGGGAAAGAACAAGAGCTCTGATTTCACCATGCCTGGACCAATAGCTGCCAAGGGAATTCATGGGCTCACACAGAGCAGAGCTATGAGTAAATGGCCTTTGTTTTGGGGGGGGCGGGGCGGGGCGGGTGGGTTGTTGTATGACTATAAATGTTTTGGAATATTTGTGGAGATTTAATAAAAATGATTAAAAAAATGAGTAACTGGCATCTACAATGTGATGGTAGCACTGGGATGTAAAGGTTTAAGTCACCTAGGCCTCCACTGTTTTCTACTTTTGCTGTAATTGCCAGTCCCAGCCTGAGAGAGCTTGTTCATGTCCAAGCTGCACAAATATCTTATAGCAACACAGTGTCTAAAGAAGATAGGTATATAAACAGTCTCCCTAAATTGAAGGTAAATCAACAAAATGGTTCCAATAGGGATTCTTGGACCTGGGTGACAAAGCTGCCCTGTATAATCAGCTTTTGAGGTAGCTAAGGAAACTAATATATCTGTTGCAAGACGACAGTGTTGTTTCCCTCCCTCTGTATATCAGTTGCCTTGCTACAATGCTGCAGACTAAATGCAGAACGCTTTCCAATTCCACAATATTTCCAGATGTAGCGTTATATAGACAGCAGAATATTAAATAAATTATTGAGCTTGATAAGTCACTGTAGCAAAGGTGGAAGATTGTGTGCTCACCACTTTCTTGGACAGACTGTTGGTTCGTTTATATCATGTTTTATCTCTTTACTGCTGCTGAGATCCCAATTAAATACATTCAGTTATATTGGTCTGGTTTGCCAGAGCTAACCATTCCTGCAGGCATTCATATATCATTCTTAGGAGCTGTCATCCCGGTGCAATTAATGGTATGAATCCCTTAGAGTTACAGCCTTGTCTGTTTTGTGCGCCAGGGGCAACCAGCTGTACTCAGCACTCCAACTGACTATCAGGAAAATGGCAATTTCTGCCCCCGCCCCATCATTTCATCTACAACTGTCATGCCATGAAATATTTAGACACGATATACTATCCTTCCACCACCATCCCCACAGTGGTGATTTCAAAACAAAAGTTTCAAGTGGTTTTATTTAATTTTAAAATGATGTGCTTTTTCTAAAAACCCAGCACTGGAGATCTAAAATGGGTGAAAAGCTAGCAGGTTGTGCAACATCATTGTGCAAAAATCTTTGTTGAGATTATTGAAGAATATAGTGGCTTAAGTGTACCCTTAAGTAATTTATTGGGAGGTTTTTGATTACCCTAGCCTGTTGGTGATCTATATCCCAGAGATGATACAAAATCCATTTACAGATTACAGTGGTACCTCAGGTTACATACACTTCAGGTTACAGACTCCGCTAACCCAGAAATAGTGCTTCAGGTTAAGAACTTTGCTTCAGGATGAGAACAGAAATTGTGCCGCGGCCGCTGCAGGGGGCCCCATTAGCTGAAGTGGTGCTTCAGGTTAAGAACAGTTTCAGGTTAAGTACGGACCTCCGGAACGAATTAAGTACTTAACCTGAGGTACCACTGTACATGGAAGAAACAGCCATGCTAGTCAGTTGCTGTAAAACAGTAGAGCATCTTGTGGCACATCCTGTTACTCATTTGCATAAATGTAGAAATGGACCGTGTGTCTGTGTGTGCAGTTGGCGCTTGTTGCAGACATGTTTATATTGTGTTTGCTCCCCTTTTTTCTGCTTTGCTGTCTATTCCTGTTAGCTATGTTTGATGTACCTAATTTTGTTAAGGATGTATTGGACCAGGAAACAAAATCACATGGGTTGCCATAGCCAGTTGGATTCAATAGCAGTGTTGACAAAAGAAGACCAGGACTAGGACTGCAAAGGAGAAGGGAAATGCCCCTGGAAAGCAGCAGCAGCAAGGAGAATAAATGCTATCAGCATTGAAGCAATAAAAATGTTTAGTAAATGTTTTGGGGTGGGGTGTTTTTTTTTTTTTTTTTGGCCTTTTTGAATCCACCCCCTGTCCCTGCTGTTCTAGATAAAAGTTTGGAGAATGATTCACCCCAATATTAGGCTTTCTAAGCACCAAACTACATGATATGTTAAATGTACCATCACATTTTGCATCTTTGAGGATTTCATTTTGTATTATGTAGGAAATCTAGTGGCGCCTGATCAAAGTCAGGGCTGCAGCACACAGGGAAAGGGGATCTAACCATTATCTCTCTACTATGATCTTGATGGGAACTGCAGAAACACAAGCCACACCCCAAAGCTGCTCTTTGCTGTGGAAGGAAAATGGCTTTTGGTGCCAAACCAAGCACACACCAGCTTCAACAAGTGTTGTCAACTTTTCTGAGCAGTTTTGCAATTTGGAGAAACTGTCATGGGTACACCCCCCCACACACATACACCACAACCTATTTCATTGGTTAGGATAGAATGCTTCTTTGATGCCTTGTTTTAATAGGAGGAGAGGACCCTGTGAGCGCCAGGGAAGACCTCTGGAGGCAGATGTGCCTCTGCGGGAATTATGTTGGTGGTCCCCAAAATAAGGTTTTGTGCAAATAGCTGATTAAATGGAGCAACAGTGAACCAACCAGCTCACCAAATAGTAAGGCATGGATGTGCTCGGCATTGAATAAATGGAATAAATTGGGGTTAGATTTCCCTCGCCTCCCCCTGGCCCCAGGGGGGAGTAGAGTGGGGGGGGGGGAGAATGAGGGTCTTATCTTCAGTAGTGGACCTTGGAGTCTCAAATTACAGTGGTGCCTGGTGTGTCGCCAAAATATGGCACCCCCACCTCTAAATCATAGTAGCGGCATCCCCTGAAGCACCCCCTGGGGCTCTGTGCCCAGGACTCCTTACATTAACCACGTGGTGACTTGGCCATGAGACAGATTCTAGAGTATGGAGACTTCAGCCCAAGCGCACATCTGCAGGAGTCTGCAAGAAAGTCTGCTGTTCGGGGTACACCTTTATGCATGCATGTTCCATATGTTCATATGAAATCTACACAAAACAGAGAATACCATTTTCCTCTCCTGCCTCCTTTGTTTAGAATAAATTTTGTATATGCCGAGTCCTTTGGGTAAGGAGAGAGGGCACGTGACAACAGAAATGCTTTAATAAGAATACATTAAAAACAAAACAGAAATGCCACCTGTTTAAGTCATTGTAGGAACCTATTCGGAATGGTTGTATGGTGACGGTCACTTCTGCTTTTAAGTGAATGAGGAGCTGATCAGTGAGAGAAGAGCAAATACCCTTAACATCTGCAATGATGGGAGCCTTTGTGTTGTGTTTACTTTGCAATTAGTGGGTTTTGTCAGTGGCAAATGGACCCAGTAAAATGAGACCTAGATAAATAAACAGGGCTTGGAGAAAAGAGGTTATTTTACACTGCATATCCACCTTGTAATACCTGATGAGGAACGGCATCAAAAGATTAGAGTTGAACAAATTGTTCTAAGTGACTAAGAGTTATTTTGCATGTGATTTTAACTGGAATTAACTTGGTGTAGGGGAAAACAATATATGAAATACAAGTTTCATATTCATACTTGCTTAGGAACAACATTTAGGGAGGAAGTAAAAAGTAATATATAGTAATATACTGTATAGTAAAAAAGTAATATACAGTAAAATATATATATGTAGTAAAAAAGCAGATATATTCTGAAGGATTTGCTGGATATCAGCCCATTCATTGGTTGTACTCACAGAGTGACCATCATTATAGACAACTAAATGTGCTGATGCACTGGGAGTGCAAGCCAAAGGGACAAATTCCTTTGCTTAGAAAGAAAGGGGGTTGTGTGTCTTGTGTGGATAATATTGCAGAAATCATGGAGGAGTATGAAAAAGTCAGCATGGTGGTGGCTACTATTAAAATCCTTTGATAGTTTTCTTAACTTAAATTAATATTGTGCCTTTATTTTTAAATTTTAAATTATGTTTTAAAAATGATTGCTTGATTATCTGATAGACATTTAATAAAATATATCTGTGAATACCCAATCAAACTATCACTATATCTGCAAAGTATGGCCCATTTGCTAGTATTTGGTATTAATTATTTAAAAGTATGCCAGACCTCTTGATATTTTGAAAATCTCTATGTATGTCATACTAGAGTGAATAGATCCAGGAGGCTTGTCCTGCAATATGGAGCAAATCACCAGTTAGAATTTTAAGTTGTTTTGTTCTAATGTTATTGTGTTTTCCAATATTAATGATTTTTTAAAAATTGTATCCCACCCTGTGAAGGGCAGTATTAAGTACTAATACTAATAATGAAGGGCAGTATTAAGTACTAATACTAATAATTACATAACTTAGGCATTAATAACTCTGGAATGTTAGGTGATGCCTGATCCACAGTGCTCAGCAAAACTATAAGGTGAATAGCTTATAGATGATTAATGCTAAATATGTTATTAATCAAAAGAATCAACTAGTAATAAGCATTTCTTTGATGTGGAGTAAATTGCTACTAAGTGGCTGTATAAAGCAAAAATTGGGTGGCTGATAATCTGTTTGCGGCATATGCTGCAGTTTCAAAGGACGTTTAATTGACTATTCAATTCCATTAATTTTTTTTGGCCTTCAGATATTTGAAGTGATAACAGATGGGATAATCCAGTGGTTACCAGAGAGAGGACCCACCTGTTATGTAGTAAATGCTGTATTAAACTACAAGCCTGCCCCTGTCAGTGTCAGTGAGAATTTCAGCAGAATCCTCCACATGTCTAACCCAGAAGTAAGTTCCACTGAGATTAGTGAAGTCTACTCCTAGGGAAGTGTGTATAAGATTGCAATCTCAAAACCTTAGATCAGGGGTCAGCAAACCTTTTCAGCAGGGGGCTGGTCTACTGTCCCTCAGACCTTGTGGGGGGCCCGACTATATTTTTTGGGGGGGAAATGAACGGATTCCTATGCCCCACAAATAACCCAGAGATGCATTTTAAATAAAAGTACACATTCTACTCCTGTAAAAACACCAGGCAGGCCCCACAAGTAACCCAGAGATGCATTTTAAATAAAGGGACTCATGTAAAAACACGCTGATTCCCGGACCGTCCGCGGGCTGGATTTAGAAGGTGATTGGGCCAGATCCAGCCCCCGGGCCTTAGTTTGCCTACCCATGGGTTAGATGCTATAATTGTCGCCGCCTAGATTTTGCTAAATGGTGTTGCGAGTGCCTGAATGGATCCTGTGAGGGCTCACTGCTCACTGGATCCTCCAAACACCCATCTCCCAGAAAGAGACAGCATCTTTTGCTAAAAAGTAACAGGTGCTATTCTAAGGGCACTCACATACCACCCTCTCAGCTCCCAACTTGAAGCAACAGACATTCCTATCCAAGGCTACTTCATCTTAAATTCAACAAAAGCTTTCTTTGTGAGCAGAGAGCGACAGAGCTCAAACGACTAATTAGCAGTTCAAAGGCTAACTACTTAAACATACCTTGCAGTTTTTTTTAATGACGTCAAAATGAAAGATGGTGGGTTGTGAAAATGTCGTTCTTTCTCTCTTGGGGGGAAATGGTAAGGGTCCGAATGTTTTTGGCTCACCTCCCAGCTCCTGGGCTGATGTGCAGCCTGGCTCTGACTATCTTAACACCCTGCAGATAAACAGCCCTTGATCTAATGTATAAATGTGAGAAATTCACCTCTAGCCAGGGAAAGTGCTCTGCCAACAGGACTAGATAAGAATCCTTCAAGGCCTGCATTCTAAAGCCCTTCCTTTGAAGTTGCCAGTTTGCTATTCCCTAGCTGTTCTATTGCAATTGAAGCCAGGATGTCTGTGTTTCGTGTCATGCAACATTCAATTGAGACAAGGGGTTTGGGGGAGGCAAAGGAGAATATTTCCCAGGGTCCACTAGGATTTTGCCAGGCCCCAGTCCTCTGAGATGAACCAAGGTTCTGATTCCATGACCCAGCCTGACATGTGTGTAGAACACACACATGGTTATGTATAGATCACAACATGTATATGTGGCCTTCCCTTTCCTTAAGAGGTAATGCTGATGGCTTGTTTGGTCCTGCGCATACAGTGAATCACACAACCATTAAGCATTTATAAAGTTGTTCAACTGCTTTTTTTTTTTTGCCTACAGAAAATGTTATATTGATTCCTTTTGAGGGGAACTCTGTTATTCCCCTGACCTTGTAAGTCTCTCCGTCTTATCTCCTCCCCCTCCCACCTGTTAGATCAGTTCTGCCAAATGAAATCAGCAGATGGATGCTCAGGTGTTTCACTGAACTGTATCTGAATTATTTCTCCCTTTGTTCAACACCATAATCTATGAACATGTAGTTCCCTAAGGTGAACAGTTGATAAGATTCTAGATAGTTGTGTTCACAACTTATAACAACTTATAACCTGCAAGCACATTTTGATGAACTATAGCTAATTTTTGCCCCAAGTGCAGATCAGTATCTTTTTTCCTATCATCAGCGCTTCCATACTTAGAATACTCTTTGAACATAAAAGGAAAAGGAATTAGAATGGGTAGGAATGTTACAGGCCCAACACAGATGTAGTGTTGTTTGTCTGCCTCACCATGGTTAGGAAATGGTACCCCACCATCACTGCCAATACTGGACAAAGAGTTGCACATATTCAATCTGGGCGTTGCTTTTTATGTGGCATTTACTTCTTATTGTGTGTCTGTTTTCAATTATCCTGCCTAAAACATGAACTTTGAATTGTAGAGCTAGAAGGGACCTTGGAGGTCAGCTAGTCCAACCTGCTGCTCAATATAATTGTAAGAATTCAGTGCCACACACACACACACACATATATATACATGAATGAGTCTGTAAATGGTAAAATGCAAATTTTGCAATAGAAAAGTGTCATTAGCAGAATGATGAAATATGTACTCTTTGCAATATGATGATGGTATGTGTCAAGATAGTCCATCTTAAACAGATCATTCATTTCCCTTTGCCTAAATGACTTGTCAGTAGTGATATTTGTGTCCCAGTAGTTCCTTTGCAGTTTGTACTCATGATTTAAGCCTTCTTTCTACAACATCCTGTATCAAGAAACTGGGACTGGAGCCTCTTGTAAATTAGGGCTGGTTCATGGGGTTGGATCTTTCTGCCGCTCTCCTCATGATGAATGTTCATTCTTTTAATCTCTCTAGCAGACAATGTAATGAATTAAACATTGGTTGAATTGATGAGTAAAATGCTTAAATCTTCTTCTTTTCCTTGAGAAATGAGATATTTCACCTAGCAGATCCCCAAACGGCAACTCAGGATTAAACGTGAATGCTAGGCCTGCAGTGTTTAATCAGCAACATTTAGATTGTCCTTTTTAAAAAAAAGTATCCCTGACTGGGCAGCAGATTTTATTTGTAGATGGCAAGCATTCTCTCAGGTTTTTCCTTGTGTGCATGAGAGAAGGGGAATGTTTCCTTTAGGACCTGTTCTCTTTTACAAGTTTTACCCCTTTAAAACCCTATTTTCATTACTCTTGGACCAAGTTGCTTGGACCATGACTCCAACCCAGCTAAAGAGAGCCAGCCAGCAGCCCAGGAAGTAGAGACTGGCTGCTACTGATCATGGCTCTTTATAGATGCCCCTGCAGTATTAACATTCCCGGCAGCCTCTGTGAGGGAGACTGGAAGTAAAGAAAGCCAGAAATTAGAGAGCAAGGCATGAGATTAAGATGAGAAGAAATATTATAGGAACAAAGAGGTTGAAACAACTCCCTGGCTAAAGAGATTTCATTGTTACATAAACTTTACAGGGACACAAAGAAGGTTCCTATTCATGATGGCTATATACTGTGTTCCTTGCATTATTTTATAAGCTCATAAGGAAGGACAATTGATAGACTTAGGAGATATTGAAGGTCGTCTAGTACACCCTACTGTTCAAAGGCAAAACCATCAAAGATGCACTGTGGTTTTCCACCAACCATGCATTTCTGAGCTTCATTGCATTGCAGCGTTTTGTTGGAGTCAATCTAAAATACTGTATGTAATAATTGTATTGGGAACCATATGCATTCCATTTTGTGTTCCTTGCTGGAAGAAGGGTGGGATCCCAATGAAATAGCATAAATATAGGTAGATTTGATACATTTGCTTTTTTGTTTGTATTTCCTTGTATTTACTGCAAAAAATGATGCTTGTTACTGTTAGTTTCCATACAGTGCTGTTTTGTCTTGCTGTGGAATCCTGACTCCTGGTCCACATTGCTGGAGAATGCTAGGATAAAGCAGAAGTGACCTGGCTTGGCTGTTCTCCACTGGGGAAGGGGACTCCACTGCTGTAGAGACCACTGCTGTCCCCAGTGGAGCAGGAAGCTATCACTGGCAAGTCTCCTGCCAGCGATCGCCTGTGGAAAAGTTATAAAACCTGCCCCGGTTCAGAGATTTTTGGGGGAGGCCCTTCTCTTGGTCCTGCCACCCTCATAGGCACACTGGGTAGGGATGCGGGAGAGGGCCTCCTTGGTGGCTCTTCCCAGGCTTTGGAATTTCCTCCTTAGTGAGGTCAGACTGGCTCCCTCCTTGTTGTCCTTCTGCCGGCAGGTGAAGACTTTATTGTTCCAACAGACTTTGGGGAACAGACTGCTTTTAATGAAAAGGCTGGTGCTGTGCTGTTTTTGTTGCAATTATCTGTATAATTTTAAAAGATTACACACACACATACACACACACACAGAGAGAGAGAGAGACAGAGAGAGGAGTTTTAATTCTATCAATGCTTGTTTTTTTAATGAGCCCATCTATGTTTTTAGGCTGTTCTTTTTCTCTGTAAGCCGCCTTGAGTCCTTGTCTTTCAGCTATGCATAAAAGTGTTTACACATTTTTAAAAAATCAAAACTTGACTTCAGGACGCAATATGAGTTCTCCACAAGGGTCAACAACATTTTGATCATGTACATTTGCAAAGGGAAGGCAGGTTCATTTGTTGTTAAAGCACCTCAGTTGCTTCCTCAAATTCTTTTCTGGCAGATGGCATTTGTTTGTTTGTGTTCTTTCCTGCCCTTCAACACAAAGTCCTAGGGTGGCTTACCACAATAAAATATGCTGTAATAAGACCACATAAAGCCATTGCAATTGTTAAATTGTTTCAAATGGAACAGAAGTAAATTCTCTGTGACAGTAACAGGATACTGAATTATCTAAGGCACTTGCACAAGTGTAATAGTTGATCAGATTGAAAATAAGGGGTTGGGAGAATGTATTTAAGCCTTTTGGGTAAAGGACATGGAGTATAAATGCAAATGAGGTGACCACTCTTATATAGGGCTTCATGCGTGTAAAGAAAAGCCCCAGAGCCTGTCGTGGACATAAAAAAGCCTTACATCTGTAGTGAGACTGATGCTGGGTCACAGAGAGGCATCAATTGCAAACCTGGAGGGCATTTTCTGTCTCCCAACTGCAGTAAGCCAAGCATTCACTGTAGGGATGCTTTTGATGACCAGGATGTGGAGGAAGAATGGCAATAAGTTTCTCTATTTTGTAATATGTCTGTGTTTGTGTATCTAAAGGAGGAAGCAAAATAGAGCTAATTTTTTGATAAGTTAGCCTTTTCAGACTTTTCTTATTGAAAAGGATGAAATAAGATACATGCTGGCAAAGCTTTAGTTCTGTCTTAGCTTAAATTTCCTCCTCACGGTATTTTTTTTATTTTAAAAAACACGTTTTATTTTATCATCTGCAGAGCTTAATTTGTCTCTGCAATATAAAAGGCTGATGACATTCTGCCTTTCCCCCCTCTTAGCCCCAGTGTCTTGCATCTCAAAAAGATGGTAGCACTGGGAACCAAAAAATGTTTGTTTTGCTGCAGCTCTGCTATTGATGAATGTTCTGTCTTTTCATCTGGCTTCAAGAAGAAAACATGAATTAAACATTAATTGAACTGTATTGAGTGCCAAGTGTAGAAATCTTATTGTAGATGCTGGAGAGTGCACACGGCTGCAGGGTAGAGTACTGTTTTTTCATTGATTATTTCAGTCATAAAAGTCACTTGTTGACAGAGTGCTGTCCTGGTGTGAATAATATTTACTCATTTAAAATGGCAAGAATGTGTTGAGTGCCACACTGCCCTATGTGGGGTTATCTTTTGTCAAGGGAGATGGCAAACACACCCATTCCTTTTCTGACATGCAGATAGAAATTTACTGCTGCCTAAATTTACCCTACCCCCAGTGCTCTTAAGAACTACAGTTCATTTAACTATTTGTAGATGAGACATACAGTCCTGCGGGATGGCAGCAAAGGTCTGTCTACTTCAGCATTGTCCACCCACCCACCCCAAATTATGATCAGCTTGTTGCCCCTAGGAAGCTTACAAGCAAGGGTATGAAGGTATGTTGTCCTTGAACTTCCTGCTCTGAGATAGCCTGTTTCCATTTGTTTCATTTTATTTAAGGAAATTATGCCCTGCTGCTTGTAAGTGGTGTAAAATAAGGTTACAAAAGAGATACAATAAATATAAAATCAGTTAAAATTAACCAGCCGGGTGGTGCCTTGTCTGGTCTCACTTCTGCAGAACTGCACCCAAAACACTGAATGCATGGGGCCTGATAAACACAAGCCATGCATCAGAGCTATGGGGGACCACTGACTCTGTGGAAGACCTCAATGATCAGGCAGGCATGTAAAGAATCAGGTGGTAAGGACCTGGACCAAATAACCTTGAACTTGGCTTCATAGTATATGAGCAGCTAGTGCAATTACCAGCAATAAGTGCTACCAATTGTAGTCTGTTGTAGAGCTTCCAGACTAGGACCATGTAAAACCCCACATAGAGTGCAATAATTGAGTCCCGAGTTTATCAACAATGTAGTATGCATTAAATCTCTTGTGGCCATCTCTACCAGCCATTGATGGAAATTCTGTCACCCATTATTCTATCCCATTGTTCTGTTTTAAAGCCACCTTGGCTAGTGTTCATTGCCCTATCTCCTTAACTAATAATAATAATAATAATAATAATAATAATAATAATTTATTATTTGTACCCCGCCCATCTGGCTGGGCCTCCCCAGCCACTCTGGGCGGCTTCCATAGAAACAAAAAATACAGTAAAATATCACAGATTAAAAACTTCCCTGAACAGGGCTGCCTTAAGATGTCTTCTAAACTAAGAAATGATAGTGTCCCCACTACCCCCAAATTGGGAGAGCTTGGATAATTTCCCAAGCCAATACAAACACTCTCACTCTCCCCATCAGCTCCACCTTCCCAGATGCCTCTTCCTTTACTTTCTAATGAGGTAGCAGCAGCAGGAGCAGCAGTGGTGGCTCATGGAGAAGAGGAAGGCTTTCTTCTTCTTCCTCCCTCTCTCACCATGGGAAAGAGTTCCCCTGCATACTACTGCCTCATCCCTGTCTCTTGAGTGATGTGAAAATTTGCCAGTTTCATGGGGTAAACTGAGTGGTGTTGAAACAGGGAGATAAATTTATCTCAGTTCGTTTTAGAGCAGAGTCTATTGCTATAAATTAAAGGCAGATGATTTTTTTTTTTTTTTAAATCAGCTCTGGGACATTTGGGAAAATGTGATACTGAAGAAACTCCTAGCATTCTAAGTTGATGCATTGTGATTTACAACAACCTTCCCTTGCTGGGGCTGATGACAACTGTAGTTGAAAACATATGGAGGGCACCAGGTTGGCAAAGGCTGATTTACTGCATTGTAAGGGAAAGAGACCTTGCCATAGGCAAAGTCCCTCCAAACTCTGTTTCTGCCTGTATCGTCTCTTCTCCGGTGCCCCAACCAACCTTTTTCTTCCTGTGGTTTTCCTTTGTGTGCAGTAATGAGGCCTTTCAATGTCTGTAGGATTCATATTGAAGGTGGCTGACAAAGAAGTGCAAAGCTAATGTTCTTGACCTAGATGACTGTACTAGTATTTAAAGCAAACCTACAGAGAGCCACCATAGAGCACTTAATTGGAATAGAAGACCTTTTTTAAAAGATGCAAAATCTCTTAGGTTGTTACATCGACTGAAAGGATTGGTAATTGTTTTGGCTTATAGAGCTGAACTTGGTGCAGCCACCTCCTACAAACAGCTTGGAAACTAACAGTACTCAGAAACCCATTGAGCAGCAACTGAAGATGAGCTGGGGGGGGGGATACTCTGTCATGTCTGCTCTGTACCTGCTTTGTATTCCATTTGCACAAAAAAGGTCTACCTGGTAGATAAACTGGCTTTTCTTACCTTGGGGTTAGTGCTTGAATCAAGGACACAAAAAACAATAGAGGATACACAGAATTGTCACTGCTTTCAAATAGATTTTTGCAGCAATATGCTTCATGTTATAAGGATCTAATTTATATATGCTGTGGTCTGTACATCTTCATGAAGGAAGAGAGTTCATGAAGTCCCTGGGATTTCAAGTGAAAGATTTCAAATAGTAGGCTCATCGGAGCAGACCATTAAAGGCTAGATAGGCGAGTCTTCTGAGTCTTCAGTATACAATAGCTTTTTATAACCTTAAAGGTTTGAATAGAAAAACACAGTGTGGAAGAAACGTTGCTTCAGTTATCGCCTTGCAATCTAGAAACATCTAGAATTCAGCATTGTGCTGTGATGAACAATTCATCTGTGCGAGTGTTTCACATCACTAGGCAGAATGATGCCCCTTCTTCTCCCCTTGCATGCTGTTCTGCGGTTTCTGCCATCCACCCTCAGCCAGCCAATTTTGGCAGGCACATGGCAGCAGGAGAGCAAGCAAAGCCCCTTTCACAGGCTTCTACTGCAGGGTATCATTGGTTGAATCCCACCCATAACTAGGAATGTATTCCAGATATTGCATGGCACTAAACCTGGTGGAAGAGAGAAAGGGAGGAGAAGCCACCTCTGTGCTTCGTCCCTGCTCCACCCTCTGCTGTTGTTGCTATGTTCTCTTTGCAGCAGAGCTGCTTATTGTTCTCTCTGACAGCAGCTGCTCTCAAGATGGCTGCTTGAGCAAGTGATAAATAACTTCTTTTCCAAGGGCATAGGAAAGGGCATAGTGATGGATTCTTTGTCTTCCTTGTGCAGAGTGCAAGGCAGGTGGTGGTGGTGGGGGGTTTTCACCATTCTGGGCACAGCTACACAAAAGTGGTTGAATTAAGTGGAATTAACTTCTGAGTAAACAAAGGTATTACTGGGTTGGGCCCAACAGGCAGGAGGCACAGCAGGAAAGATTTAGGAAGAGAAAAACATGATTTCCATACACAAGTTTGGACATTGTGTAATCTTTGAGTCTGTGTTTCATAAAATTAATTAAAATTAATTAAAAGTTTGTGCCAAAAATTCACAGAACATGACAGATAGCCCATGCCATCTACATCTTGGATTCTGTCCTGCTGGAGTAGAAGGATAATAAGGATTTACAGGTGCATGAAGGGAAGAATAGACAAGCCATCTCCAAATTAGCTGGACAAGAGATAGGGTTGACATTAGGACATCAAACAGTGCATATTCTTCAGATGTATTCTTGCAGACATTCTGTCTTCATTCTCAGCACTCTTACATCATGCTTTTATGAAAGTTACCTTATTAACCTGGATTAATTTCAGGGCTACTTTTCTGCTCAAAGTTTGAGAGATCAAATTACAATTCTATTGGGTGGAATTGAATGCCATGCTCTTCCAATCAGTCTGTGCAAACATTTCAGCATGCCAGATGGAAAGATCCTCTCTCTCCTCCCTATGTGTGCTGTTCCAGGGGTTCTCCTGATGCTCCCCCCCCCCCCAACAAGCCTATTTAGTGGGAACATAGGAGGAGAAGAGGTAAAGATCCATTCCACAAGCGAAAGTCCTTGTGCAGGGCCTACCCTCAAGCCTAACTAACTTTCATTTTCATTTTCTTCATGAGCGAAGTGACCGCTCAGCCATCATTTTTAAACTTTATTTTATAAAGCATTAAGAGCTATTTCTAATAACAATTTTATTTAATTCATATGGATAATCTCAACCTGATAATTTTCTCAACACTCTTCTGTTTCTTCCATTTCATTTCTTCTTATCTCTCTCTCTCCCCGCCCCCTTTAGATGTCTTTTAGATTGGGAGATAATCTTCCTTTTGTTCCATGCCACAAACCACCCATTTTTCAACAGTAGCTAAAAAACCCTGAATGTAGCTCAGATAGAAAACATGGGTAGCAAGTGGAACATAAGTAAACCACTTAGTAGGGGGACCGTGTGTGTAATATGAATTCATCTTTCACAGTGTAGAATTTGTGTTGTGCGGCTGACCTAGAAATTTTGTTCACAGCTATCTTTTAAAAAACACACACCCAGGAACTTAGTACTCATTCAAATACACTGAGGTATAGCCTTCTGTGTTTGTGTGTGTGTTTGTACAGTTGCCATTGATAGAGGGAACAGCAAATCCTTTCATGCAAACACAGCTTGAGTTCAGAACACTGTTGACAGCATTTCACTGAAGTGCTAATATATAATACAAGCTTGTAACAAATTACAGCTTATCATTTGGGTTGAGAGAGAAATAAGCTACAGTGGTAATAATAATATTTTGGTGAAATGAAAAATGTTCTATATTTTGATGGGCAGACCCCCCCCCATCTGATTCAAAATGGGGTCATTTAATTTAAAATAATTTGCAAGGCATCCACAGGATGCCCTAAATTAATCAGATTTAAAACTGGCTCATTTGGACTTGGCAAATTCTGTAAACCCAGTAACCCTTCAGGTGACGGCGCCATTGGGGGGGGGGCATGACAGGGCCTGGAGCTGGGGGATCTAATCTGCTAGGCTATTCTGATGTTGCTAGTCTACAACTCCCATCATTCTGACAATTGGTTATGCTCATTGGGGCTGATGGGAGTTGGGAGACCAGCAGCCTTTGGAGGGTCACAGGTTAGCCACTCCTATATTAGAGCTTTCCTCCACTGTCAGCCTTCACCATCAACTCCTTGCCAAACGTATCAGAGGGAACAGCTTGTAGAGAATATTTGCTCCAGGTTGAGTTCTGGATGATTTTGAATCATGTGCAGGGACATCCAGGTGAGCCAGGAAGCATGGGGACTACATTTCCCATGCTCAATGAAACACCTGGATGCTGCTATGGACTCTCACATCTGGGTTACAGCAGCAACCTGAGACCCATTGTTTTCTGCTAGCTCTTCCTATAGGCCCCTTGCCTTGCCTTCTGTAAAGTTGGACTAGAATGGAACAGCCCAAACCCTATTTAATATCAGTACAACCTCTAGAGAGGAAGGTTTGAATTTGAATGAATGGGAGACTCCTTCCCATCACGACGATTCAAGGGTGGGGCAGGGTCTTATCTAGGGCTATCTTGCAACCCTTTATGAAGATTTCACCTCCAGATTCATCAATCTGCTATTCCAGATGTTTTAGAAAGTGGACTATATTGCATAAGCATCTTCTTTTAGAAAACAGAGACCTGGGTAGGCAGTAAGCAAGTAAAATAGACCAATTTAAGGAGTTACATATGGAAAGGAAGTATAAGAGATGCAGCAGCATAATTTGGAATTTAGGGTAGGTAACAAAATGTATGTGATTCAACCATGTGGCAACTTAGGTTGTGTTAACAGCAGCGTAGTTCCCAAATTTCAGGAATATATGATACTGCATGACTCAGGAGTAGTAAGACATAAATTTGGAGCATTTTGGCAGTGGTGTTACATCTTACAAAGGATGCATACATATTGGAAAGGAATTTTTTTATGATAATAAATTATCTAGAAGGTAATTGTTTTGAGAAAAGGCCAAAGGATGTGTATATGTTTAGCTGCCCTAGATAACAGGTTCAGGATGGTAGGAAATATATTGACAGTTTTCATATACTTAATAGGATGCCCCAAAGGGGATAATTGTTCACCCCATCCTCTGAGAACTGGTAGTGGGGGCATTGAGGGGAGGGTGTAAAATAGGAATGTAGGCTCAGCAGTATAAGAGCAATTTGGCAATACAATTTAAACTACTTTAAGGATTTTGTGAGAGCTGTTAGCTTGATTTAGGAATGATGGGACAGGTATTGGACAATTTTGATTTAGGCCAAAAGTTCTGCATGGGGTTAAACCTTTTTCACAACTACCAAGGAACCTTGTGCTTTGAAACAATAGGTCAGCGTTCAGTTTTGACAAACCACTTGAAGTGGCTAGCATCCTCACAATGGGATCATATGTTAGAAATTATTCTGTATTACAGCAATTAAACTCCATAACAATATTTAGTTTATTACACTAATAACAGTTTTGGATTTCATCCTGTTTAAGCAGTGAAAAATAAAAGCATAGGGAACTGTCTTGTCATTCTAATATTTAAAGGAGCATGTTCAAAATAAAATTGTCAGCACTCTGGATTATCACCTTCTTGATTGCTTCAGCATTTTACTATGTTTCTTCTAAACCCTGATCATATACAGTGGTACCTCGGGTTACATATGCTTCAGGTTACAGACTCTTCTAACCCAGAAATAGTACCTCATGTTAAGAACTTTGCTTCAGGTTGAGAACAGAAATCGTGCGGCGGTGGTGCGGCAGCAGCGGGAGGCCCCATTAGCTAAAGTGGTGCTTTAAGAACGGACCTCCAGAACAAATTAAGTACGTAACCAGAGGTACCACTGTATATTATTCATGGCAAACCTATATCATCCAACAGTTTCTGTTAGTGCCTTCATCTATCTTCAGCTAACAAAGGTGATCTAAAACCTGTAGATTTCTTAACCAGCTTAGTGG
Source organism: Podarcis tiliguerta (assembly GCF_965153285.1). Taxonomy (NCBI): domain Eukaryota; kingdom Metazoa; phylum Chordata; class Lepidosauria; order Squamata; family Lacertidae; genus Podarcis; species Podarcis tiliguerta. The sequence goes on along the minus strand of NC_139537.1, from coordinate 53,151,885 downwards.
GTTGCATTGTTCCATGGAATCAAGAGAATTAGAAGTAGACTGCTGTTTTACATTTTTTGCATTTCAGCCCTCATATGCTTCACCAACAGCATGCCATAGACTCTGGTTCCAAAAATATTGAACACAGGAAGTTGCCTTCTACCAGGTCAGATTATTTTCCCCATCAAAGTCAGTATTATCTACTGGATTGACAGCAGCTCTCCAGAATCTCGGGGAGAGATCTTTCACATCAACCACTGCCTGATCCTTTTTTCCTTTTTCTTGGAGATGCCTGTTAATTGATGCCAGGAATGGGACCTTTTGATTGATTGAGTTTGCTTATATGGCACTTTTCCACAGTGAGCTGTGCCCAAAAGTGACTTACAGCAAACTCAGAATATCAAAATACCGAGCATGGAGGTGGAGGTGGGGGTGGGGGAGAGAAGTCAACTTTACAAAACATTTCAGAAAATTAAAAAATGGCAAAACTAAATAATTTAGAAAGCACAGAATAAATTCAGTATTAGAAAGGAAACTATCTGGTTGGCATCTATCTGTCTCAGGAAGCAAGGGAAAAGTGCACCTTTGGGGGTGAGGTCAAGCTGTTGGAAGGTTGCATCGCCTGCTGTGGCTGTAGAGACCAATGCAGGAGAGACAGGTTTTGTTGCAGCTGGGGCAGATGAAGGCATCCAGCTGTGTTGCTGCAGATGCAACAATATAAGCTTAAATATATAAATACAAAGCAAAACAGAACATAAAGTTGCTTGTGCTGGTCTTGCACTTCAGCAGCCTAGCTTAAATACAGGGGAAGGGCCCTTTCAGCAGGATGGCTCCCACATCTCTCATCCAGAGGAGGCTGACAACAGCAAAAGGCAAATGTTGGGGAGGACAATGATGGTAAGTCTCTTACCCAGCCTCCTGAAAGTGCCAACTGCTGGTGCAAATCTTATTGCACTTACTGCAGCCTTGAACCTTCTGTATGCAGGACATGTGCTCTGCAGGTGAGCTATGACACTTTCCCTATCCATCTTTTAAAACTTATTTTTTTTTTCATGTTTAACATTCATCAACATTTGCATCTGGTGCCCCCCCCCCCCGGAGCATGCAACAGTTTAGGAAAGCCGTTTCTCGTTGTCATTTGACACTTTCCCATTTTCACTGGCAAATAACATTCATACTGTTTTGAGGATAGGATGGGAATGTTAGAGCTGTAAAAGAGAGATGGATATGACCGGATATGACCGGATATGACTCAATCCCTCCATTCACAACCCTGGGGATTTTCTGGTGGTCCTTTTTCAGGCTTTTCTCCTCAATCTGCATTGTTGAGTGCTGGCACAGAACAAAACGCAGATCAGACGACATGTTTGTCTACGTGCTACCTTAGCCTCGCTGGGAGGTTGCTTCCTAGCGGTGACTCTCCGGGCCTTGATTGTAAGATCTAGCACAGCTTGCCATCTCGGTCTTCCAATTGCATGGAGAGTTTCCCCAGCAGATGTTCACGGAGACATCTGTTGCAGAAACTCGCCATATGGTTGGGAGAGGGGGGAATCTGCATGGCCAGCTGCATCACACATTGCAGCTAAAGTATGGAGACTTACTGACAACAGAAAGCCTCCTACAGGAATTAGGTAGCATGTAAGATTTCTCTTAATTTGGTTGACTTGGCTCTCATTGATTCAGCAAGCCTTGGAACAGGATGTGGAGAAACCATTGTGGTATATAGGCTACCAGTTTTGTGCAGAGTAAGCTAGCCCTTTCCCTCTCTGATTTCAGACCACTCTTTCTGATTATCCTGCCATACCCTCCAACATTTATCTGCTGAAAATAGGGACATCCCATTCCATAATGATACTTTTACTATTTATACCCCACACATCTTACTGGGTTGCCCCAGCCACTCTGGGCAGCTATCAGCGTATATAATAACATAATAAAACATTACATATTAAAAAACCTTATCTATACAGGATTGCTTTCAGATGGCCCGGGGATCAGATAATTCCATACCCATTTCTCCATTGAAAATAGGGATATTCTAGGGGAAAGTGGGGCATTCCAGGATCAAATCAGAAACTGGGATGGCTTCTCTAAAACAGGGGATTCGCTGGATAATACGGACACATAAGGTCTGCCCTGCTCCCTCTGCAGATTTACCCATTGAGTCTGCTGCTCTCCTGAATTCCTTCTCCTTGCACCTGTTTTTGAGGTGCTCATAATGTCTTCCTGTAGTACGCACAGCTTGGTGCCTTATTTTCTTTATTCAGACTCCCATATTTCAGGCTCATACAGGGCCCTGCAAGCAGCTTATTGATACCCCAATCTCTTGTCTAACAACATTAAGATGAATGCGGACCTCCTCTCTCCATATTAACCTACCCAGACCCTGAGATCACCATCTGAGGCCCTTTGTTGTGTGCCTCCTCCATGACAGGTCTGGAGGGTAGCCACACAAGGACGAGCCTTTTCTGCAGTGGCTCCCCACTTGTGGAATGCTCTTCCTAGGCAAGATTGACTGGCACATTCATTATATACCTTTAGGCGCCAGGCAAAAATGTTCCTCTTCAACCAGGTCTTTAGCTAATTACTTCTGATACCCTTTTAAATGTCTTATGGGAGGGGGTTGGGGGGAGAGGGGGTATTGGTTTGTTTTTATTATGTCTTTTTCACCTTGTGTTTTATGCTGTGAACTTCCCTGTGATCTATGGATGGAGGTTGGTATATAAATGCTAATGCTGTTGATGTAAGGGCTTCTTCACACATTACTATCCCTCCTTGCAGACACAATTCCCTTCACATAGGTAATCATCTGCATTGTTTCATATAACCCTTGGGCAGCTTACAGGCTGGGTTTCTAAATTGTGAGAGACTTTTCTTAATGGCCTAAGCCAGACAACCTGGGAACCAATTTGATATGGATGGTTTGCCACACAAAACATACATCAAAAAGTATAATATCAACCAAATATATACTTCAGTTCATTGAGCAAACAATGTTGGAATCATCCCATATTCCCAATATGTTTAGGTTTGCTGATGGGGGGGGCAGTGTAAGCTGGGGCATTGTATTTCTTCCGCTCACCCATTGTTGCTGAGCGTCATGTTCCCTTTTTTACCCACAGTATGGTAGAGTGATAGTAGAAGAAACGTTTTCCTCAATCCGAATCTAATCTGTGTTTTAAATTTTGCGTACTGAATGGGTGAAGTTCAGCTAATTCAGGCCATCAGTGCAAGGAATTTTGGCTGCAGAATGGAACTTTCCTCCCCCTCTCATGTCCCCTAAATCTGTTCTGGGGGCTCCCCCAACACCATGGAGCAGATTCAGAGAGGGTGTAGGTTGCACATGGGGATGCAGAGGGAAGTTCCAATGTGAGAGTCGCAATTTTTACACTAATGGAATGAGTGCCTTTGAGTATTATCCTATATTTAAATTTTGTAAGCTGCTTTGAGACCCAGATATGGTTAAAAAAATGGGTTTAGTTATTTTAAATAAATAGTAGGCTTCAGAGTCATCACTAAACAAAACCATAATTTTATTTGTATGCCTCCTTTCTATAGTTAAAACCATGCTTGAGACGGCTTTAAAACATGACAAGATTTATGTAATTACAAACATAACAAAAGTCATAAACAATAAATAAAAAAGTACACAAAGAAATTCAATCATTTTCCACATAAATCATAGTAAGATTTAAAAATAAGGATACAAAAATTAATATCAATAGGTAAAAAAAGGTAAAGGATCCCTGGACAGTTAAGTCCAGTCAAAGGCGACTAAGGGGTTGCGGGGCTCATCTCACTTACAGGCTGAGGGAGCCGGCATTTGTCCACAGACGGTTTTCCAGGTCATGTGGCCAGCGTGACTAAACCGCTTCTGGTGCACGGAGGACCGTGACGAGTGCCAGAGGGCACGGAAACGCCGTTTTCCTTCCCGCTGCAGCGCTACCTATTTATCTGCTTGCACTGGCATGCTTTCAAACTGCTAGGTTGGCAGGAGCAGGGACCGAGCAACGGGAGCTCACCCCACCATGGGGATTTGAACCACCAACCTTCCGATCAGCAAGCCCAAGAGGCTCAGTGGAATAGACTCCAACAAAACACTCTAAACAATACCACAAGCCAATAGTCTGTTCAGCAGCTTTTGTAGCTGGAGTAAGAGAGTCCGTCTGTCTGCCTCACTTTCTGGACCCTGCACTCCCAGGCCTGGTAGCAAAAGGCCAGCAAGGCAGGGAGCAGGTCTTCCAGGACTCACAGCCAAGATGGTCTCTGGCCTCTTCAGCAGCCTTGGCTTTTGTGGCTGGAGTCACTAAGGGCCCTTCCCCTCCCCTTTAGGGCAAGTGGGAAAAAGTCAGCAAGGCAGGGAAGAAGGTCTTCAGGGCTCACATTGGCTGTAGTGTGTCACCATGAAGACAAATCTGAGTGAGTGCAGTATTTCCAGCATTCACTCTGGCTTCTTGTGATATTATATATATATGGTGGTGGGGACAGCTCCCAGTAGTCTTAAGTACCAAATTGCCATCACTACTAAAAGTAAGAGAACTCTTTCCCTGAGGCAGGACAGAGATTTCCTGAAACCTTTCACCTTCCTTGAAGCCAAAAAGTTTGCTAGCAGACTTTTGCCTCATCCCCAGATGTCAAGCAAGCAGCATACTTCAAGATATTTCCCTTTAACATCAGGCTTTGGTTTGATACTGAATCAGAAAGAAACTGACTGCTTTGCTGAATCAACAATATCCATAGTAGCACTTTAGTTCACATCATTTTGATCCTCTATCGAAAGCAGCTGAAAAGCAAATTCCTGCAAATTAGATAACCTTGCCTAGTATGCTTGAAGTAATTTGGAAAATAAAGCTTTACTTTAATCCCAACACCATTTTAAGTACATATTAAAAATGATTTCTGTCCACTGGACAGATTTGTTCATTGGTTCATCAATTCTTCTCCACATGTTGGAGCTCTGATCAAGGACGTGCTTATATATAAAGTCAAGCTCAACCAGGAGTTAGGTGATTTACACTATGGATTAATAAATAGACAAATATATGGGGGGGGGGGGAGAGAATGGAAGTCCAGTTTGCATGCCACTGTGTTAAGAAAAAAGGGAGAGGAAAGCTAACTTGAAAAATTGATCTCTTTCCATAAACATTGCCTTACTAATTAAACTGGAAATGTAATGCTTATGAAGTTTTATTATTATCACTATTGCAATCAAATAAAATTGTTTCGGCAATTTTGTTTGCCTGTCATCCATTACTAAGTGGAAAAAAAGAGCCATGTGATGGTATCTGATGATAATCCTTTTGCAGTCGATTACCTGATAAACCCAAGTTTATGGCAGCAGGGAAACAATTTTTGTGGAACAATTTTCCTTAGGACTACCTTTAAATTAGTATTCCGCATAGTATATGGGCCCGGATGTTATAACCTTGCGTGGCTATGCCTTAGAGAACACTGTATTTCTAGGAATGTTGTGGTGACACTTAGTTTTAGTTTTGTGTTCTGCTTGATTTGTGGCCCAGTTGTGCCTCATAACAGGTTTCATATCTCATTGCTCCTCAAAGCAGCACCATAGTTTCTCAGTATTCTCTGAGTGGCTTCTCTTTTAGGGTGGTTTTATATATATACATTGAACATAGGACTCACTATACTACTCAGAGCTCACCTCTTACACATTATTGGGCGAACCTTTCATGACTAACTCTAGAATTTAGAAACCATCCAATGAAGTTTGGCAGTAAGTTCAGGACAAACAAAAGAATATCTGGCAGGGCTAGGGAGAGAGAGACTTTCAGCAGGCAATGGCTTCTCCACCTGCCTTGCCCCACCCTCCAGCCCAGGGAGCCATTCGCAGACCATGACTTTGAGAACAGGAGAAGCAGCTGGGAAGAGAGGAGTTCAGGGATAGTTTTTAAAAACAATTTTATAAGTTGTGTGTCCTTGTTTCTCAATTTGATTCTTTTACATGGTTTTGTAAGTTTTGTGGTATTTTATGCATTGTGATTTGCTGTTATTTTATTGATTATAGATTAGTAATTCTTTATTGTAATTGATACGTGTAAACAGATAAATTATTATTTGCTGATGTTTAATTCTATGGTTTACTATTGGATTCTAATGGATTATTGAATATTGCTTTATTTGATATAAGTTGTTTATATTTAAGTTATTGTGACTTTTTATATAGGATTTGATTGTCACTATTAACATTTGATGTTTTATTATTATTATTATGTGTGTTGGAAGCCGCCCAGAGTGGCTGGGGCAAGCCAGTCAGATGGGCGGGGTATAAATAAAAAAATATTATTATTATTATTATCCAACAGATGAGAAACTTTTATGGGACAGGAATGACAAGGGGTGTGCCGGCTTATCACCATTATTGTGACATTATGCTGTTGTCCTGAGCTGCAGCTGGCTTCTGCAGCTGTGCTGATAGCATGTACCTGCTCCGTCACTACCACCAAATGTATTGCCCCTTTCTGACTTTCGCAGGCATGTGGAATGTCAGTCCATTAAGGCCCATTGCTGCTAGCCAGGCTTGCCCCTTTATTCATGCTCAGAGTAGGACCATTTAAGTCTATGAGACTTGGGTTATCCATGAGTAACTTAGTCCCACTGATTGCAGTGGGTCAGCTGCAAGCATGGCGTAGTCAGGATCCAACCAATGGATTTGTTATTTTCTGAGACGGTATTTTAATTGTTATTTTGGGGAAGGGATGTGGCTTAGTGGTAGGTACATGGTTTGCATGCAGAAGGTCCCAATTTTACTCCCTGGCATCTCCAGTGTGATGAAGAGAGATACGTGCCTGAAAACATGGAGGGCCAATGCCAGTCAGTGTAGATGATGAAGACGATGATAATTTATTGAATTTATATACAACCTTATACCTGGAGGTCTTAGGGCGGTTTACAGAAAATATCACAGTAAAATCAGTCCTAATGTAAAATTTTAAGTGTAGATTCTTTAGACAACAAACTTCTCTATTTCTCACATGTAAGAAGAACTCCTCTCACAGATCCTAAGCCAACTTCCCTTCTTTTGACCTAGTTTCTTCTGTGAGAGAGTGAGCAGACTGCTTGGGGTTAGCAGTTAGTCTCTTTGACCTGCGGGGATTTTAAGGGCAAAGGCTAGGTAGTTCATAGTCTGCAAGACGGTATCCCCATCAGATCTTAAAAGAGAATGCTCATTCTCACAACAAATTATGAAGATGTCTTACATTTATTTTCCCTGTGTTAAGGAAATCAACTGGGCAGAGGACAGATTGAAAAAAGGAGTTCCTAAAGGAGCACCATGTTTTCTGCCTTCTTTAAATTTCACTAATATAACATGTTCATAAGAGGCTTTGTACTTTAATCCACCCTGATTGTTAGACAATTTGTTGTCTTACAATTAAGTGCAGATGGCTTGGAGCTGTAATGCAGATAAGCAAGAATGTTGACGACTGTTTCAATTTCCGGGTTGGATTTCAACCATAATCCAGGACTAAAACATAAGAAATCTGTTTTTATCTTATCTTTAATGCTCTTTTGCTGTAATCACGGAAATATGTTGACTTTTTATATAAAATAATACCCATTATAATATTTAGGGAAGAACTAAATCTTATAAGAATATAGGCAGTTAGAACATCCCAATTTATTATGACATAAAGCATGGAGTGGTAGGCAGTTCAAGCATCTGAAGTAAGTCTTAAATTAAATCAATGAAATAAAAGCAGGCAGGATTTACTGTTAAAAAAGAGATGTTTCATGTCAGTACATTCAATTTAAGTGTATATTAAAACTATTTTTTCCATGTTTGAGAGTTGAAAAGTACTTCAGAAACCTTGTCTTTTGTTCTACACTCAAACACGTAATTTTTGATACCATAGAATTATTTCAAAGTATCTTTAAAAAAACAAAATAAGTGAATAGGTATTTGTAATTTTTTTCTGCTTATTGGGTAGTAGACTTTTGGTCCAGTTCTATAAACTGGCAAAAGATGTAAACTGACAGTTCTATAAATTGGGAAAGCTGTGGGATAATTAGCCTCATTTAACCAGCATACTTAACTCTAATAAATGCATGAAGAGGATATTACTATAGAGTAAGCTGTCCTTCCAGGATCAGCCTAGGTCACTTCCTCTCACCTTGGGAGGAAATAGGTAATCAAGCCTATTTCACAGTCTATCTGAGAAGCTCAGCATGTCAAGAGGTTTGAGCTGGTTGCTCCAGCTCAACCACATGGCTCTCACCAGACATATTTATACTGGAAAATTAATTGGGCCACTCCCATTCCCCATGGGATCCTGGGTACTGTAGATATGTGACGGTAGGCTAGGATCTCTAACAAAAGTTTTCCCCATCCCAACAGCCATGTACAGTGGTACCTTGGTTTTAGAACAGCTTAGTTTATGAACAACTTGGAAATAGAACACTGCAAACCCAGAAGTAGGTGTTTTAGTTTGTGAACTTTGCCTTGGAAGCAGAACTTGTTCCACTTCCTGTTGAGTGTGTTCCATTTGTAAATTGCGTCCTCCACTGCTAATCAGAGGCTTCCTGTTGAGTCCGTTGGCTGTTGAGTCCCAAGCACCGATGCAACACAGAGGTGATATTTGGAGCTTTTGTTTTTGTAAAAAATAATAATTGTGTTTTTGTTTGTGCGGCTTTTTCAATTTTTTTACTGTGACTTGTTCTTCGTTTTATGGGACTGACTTGTGACTGTGGCTTGTGACTTCATTTTTGTGACTTGTTTTTGTGACTGTGTGGAACCCAGCTACTGATTGATTGATTGTGTGACTGCAGAAATGGATAAAAGCCCCCCATCCAAACAATGACTATCATCAGTGCATGTAAGAACTTTTTTTAAAAAAAAAATTATCGTCTACAATACTGTCTTATTTATTTTATAGTACAGTACATTGGTTATTGCTTTCATTTTATGGATTAGTGGTCTTGTTAGATAGTAAAATTCATGTTAAATTGCTGTTTTAGGGGTTGTTTTGAAAAGTCTGGAACGGATTAATCCATTTTGCATTACTTTCTTCTTATTTTTCAGTTTGGCAGTTCTTTTTTTAAAAAAAAATTATTAACAATTTCAAAATCACAAATTATCAAAACAAATCATCTTCATTATTTCCCCTCCCCCTCTCCAAAGAACCCTCCCCCCCCAAGACTTCCCTCAGCTCCTCTCTCTGATTTCTCAACTCATGTTGTTCTCTGCTTACTGTAAAATTGTATATATCCTTTTATTATCTATCTACTATATTAACCCTCAGTAAATTTGTGTATGTTTATTCAAAACCTGCCAAGGAGTTCAGTTCATTTTGTTGTCTTTTTAAGTAATTTGTAAAAAGTTCCCATTCTTCTTTGAAGTCACAGTTGTCCTTATCTCACAACTTGTACGTCAGTTTCGCCAGTTCTGCATAGTTCATCAACTTCTCTTGCCACTGTTCTTTTGTTGGGGTTTCCTCATTCTTCCATCCTTGTGCTTTCTCTTGCTGTTCTCTTCAGTCTTGTCCCTTTTCCAGACAGTGGTGGCAAATAAAAATTAGTCCAACTTTATATATAATCCACAGTATGCGTCCAAACTAAACGACTATTTCCAAGTCCAAATCCATGTAAGATATTCTGTAGTATTTTATAATCCAAGTTTTCCAACTTTCTGGCTTAATGCATGAGTCCCAAATGTGCTGGAGTATTTCTTGGCAGGTAATTGCTTAGATTCCCTGATCTTCAGTAGACACTAATATTAATTCCAAAGCTATTCCAGGCTCTCCTTCCTTCTTTAGGAATTTCTTCCTGAATATGGTAGAGAGTTCTCCTGCTTAGCCCTACTTTTGTGCCTCCAAGTTCCAGGGTCTGGGGTTAATGCTTATATTTCCAAAGCCTCTTTCCCCTCCTTTTTTTGCTTTTTACTCTGCCAAAATTATCAGTCTGTCAGATTCTCTCCAGCTGTCAATTTGTATCCTTTTTTTAATTCCAAAAGGCAACTTGACACAATTGTTTCTAATATATATCCAAAAGAAGGAAACAGTTTCAAAAGTCCAAATCAAATTGTTTCTAAATCTCCATGGCTGTAAGTGCCTCTTTATCTCCCATTCACAAAAACGTCCCTTGCAGAACCTGTCCACAGAAATCGGAAGCTGACTTCCTTTTTGGCTTCCGTTTTGCCAAATCAGTCAACGTAAGCCTAATTTATCTCTTTAGAAACTTTATTTGGCCTTTACCTCTAAGTGGAAGATCTGCTGTTTCTGGTGATGGTGTGTAGCTTCGGCAATAGAGTGCTCTGGAGCTGTGAGCGGACTCAAGCCCCTTCCCTCCCCCCCGCATGCACATTTTGCATTATTTTCTTTGGGAAAGCACGCCTTGGTTTTAGAACGCTTTGGTTTTGGAACAGACTTCTGGAATGGATTAAGTTTAGGAACCATGGTACCACTATGTCTGCAAACGTGGGATTCTAATCCATGGAAGTTTGTGCGTAATAAATTTGTTAGTCTTTAAAGGCACCACATGACTCCCCCCCCCCCACTGCGAGTTATATAGAATTGTAGCATTGACCTGAGGATACCAAGTCCAGCCTCCTGCAATGCAGGAATCTCAACTAAAGCACCCATGACAGATGGCAACCCAACCTCTGCTTACAAGTCTCCAAGGAAGGAGAGTCCACCACTTCCTGAGGGAGACAGTTCCACTGCTGTGAACAGAAAGTTCTTCTGGATGTTTAGTTGGAATCTCCTTTCTTGAAACTTGAATCCAATTTCTTTAACACTTTAATAATAATAATAATAATAATAATAATAATAATAATAATAATTTATTATTTGTACCCCGCCCATCTGGCTGGGTTTCCCCAGCCACTCTGGGCGGCTTCCATAGAAACAAAAAATACAGACATCACAGATTAAAAACTTCCCTGAACAGGGCTGCCTTAAGATGTCTTCTGAATGTCAGGTAATTATTTATCGCTTTGACATCTGCTGGGAGGGCGTTCCACAGGGCGGGCGCCACTACCGAGAAGGCCCTCTGCCTGGTTCCCTGAAGCTTTGCTTCTCGCAATGAGGGAACCGCCAGGAGGCCCTCGGAGCTGGACCTCAGTGTCCGGGCAGAACGATGGGGGTGGAGACGCTCCTTCAGGTATACTGGGCCGAGGCCGTTTAGGGCTTTAAAGGTCAACACCAACACTTTGAATTGTGCTCGGAAACGTACTGGGAGCCAATGTAGGTCTTTCAAGACCGGTGTTATGTGGTCTCGGCGGCCACCCCCAGTCACCAGTCTAGCTGCCGCATTCTGGATTAGTTGTAGTTTCCGAGTCACCTTCAAAGGTAGCCCCACGTAGAGCGCATTGCAGTAGTCCAAGCGGGAGATAACCAGAGCATGCACCACTCTGGCGAGACAGTCCGCGGGCAGGTAGGGTCTCAGCCTGCGTACCAGGTGGAGTTGGTAGACAGCTGCCCTGGATACAGAATTGACCTGTGCCTCCATGGACAGCTGTGAGTCCAAAATGACTCCCAGGCTGCGCACCTGGTCCTTCAGGGGCACAGTTACCCCATTCAGGACCAGGGAGTCCTCCACACCAGCCCGCCTCCTGTCCCCCAAAAACAGTACTTCTGTCTTGTCAGGATTCAACTTCAATCCATTAGCCGCCATCCATCCTCCAACCGCCTCCAAGCACTCACACAGGACCTTCACCGCCTTCACTGGTTCTGATTTGAAAGAGGGGTAGAGCTGGGTATCATCTGCATATTGATGGACACCCAGTCCAAACCCCCTGATGATCTCTCCCAGCGGCTTCATATAGATGTTAAAAAGCATGGGGGAGAGGACAGAACCCTGAGGCACCCCACAAGTGAGGGCCCAGGGGTCTGAACACTCATCCCCCACCACCACTTTCTGAACACGGCCCAGGAGGAAGGAGCGAAACCACTGTATAACAGTGCCCCCAGCTCCCAGCCCCTCTAGACGGTCCAGAAGGATGTTATGGTCGATTGTATCAAAGGCCGCTGAGAGATCCAGCAGAACCAGGAAACAACTCTCACCTTTGTCCCTAGCTCGCCGGAGATCATCAACCAGCGCGACCAAGGCAGTTTCAGTCCCATGGTGAGGCCTGAATCCCGATTGGAAGGGATCCAAATGGTCCGCATCCTCCCCTGGAGAGAATTATTAGTGTCTCATCAGCTGTAGGCTTTGGATTCTTTGAGGGAAAGCAGTGGTGAAATCACTGCAGTATAAAATCAACATGTGTGCAGTATAGGTGGACCACCCTCTGTTTCATCCCCAGTGCCCACTCCCATGTGGAATATGGAGGCAATCAGACTGGCCTAGTTTGATCCAAGGGTGGAGCAACAGATGTGAAATGCCTGAACGCTCTATAAAATGCAATAGAAATGCTGGCGTTGTGCCATTCCGTGGACAAGTCTCCCTGCATGGATCAAATTCAGTTGTTAGAACCCTCCATGCCTTACTTTTGTAGTAATGAGATGGATAGGCACCATACTAGGGTGTTTCACACAACATTCTGTTGTTGCTGTGTCAGGTCAAGTTGTTGTGGGTTCCACAGAGGCAATTCCTATTGATAGGATCAGGGCTAGATCCTGTAAACCTGAAATTGAGCCATCTTGCATCATATATGAATTATTTCTCATTTCTCCATTATAACTGTCCATGGAAAAGACACCATTTCAGATATGCATATTATTCTATGTAACAGAAACCATTTCCTTTGGAGGGCTAAGAAATGTGTTCCTGCAACTGACACGATATGCGCCATCTTGGCAGGGAGAAAGAGGACATGCTACCAGTAGCAGACAAACTTTACCTTTTGCATGTGTTTTGACGGGATGTGGCACAGCCAATTTGCTTGATACAGGAAGCAAATACAAATTCATCTGAATACATCTGAAGGATGTGACTTGGAAGGGGAAGCTTGTTCAATGAGCATAAACCTGTCAGAAGAGGCCTAGATGTGGCAGAACGTATTGCTTTCAGGATCCCCATGTTAGCAGAGAAATAAATTGGTATGAAAGACAAAACCACATCTAAGCTATGCATATAGAAAGCACATATTCTGGTCCTAAGAGCAAAACGCTTGATCTGCAGTGCAGGTCCTGTATTGAGCGGGGGGGTTTCTTGATTCTGTGGTTGTGTACTGAACTTCAGAAATATCTAGATTTGAGCACCACAATGGTCTTCCAACTCCATGCTCTTAATTTCTGCATCCTCATATGCGTGTTGGGTAAGTCAGATGGAACTCATGGGGCTCAATGTTCCTCACAGGGCTTTCATTCTGCATTTCTAATTATGAATGCCACTAGGCTGAAGAAGAATGGGGGTGTGGGGTCGAGGTGCAAATATATTGAATTTTGTAATGCCTACCTACTGTATGTTTAAATGTGTATACAGTGGTACCTTGGCTTACATACGCTTCAGGTTACAGACTCCGCTAACCCAGCAATAGTGCTTCAGGTTAAGAACTTGCTTCAGGATGAGCACAGAAATCATGCTCCGGTGGCGCAGCAGCAGCAGGAGGCCCCATTAGCTAAAGTGGTGCTTCAGGTTAAGAACAGTTTCAGGTTAAGAACGGACCTCCGGAATGAATTAAATACTTAACCCAAGGTACCATTGTAGCTGGTTCTTCCCTATTCCATGCTGGTAGTTCTTCTTCTTATATTTATTGTGAGAGAGTAATTAGTTCAAGAATGTTACCGTTCTGCTATTGATCTTTTCCAGTAGCAAGAACAAGATGCTACCCAAGATCCCTCTGCTAATTCCGGTAACTATAATTAGAACTGAGTAGAACGCTTTTGAAACAAGAAAGTATTGCTGTTCCACATAGCTTAAACCAGAGATGGGGAACATGTGAGCATCTAGACTTTTGTTGGAATCCCATCAGCCCTCGAGAGCATGGGCAGTGATGGGAGTTGCAGGCTGGGAACATCTGGAGGGCAGCAGTTCAAATGGATTCCCTATAACTAATGGCATATGGAAATTGAGCTTAGGAAACAGTAAAGGAAAGGGATTTGCTTTTTCATTCCCTCACATATAATTCAAAGCAGTGTGTTGCAAATACGAGATCTGTAATGGGGAGTACTAAATTCAACATGGCGTGCTGCCAGTTTAGAGGCAGTATGTGGCCAAGCTTCCAGAGGCTTCAAAGCCTGACAGAAAACATGATACTGCATCTTTAAGAAGTGCTTATTTGGCATTTACTTATTTATTTAAAGATCATCACCAAGCAGAACTCCCTCAGGAAGCGTAGATAGCTTATTGGGCCCCATGGGGAGGGCGGTAATTAAACTCTGAAGGCAAGCACTGATGTTAAGCTAAAAGCTTGTCTTTAAATAGTAATACACTTGCAATGTAAAGTGGTAGGCCCTCGGGTGCCTGTTGACACAGCGTTAGGAGCTGGCAATTCACATATATATACATATTCTGAATTGAAGAAACTGTTATAAGCTCATCTACATAAAGCAATATGATTCTGCCTGAGGGCGTGGACAACAGGGAGTGATTAGCAAAACGTCTTTTTCCTTGCTATGCGTTGCTTTGCTAACATGCCACTTGTCACTGAGAAATTTGAGACACCATATGCCAACCTGCATCTACAGAGACCCCCTTGCTGATTGCTCATTGAAGATTTCATCTCTGGCGCATGAGGTGCTGTCAAGAGGAATTTTTGAGGGCAAAGGAAATACGCCGGAAAGAAAAGGCTCATCTTGCCTTGCCTTTTTGTAACCGCTGCATCTGTTTGTTTCCAAGTGAATTTTTTGTACAGCAGTTCATACTACACAAACAGCCAAACTATATGAGACACCATTGGGGCAACTAGCAATTGTATGAATGGCATTTTTAAAGCAGATAGCAGGTGCTGGGAAGCTGATCCAAGCTGGGACTGTGGTATATGTGGGGAAGGGGACTTGAATGTTTTGCCCCTCTTGCTGAAGTCTCAGTTTATATTGGGACCACTGTACCTGCTGTTTGCATTAGAAGAAAGGCTCCCATTGGTGTGAAAGGGAGCTCTCCCCCCCCCCAATGCAAATGACAGAAGCATGGAGGGAGAGGAATGCTGATCTGGATATGCACTACAGCAGGAGAAAAGGTGCTAAAACCCTACCTACCAACCTACTGGCCGACCTACCTGACAAGGTTCCAATCTGGCTTGGAGGCCCTATACCTGCTGTTTACAAGTGAAAGTGCTAGTTATGTCTTTTCAAGTCCTAGAAAGTTTGGATACATAAAAGAATTGCTTTCTGCAAAATGAACCCAGATTCCCCTTGAGATTGTCACCAGAGGCTCTGCTCTCTGCCTCACACCACCAACAGAGACAGTATTGGTGGTTCCAGAGAGAGGCCCTTCCTCATATAAATAAATACATAGTCTTTGGAACAACCTCCCCAACAAGGTCCAACACCACCTTCACTTCACAGGCATCATGATGCTTCATTGAAAATAATGTTTTGTTTTGTCAGGCCTTTGAACTGGATGAATTCTTCTGATTTTTTAGTTTTAAAAATGCTGCTGCTTACTACATCTTTTGCTGCTAGTGTTGTCGTTTCATTTCTGCATTTAATTTATAGCATACATTAACTTTTATTGTTGATGAATTATTTTATTTTCAAGGTTTTATTTTCAATGCTGCTTCAGAGGCCTTTTTGGTGGAAAAGTGGCCTAAATTGTTGTTTTACTAAATGACCCATAATTAATTAGAAAGTTAATTATGGCAAAGGGGAGTTGACGGCAGGTGAAAAGCCCATTATGTTCTATTTTCTAATTTTCACGGCTCCCCCCTATAAGGTGCTAACATGGTGAAATTGATTGAAGTGGATGGAAAGCAGCTGCTAGTCTAGTCAATTTCACTTCAAAGGAAGGACACATGGCATAGTTGAATTCTGGAGCATTCCTGGGAGGGTACAGGAGCCTTCCATTTGTTTTCTTCCTTTTGAAAGACCTGGCTTCCTTTCACATACTTAAAACAGCAACCATTTGAAAATCACTTTAAAAACCAGATCCAGATATGGACTGGGGAAGAGAGCACTGGCTGCTCCTAACAATCACACTGAAACATGCACTTATGTCCTATAGCAATGTTGGTTGTGCTTAGTAGAGACTGTTTTTGAAGCGCTAAGAAATTCTGCATAACCAAGATATCTTCAAAATACACAAAAAGGAACATGTCAACACTTGGCAGTAGTGACTGTTTTCAAGTTTCATATAGCCTAAGAGAGGGTCCATTTTGAGCTGGATATCATATAGCTATAGCTGCATTCAAGGCCTGACCTAGGAATCTAGTATGATGTAGTGGTAAAGGTGTCAGACTGGAGCCCGGATGACCAGGGTTCAAATCCCCACTCAGCTCTGAAGTTCACTGGGTGTCCTTGGACCAGCCACTGCCTCTCAGCCCTACCTACCTTACAGTACCTGAAGAAGTATGCATGCACACAAAAGCTTATACCCAGAACAAACTTAGTTGGTCTCTAGGGTGCTACTGGACTACCATACAGGGTCATTGTGGGGATTAAATGTGAGGAGTAAGAACCATGTATGCTACTTTGAGCTCTTTGAAATAGGTTGGATAGAAGTGCAATAGATACATAAATGAAATAAATTGCTTGGGTACAGGGTAGAGCTCATCTGAGCCTTTGCATCAGGGATGGGAAACCTACGGTCTTCCCATTGGAGTTCAAGGGCACAAAAGGATCAGGGACAACCCTATCATGAGATAAAGTGAAGTAGCTGCCTTGGATAGCAAATTCTGAGGGGTGGAAAGTGGCTGGAAAGGCATGCCCTACAGCCCCTAAGCTAGCTTGCCGCCCTAGCATGGCTGGCACACCAGAGAGGTGACCAAAGACAACCTGCCCTGGGTGGCATGTTCTTCCGACCCAAATGGGGTGTTGGCCCCAATCTGTGATAGTGGGGAAACGTCAGTAGCACGTCTTGCCTCAGGCGCCAAAAGGTCATGGGCCGGCCCTAGTAAAGATTCATGTGCAAGGATGTGCGAAGGTATTGATTTCCATTCCGACTCGTGTTTGCCACACACAGCACTGTTTCTGTTCCACTGCAGTTTGGATTCTGACTTGTCCACCGTGCTGGAATTTTATATAATTATAGTTATTTTAATAATTACATTGTCATTATATTATTCCACACCATTATTATCAATGCGAAGGCTACTCATTTAAGTACCAAGGAAATAAAATACAGATGAGAAAAAGCCATCAATTGCGTATTGTTTGTGAACTGAAAACAGCAACTACTACTGATTGTATTTGCTGAATTGATTTCCATACCAGATGTGGTGCAAATAAGTAAACATTGGCAATTTCTGCTCCCATTTCCATTGGAATTCTCTTACATCCCTACTCATGGATAACCTTTCAAGCACTGTGCTCAGAAAGGCTGGAAACTTATTGGGAGATTCCAGAGAGTATGGAACCATTACTAAGAAGCACCCTCTCACCCTTCTGGCTGCTTAAACAGCAGGGATTTTCAGCATCTGGAGAGATGTACTTCTTAAAATATTGTGAGGTCCAGTTGTAATAAACTTTATGGACCCAGACTACTAGTTGCAGTACCAGTGCAATCCTTTACATGTCTAGTTTGAAGTAAGTCCCACTGAGTTCAATAGGGCTTAAAGGTAAAGGGACCCCTGACCATTAGGTCCAGTCATGACAGACTCTGGGGTTGCGGTGCTCATCTCACTTTATTGGCTGAGGGAGCCGGCGTACAGCTTCTGGGTCATGTGGCCAACATGACTAAGCCACTTCTAGCGAACCAGAGCAGTGCACGGAAATGCCGTTGACCTTCCCACTGGAGTGGTACCTATTTATCTATTTGCACTTTGACATGCTTTTGAACTGCTAGGTTGGCAGGAGCAGGGACCGAGCAACGGGAGCTCACCTCGTCGCGGGGATTTGAACCACCAACCTTCTGATCGGCAAGTCCTAGGCTCTGTGGTTTAACCTACAGCGCCACCCGAATCCCTTCAACAGGGCTTACTCCCAGGTAAATTATTCTCAAGATTGCAACCTCAGTAGCATAACCGTTTCATAATACTTCCCATGCATTTAGCTCCCATGCATTAGAAATAATCCACATTAATTTCCTACATACATACATACATACCTGCCTAGCCTACAAATGCAGCAAGAAAAGGAGTATATGTGTCTCTGTGTGTGTGCGTTATAGAAAGAGTGACACACACAGAGAGAGTCTTCTATTTTTCCATTTATCCCCCTCTCCTCGTTCATGCACTCTGCTCTTGTCATTGATGTCATACTGCTCTAATTTTCTCTGGTTGTCAAAGTAACTGTATCATTTTGGCCCATCCAGTCATATTAAATAAGGATGTCAAACTGTAGGCAAACTAGACAGAGAAGTTGGGTGGTGGAGAAAGCTGTGGTGGGGGGAGGGGGGTCAGAGAGAAAGCTGGGGAAGGGAATAAGTCAAATGATTCATAACTGGAACTGAGCAACATAAACTCTGACAATTAATTTTCTCATTGTTGGGCTTTGCACTTGGATGCTCTGAGTCTCATTTTTAGAGATTGTCAAATGGGTTTTCTCTGGTATTTAATTTACCTTGCTTCCATTCTCAGTATTTTAACAAGCAGTAAATCAATCTCCATGGCCAGGAAGATTTGACCCCCACCCCAAGCTTTTTCTGATGTAATTTTAGCATCACGGCTAGGGCATTGTGTTTAGTGGGAAACAAAATACAACTAGGATTTCAGGAAATAAAAACTTAAGCCCATAATTCTCCCAAATGGGTCTGATAGATGTTATGTCACAGATTAGATATGTGTTAAGATCTGTTAAAAAAAATCAAAACTAAAATGGGTAATGATTTAAAAGGATGAGTATATTTTAGCCTTAAAAAACGAAACGAAACTGAGCAAAGCTGAATGCAGAGAAAGATGGATTAACATTCAATACATTTCCCTGTATAGTCCTCTTCTGGTCACTGTGTTTAACAAATTTTAGGTTTGATTCATTTCTTCATTATTTCCCCCCAATATAATGCTGTAGCAGAAAAGGCCAATAGCATTTTAGCTGTCATAACAAGGATCATATCCAAGATGGTGGCAATACAGACAAATGTGTGTGTGCCGCAAGCCATGGTGTATACTTTTCCTAAGGAAGTGATATTCATATAGGAAAGTTGGGCTTGCCGATCAAAAGGCTGGTGGTTCGAAGCCCTGTGATGGGGTGAATTCCCGTTGCTCGGTCCCAGCTCCTGCCAACCTAGCAGTTCAAAAGCACACCAAAAAGTGCAAGTAGATAAATAAGTACCACTCCGGTGGGAAGGCAAACGGCATTTCCGTGTGCTGCTCTGGTTTTGGTGTTCCGTTGCACCAGAAGCGGCTTAGTCATGCTGGCCACATGACCCAGAAAAACTTTCTGTGGAGTGGACAAACACCGGCTTCCTCGCCTGTAAAGTGAGATGAACACCGCAACCCCAGAGTCGTTCGTGACTTGACTTAACTGTCAGGGGTCCCTTTACCTTTTCCTTTACCTGAATATCCTGTTGATGGAGCAGCTAGTAGCCAGCATGACTATATTTCAACATCTCTGGAGGGCATCAGGTTGAGGAAGATGGAGCTAGATTATAGATACTAAAATTCTAGTGGTTGAGGGCCAGAGGACAGATTCTTGGTTGTAATAGAGCTGATAATTCATTAATCTGATTTCTATGGAAAAGTAAACCCGTAAGGTATACACTGGGTGGTTGGGGGGACAGAAAAATTGGGGGGGGGGACACACACACAAGGAGTCTTCAGTGGAAAATGAAAAGAGTTCAAGTTGTGAAGAAACCTATATATGGGTACCAACTGCGCTTGCTACCACTACCTACAACTGATAATGATGATGATTATTATCTTTTATAATTGTTGTCTGTTGTTCTAAACCTCCCAAACTGAACTCTACTGTGACAATGGTAAAACAGTGTGATTCTCCAATATCTAAAAAGCACTCAGCATTATGCACTTCCAAGTGATCAATTATTCAGCAATTCACTCTCTACCAAATGATGGGGCTCAGCAGTTCTCACAATTTTATTTGCTTAAAGTGTTCTGCTCACAGAATATCTGTCAGCAATAAAGATCAGGGAAAGCTTCCAAGATATTCTGAAGGTTTAGAGAAATTTTAAAAGGTCAATTTTTTTTTAGTTTCCACAATTTTTGCCATATTGAATGATTCTATGCAGAATTAAACTTGTCTGGGGCAAATAGAACTATCCCTGGTTCTTTTATTTCAATCTGTTGTTTATTGAATCTAAAAAGCTGATGAAATCAAAGTTTGGGGTCTTAAGTTGGGCAAAATTCCAAACACTGTTTTCTCCAAGATTCTAAGGGCATATTCAGGTAGTTCCCCCACATTCTCTGCTGCATTTATTACATGATTATTATTACATTTAATTTCTATACTGACCTTCATCCAAGGATTACAGGATAGTTTCCAACATAAAAGCATAACAATGCATAATATAGTAACAAATAAAACACACACCTCCCCACACATTTTTAAAAGGCCATAGATTGTTTAATTAGCTAAAGATCTGGAAGAAGAATGTTTTCACCTGGCACCTAAAAATATTAACCAAGGTGCCAGGTGAGCCTCTCTGGGAAGAGCATTCCCCAAGCTGGGAGCCACCACAGAAAAGGCCTGTTCTTATGTTGCTGCCCTCCGTGTCTCTCACAAAGGAGGCACATGAAGAAGAACCTCAGATGATTGTAGGGTCCAGGTCCAGGTTAGTTCATATGGGGAGAGGCTTGGTAGTCTGCTGAAAGCAGGAATAGCCATTGTAGAGCCCTTCAGGGTTGTGGGGTACAATTCCCATCAGCCCTAACTAGCACAGAAAATGTTCAAGAATGATGGGACTCACAGGGAGTGTACCAGGTTGGCAATCCCTTCCCTAAAGGAGCAGATTTATAGTTTGTGAGTGGTCTTGCATCCAGTATTGTTGCTGGTGATGTGGGTGGCTTAGAGCACCTTTAACAATTTCAGTTGATATAACAACTACAATTCTGCCTGGACAGAGATATCCACGCTCCCATGGTAACATCTTCTTTAGATGGTTCCACTGTGTTATACGTCGGGTTGCCTTTGAGCATGGTTCAGAATTATCATTTGGTCCACTATAGTCCATGCTGGCCAGATGGGGAGGCTGGTGGTAGAGGATTTCAGCCCAGATGGACCTCGTATTGAGTACAGTTTAAAGCATTTGCAAATGCTTACTTTAAATGCAGGGACGTGGGTGGTGCTGTGGGTTAAACCACAGAGCCTAGGAATTGCCAATCAGAAGGTCGGCGGTTCAAATCCCCACAACGGGGTGAGCTCCCATTGCTCAGTCCCTGCTCCTGCCAACCTAGCAGTTTGAAAGCACATCAAAGTGCAAGTAGCTAAATAGGTACCTCTCCAGCGGGAAGGTAAATGCTGTTTCTGTGCGCGGCTCTGGTTCACCAGAAGCGGCTTAGTCATGCTGGCCACATGACCCAGAAGTTGTACGCCGGCTCCCTCGGCCAATAAAGCGAGATGAGCACTGCAACCCCCAGAGTCGGCCACAACTGGACCTAATAGTCAGGGGTCCCTTTACCTTTTACTTTAAATGCTATGATTTAGATACCACTTTTTACCTATACGAAAACACCAAAGTGGGTTGCAACATATAGAAACAATATAAAATCTTTTTTTCAACATAACTGGAGATTCTTTTATCAGTTTTGTACATGAAGTGGTTTTAACTGTTTTTAAATATGAAATTGTTTCATATATGTTTTTGTTGATGATGTTTTTATGATTAAATTGCTCCGAGGTATCTTGTAGGAAACAATTCATAAATGTAATAAACAAAATAAATTAAAATGGATTAATAAACCAGCCAAAACAGCAACAACACAGCAGCCATGATGTCAGGGAATTGCCTAGGTGAACAGCTACGTTTTGACTTGCTGGCAGACAACCCCCACTAATGGAACTTGTCTAATCTCAGCAGTGAGAGTCTTCCAAGTGGTGGGAGCCAAAAAAGGGGAGCCCCCGTGTCAGTGCACTACTCTGTTTCTCTCATCTCTTCAGTCTCTGTAACCTGCTCTTGAGTCTTCTCTTGAGGGGGTGCAAAGTTTACACCAAACAAAGATTTTTCATATTGGAAAGTCAAGCAGCCATACTCTTATACCTCATTGTAAATCTAAAATGTACAATAATCTACAATGAAGAATGAGCTCAATCTGCCACGTTGCCTTTAGTTCAGGTGCTTATCTACAGCCCAAGTCTTTAGTTAAAGCAGCAAGTAAACAGAGAGTGCTTCTGGGTTTGTTGTTAAATTATTAAAGTCAATATTGCTACATGACAAAAGTGAAGCAGATGTGAAGATACTGATATATTTCAGTGAAACATAATGTGAAGAAAGCCTGAAGAACAGGACACAGGAAATGCTACAAGTCGATCAGGAAATTGAATGAATGGTCAATATGCAATGCATACTACCTGGTTGCATAAAGGAGTGAGGTGAATCTGTGAGAACCCCCCCCCCCCCCGAAGTTGAATGGACCAACTGCCATTTGATTCTTCTCCTCCTCCTGCCATCACTTTCTGAGGAAAAAATGGCAGACGGCAGTTCTTTCTTTGTCTCTGAGAGAGTATGTGTGCACTATCTGCTGTTGCTGTCACAAGCTAGGAAGAAATAGAAGGCTGCTTTTTTCCCCCTCAGAAGATGATAGCAGTGGCTCTTCAATTTAGGGGGAAAGGAGACAAGGAAAGAAGCATTGGACACCAATGTTATCAATTTCCCATATACTTGAGAAATAGCCAAAATAGCCCAAAGACCAATGTCTACTATATTTACAAACTACATTGAATGCACTGAAAGAGAGGTGATATATTTTTTTGGCATCTGCCTGTCCTGAGAGGGCAAGTCTGAGGGTAAAGGCAAACCGTTGTGTTAGCAACACTGAAGTGACCTCCCCAACATATCAATAAATACTTCTTTTCACCCTACATGTGTGGTGTTATTTCCTTGTACTGTCAAGGAGTTTCAAAGACAGACTAAAGTAGAAAGCTCTAGTCACATTGTTTTAGTTGGAATAAGCCACTAAAAGGTGATATTCCCTGCTCCTTTTGTGATGCTTGAACTCTTAAGCCATCTTCAGAAGAATCCCTCAGACGTTTTAAAAACACGAGGGGAACATGGGGCTGAACCAAAAGAACCATAGAGTGAATGTTTGAGGGAAGGGAGCCTTTGCACGTGCAGCAGTATGCGTGAAGTCTTCCACATGATCTGGAACCCCAATTGTGCAGGGCTCCAGATCATGTGGCAGCCTTTGCTGGTGCAGCTGTATGCATGAAAGCTCCCTCCCTGCAGACATTCACACTGTATGCCTAGATGCCAGGGGACAGAACTAATTGGTGGGGTCCTACTCCCCCCCTCATGTACTGAAAAAACACATGAGGCATTCTTCTGAATAGGGCTCCTGTTGAATACTGAAAGTAGATTTAATTAACCATGTTGATAGCAGTTTCTTGTTTTAAGATCCTTCCTTCGAGAATATAATTTGTGACACTTTTAGTGACTTCATACTTAATTGATTGTAAGAGGGTCAAGGTTAACACACACTCTGATAAAATGATGATAGGTTTATTGCCGTGTGAGAATATACATCTGACTTTTCAGAAGGGGAAAAACACACACAGAGAGAGATGATGGAATAGTGAAACGGCTTGGATCTGTTTAATTTTTAATCTCATGCCAGTTACCCACTTTAAGACTGCAGCTTGTGTCAAGCTGGAGTACCCACCGAAATATCTTTGCTTGCTCTGAGGTCCCCATTACAATGTCAGTGCTTGCTATTCCAGACTTCTTTTTTGTCTGTAAGTGCTTTTTTCAGGCGGCTTGTGCCATTATGCCATACTACCACTCTTTCCCCACCACCATCATCTTGCTTTTGTGTAAAAAGGTTGCACCCCCCTTTTACTATCACCAGGCAGCTTCCTGGAAGGTGCTCTGTCAATCATAAGGATTGCGCCAAAGCACTTCTGGGAGGCCATGCCTGCAGCCATAGTGACAGCGGCAGAGGAAGTGGCAAAGGTGCGGGTCAGTGGTGGGGGCATGGTGTGTACCTGCACCTATTTTTCTGGGGGGAAAGCCCACTATGTGTGTATGTGTGTGTGTGTGTGTGTGTGTGTGTGTATTTGCACACACAATTTTTGAACAAACTAAGAATGAAAGCTAGTTTAATCTTCCTGACATGGGAATGATTTTATGAAGGCCTTTCATGGTTACTACAAAGAAACAAATGGAAATCTATCCCTGCCTAGTAGTAGTACTCCCTAGGGTGTCCAGATGCAAAAGCGAAGAAGGTTCTTGCATCTTTAATAGTTGTGCAGAAAAGAGAATTCAGCAGCTTTCGCTTGCTTAGGGGTTAGTCGTGTATACCAGGGGATGCGGGCATTTCACATAGTATATATTTGCAGTTTATTGATCAATTCAGAACACATAGGAAGCCCCAGCAACGTGTGAGATGCTCCTCTTTCTGTTTATTCCTCTCTGTTCTCCCACCCCCCGCAGCTACTGGTGCGTGCGTGCGTTTTTCCCCCTCTGAAGTGACCCCGGCACAAGATCAGTTCCAGTAATTCTATGACAGAACAAAAAAGAATTATTCCATCTCCATGGCAACGTCAATTCACATTCTGCAGGTACAGCAGCTGCCAGTTAGGCCACTGACTAAATGAAGGCTCCTGAAGGCGCTTTGTGCTGCACTGCTTGGCCAAAAATAACTTGGCCTGCCACAGTTTCCCACAAACCCACAGAGAGAGGAGGATTAAACTGACTGGCAAGCAGACTGTCAACTCGTTTAGCGTCTTCAAGCTGAGATGAAGGAAACAGTCACTGTAAACATGTGAGGTGGGGGGAGTGTGTGGAAATGGTTCCGGTTGGCACATTATTTTCATGGCCTGAACAGTAAAATATTTATGCCCTTGAAAATAATCTTGAAATGTTCCATCAACTTTACCCCAAGGACATAAAACTTAATTTGTTTTCCTGCAGAACTATTATGATTGCACGCATACAGAGTTGGAATTAATTACCATGTTTTGCAAGTGACAAAAGATAAAAAGTAATCTGTTACTTAAAATTAATTTTAATGGAAGTAAATGAGATTTTTTATTTTAAAAAAATCTGCTTTGAGGTTTAATGATTTTTAAAAATAAAAAGAGGTCGTAATAGCTTCCATTATGGAATAGAAGATCGGTCTGTAAATATAAGATTTTTATGTCAGTGTTTTCCTCCCTCAGATGGCAGTTCTTAATATCTAGTATAATGCTGTGTTTTGTATGAACTCAGTCATGGGGTGTATAATTACATAGACATTGTGAATGCTTGAGGAAATGATTTTTTTCTGGGGGAAACTAAGATTTTTGGGAAACATATTTTCAGTAGATACAAAACTGAAATTTTATTTTTCTTTAAGAATAGAAAATTTAATAGGGTTATTTAATAGGATTTCTTACCTGTCCTTCACTGTAAGCTTTCACATCTGGTTACATTATAAAAGTACAATATAAAAAAATGGTTTAAAACAATTTACATAATAAGAATATGTGGTCCCTGAAATCTCTCTCTAACATAATAGATATGTTAATCATAACTTACAAAAACATAACAGCCAAAAGCCCCTTACACCAGGCTGTGAGGGGTTGGGTGGAGTGGAGGTGTCACTAGCCACCACTGACAGAATGACGCAAATTTCGCTCTGTTGGCACCTGACTACCTGCTTTTCTGCCTGCTGAATAGGCAGGTGGGTGGGAGGCTAGCTGGCAATGTCCCTGCCAATAGAAAGCCCTCAAACTCTGGTGTCCCCTACCCCCCGCAGTTCATCACTCAGGAGCGAAAGGGTACTTTCATTCAAATTGCCAGTTCCTTTTGCCTAGTAAAGGTTGTGTCAACCCCCACCTGACCCCAAGTTCCTCTCTGCTTTGTACAGTTCCAAGCTCTGGGTTTCCAAGCAATCTCCTAACTGATTGTATTTCTGATTTTAATTGTGCAGAGAGCCATGTACATTGATGGCACTACAGAAATAAATGTCTAGAATCATAGAATTGTTAGAGTTGGAAGGGACCCAGAGGGTCATCTAGTCCAACTCCCTGCAGTGTAGGAATCTTTTTGCCCAGCGTGGGGCTTGAACCCATGACCCGGAGATAGTTTATTCTCTACCGACTGAGCTGCCTCTCAGTATTGGTATTCCGCTTCCACCGTATACGTGGGGCAGCTCTTGCTCCCAGCTCTTGCATTAACACTATATTATTAGATCTCACCCAGTGTGTTCATGGTTATTGCAACAAATTAGCATGCATTTTTATTTAGGAAGTGCAGTAAGCCCACAACTTACATGGGGGTTACATTCTGGATGTATCAAGGCTTTTTTCAGCTGGAACTCACCAGAACTCAGTTCCGGCACCTCTCAGGTCGGCTCCATTGCCATTATAAGAGAACAAGAGGGTGTTCAGGGGGAGTTCCAACACCTCTTTGTCTATAAAAATAGCACTGGATATAGTAAAATCACATTGGGTTCAATAACGGGCAAGACTGTCAAAGCCTTTTTCTCTCCAGATGCCCACCCCCTATTTTTATTTATTTTTGCCAAGCATGTAAAGCTGATAATGGAGGGTGATATCCAACTGAATCGTAATCTGAGAAGACACCCTGAACTCAAATGGACTGGATTTATTTAAGTCTACATTTCAGTGGGTCTTTGCAGAATATGGTCTCACACTGGATATCACCAAGAAATATTTAATTTTTACAGTAGCCTTTTTTCCCCTTCATGAAAGGTCTCTTTATATTAAAACTATTATTTGCTGTTTATGGAATTAATAGCCATGGCAAATGCTTGTTTGAAATTTCTGATAGACTATGTTTTAAATATATATATTTTTGTGGAGGAAAAAAGCCTCGGGTTGTTGTTTTTTAATATTGGGCAAAGATATTTAAGATTCACACAAGTATTTGCAAATTACACCTAAATAACAACTGAATTCTAGTTACAAAGCATATTTAAGAATTAGGCTGGTTACAAATATTTGCATTTTTTGAAGTATTCTAAGTTTATAAAAATATCTATCTAGCTTAGTATCCTTTATTTTTCCAGAGTTATATTCCTATATTATTAAAGTGCCAAACCATCTATATCTTAAACAAAGGCCTTCTCGTATGACACCTAGTGGGCAGTCTGAAGACACTTTTTTTTCCTTTTTGAAGTCTCATCCACATTAGAAAAGGGTGATTAGATTTGTGTGAGCAGCCTTGCAGATGCAATACAAGCTTTCCCTGAGGAGTGATCCGGCTATGTTGACATATTAATTTGGTCTGCTGATTTGTGATGTATTTTGTAGTTGTGTTATGAACACAGTTTTAATTGTTAATCTTATGCTGTTCATCACCATGATATTTTTTTCTTAATGGTGACAGTATAGAAATGTTGGCAAGTAATAATAATACAGTGGTACCTCGGGTTACATACACTTCAGGTTACAGATGCTTCAGGTTACAGACTCCGCTAACCCAGAAATAGTACCTTGGGTTAAGAACTTTGCTTCAGGATGAGAACAGAAATCGTGCTCCAGCGGCACGGCGGCAGCAGGAGGCCCCATTAGCTAAAGTGGTACCTCAGTTCAAGAACAGTTTCAGCTTAAGAACGGACCTCCGGAACGAATTAAGTACTTAACCTGAGATACCACTGTACATGCAAAGCAGTGCATGACAAATACAGAAAGGAAACTCCTCTGAGAGATTTCTATTGACAGTTTCATGCTTTATCTCCTTGGTTTGTAATGCGAAATCACTGTGCCATTTAAGGTAGCATCAAATATTTTTCATCTTCTGCACACCATTCGATATTATTTTAAGACACTGAAATATTCATTGGGATAAATGCAAACACAATAGTTGTATCAGGGCTCATCTACTCTTAACTTTTGCCCTGTACTTTCTAGACACCATTCTGTGCTTTAAAGCGCAGTATCCATGTTTTTGTCCAGGTGGTTTCTCTGCAAAAACCCACTCTTTAATGCTGAACTGGAACAAATGGCAATTTGGGTTTTCCATGGATTGTCATTTGCTCTGATTCAGCATTAAAGAGTGAGTTTTTGCAGGGAATGTGCCAGGGCAAAAAAGAAAAAAGTGCTAGGACACAGTGCTTTAAAGAGCAGAACTGTGCCTAGAAATGTGGCACAAAAGAAAATCTGGGTGAGCCCTTAATTTGATACATGGAGAAGAAACAGTGATAGAAAAGCAGGCACCTGTTCATTCCTTGCAGTTGATGGAGAAATGGTACATAAGGCTTTCGAGCTGCAGTTTGTAAACACACTTGATTGTATTCCTTAATAACAGCAAAGTCCAGATGTGTGCAGGTGGGTGGGAATATTTTACCAGGGCCTGGATCTCCAGGTGGTCAAGCCCAGTCTGCAGCCACTTTACCATGATGGGTGGAGAAACCCTGACGCCAAGCTGTATGTCATGCTTGAGGATATTATGGAAACTTATTTCGCTGTATCTATTTCCCTATTGTTCAGATAGTTGCTGGGGCCAATCAGAAGCAGATTCTGAGCAGAGCAAGCAACTTTCTGAATACCAAATTGCTGGCCCAGGCCTTTCTTTTTTTAAAAAAAAATGAAAGTGTGTCTAGGGTGGTTGTTAAATTAGACTCAGAGAGTGCTTCCCTATGCAGCATGCTTGTGTGCAGGCAGGAAAAGAGAACAAAGCACCATAATCGGAGAGGTCGGTCCCAGGGAGAATGGGAGCCAGTACTGGTAGATGGATACAATGCGGTCTGGGGAAACCCAGGGTGACGAGGGGTCCTAGGCATTACGTCAAGAGTATGCCAATTTTAACCACCTCTGCAAAGGCACTGCATACTTTTGAGACCAGAATAAAAGAATGGGGTGCCTACAGCAAATTCAGAGGCAAGATTATTAGTAATACAATGGTAGAGGCTCTGCAGCTCTGCCAGGGGGCATGACACTGTTGTACTGACAAGTAATAAAAAGACAGACTTTGCCCCCAGGATACTTGAAAATGTCAATCAGATTGCACCAGGTGGAAAAAATAAATAGGGACTTGGGAGTGTAAATTAAATTAAATGATCAAGAAAAGAAATGGGACTGCCAACACACCCTGCTGCCCACCAAGCCCTGCATCTTTTTTCTGTTGCTTTACCATAAGTATTAAGAAAATCCAAAAAGATGCCAGTCATGAAACCCATAAGTTTGATCCGCCCTTCTCCGTATTGGAAAATGCCTAAGGGTCAAAACCAATATGACGTGCTTGCTGCATCATGTTTTTTTTATTTGAGGAATGTTGCAGCCCTATTGGGGGGGGTTGCTTTGAAGTAGTTGTAGTATTCTGGAAGAGAATAGTTACTCTTTCATTCTCTGATCTTGTCTATGGGCAAGGCCACTGAGAAATGGATGGGGATGGAGCATGAGGAGGAAATGGCACAGAACCAGATTGGGAGTCACAGGGTAAAGGAAATAGCGTGAATCAAGACAATGTATGAAATTTCCCAGGGCAGAAATGAGAAACTTAATATACCAAGGGTTGAGCTCTCATTTCTCCTTTCCTCTGCCTGTCCAGTTAAATCATATTAAGTGGATAAGTTTCCAACAGATTTCTCCCCCCATCATATCTTCATTAATTCTCACAACCTCTCCATAGTATTGTCTCATGTGTTTAGTAGCTATATTCAGCATCAGTTTCAAAGAAATTGAAATCCCCTATAATTATGGTCTGCTCATTTATGTTTATCTTTATTAATGAGATCCTTGTCCAATTAAAATAGTCTGCCTTACAAACTTTATGTTCTCAAAGCCACTGGGTAAGAGGACCCCACCACAGAGTCTAATTAATTCCGTTTTCTGTTTTGGGAGACAAACGTCTATTTATATTTGAGCAGGTCTAAAGAAAACAGAAGTTTGCAAATATTTTAAATATTTTAAAGCATGTTTTAAATAATATATGGCAATTTATTTATGTATTTAAATTATAAAATAAAGCCTGATTCCATGAATGAACTTAATGGGATCAGCTTAGTCAACAGCTGTCTTGTGGCACTCATAGCCAAAGTGTGGTCCGTATTATTGTTTACCTCTTCTTTTTTGAAGAAAGGGGGGAAATTGATTCCATTTAGGAACCAGTTCATATAACACTTCCCAAAGTGATTACACAGTAAAAACACCAACAATTAAAACAATTACACACACACACAATTGAAAATAATTTTATAGACAACTATTTCAAACAGGATGCGAACACAGAATAGGATAAAGATTCTCACCCAGAAAACTTATGGGTTTTGTGCAACACCAGCACATTGTGGAATCATTTGCAGATATATAGAAATGTTATCATAGTGCTTTGAATATATGATGTATGTGGCCTATTACACTATCCCAAAGGTAGGGAGCTCTGATACATGTTGTTTCCAGGACAGTTGACACACATGCTGCAAACCCAGATACTCTGGAAAACTGTAATTCCCAGGTTCCCTGACATTTTAGTGGTCAAAGAAAATGTACTGGTTAGGAATATCCAAATTTGAGAAGACTTTTAAGGGGAAATCAAACTTGCTTTTTTAAGGTGAGGCATTCTGATCTGAACACTCATTTCCTGGACCAAATAGTTACATACTTCAGCGACATTAACTAAATGTGAGATATTGAATTGTAATTATTATCATTGTTAAGAATTTATTTGTTAACCTTAAGACACCACAGTTAGTATTTTGTGTTTTCCTTCCAGTCCTGCATTAAAACATGTTCTGAAAAGCAAGTTGTAGAAATTTCATGTCCCCTCCAAAACAATCAAGAATGCAATTCAATGTTGACATAATAACAAGTCCAGGTGGAAATATAGCAATGAAAATGGCTATGCAACTTTTCATCTCATAAGATATTGCTTCTGGTTGTGTTAAAACAGGAATTGTCTGGGCTCAGATTGTATTGATTTAATGCTACTTCTTCATTTAATATTTTCTCCAGACCTGGTATTTTTATTACATTGTGAAATAAGCTGACCCCGTTTGTTACTTTTTATACCGCAGTATAAAGTGTCACTTGAATATTTATGGCTGAGATAAATATGGATATACCCAAATAAGAAATATGATAGTATTAATAGATCTAAATGGCAAAATTTTGCTAAAAATGAAACTTGCTTGGAAACCCATACTTTCTGACCAGGGAATCTACATCTGAATGCTAAATTTGTGGGACTCATTGCTTAATGCTGGAGTACATCTGCCTTTATTTCATATGTTCCAGAACTAAGATATGATGATGAACAAAAGTTCCAGATTAGCCCTTGGTGTATGGATATATAGTTTAATGTCTATATAGTTTGAGACACTAGGAGATGATACAGAATTTAGATCTGTGTGGGTGGAGTCAGAAGTTTCCTCCTGTTGTTCTCTTTTTGGGAAGAGAAAATAAAGTTCTTGTTTAACTTCTGGACTGGTGTGTTCTCTATGGTTTCCATGGTACCTGTTTAGTACTAGCCCAATCTGGATTTTGCTTTGTTTACTCGATTTCACATCATGTGCTGTGACCAGATTCAAAATTGCATTCTGCAGTTGATATATACCTCTATGTGAACATAATCCATTCCTGAGAAACAGTACATAAGATGAGTGTTTGCATAGCGAAGCGAAGCTTTCCATTATTTCCTATGGATATAATCCTAATGTGTTCCTGACCAAGAAAAGTTAATCCCAAAATGTTTAAAAAACCATGAACATTATTATAATGATTAACATCGCAAACACCACTACCATTGAACTATGTACCTGTATTAACCCAACAAACAAGCAATGAAACACAAGACGAACATGGTTTTGCAGCACAAAGAGTTGACTGGGAGGAGGAGGGGAGGGCAAGTTTGCCGGCGAATACAATTGTCTTTCTGTCTCTTTGTAAATCTGTCTCTGTATATCTGAATTGTCGACTATTATTCGGCTATCTGAGTCAGGCTTTGTTTAGTGACATTAAGGTACAAATCCTTCATGTGCAGATAATTGAAGGTTCATATAACGAGTATTTACATAGAGGGACCTGCATATACTTGCAGTCTCTCATAGGGAGGGCTCAGTTCCCAAACAGCTGAAAGTAAGTACAGTTCAAGCTTCAGTTATCAGTGTTAATGGTGATGACTAGAGGAAGAGTAACTCAGCCAATCTAGGAAGGACAAATAGCATAGGTGACATATAATTAAACCCTGAGCATTCCAGTTAGGCATAGCAGGGTGGGATGCGCTATATAACTTTTAATAAATGGACACTTAAGAATAGAGAAAGAAGCGAAAGCAATGCATACTCTCCTACTCACAAGCATTTTAGTGAGCCTTGTTAATCTGCAAACAGGATAATCATTGCACAGTTAATTAGAAATTGACTGTGTGCTCCTCTGGGTTCCAGCTGCTGTTATTTTTCATGAAGTTTAATCTAGGTTATTCAGTACCAAATGTGTGTCAAATCAAGCATGCTTCAGCAATGATGATTCGGGTCCCATCTGCACTATACATTTAAATCAGTATCATACCGCTTTCAACAATCATGGCTTCCTCCAAAGAATCATAGAAATTGTAGTTTCCTAAGGGTGCTGAAAGTTGTTAGGAGACCTGTATTCCATTCTGCATGCAGCTGCAGTTCCCAGAATGGGTTAACAATCCCTCTTCCCATGGAATTCTGGAATTTGTAGCTCTGTGAGCGCTATAGAGGTTTCCTAACAACTCGCATCTCCCTTAAGAAACTGAAGTTCACACAAGACTTTTGAAGAAGCCATAACAGTCTACAGTGGCTTGATAGTGCTTTAAATGTATGGTGCAGATGGGGCCTCTATTGTCAACAGATTGTCTTTTGAAAACTAGAGATTTCATTTTAGCCTTCAGTTTTAGAATGAATATGGGCTTTAATTAGACAGCTTGGGATGATATGCAGTTTGCAAAGCAAGCTATAACCCAAAGAATACTTTTAACACTTAAGAGCTGTGACGTTATATATTTGTTCCTAATGTTTTAAGGATACAGAGGGTTGTAGGCAATGCTAATCCTCCTCAGAGTAGACTCGTGGAATAGATGAACATGACTAATTTAGATTCATTGATTTACTCTGAATAGAACCTACTCAGAACCCATAGATTTCAAGAAAGTTGTTTTTTGTAGAAAACATAAAAAGTGCTCATTGGATCTCTTAGAATTTATTAAATTATGCCACACATTTAAATCTGCCCATACCACAGTAGTGTATGAGTTAGCAGACCAAGTGTGATTACAGTAGATGCATAACTTTAAGCAAAACCTATTCGCAATCTTCCTTTTGTGAGGTTATATCGATTGAGGCTTGAATTATTTCTGGAATCAGCACTATAAGGCTAGAAGGGTCTTTAAGTTTTCTGCTCTAAAATAGGATTCCTCCCATCTGGCATCTGACAACTGATTAGCTATTTCATTCTGATTATAGTAGCTGCAAGCTGTAATCGGTAGATTAATCTACTAAAGGTTTAGTTGGTTAATCAGTGGAGGCCAATTTTAATCAGTAAGGCTGAGGGCAAATTTTAATTGCTGTGTGGGCTGAGAGTGCAGGGCACACTTGGTTGTGTTTTTTAAGGCTATGTTGGCTTTCTTGGGTTGGCTGCCCTAGGAAATGAATGAAGAAAGTGTTAAAGATGACCTTCCCTTCTGGCAATGAATGGTGGTAGCTTTTGCCTACAAAATTGTGTGCTATCATACAATTGCTTTAATAATTCAAAAGATTTTGGGCAAAATACAAACGTATTTCAGTAAAAAGCAACCCGTTTTATCCAACTTTTAAAGTGAAGACAGTTGAAGACAGTTGAATATAATAGGAAATCACAACTGGAGAAATAAAAAAATAACTGAACAATGCATATATGGACAATGTACCGTGGAATATTATGGAAAACTGTATCCACTAATAGTGCCTTGCTAATGATGTTTCATAGTAAGTTCATCCATTGTGGTCACAGGTGGGGAACCTCCAGCCCAGAGGCCAACTGTGACCCACCAGGCCAGGCCTTTTTAGCCCTTGCAGCTACACCCCTTGCCAGTTCTGTTGTGCATCCCCTTCAAATGTTTTTGCCTAACCGGAATGTGTCCTTGAACTCTATTAATACCTCCTGCTTGTCTGGATGGAGAAGAGAAGAGTGTGTAAACTCCAACTGCACAAAGGTAGCATTTACATTCATCACTCCACCCACTTTTACCTCTTGCCCCAACTATGAATGGCATATGGTGCTCAGAAGGTTGTGCAGAAGAGAATGTCCCCTCACACTGAAAAACTTTCTCTACCCATGGGCTAGAGCAATGTCCTATATATTCATCCATGTATTTTCTAGGTGAACACCAAGATAACATTGCCCTGGATTTTTTGACCCATAAATGGATCAGATCCCAGCAAGTCAGACAAGTCCTCCACACTGAATATTTCAATTTGTTGGAATATTCATTTTTTGACTCGTCTCAGTTGCAGTGTGTATTATTCTTCTCCCAGTGCATCAGTCCTGGTGGTGGAGATAAGTCTGTAACAAAGCTCTGACAGTAGTCATTAGTCTTCATGATTAAGCAAGCAGTTTTATACATTGGTTGCGTATTAATGAAACAGGAGTGTGGCGCATTGCAATAATTTTTTTCCAGTAGGCAGTAAAGATTCTTAATAGCAGTACCAGTCACCTTAGCAACACTGCTCCAATTTATAATGGGCACAGCATTCAACACTCCTTTCTGGAAGGGGTATCTTATGCAATCGCAAACATTTTCTGCAATGACAGAAGAAGCCAACTATGTGTGAGGGTCTGCACATTTTTAACAGAACAGCATTTTAAACTGTTGTTTGGCAAAATGTTAAATGTCATGGAGAACGCCTTTTATCATGATTCACAGAGGGGCTGCAAACAGGAAATAGTTCTGGGATTTTTAATTAGGACCATTGTATATCACTCTCATTGAATAGGTCCCAAGTGACCTTTATGTTATGAGTTTAAATCACAGGAGAAGAGTTTAATTGGAGGACTAGAAGCTGGAGGGTTGTCTCTGATTGCCACCCACACCTTAGCAACCACTTGATCCCTTACCAATATGTGGAACCATCAATGTAAACACATGCGAGAAATCAGAAAAACAAGTCTGTGCAACAAGTGAAAGGATTTTGGATGCCTCTTCTACCAAACCCTAACAGGAGGGTGTGTTGTTTCTTCTTCTTCTTCTTCTTCTTCTTCTTCTTCTTCTTCTTCATAGATTTGACAAGCCCTTGGTTCCCAAAAAGACTCCCTGTGCCTTTGATGCCAACAGAAAAGCATAGATAGTAGCACTGTGTTTTGACAAGAGAAGCTAAATTTGCCAAATGGTTTCACGCCATAGACCAGCCAAAGGGCATAATGGCACATCAACTCACAGCCAGGTATTGGCAACCTTCCTTGCAAGTTAGGTTTTCTGTCTTTCAGAAGTATTTGCAAAGGGTAGGTCCTATTACAAGAAATGGAAGTTGTCCATATGTAACTGTAATAGTGGAATGTTAGGCTCAAAATGTGGTACATGTAGGATAATGTAAGACTAGCATTTTGGAAATCATTTTATCTCTTGAATAAGAATCTTCTAAAAATTCAGCAAAGGAGTAAAGGAATACTGTTCAGGCTTAATTACGATGAATGTAATACAGGTGGCTTATGAAGGTATACAAAAGCCCGTAGCCTACTTTAACATTTAGGTATCTAGCAAAATGGCTTCTGAGAACAACTTTTGGTCTTCTTGCTATTAGTTCCAAGTGCCGCATTTGAGTTTTATGTTTGATAGATTTGGATCTGTGTGCTCCTACCTAAGCCTTCTTCAACCCTGAGATCACCAAAAGCCATTTTTAGGGGGGGTTCCACCACTATCTGAGTTAAGGGGCATGATGACCCAAATAGAGTGCCTCTTACATGGTAGTACCTTGGGTTAAGAACTTAATTCGTCTGGAGGTCCATTGTTAACCTGAAACTGTTCTTAACCTGAGATACCACTTTAGCTAATGGGGCTTCCCACTGCCGCCACACCACCACCGCGTGATTTCTGTTCGCATCCTGAAGCAAAGTTCCTAACCCGAGGTACTATTTCTGGGTTAGCAGAGTCTGTAACCTGAAGCATCTGTAACCTGAGTACCACTGTATCCCATTTCCTGTACTCCCTCTCCAGAGAGGTTTTCCTGGCTCTAGTTATCTTTCCAGTACCAGATGAAGACCTTTTTATTTGCCTAGGCCTTTTAGATGAGTTGATATATGCGTTGTCTTATTGGTATATGGATTTAATTGGCTTTAATATATGTTAACTGTTGCTAAAGTTCTGCTGGGTCCTTTTTCTAATGTGATTAGCTATTTTTCATTTTGTTAAACTTTAAAATGTTAGTCATTCTGAACCCCTTTTTTAGAAATTGAAAAATGAGCTATAAATACCTGTATGGGTGCAGTATATAGTATGGATTGTGCTGTTCCTCCCACAACCTAATAACACAACTTCAGAATGAATAAATACCATGCCACACACTGCATAGCAATAGTAGCTGATAGCAGGAACCAACGTTGTTTATGAACAATGATATGAAGAAAAGCAGTTCTGGTGAGCTTCAATAAAATAACAGAACCCTAGAGCAGCAGCCATTTTAGAGGAGAGCTGTTCAACTTAGGGAGAAGGTTTTGTGCTGCCTGCTTCATTTGCAAAGTCTCTAGCAGCAGATATTACATCCTGGACTTGGAACATACAGTGGGCAGAGGCAGTCAGGAAAGGGGTCTCTAAGAACTGCTTTGGATTCTTCAAGGAACTTCACCTTCTTCTGCAAGAACCATGGTGTGTGTCTCTCTGTGTGTGTCTGTGTAAGTGTTTAAACTTATATTGAAGATATTTTGCATATCCATACTTGCTAAGATGATTTTGCAAATATGTTCTCACAGCAAAAATATATTTGTCGGCTTTTATTGAGCAAATATAGGGGATCATGTCAAAAACGGTTACGTTGCCACTTACGTATATTCATACCCAGATAGTAAGTGTGTTTTAATGCATATGGATGAAAAGAATAAAAGCAGGTATTACTTATAAGAAAGAAATGGTTTGCTACCAAGGGATCTGAATTCTCACTTTGTTTGTTAAAAGGTTTACCTTATTCTAAAAAGAAGGATCTTGGATTGATGATAGCACCCAGGCGATACCATCTCCTTGCTATTTATCTTAACTGACAACATGTTACTTCTGAACTCATCCTGGGTTATAGATCTGACCCCATATTTTTCTTCTTCTTTTCCTTTTTACTGTCATGTCAAAATGAAGTTTGTTTGCTGCAACACCAAAACTCTCTTGTACGGGTTGCTTGATGTTCTGCACTTTCTGCATGGAAACAACAAAAAGCAATAGATAGGGAGGAGATCTTCAGTTTCCAGTATACTCAAATGAATCCCAATCTCTCTTTTAGTGTACCTGGGACTAATGTCAGAGATAAGATTGTTAACTGTACTTTACATTTTGGATTGCATGGGATTGGAAAACCCCAGAATTTAAACCATGCCATGTCAATACTGTGTGTGCTGATGGACAGAAAAGTGCCATTATCTTTACAAAACTCTTACTCCCTCTATCTCAAACATATCAACAAAATTAAGTGTTCCAAAAAGATTCACAACCATTAATTAGCCAAATAATCTCACATTACTACAATGCTTGAAGCCCTTTATGGGAGTGAGTCAGGTGGGGGTCTTTTTAAGGGAGGAAAAGGAAAAGTGCTGCTTTATAGGCAAATGCAGGCAGGCACAGAGCTGAATTCTCAATCGGTGCTGAAGTGATGAGAGCAATCCCTAAAGAACGTTTCCTCCAGACCAGGTCTTGAATATTTAATACTGGTGAATTACCAGAGCCCTTCAACCATAATGAAGGAATAAGCAGGCAATTAGAGCAAACTCCAAATCCCTAGTTCCCCCAAAGCCTTCAGCTTTCTAAGTGCAAATTTCTTTCTCTTCTGGTTCTTTCTTTCTTTCCCCACTTATTCCCATTCCATGGGCAAGTTTTCTTTTTCAAGTTTATTTTTTAAAAAGAATATATATATATATAGAGAGAGAGAGAGAGAGAGTCATTATCATTTATATAAATTGCAATTGTATCTTTAAGATCATAACTGTGTTATTACAGCCAGTTCTTGAGTTGCTGTGCTACAATCACAGGCAGTTGAATCCAACCAACTCATTGTGCTTGTAGAACAACTGATACTCATGCTAGAGAACCTCCCCTCCAAAAAACACGCACAATACTGCCTTAGTTTGCCTTTTAAAATCCCCATAATTACTAGAGATGTTTGTAAAGTTGTTCTGATTCTAGCTTGGAAATGCACTTTTGGCTCTCAGGTGCTGATAATGCCAGGGTTGCAGGGACAGCTGCATATTCCTGCATCGCAGGGGTTTAGACTAGATTATCCTCCCTTCTAACTCTACAATTCTATGATTTTGTGAAAAAACATTCACAGACGAGATGCAAGCTTTTAAAGCCTCAAAATTATTTTCTGTCTTGGATCAAAATCTGAGCTGAAGAAGAATACTCAGCTTCCCCCACCTATCTGTGCTGCCCATGACTGGCCATCAGAGAGGGGTGTTGATGCACACTTGGCCTCCCAGGAGCAGCATTGCAGCTGCTTTATTTGGACAGAGAGGGGCGCAGTGGCATCAGCACTTTGCAGGTGTACTGGAGGGAGCGCAAAATTGGCTCCACCCACTCACTGGCAACGTCTCTGTTGCCTCCCCCTCCTGGTAAGCTGCAGTGATGCCACTACTAGGAAGCCGGGTGCTCAGTGACACCCCACCTCACTTACCCACTGCTGCTGTTCCCACTGGTCCTCACCCTCCAGAACACACTTCCCCCTTTTTTTCTTTAATTGGCATGGTAGTTGGAGCAGAGCAAAGGGACAAAAGTGGAAAGAAGTTTCCATTTTCCCTTCCTTCTCTGCTCAATTGAAAATACATGAGGCAAGAGCAAGCCTGGGCAGAGGAGACTATGGGAGACATAGGAGCCAACTCCTAGGGGCCGTGGGGTTTTCAGCCTCCACAATAAAATATTTGAGGGGGCCAGCCCCCCACAAAGTTGATGGGCATTCCTATTCAAATGGTGTGTGCGCACTGCATCATGTGATCAATTATGTGAGGCAGGGCTTACCTTGCCCCCCACAATATTTTATTCAAGTTGGCACCCCAATGGGAGATGTAGTTTTCCTCAGCTTTCTGCTCTCATGTTGCTCTGCACACACACACAAACAGAGCCCATGTTTGCTTAAGAAACAGACAAAATAATTCATAGCTGTCAGAGCTGGCTCTTGGTCCCAGCTCACAAAGGACCAACGCTTGCCAGTAGTAAAGTATCAAAGTCTTTATTGAAGAATAGTTTCCATTTCCAAGCCTCAGCGCCCCAGCTCTACGTCTAGAGTCTAGACCGGCGAAGCTCCGTCTGAATCTCCGCCCCCTGTACACCAGTTTAAGACTCTAATCTTACTCCACCTCTCCCTTCTCTCCTTTCTCCTCTGGGTCCTGCTGCCCCCCGGAGTCTCCTCCCTCCTGGACTCCCCTGACGCAGACGTTGACCCTCCTGACTCCTCCCGCTCTCTTCGGCGGGCTTTAGGACTTGGCTTCCTACCCGGGCTGCCAACTGGCCCGCCTTCCTGTATATTTGAACTTGGCGCGTGCGCGCGTTTAACTTTCCTCTTAACCGTTTCCTCGCTCCCTGACGAAGGCGTGGTCAATCCTGCCTCATGTTCTCCCGCTGGTAGCGCGCCGCCTGATCCCGATGCCTGGGACTCCTCCCCCCTACTTCCCTCTGGTGTGGACGCTGGTCCAGATTTCCAGCTGCTGCTCTCTGAGTCCCCTCTGGCCCCTTCTCCCTGAAGTGCCCCCCTGGGTACTCCCCTTGCCCTGACCATGGGAGCCCCTTTTTGTGAATCCTCTGATTCACTGGACAGACTCAGAGACCTCGGATTGCTGTCATCGCTGACATTTCCTTCGGACTCCTCCCCTTCGCTCTCCATTTCCTCCCTCTCCTGTGCCTCTGCTCCTGAACCCCTGACAATAGCCTATTTGGTTAGTCAATCTGGTTGTGCCTGACATGCAAGAAGAACAGATCCTGAGCTCATTGCTGTGACTGCATTTTCTTCAACAGGTTTAGGAGCTCTGATCAGGATGGACACAAAATTTCTCCCCAGACATTTAAAGACCCACACAGGCATCATTTTTAGATGCCCATATCTGCTGCCTCTGATGAAATGACTGATTCAGCCCCTGCATGCCAGATACATGTGTGCGCACCACTGGGACACTTAGGGTGAACTGAAGCAGGGCTTTCATTTGCTGGATTGCTCAATTCTGGAAGTATAGCATTTTAGTGAACTAGGAATGGGTGCTTAAACAGGAAGGTCTGTAACCCAGCAAACATTACTGATAGTTTTTGATCTTGTGCTCCACTCTGGCTGTTGAAGTTTATACTAGAATCCACTTGAGTTCAGGCAAAGCATAACCTATGTTATCCTATGCGCAGAAACTAGGCTCCCGTTGACCTTACTTGACCTTAATAGCTTTCTTGGGCCCCGTATGCCAGCCCAGATGCCAGAAGCATGCTGGATAGTTTCACACAGATGTTAACAGCTGCTGTGTCCTACATAATAATAAATGTTTAAACTTCCTCTTCCCCATATGAATCTTTTTGTCTGCCTGCTAACTAATTTCAATACAGTAATTGTTCTCTACAGTAGTTGCATTCATGGTGGCTTTGTGTTTGTGTAAAGATGGTGATGCTGCGGTCCTCTGGGTGTGGTTGGACTCCAGTCCCCATCAGCCCCAGCTAGCATGCCCAATGACCGGGGGTGATGGGAGTTGTCATCCCATAACATCTGGAGGGCCACAGGTTCTCCATCTTTGCACTAACAGCACAATCCTTTATCTTCTCATAAGTAAATCCCATTGAACTCAACTGGATTTATTGCCAGGTGTAGGATTGCTGCCCTACTGTATTGCACATTTTTTTAAATCTTATGTCGTTGCACAGATTGGCAGTTCTTGGAAGAGCAAACGGCTGCCTTTAGTGGACATTATCATTTTCTTTTCCCAAATGAAAGAAAACCTAAATGGTTCCAAAGTAATTATTTCAGCTGGGCTTTCTATTTTATATCACATTATTGTGTGTTCACCCAACCTGATTTTGCAGCAACATTTTGCCAGAAAATGATGATCGATCTCCAACAGGTTTGTTCAGAGCTTCAATCTCTGCAATAATGGAATGGCACTTCGGCTCTGTAACACAATCCACTAAACCCAAAGACTCATTTCACTTGTAAATGGTGTCAGCTCCCTTGCAACAGGCTAACATGTTTTGCATGTTTTATTCTCCTTACCCTTTGCTGCTAGAGATTAACATTCTGCCAACATTTCTTCTTTCTTCTTTCCCTTTTCATTCCTTTGAAGTGGAGGGCAGAAACAAAACAGAACCGGGCAGAAATCTTGGTGACAGCGCTTGGCTTTTGTTGACATTAATTCTGGTATCAAATGCAAAATTTATAAAAGAACAAATCTTGTAAATGTGTAGAATGAGCGGAGAAAAACCCTCAATTTGTGTATCATTACTCCATATATTACTGTTTCTGTTTGAGACCCATGGGAACCATGAATTATATGTGGGTGGCAGACCTCTAGGAGGGTGGTGAGCTTTCACAGAAATAAGTAATGCTACAGGCATGTTTTCCTTGTTGCAAAGCAGCTGAAGGGTGTCTTATCTTTTGGAGAATGTGCTCTGTGGAGGCTTAAAAGGACCTTGCCTCCCTAACATTTACTTGCGGGATCACCTTACCTCATATGCCCACTCTCAGCCATTTCAATCTGTGGAACTGGCACGGTTATAGGTGCCACACAGCACCCTTTCTTCACTTGTGCAAAACCCATCTTTTAGTGTGGCAGCATCTACACTTCGGAACTCCCTGCCTATTGGCATCAAGCAGGTGCCTTCACTGTACTTTCTGGTGATTTATCGCTTCTTAAGTATTGTTGATTTTTATCCACCTTTTTAATTCCTTTACTTACTTGCTCTTAACTCTCTTTTTTAAACCAAGAATCTTAAAGTTTTATATTAGATTTTTGTTAGTAAAAAGGTGATTTATACGATCTGCCCAGATGACAAGACTTGCTGATGTAACAACAACAACAACAACAATCTATATTTGTACCCCACCCATCTGACTGGGTTGTCCCAGCCACTCTGTAGTCCAAAGGAAAGCAGAGCTTAGCAGCAGCTTAGCTACAGGAGTTTCTGGAAGGAGTGCAAGGCACCATCCAACCTTTTCCAGTTCTCCACTCCAGATTTAGGGTTTACTTCCAGATTTAGGGTTTACTTTTCTTCTCCCAAAGATATTCTGCAAGACAGGAGAAGTTTGAATTCAGAGTCTTCCTTCCTCTAGATGGGATACCTTCCCATGTTGACAAGCCCCACCTGCCCCTCTCTTCCTTCTACCAATAAGTAAACGGTATTATATTACACTGAATCAAAACACTGTCCTTCATTGAGGGGCAGCCCACATGGTTCCTTCCAGATGTTGTTGAACTGCAACTCCCTTCATTCCTGGACCATTGGTCATGCTGGGACGGATTGAAGTTGTCGTCCAACATTTTGGCTGCCCCTAACCCCATTGCTGAATATGTTGACTTTCAGCTGCTATGCATGATGTTAGACAGATTCCATTTCTGTTCACGCCACCTAATGCCAGGTATTGAATGTGTTGTCTTCTGTGTGCAAGGTACTGCTGAGCTATTGAAATAACTGCTTGCCCTATTTTCCCTCTCACCTTTGGCCCATATCATGAACAGCAAAGCATTAATTCCTTTTGGCTAAGCTGCCTGTCAACTCTTTAGATTCCGGTCTGGCTACATCCTCAGCAAATTGTTTTGTCTGGTGATAAGTAGCTATTTATAGAAGGGCGCATGTATGGAAGGACAAACGATGCACAGTACTTTAAGAACAGGAAGCTCTATTAAAAATATTATAAACAAATAGCACTGCAAGTCGCTTTAGCTGCAGCTTAATCAATATTTCACATGCCGTGGAGGGGATTCCCTGAAGTAACACTTGACATTTCCAAGATTAGTTTTCCCCTACCCCACCCTGTGCCTTTATATTACTATAGTAGGTACAACACTCCAGAGCCTGATTGCTTGCATGATAACTCTAGTCAGTGCAGAGCCCAAGATTTTTCGCTTATTAGCTTCAAAATTGTTGGTAGTGTTATTATGCTTTCAGTGTTTGTGATGCTCTGCAGTGTAAAATAAGTGAATCAGATCCTGCCCAGAGTTGCTTGTGCACTCTAAATGTTGACTACAGGACTGGTGCTGGGTGGGGAAGCAAAGGAACAGGTAAGGGTAATAAAGAATAGAAGGAAGGAAATTCAGTTACATTTTCTCAAGACTCCTCCCCCCCCATGCTCCCCTGTTTAGGAATGAGATGTGGACTCAGGGAGTTAAGTTTTTTTTTGGGTGGTAGTCATTGAGGATGTATAGAGATATAACTCAGTGGTAGAGCACCTGCTTTGCATGCAGAAGGCCCTACATTGACAGAGCTGGAGTCAGGCATAGGTCAACAACAAAAACAATACATCGCCTAAGGTCAGTATTGTATTCAAGAAAATATCGGCTTGTATTCAAGAAAACAAGCCACTGCTCTGGTCTAGTGGCCTCAGCAACTCATTCTAGGAGGTCTTGCTCCGATAAGCAGTTGCGAGGACTTCAGGTCCCTGCCTTCCCAATGCCCACTTGGACAACTCCTCTCCAGGGTTTTTCCCATACAGCCTCAGGCTGTGTCTGCGCACAACTACCCTAGTCTCTGCTTGTTTCATTTCTCTGCAAATTATAGGAGACAAAGGGGGAGGGGAGCCAGTCACAGCAGGAGGGGTGATGCCCTGGATTCTTCAGTAGCCTATCTCCACTCTGCCTCTTGGCTGCCCTCCCCTCCAGCCTCCACTGAACTGCCTCAGAGTCTGAACTGCTCTCTGCCATAGCTTCTTCCTGCTCACTAAACCCTATCACCTCTCCTGTTGCTGACACCTCCTCCTCCCAGTCTGCTCCTTCTCCTTCTCACCACTCATCATCACCATCCCACCACCAGTTCCCTGTCTTGGAGCATTCCTCTTCTGAGGGTTCCCTGGCTGGTGCCTCCACCAGTCCTCTGCATCCAGCCAGTCCATGACACAAGTTCATTCCCTGGCATCTCCAGGTAGGGAGACAACCCTGCCTGAAACC
Organism: Podarcis tiliguerta; assembly: GCF_965153285.1. Taxonomy (NCBI): domain Eukaryota; kingdom Metazoa; phylum Chordata; class Lepidosauria; order Squamata; family Lacertidae; genus Podarcis; species Podarcis tiliguerta. Next base: position 53,107,600 of record NC_139537.1, on the reverse strand, counting down.
CTGGAGAGCTACTGTCAGTAAATATGGACAATAATGGCATAGATGCAGACAGTACTGAGTTGGATGGACTAGTCTAACTCAGTATTCCTATGTTTTTTGGTGGGAGGATGTAGCTCAATGGTTGAGCATCTGCTTCGCATGCAGAAGGTCCTTGGTTCAATCCTTGGCATCTCCAGGTAGGAAATGTCCCCTGACTGAAGCAGCAGAGAGCTGCTTCCTGTGAGTGTCAATAGTGCTGAGCTAGATGGACCATTGGTCTGAACTGGCATAAGACAGCTTTCTGTGTTCTCATGAAAGAAGGCTAAACAGGCATAAGGAGCAGAAAGAAAAAATGGCTGTTGTTTATCAGAGCACAGTACTCTTAGGGTGACTGAGACTGTACAGTAGTGATGGTTTGCAGTTAGATCATTAATGGGAAATAAGGAGAAGAAGATAGGGTAGGTCAAAGCTATATAAATCTTTAAATGGTCACACATGGAATGAGCCAAGCTTCTGATAGGAGCTTGAAGATAGTAGTCATGTCTCATTGAATCTCCAGCCCTACACCACCTGTATCCATCCAAATTGCAACCTCCCTAGTTCCCACAGTGAAGTACTCCCCCATCAGAGCAACCATCTTTGGTTCTCTGAATGCCTCCCAGCTCAAAAGGCAGAAATCAACCATAACACAGACCGTTAGAGTGGGGAAAATGGCAGATGGGTCTTCTGATAGTGAAGAACTGTAGAGCTCCTTCCTTACATCTGAGCCGTGGCAGCAGCTAAGAAAAACTCAGACAATGCAAGACAAGACAAATGAATAAAAATCATAGCAGTGTGATCTGAAATAACAGGAATTAAGGCCTCAATTGCAAACCTAACCATGGGAGTTACCACTGTGAAACAATGGATGTTGGATGCCTAGGATGCAGAGATTGCTTTGGGTAATAAGCTGCAAGGTCTTAAGGAAGAACTTCAGAAAAGGACTAGGATGCACATCTGGAAATCAACTCGCATAGAAATAACCTCAGCGTGGAAGTGGGAAAGGGCTGTGAAGGAAGGATATCCACTGACTTTGTCCAACAATTGAAAGTTTTACCAGAAATCCCAGGGCATATCCCTGCTAAAGTAGAGCAGCACACTACTGTGTAGCAGCAAGGTCACACCCTAGTGCCTGCCCAAGGCATCTTGTTAAAATTTCTCAGCTATACAGCCAAAGATGAGGCCATTAAGCTGTCAAATCCATAAAGGGTCTGCTGCAATGGTCAGATATACATTTTGAACCAAAATAGCCTGAAGGCTTGCACTAGGAAAAACACCTAGATGTCTTTGTATGATACTTTGCAGTGTTCTACATTTGCTAGGACAATTGTATGAAATCCTTTATAGATCCACAGAAGTGGAGCATTATATTAACCAGTGCTTGGGATGAACTAGTTCATTTTAATGAAGTTCACTGAATTAGTTCAAAAATATCTGAACTATAATTACCAGGCGAACTGAGTATGAGTTAAGTTCATTTTTAGATAGAACTTTTAAATGATTTTTGTTCACATTAGTGTTCAAGCTTAAAGATCACAAGGGCTGGGAATATAAATTAAAGAATTCACATTCAGCTGTGTTTGTGTGTGTTTCAGTATCTTCTTAGTCTCCAGTATAGTTTATCCATCCGCCAATTGTACCATTCTGAATGCTGGGTTGTTGTTTTTCCTGAAGGTCATCTGGATTGATCATCTTGAATTGATCTGTGAACTGAACAGTTTGTTTTATAAAGGGACAAATATGAACTCAAATTAGTTCCTTTTTAACATAAGTAGAGCCTCATGGATCAGGTCAATGGCCCATCTAGTGCATCATCCTGTTCTCACAGCAGCCAATCATAGCTCTTGCCCATCACTGCAGTTCCAAGATTGGGAGGAAGTCTGAGCCTCAGCACACCCACCAGAGGGTATACTCAACATGTTACTATAGAGTTATATGTCTTCATCCTTATTTAACCTGCCTAACCTCTGAATTGTAACAAATCTTGGTTGAGCAGCCAGCAAGGCCAATGCTGTGGTTAACACAGTGCTCCACATTCTCAAATGTGACATTGGTGCCTGTCATGGGCCAGGAATCAGCTTCACCTGCTGAACAGCAGCCTGAAGGGAAAGAAGGCAGAGTGACTCCAGCTGCAGCTGATCAGCTTTCAAGGACACAGAGCAGAAGGCACTGGTGAGAACCAGTTGGCTTCAGCCTTCTTAAGCAGAGCTCTCAGCTGCAGTCAGATGCTGGTAACAACACTTGTACTTCCTGGCTCTACTCTGCTGCTTCCTGCTTGCCTTGACCCTTAACCCCATGGTCATCAGATTCCCTGACCCTGGACCATCTGACCACACGGATTGCTGTTCTCCTGGCCCTAAGGACTGGCCCTAACTTGGAATGCTGACTCTGCCTCCAGGCAAGTTCACCTCAGAGATACTCCACTGAGCTCTGCATGTTGATGCTCAGCAATAAGACTATGATATGAGTGGCTATACTTCATTAGTAAAGGTTGAGAAGCTACAGTTCTTGGGGTAATGGCTGCTTCACTGGTCACAGGGTGGGTAGCTGTTGTGGCCAATTGCCATGGGCATCTACTTATTTGAATTCTGGCCAGTCTGACCAGGCAGAATGGGTGGGGCTATACTTCATTAGTAAATGGCAAGCATCTACATTTGTTGGGGTAACAGCTCTGAAGGGGGATGTGTAGCAACTGAGTACACTACTGAAGTGCTTTGATACTGAATAATAGGATTTAATATTCAGTTTTAAGCACCTGTATGGCTTGGTGTGTGATAGCTGTAAACCACCCTGATATATATTTTTAAAAAGAAATAAGAGTATATAAATATTTCCATAAACAAGTAAACAAAGATAGAAAACTGCCTCACACTCGGTTGGATCAATGGTTTTGTTCACTCCGCAGTGGCTCTCTAGGCATGAATCCTTGCCAGCGCTACCTGAAGATGCCTGGGAACAGGGATTGAACCTGGCGCACTCCGTAGGCCAACAAAGGCTATGCTCTTATTACCACCACCCTTTCCCAAAGTCATAATCCCCCAAACACCGTTTGTCTTTGAATGTCTCACTTTATCTTCTGTATCTTAGTACACATATGGGATAATATGTACTTTAAAAATAAGTCAGATTCTAACATTAAAATAACACTGATGCATGTGATTGTAATTCTGTGCACAGAGGCTGGTATGGATAGAGGGGTGTGTGTGTATGTGTTGTTGTGAGAAGCTTCACTTACAATGTGCTATTTTTCTACGTGATGCCAGCTGCACTTTGAAAGCTCTGTCAGTATTCAAATTGCACACACACACACACACACACACACACACACACAAACATGTTCTTTGTCCACATTAGATGCACTCACTGTTCAGCAAATGTAGCTCCCCATATATCCAAGCTTAATCTGCCATTTATCTGCAAACAAACTAGGTGAAAAATCTGTGCTTAGTAATGGCTCATGACTATTCATAATGTTGCACCACAGGCTTGGAGTGGAAGAAAAAGCAAAGCATTTGTGATTCTGGGGAGAGAGAAAAAGCCCACTGCTTTGCAGAGAGCATTGGTTTAATGAGTTGAATCTAACATGGCCCAATTAAGCCATATATAGCATTTGCCAAGGTTTGGGGAATCCATCAATTTAACAGGAAATTAAGGCTGCATTTTTGCCATTGGTTAGCCACATGGCAAAGATCCCAAGTGACTTTGAGCCCTGAAGAGGTAATTGAGAGCTGTGAGTAGATGCAGGGATTTCTTCCCTCCATTGAATTTTATGCACACACACAACCACTCTGCTTATACAAGATCCCTCTGGGAGTATCTCAGTGAAGCAAAGTGCTTTGCCAAGTTGGATGGTGCATGATGGAGACCTAGCAGCAAGACTTCTGGGTAGATGAGAAGATGTATAGAAGATGTATATTGGATATGTTGCACAAATATGTTGGACACATGCACACCACCAAAAATTGGAGCAAGTGCATCATCAAAAAGAAGGCACAGATTGCTCACAGTCTGCACAAGCTGATCTATATGAATAAGTACAATTTTAAATAATACATCTCACCACAGTGGGAAAGACTCTGACCAAATAGTCAATGTACCTATTCAGTTTGTTGTCTAGGTGATAACTTCCGATGAGCAGCTTCAAGGCCCCTTTTCTCAATATGAAGATGCCTTGTCACAAGTCAGACCACTGGTCTACCTAGTTCAGTATTCTCTGTGTTGACTGGCAGCAGCTTCCTGGGATTTCAGTCAGGAAACATTCCTAGCACTACTTGGAAATGCTGAGGGTTGAATCTAGGTGTTTCTGCATGTAAAGCAGATGCTGTACCAGTGAGCTATGATCCTTTCCCAATGTGCCAATAATATGTCCCTTCTTATGGTTCTCTTAACTTAAAAATGGCTACGTTAAACCTCTCTTTTGTGAATATGGTGTACAAGTGTCCTACTTCACAAAGTCCTCTGTTCAAAGGTTTAAACAGAGGACTTTGTGAAGTAGGACACTTGTACACCATATTCACAAAAGAGAGGTTTAACTTAGCCTGTTTCTTCCATCACCTTCTTCAAACTGAAATAAAACTGTAGAGTAGGCTTAGTATCACATCCTCTTCCAGAAATGCCCATTTTGCCCTCTTGTTTTATTTTATTTTATTAGATACAGCCTACGGGAAAATTCCGTGTGCAACTCAAAAGCCCACATCCTACATTGTGAACCTTTGTTGATCCTAATAAAGGATTTTATTTACTTTTTTGTCATCTGGCCTGTTATTATGCTCAACTCTGCTATAAAGCCTATGAGCTCATCTTTTTAGAACATTGGGCAAGAATATAAAAATATTCCACTGTGTGATCTACAGCAAGTCGTTTTCCAGCCTGTGTTTCTGAGTTCTGTGAAGAAAGATGAGTTTTCTCCAGATATATTTTCTAAAAAACTGCAGAGACTAAAATATCTATATGAAGTTAACTGGCCTACTCTTCTAATGCTGAAAACAACAGAGCCAGGTATATATTTTAAATAATCATGCCCAGCACAGCAGCTATAATTAAATCTTCATTATTATTACAGAGGCATGTTACTGAGTGTCATTAATTTCCTTCATACTGTTTTACCCATTACCACCTTTTATTCAAGCACATAAGTCAAAGGAAAGCCACTTCTCCCTCCCTTCACTTATTACTGACTTGCTCATAAAAGCCTCCAGGCAGTTAGGTTAACAATTATGATTTGCCTTGGCAAAATTTCCAGGAATGAGGAAAAATACATCGTGCGTTAGATTTAATAAATAAATGTGGCTAGAAATGCATTCAAGGGATGTGGTCAAAAGCAAATAAGAATAAACCCACAGCAACAGGCCAGTGGACTAACCAGAAGTCTATGGGAAGCCCACAGCCAGGACCTGAGTGCAACAGTGGTCTCATCCTCCTGTGGTTTCCAGAAGCTGATATTCAGAAGCTGATATACCCCGCAACTGTCCTGTTTTAAGCGAGAAATCCCAGAACCACAGATGCCAATCCCTGCTTCTGTTTGCATCCCAGAATGTCCCCATTTTTTTGGTATGGCACTCCAGACCCAAAGATGCTCACTCTGGCTTGAGTCAGCAGCGTCACACCTGAGCTCTGGCACACCCTGCTGATGAGCACCAGAGCGTCTTCCGTTCCAGCACTCTGGCTGTCATCATCTGGGTCATGCCAAAGCACTGAAGCACCAGAGCTCTGGACTAGAAGGTGTGCCCCTCCTCACATCCCAATTTTGGGGATGAAAATGTTGAAGGATGTGCTCCTACAATTGAAGTAGAAGATAACCATCAGAGTTAGTAGTCCCTGGTGGCCTCATCCTCTATGAAGTTGTCCAATCCTGTTTTAAAACCATCTACAGTGGTACCTCAGGTTAAGAACTTAATTCGTTCTGGAGGTCTGTTCTTAACCTGAAACTGTTCTTAACCTGAGGTACCACTTTAGCTAATGGGGCCTCCCGCTGCCACTGTGCCACTGCCGCATGATTTCTGTTTTCATCCTGAAGCAAAGTTCTTAACCCGAGGTACTATTTCTGGGTTAGTGGAGTCTGTAACCTGAAGCATCTGTAACCTGAAGCGTCTGTAACCCAAGGTACCACTGTGGCTAACACTACCTATTATGGGAGAAAATTCCATAGTAAATATATGCTGTGAGAAGAGAGAACACATTTTTACTATCACTACCAACCCCTTTGCCCAATCTAAATTTTATTCTGTTTCAGGACAGAGCTCACATGTAACATCAAACTATGGTTTTGCCATTCATGCCTGAGCAATCTCCCCCTTGCAGTCATTCTCACCTGCCATGGTGTGCTCCTGATCCCCTCCCCTGTTCACTTGTTTGTGCAAACCCAAATGAGAAAACACATATAAACCTAGTATGCAGCCTGTATTTGCATGCCCATTCAGCAAGGATTCAGATAAATTCATGGATGTTGGGGGCTAGGACAGGCTGGTACAACCCCTTCCCCCCTCTCCTTCGAATATCCTGATGCCGTTGGCTGAGCAGGGTTTGGAATTTCAAGTTGTGCATTAGGTTGTTGTGGTTGTCTTCCTTGTATTCATTTAACACTTTTAGAAAGCATTTTGTACTAGGGGCCATCGAAACATCCTATGACAGTGAGATTCATAGGTTGGTGATGAGTATGAAGCATTATATGAAATGTCTTAAACCTTAAGCCAATCAGTCTGATCTCAGGTTTTGACTATTTTGTCTTTCTGTTTTCTCTACTTTCTAACACTCCAGGCACACAAATTTCATATTCTTTCAAATCTGAGAATTTATTGGACTGGCACCTGAAATATATTTACTTGGTTAAATCTTTTTAGTTTTATTTTATTTTAGTTTTTAGTTTTATTTTATTTTAGGGCTGTTGTTGTTTAATTGCAATGAGAAAATTCAATAATTTTGCTTCTTTTTCTTAAACACACACCTGCGCGTGAACACACCCACCCACCCACCCACCCACCCCAGGGCCTTTACAATAGAACACACCAACCCCGCAAAACAGCCCACGTTCATCATGTGAATTGCAATAAAAAACAACCGATTGTAGAGCTTTGAGAACAATAGCTTGCATTGAAATAAACTGACATACATTTATTTTACTGACCCTACCAGGTGCCACTATAATAATTGCAAGGCAGCCAAAGTGCGAGCATGAACAAATTGCAAGGCAAACAAAGTGCAAGCAGAATCTTTTAAAATGTGTCACAATATCACTTAGCAACAGGAACATGAAAGGGAAAATGTCCCAGTAAAGCAAACTGAAGGCTGAGCCTGGTTTTGTTAGTTCCAAGCACAGCGTTTGTTATGTAGCTAGCCATGCTGTAGCCCCAAAGAGCTGCAAGTCATCTATTCTCTCCCTCCTTCTCTCTTTTGTTTAAAATGCCAATGTTTTGAAATATTAAGATGGCATCCCAGTGGCAGTAGGATGTTGGTGTTGACGCACATCAGGGGTTTCATTAGTGGAAGCAAACCGAAGCTTCCAAGTTAATATGCAGAAATGGCAGCAATGTCAAAGGGAAATTTTGGAGCAACTTTGTTGTTTTGTGTTGTAGTTTTTTTTACTGACGCCTCATAACCCCATTTTAATTGGGCTCTTAATGGTCGGATCTACACACACATACATGTATATTTACTTCTGGTGCCTTATTTTAGTTTTTATAACTGATTTTTTTCATTATCATTCTGCTTTTAATTCATATGCCACCTGCCTCTCTCTCCCCCCCCCACCTCAAATTGTTTGAACTGATAGAACGCAGTCAAACACAGAAATAAATGAACAACATTTTCATATACTTCCATGCTCCCCACCCCCCCTTCCTCATACTAAAAGAAATTTGTATGTTTCATTCTTTTTAAAATAGGTAGGAGTGAATTAGAGTCCTCTGGTAAATAAAAATAAAATAAAGATGAGAAAATACCAGACAATAGGCAGAGGATTTGGAAGCGGATACACTGGAAAAGTGGGTTGTTATTTAAAATGCACAGAAGGAAATTCATTTCTATTCATTTCCTGCTGGTGGTGAAAAATATGCTGGCATTGCAGTAGTCAGATTGTCAGTGTGACCTTTTTTAATGCCACACGTCACAGGATTTCATGTAACACTAAGACAACATGACAGGACAGAGCCATGCTTTCCTAATGCTCCCCTCCCTTCACATTTTCAATCGTGTTTGCATCCTAAAGGAGAAGGATACCATTTCTTCAACGTCACTGAAAATGTCACAATGCAAAACTTGCCTGATTTTAATTAGAAGTATTTGTCAATAATATCCTATGAAAATTTGTTGTACAGTTTAAAGATGGGCTGTCATATGGTTAGGTGCCAAGACAAAATTTGAAATGGCATGACTGGTTTAAAATGTCAGGCAAATTCTTTATGCTTTGTATCGAACATAATGAGAGATAAACGGAAACTTCCTGCCATCAAATGCACCAGGAGTTGGATGTTTGTGTGGACACAGACACAAAGGCAGAGCCCACATTAAAAACATCATACAAATCGCCTACAATTCAATTTATATCTATAATTGCTTCAAGGGGGGGAAAGTTAATCCTTACTCTCCAGCCTGGTTGTCTGGTTGATACATTGAAGGTTATATTGTACATCCCTTTTCTGGATGAAAAGCAGGTAAAAATTGAGTTTTGATCAAGAAATGGCTAGCTTCAGATAAAAGATAAATCAGAATGGAAGTTATCGTGATTGGCCAGAAACAAACCTAAATTGTATCTGAATACACTGATGTCAGTACTTTCCTATCTCCATCATTTCTCGACTTTTGCTATTTCACTCCTGCCCCCTTTAAGCTTCCTGTTTCCCTAGGAGGTGTCCTGCAGTCATTATAATCACAACACAGATTTCTTTCTGCTGAAAAGCGACACATTGTGCTTCACAAATGAAATCAAATTGCAGCTTTCAACCTGGCAAGTGAAGTAAAACAATGCACGTTTATAAGTCAGTATTGATCGTTAATTACTGCAGACCTCTGAGAGGCAAATATGAAAAGTGAAAACAATCTGGATTCGGTCCAAACAAACTTAAAGAAGGCGGGAGGGGAGAATAACTGTTTCTGCTGTTCCACAAATGATTGTGCAAGAGATTGCACAGTGGTGTAATCAGTTGGCTAATTAGCCATTCTTATGTTTCCAATTCTGCAAGTGTTTGCACAAACTCTTCTGCAAGCAGAAATTCAGCTTTGGATTTAGCAGAATTTATTCTCATGCTGTGCACATTTTAAACATTTTTAGATTTTGGATGTGCTCTTAGAAGCTTTTACTTTTTTTGTTTTTAATTGTGCTGTTTTACTGCTTTGTTGTTTGCTGCTTGGGGTGTTAGGGGTGAGGTAGTATCTCTGGTGAGGGACATGCCATGCTCCTTCTGAGGTAGTTGGTCCACCTTTGGTCTCCGCCATGCACTCAGCCCTCACCTGGGCTCCTAGAAGCTGCATGTGACAGTGACCACACCCTGGGAATGACTTTGACTGGCTGGTTAAACGAGAGGGTAGCAGATGGGTTTCAAACCTTCAGTGAGTTAGGGACATATCCTGCATATGAAGAAAGGCTCCATCAGATTGAGTGAATGAGACCAATAGTGGGTCCAACAGTCAAGAAGTCTGTTTCTGCACATCTTGTAGAGGAAACTGAGGGGCAGATGGGGCTCATCAACCTGGGAAGGTAGCCCATCTAGGAGAAGGAAAACTCTGACCCTAAACCTCCACTGCTTTGTGGGATGTCATTGGGAAAAGAAAAAGCCAAGGAGTAAAGCCTACACAAATTCAGAGTGGAGTCCCTAAGATGGTTGGATGGTGCCTTGTACATCTCCTTCCAGCAACTCCTGCTGCCAAGCTGGTGCCTAATGCATTTCTCTGCTTTCTTTTGGACCACATCAGTGAAGCTGAGAAGGGAAGTCTTGTCATCTGGAAAGCTCAGGACCTCCATACACACTGTCCAGGCTTGTGTCCCAAGTGCTGCTAAAGCAGTGGTTTGACTACACCCCCAGAGACGCCCTCCATTGTCTCTTGAAACAGATGGATGCCAGCAACAATGTTTGCTGCCTTGAGTTTTTTGGGGAGGAAGGGTGGGATAGAAAGGTGATATGAGAGCTGTTGATAATAAAGGTAATAAGAGAGCCAGTATGGTGTAGTGGCTAGAATGTTGGACCAGGACCTGGGAGAACAGAGTCCAAATCCCTGCTCAGCCATGGAGCTCACAGGGGGGACTTTGAGTTTCTCAGCCTAACCATCTACAGGATTGCTGTGAGAACAAAATGAGGAGAAAGAGGCAGGATATAGAAATGCAACACATAAGTAAGTAAAGGTAAAGGTACCCCTGCTCGTACGGGCCAGTCGTGTCCGACTCTAGGGTTGTGCGCCCATCTCACTTAAGAGGCCGGGGGCCAGCGCTGTCCGGAGACACTTCCGGGTCACGTGGCCAGCGTGACGAAGCTGCTCTGGCGAGCCAGCACCAGCGCAGCACACGGAAACGCCGTTTACCTTCCCGCTATAAAGCGGTACCTATTTAAGTCCCCTCATAAGTAAGTAAGTGGGTGTAAAACAGCCCCTTTGTGGGTCGGAAATATCTTCCACATAGAGCAGTCTGTGTTCTTAACATAGAGATCATGAAAAAGGACTATAGCTCAGCAAATGAAACCCCCAGCATCTCCAGGTAGGGCTGGAAATGTCCCTGGATGAAACTTCAGAAGATGGAAGCTCCCTGGTTCAATTCCTGGCATCTCCGTGTGTGTGTGTGTGTTAAAAAAGGATGAAGATGCAAGTAATCTGAAGACCCCAATCTGAAATCTCTGCAAATCAGTGTAGACAAAAAATGTGCTAGGTAGATGGATAACCCTCTTAATTAGTATAAGGCAGATCCATGTGGTTCTCCTCCCTTTTACTGCTTTTATATTATTAGCAAAGCAATGTTATTCCACAAAGATCTAGTGGTTGCTGCTGCTGTTGTTTTAAACAGGGGGGTGGGTGGGTGGGTGTCTGTGTAAGGGAAGCTATCCCTTGCCACAAATCTCATTTTGCCAGCTGCATCCAAGGAGCTGATGTGATCCTGGAGCCTTTCTTGGCCAGGCCCTCTTTAAAGGGCCAAAGAAATGGCTCAAAGGACCTCCTGCTATTCCACTAAGCTGTGCTTCATTAGCATTCAGCTCAACTGCTAATGCACAAAGGAGAAGGAAGCTGGCAGAGAAACATGAGAAGACATGATAAAAGGAGCACGCTGAGAGGAAAAGACAGTTGTTTGCTAATTGAGCTGGAGAGGAAGATGACATAGCCTGGGCATGCTTCCTGTGATTTATACCAGCGTCACATGGAAGTGGGATGCTGCACCTGATAAACTGTCAGCAGCACGACTGCAGGGATCAGCAGTCACAGCATGTAGACAATTAAACAGTACCGCTCTCCTTTAGATCTCTTCAACAGGGGTTTTGAGCATGTGATACTATTTTGTGAACTTTTCTCCCCAAGGGGAAGCTTAGCGTTTCTTCATTAGTTTTCACCATTCTCCATTGATACCATTCTGGCTTCCAGCCTGGGTTTGGAATGGTGACAGCTCAAATTGCCCCACTATTCATGGGGGGGGGGGGTTGATTGGCCCCAATACTGTGCCTGCTCTGACGGGTAGCAGCTCTCCAAGGTCTGAGATCTTAAATCTGGTTCTTCTACCTGGCTTCATTGAATAGGGATCAGTTCCAGGACTTTCTAAGCAGAAAGACTGCTGTGCCACTTCACTGTGGTTTCTTCCCTAAATGTTCTTTGAAGGTGCAATGCCCTTCATCATTCCTCAGCATCATTCCTCAGTCCAGCCTTCAAGCAAGCCTTTCCAACATTTTCCTTTACTACACCCATCTTTTCCCATTTCATGACCCGGTCCATGTCAGTGGGCCAGTTACAATTAATGATGAATCAAAGCACCTCTCAATTGTGTGTGATGCTGAAAAAGGGAATCAACGTAAGTCCTCTTTTAGGTGTTCTGACAGCAGGTTAACTTGAACACCCAGAGGGAGCTTTGAGGACAAAGCACATGAGCTCCAGCCCTTGTCACCATCCTCCATGAGCTGAAGCAGGAAGCCTCCTGTACTTAGAATAGTAGAACTGTAGTGTTGAAGGGGACCCAGTGGCTTCCTGCTTCACGTTTGAGCCTCCAACTTGTGATGGCTAATGAGAGCAGTGGCAGGGGGTGGAGTTAGTGTCCTTGTTGCCATGCCTCCCCCTACATGCTAAGTTATCCCCTAGTTAATACATCTGAAGAGGGCCTTTGTTTCTCTTAAAATATATACTGCATCTTGACCCTGTAGACAGCCTTGCTAGCTAGGGGTGATGGGAGTTGTAGTTCAACAACATCTGGGGACCCAAGGGTTGAGAAAGGCTGCCTTATTCCAATGTCTTCCTAAACCTAGAGTTTGCCCTCAGAGATGAAAACAAGCAGCCAAGAGCAGGAAGATTAGTTGTAGCCCCTCTGTTCACACAGAGCACAGGAGCAGCTGCATCAGTGGTTGTTCCTAGCACTGGTTCTTTTGAGCTGACCTTGAGCAGATCTGCAGCCTCTTTCCTTGTATTCAGGGTGCATATGGATATATGTGCATTTATGCACATTCCACTGGTTGTAATGGAATGAAAACTTGGGTGTGCAGCCTAGTGCACAACCCTGTGCATATTGGGACTGTGTACTTTGACAATAGTACAGTGTGGACAGAGAGTTTCAGCACTCAAGTGCGCTTTTGGTTTTGTCTCCACTTTCCAGTTGTGGGTCCTGATGCAGCTGATGCACCTGCATAAGCCTTGGACCCATTCTTGGATCTCTGTAGATCAAGGAGAGAAATGCTGAGTTGTGGGAACATTTTGTTTAGATTCCCCTCGTAATCAATCTGTTTGCTTGCAAGTGTTCAACCTGAACAGGCATTACAATGATTTCAGAAGCAACCATACAGACAATCCCAGATTCACACCAACATCAGCATCTAGAATGCTCCCAACTAACTTCTCCCCATAAACTACCTTAGCTAGTTGGCGATCTATATACACACTCTGCTGTGCTATTTATTTGATGCATTCTTAATGAACAGAAACTTTTGGGCTTGCATTTAACGAGTTTTTCCAGCAGTTTTTCTGTCACTTGGAGTGCAAAACACTTAAAACTGTGAATAACTGTACAACAAACCTGCTTGTGTCATTAGCAGCTTCCAAACAGTGGAATATGGTGATAATGTATCCTTTGCTGCTTGTAAAGCTAATGGACTATGTGTTGTATGATTTACCTTGCATGTAAATGTGTCAGTGAATGTTTGCCAAATGGAACACAGAGTGCTGTCAGCTTTGCGCTCTCTCTCTCTCTCTCTGTGTGTGTGTGTGTGTGTGTTTGTTTGTGTGTCTGTGTTATTTTTTATGTGAACTTAAGAGTTCTGTTGGACCAAAGGTCCATTGAGTCCAGCATCCTCTTTCTTTAGCAGTCCACCAGATGCACCTAGGAAACCCAGAAGCTGGACATGAGCACAATGGCCCTAACTGCTGCCATTCTTCAGCATCTGGCATTTATTGCCTCTGATTCTGGAAGTTGCAAATAGCCTTTGGCAAATACCACACACAAGAAAATGTGAGTTCTGTGACATGTGCCAGGTTCTTCTCATATGCTTCCTATGGGCATCTGGTTGATCCATACGTCCTGATCCAGAGGGGCTTTGCATTATGTCCTTAAAGTGAGTTCCTAGCTGGCCATGGCAGTTCCAGTGATTGTAGGTAGCTCATCAATTCTATTTTGTGTAAGCCCCCAGCTGTTCTTCCTTGGCCAGCAAAGACAGGAATGATTATTTTGTTTCATTTGTGGGTGACAACTCCTGAACTGAGTAGCAGTGTTGCATCTGTAGGCTTAGGCACAAGGAAACATTTTGTATGAGCCAATGGCTTTGGAGCCAATCAGCCTATACAAAGCCAAACTTGGATGTCTTTAAAAGAGGATTAGATGCTACTAGCCATGCCATGATGGCTATGCTCTGCCTTCATAGTTGGAGGAATTATGCTTGTGAATACTAGTTGCTAGAAACCACAGGATGGGATAGTGCCCTTGTGCTTGGGTCCTGCTTTGGGGCTTGCCACTGGCATCTGGTTGGCCACTGTAAGAACAGGGTGCTGGACTAGATGGGGCATTGGCTTGACCCCCCCCCCAAGCAGGCTCTTCTTATGTCCTTCTGTTTCTCTTTCACTTGGCTCCTTTATCCCAGATCACATCCATGCATGTGTAGTATGTACTCTGGTAATATGAGTTAAAAAGGGAAATATTTGCTTTTTTCAGCCTGGCCACAAAGCTCCAGTGTAAATTCCTCAGCCCAGGTCAGATGGTAAAGACAGCATAATTTATGCTAGTGTAAATCCCACAAAGTTGTGTGTCCGTGGTGTGGAGAGGGGAGTGCAGGGCAGGATAAGGAGAGACTTACATCTATTCCAAACCCATTTCGGCTTGGTCATGTGACCTAGTTGCCCCCCCCCCCCCAGTAAGCCAGCTGAAAGGACAGTGTCTGTTCAAATAGAGTTTGGATTCGGGGCAGTTTATTACACTGGTGTAACTAATGCCAGTGCAAATTACCCTGGATACCTATAGCTAGGATTGCTGTCACTGTGCCTCAGTTCCTTAATCCAGGCTGCTTCTCAGTCAGCCTCTCTGACAACCCAGCAGTTCGTGTTTGTTTCTGTCCCAGTTCCTGGAAACAGCACATAACTGCTCCTGTCCATTTGCCAAGTGTGAGGTCTTTTTCACTGTTCCCTTTCACAAACATCCAGTTATTTTTGCCATATATCCTATTATATATAGATATAAAAACCATTATTTATATGACGTTGTATTACATTATATTAAGAGGGAAAGAAAAACACATGAAAAAATTGATACATTTGGTTAAACAAACAAGAATTGACTAATATTACTGTATCCTTAAAGGTAAAGAGACCCATGACCGTTAGGTCCAGTTGCCGATAACTCTAGGGTTGTGGCGCTCATCTTGCTTTATTGGCTGAGGGAGCTGGTGTACAGCTTCTGGGTCATGTGGCCAGCATGACTAAGCCGCTTCTGGAGAACCAGAGCAGCACACGGAAACGCCGTTTACCTTCCCGCTGGAGTGGTACCTATTTATCTACTTGCACTTTAACGTGCTTTCAAACTGCTAGGTTGGCAGGAGCTGGGACCAAGGAACGGGAGCTCACCCCGTTGCAGGGATTCAAACCACCGACCTTCTGATCGGCAAGCCCTAGGCTACAAAAATATCAAAACATCTTCTTGAATTTTATTATACTAAATATTCTTTTATTAACATCTCCATTCCATCAGATAAAATATTTGTGAACATTCCCTGACATCACAGCAGATGAGTAGGAGAGAAAAATTCAAAGGGAGATTACATTTTTTTTCTTTAGCAAGATAAAGCTGCCTCACTGGTCTCCATGTTACCTTACATTACAACAATAATTGTTTAATGATGATAATAGAGGTGTAAATGGCAACCAGTGGCCTTGACAGTTTTATTATTCAAATTGATATTTTGGGAGATTATTTTAATGAAATAAAACAATATTTTAGATACCAGTGCGCTGACTTTATCCTTCGAAGACTGTATTTATAACATAGCTAGACATGGTTGCTTATGTGGTCTTGCAAATGCTCCATAACTCCAGTTCCCCTGTAATCTATTTGCTCTACTTTCTTCAGTTTTCAGAGCACAGGAATCATTCCGTGCTCTGCTGGTGACTCTCTGCAGTAAGAAGCAGAACATTTGTATTCAGCAGAGGGAAAAAAGTGTTAAATGCCAGCATGAAATACTTCTTTTTATCAGATTTTCACAGTCAATAAAGTTAGCCAAAGTACAACCCATAAATAACCATCAGTGGGTGGAAACATCTCTGAAGTCAAATTACCTGCAGCAACTGTTTATTCTTTCCTGAATGTTAAGCATGCAACCTGGCAAACTGACACAGTCTCTTTAGTGGTAGAATTTTCATAAAGAAAACATTTCTTCAGTTGCCCACACTTTAGGGTTTGCTTCATCAAATAAAATACTGTTATCACCAAAGGATCTACTGTATACATGTTACTTTGAACCCTTCTATCATTCCCACCCAGTAATTGTATTTCCCCTCTGTGTTTTGCACAGGCTTTCAACCACTTGTTATGAAGATACAACACTCTCAAAAATACAATACATGTGGTCCCCACTATCCGAACACAATGTGTTCTCCAGAAATTCTTTGTTAGGTGAGCGTTTGCATAATGAGTCAATGATTTCCATTGATTCCTATAGGAGACTTTATAATGTGTCCCTGACCACAAAATTGTGACCCCCCCCCCCAAACAATGAAAAAAACCTGGAAAACCTTCTGAAACTTGGGAAAGGGCTCAAAAGGAATGTAAAAATGCTTTCTTGTTTGTTTGACTCTCTCCCCCTCCTCATAGTTTCTGGTAAAATGGTTGCCCCAGACCAGCACACAAAAAGTAAGGCTTGTTTCAGACTGCTTATTTGTTTACAGTACAGTGGTACCTCAGGTTAAGTACTTAATTCATTCCGGAGGTCCGTTCTTAACCTGAAACTGTTCTTAACCTGAAGCACCACTTTAGCTAATGGGGCTCCTGCTGCTGCCATGCTGCCGGAGCACGATTTCTGTTCTCAACCTGAAGCAAAGTTCTTAACCTGAGGTACTATTTCTGGGTTAGCGGAGTCTGTAACCTGAAGCGTATGTAACCCGAGGTACCACTGTACAACATGTAGGTTTGGCTGTTTGGATATCAGAATTTGTGGTGTGTATAGCAAGGTTTGGGTACTAATTCCTTGTGTTTGGATAAGTGAATTTTTGTATATTGAGTATTTGGACAGAGGGACCTGCATGTATTTTGTGACTGGAAAGTCGAGATGTTTGATGTCATGGTTGGCCAGGGGAGCAGAAAGCATCATGGCTTCTTTGGATGCATATGGCTTAGGTACCCCGATGTATTACAGGAGACTTTATAATTCGAAATCCAAAGTAAGTGAGTAACTTACGTAAACTTTAGCCATTAAACTATTGACTATAGACTGTGGCTTTTCTAGTGACTCGCTGATGCTAAAAATTAACTAAGTGGTTTCTGAACCTTCTGGATGATACTGCTTGTGAATGCAATAAATAAAAGGTGACAGCATTTAATGAGTAGGCACATATTTTAAAAGCCTAGGTTTCCTTTTAAGAAAAGGGAAGAGAAGTTTGAAGGAAATTGGCTTCTCCTGGAAAGTGCTCACCAACATGATGCTTGTCCAGCATCCTTTCGGATGTGAGCTCATTTACAGCCACAAAGGCCATTTAATTACACACAATACATTTTCATTTTCTGGCATCTCTTGTATTGTATAAACTAGACAACACATTATGATTTTTATCCTACCATGTTTGTCTTGGAATTAGTGTGAATGTTGATAATACAGCAACATGGAGACCTGCTTTTCTTGAGAAAGAGTGCATTTTTTAAATGAGATTAGTCAGAATTTAATTCAGAGGCCACTGGAAGTCTTTTGATGTTTGCAAATTTTAGAGATCTGTGATGTGACTCTGGTGGCATTAGGTGGCCTTAAATGACCCAACTTAGAAAAAGAGTGTAATTAAGTTACCTTGACGATATCTTCTTTAGCTTCTAGACTGTTATGACTTGTGATAGTTTAAACCCACACAAAGAGATGCCAAACTGCAAGGGTTGCTATGGCAACAGCAGGGGCCTGTCAACACCTCTCTCTCTAATAGTGACAAATGGTACTTATTACATCAGCACTAATTTCATCCGATCCCTTTCAGATGAAGATACTTAGTCCTCACTGATCAGATTGTGTCACTGTAATTACTGAGAACAGACCTTATTAGATGACAGCACTCCTTACCCATTGCCTCAGCTCAAATCTAACCTACTTTTTGCTACTTTTGAGGGTATTCTGCAATGTCTTCCAGCCCAACCCGTCTCTCACCATCTTTTTGTTTAAATAATGCAACATTATCTTCAGAAAGTTTTTTTTTCCAGAGTAAAAGTTGTCTAATAAAGAGTTGAATCATGTACGTTCACTGCAAAGTTGTCAAAATTTGTTGCAAGAAGCCTCTTTAATTTGGGGTGAGGAGCATATTTCTGCTAACATGCCCCAAGGAGCCACTTCTTCACTTAATCCCCATTCCCACCCAGTCCATGGACACCAGGCATCATTATAGGGGCATGTTTTGTTAGTTGGTGATATGAATATATGGGGGGGGGGGGGAGAGAGACAATACTCCTCTTCAACAATGGTCTCACACAGTGAATATCAGTGAGTGAGCCAGGCCACTTCTGTCTCTAGTGTTGACAAGCCAAGGTCCTGCAACATCCCTGAATTAAGACAAATGGCGAATCTTCATATATACTCAGGTAGGCCTTCCCTGTGCAGATATCCAAGTCAATGCACAGATGTCAGTGGGCAGATTAAGCATGAATCAGTCTGTTTCTGATACATATCAGCCTCACATGTGTTCATTCATAAGCATGGTCCATTGTGTTTCTGCATTACTTTCTGGGTTTATTTTTAGCGGCATGTAAAGCTGCATTAATTTTGAATATATTTTGTCACAAAGCATGCATTTGTATATGCTTTAAACCCTAAACATGCATTTTGACATGTATTTTAGCTTAAAATGCCCATTTAATATATTATGAGCTGAGAACTTTATCACAAAATTTGGAGAAATGAGAAATTTGAAAGATACCTGTGTTCCAATGTGTGTGTTAATTTTGAGAAGCTTGAATGGCAGCAGTGCCATTCAAATCACGCTGCTGCCTTTTGCCCTGGTCCAGGTAAGCAGTAGCAATGCAGGTGCCAGGAGGGTGACTCCACCCCACCTCACACACCACTCATGTCCCTATTCCTAGATCAGGCATGTGATGTCACCAGTGCTGCTAGCCAGCTCTGCTCTTATGCTGGTTTTCGATTTTTGAGACTCTGACTAAAGTGGTCTAATAGGTTTCTTATTCTTCGGCATAATGAACCCTCTCTCGTACATCATATAGCACATTATGGGCCCAAATAGTCCTGTGGCCCTTTTTTCCAAGGATACACCTGAAGATCAGTGTTTCTGAAGCCACCAGCCTGAAGTTGGATTTGAACCTATATCCCATATTCAAATCCCTTTGCAGTAAATTAGCTGTTAAGAAACGTTGTGAATGTCCCCTGGAGTCGGTACCACCCCTAGCTTAATGCAATAGTTCCATGAGAGCTTGTGGAGCATTAACACTGTAAATGCTATTTACATGCTAATCAGTTGCCACATAACTTGGAAGCGGTGGTAACGTGGTAGATTTACGTGTGCTTGGGAACAAAGACACAGCTTTTCGATCAGACTAATGGCTTGGAAGTGGCATCAGAAAAAGTGCTGGTAATCATGTTTGACGGCTAGGATTGATGGCTGATGGCTTGTAAAGGGCAATGCACTGGAGTGATATCAGGGAGCTTTTAATAATGCTTGGCAAATGATCAGGCTGCTCAGTCAATCACTGTGCAGATGCCAATATCCTCCCCTCCCCCTTTCACCTAGGGATGCAGCAGAGCATGTTACAAAAATAAAAGTGGGGTGCAGAATTTCAGTTCAAGATACAGAACTGTGAATTTGAAACTGATCAAAAATAATATCAGGATAAATTATAATACAGTACTTGTATCATTACTTCCTTTTTTTCTAAAAATATATATGATGGTTTTCATTAATTGTATCTGCTTTCCACTTTGTTTTTTGCCTTTGATGGAGGTGGCAGCTGGTTTAGAAGAAACAGCCAAAACTGGTAGTTTTCTCATGGAGCTTGATGGACAAATTGCTTGTTCAGTCTGAATTGGTTGCCTGGTTAGTGATTACTAATGGGACTCCCCTTCCTTCCCAGTGTTAGACTTGGTGCTTGCTGAATATTTTCTCCTTTTTGACCCCTTCCAGTTCTGCTTCAATCTACTGAGGAAGCCAACCCTTGGGCTTGATTTCGGGACATTGTGCCCATCACTTGTCTGATTCAGTGAGCTGTTTTGCATGTGATGCTTAGCTAAACTGTGGTTTAGCATGAACGAGCCATAAATCTTTACAAATCTCTCTATTCCTTGTATTTTTAAAATATTGAAATTGTTTAATACAAGGTCCACATATTACCGTAGGCTCAGATCCTGGCTCCTCGGAGTACCTGGGCAGTAGTAACTCTGAGGAGGAGAGGGACTATGGTCTATTATCCCTGACTGCATTGTGTTTATGCTGCCAGCATTGGATTCTGCACCCAGTCTGCACCCCTTTGCCTACTCATACCGAGGAAGGGACTCATTTGAGGATCAAAAAAGGCTATGCAGTGCTTCCACTGACCAAGGCCCCACAGCCCCAAACCTCACTACCAGGAAGGTGTCAGTGGCTTCACCAAGGGACAGTGACCCTTTAAGTGGCACATTGCACTACTCAGGTTGTGGGTCTTCAGGCTTGTTACTCAAAGCCAGATTATAAAGCTCTGACTATCACAGAAAGCCAATGCTGAGACAGTTGGTCCTCCCTGTTCTCAGCCGATGGATTGCTACCTGTGGTCTGAACTTCTTGCTCTTGCAGTCCATTCAGCAACCTTGTTGCTGTCCAGGGTCCTGACGAAACTGACCCTGCCTCCCTCTTTTTAGGATGGAAATTACTATGGATCGGGACAAGTTTAAACTTTTGTCTATATTGTTGCAATCTTTATTTTGTTGGCTCCCCCCCCATTCTGCCCCCCTCCCTCACTCTAATCATTCCCTATCAGTCCCTACTTTATTTATGCTTCACAAATACCCAAACTGGCCAGCTGTCTGTGCTATGAATTCTTAATTCACAGACCAGTAAATCACGCTGGGTATTCTTCCATGGTCCCTCTTTTGATCGCAACATTTCAGATAGCTGAACTTTACTTCCACAACTGCCTGTGTGTTAACAGTTTTGCCCGTACTTAAAGCTCAATTCATATATAATATATCACATACATATTTTATCACACACGGGAACTTTGCATTATTTATCACATGCATGGAAACATTAAGGATGCAGACATGCATACAGAGGATGCTTTCTTACATAAATACCCTTCTTAGGCGTGTAAAATGTTGACATTGGTAACATCACGGTCTCTTTCTTCGCGTACAAGTCTAATTTCCCCTTTACATGAACTTCCTTTAAACACTGCATCTGCCGCTGAATATTAATCGCATCCCCAAAGTTAGAAGGTAGAACTTCTTTTGGAAGAAGAATCTTAAAGGTGCTAGAGTACCCTTCATGTAGGATTCTTCAACCATTTTCAGAGAGCACATCTGTATTGGTTGGGCAGAATAGGCTTGCAGTATCAAGCCCCACCCCCAACCCATTAGTGTACATTAGCTTTGCCAAGTGTCTAGCTAACTATGGCTCTTCCTCTCCCTTCCTCACATAGCAACAACCACTTACATCAGGCTACAGAAGAAGGAGAGCTGGGCTCCTTTGGCTCTGCTGAGAGAACAACTCCTTATGGCTTCCTCTCTCCCAGTACTATTTCCCTCCCAGTTCATCACTGCATCTTGAACCAGTGCACAAGCTTGCTTTTTTCCTTCTGCCTTCCCACCACTTTTTTTGTTTTGTGTCATGTCTTTTTATGTGGTAAGCCAGAGGGAAGATACTGTCTTGCCTCAACTGCTCTTTGAAAGTTTTCACCTGGGGAAGGGTTGTAGCTCAGTGGGAGAACATATGCTTTGGTCCCTGTTTCAATCCCTGGCATCTCTAGGCAGGGATAGAAGAGACCCCCGCCTGAAACCCTGGAGAGCTGCTGCCAGTCACTGGACAATACTGAGCTATATGGACCAATGGTCTGAAACAGTAAAAAGCAGATTCCCATGTTCAGCTGAAGAGCAATATAAAAGTGCTTTAGATAAACAAATAAATGACCATATGTTCATGCCAACACCAGTTCCAGGATTTGGAGTGTCCTACAAACAAACTGTAAACAGATTCAAAATATATATGGGATATATACAGGAATAGATATATAAAAGAATATGTTGAGATAATTTGGAGTATGCTGGAAGATGGCAAGAAATGTAAAGAACCACAGAAAGAAGGAGAAGGCAGTCGGAGTTTGAAATGTTAAAATTATGGTTGAATAATTGTTGTAATATATATATATAAATGAAAATTATAAATAATTTTTAAAAAATATTTGGAGTGTCCTTGAGCAAGATGCTATGACTGCATCCCTGAGTGCAACTACCTCCTCCATTGTTGCCACTGCCCATTGCTTTGTTCTCCTTGGGCCCAATTGGCACCATCTACCAGGGAGAGGGACGCGGGTGGCACTGTGGGTTAAACCACAGAGCCTAGGACTTGCTGATCAGAAGGTCAGCGGTTCAAATCCCTGTGACGGGGTGAGCTCCTGTTGCTCGGTCCCTGCTCCTGCCAACCTAGCAGTTTAAAAGCACGTCAAAGTGCAGGTAGATAAATAGGTACCGCTCTGGCGGGAAGGTAAACGGCGTTTCCGTGCACTGCTCTGGTTCACCAGAAGCGGCTTAGTCATGCTGGCCACATGACCCGGAAGCTGTCTGCGGACAAATGCCGGCTCCCTCGGCCTATAGAGCGAGATGAGCACCGCAACCCCAGAGTCGGCCACGACTGGACCTAATGGTCAGGGGTCCCTTTACCAGGGAGAGAGGGCAAAGTGTATAGAGGTTACTGTTCCTTCTTTTCACTCCACTCATTGTTTGCTCACTAGGAGACGGAGTCAGGAGGAAGAGCAAGGCCAGGTCGCAGTAAGGGTTGGTGGTGGGCCCCAGACTGGGGTATGAACCTCAACCAATGCCCCTGGTGCATAAAAAGTGATGACGGGTAGGGTTGTCCATGGGTGTTGAGCATTTTTAATGGTAAATTATGGTCCACTGACTGTCATCTTGTGCAGAAGAGCAGAAGATAAACTACATGTGGAGGTGATTGTTGTGGGAGAGTTATAACAGAGCCCCGTGAAACCTGCTGTGTACCCTTTTCTCTATGAGTGCAAGGTGCATGCTTATATCCTAATACATTGCATTTCATGGATTGTTTATTGTCTGCCAAGCAATTTTCTGATGGGATGTGTGCTAAGTAAGAAGCTTTTTTTCAAGTGAGGAAAAATGGGCACTGAACCTTTTTTATTCCCCAATCAGACTCTCTGTCCAACATAAGTTGCTTCATTATCTCAGTGGTTACCCATGAAGTGATCCAAACAGCTAAGAAGCAAGTATATTTAAGACACATGGGGCTATGAATTTGTGGCAGCTCTAATTACTATAATATGGTATTGATTATATGTGGTGACTTACAATGAAGTTACAGCTATTGGCTGCATTAGGCTACGATTTATCCTAATCATATGTATATTAGCAACTAGAGTACCAGCATATGAAGCGTTCTTGATTCTTTGATCCATCAAGGCTAATGCTTGATGGTGTTATAATCTTAATTTTAGGAATTCAGAAGCCTTGCTGGCCCTTTCTTGTGTAACAGGAAGCTTGGGGTGACATTCAACTGAATAACTGCAAGCTCAATAGGACTTTCTCCTCTCACTCACCCATATACCTCACACAGTCCCCAAACCTTCTCTGGAGGGTTTGGAGAAAACACAGAACAGATGTAGGGGGCATGTGGGTAGAGGAGAGGGAGAGAACAAGTGCTGAAGGAACATTCACCTTAGTGCTACACTGAATACAACCCCTAATATTAATGCTATTACATGTTTGGGCAGGAAAGAGATGAATGAATTTCCCTAAAATCAATCAATGTGAAGGGGGATGGGGGGAAGCCAACTCATGGGTTTATCTGCACTGTCTACTGGTCACCACTAGACCATTATTGATAAAGGAAATCATTGGCAAAAACCTTGAAAGAGCTGGCTTTAATCCTTCAAGCAGCTTCCACACTGAACCTTCTTAAAGCTGGTGATATAAAACTCAGCAGCTTTCTTTGGC
This sequence comes from Podarcis tiliguerta, assembly GCF_965153285.1. Classification (NCBI taxonomy): domain Eukaryota; kingdom Metazoa; phylum Chordata; class Lepidosauria; order Squamata; family Lacertidae; genus Podarcis; species Podarcis tiliguerta. Next base: position 53,083,589 of record NC_139537.1, on the reverse strand, counting down.
ATGGGAATAAGAAAAGCATCTGCTAGATTGATGTGCTCTGAATAATCTACCTTTACAGTATGAAGTTGATGGCAGTTGTAGTAAATAGGCTGCCAAACTGGCACCTTGAAGCAGGCAGGTAGGGGCTGAACACAAACACACAGGCTGAAGAAAGCCTATTCATCAATGGTACCCAGGAAACTCAGGCAGCCTGAGGTGCATCTGTTATATTTTGGTGAGTAGAGCCTTCAAACATCATAATATTTTCAGGACAGTTCGGTAGATGTCTGCTGTTACCTATGAGTTTCCAAGAGGCATAAATAATATACATTATTAAGAAATAATGTTCTTGTTAGATATCCTCCATCTGTTCATTTGTCAGACTTCTTCCCTGCTGACAAGAAAGAAAGAAGAGAAATCAGTGGTATTTTGCTCAGTTTTTGAACACAAGTTGATGATATTTATGATTTTACTTTGCTATATCATCATCATCATTCACCTCATGATTCTGCATTAACAAGATGGGAATTCTTCCAAGCAGATGCACCGCTAGGGGCCAAGGGTGGTCTTGAACCCTTCTGCAGCATGATACTTCTCTAGGATTATGGAGCTCCCAGATAGAGAACTTTTGCCAGCATCAGAGAGCTGGACCACCTACTGCCACCTGTGCCAAGGGATACCAAGGGTGGAATTCAATGTTGCCCTGTTAGACCTGGGGTAAGCATTTCAGCTCACCCAAAGGAAAAATCTCTCCTCTCCCTTCATCTGCTCTGAGGGTTCTCCTAGCCCACAGATCTGACATGAGGGAGAGTGGGAGCATGAGAGTGAGGAAAACCCTGTTGTGCTAGTGGGACTTTCAGCACTTGCTTCCACTATCCCAACTATTTAGCTGAATCCATCCCTGTGTGCCTAAATTAAATTCCACATTGTAATGTTGAAGTGCAGACGCTATTGATCCAAGTAACCTTTTTCTCTTTTGTTTGATCCTTTTTGTAATTCAACAAGTAGGACATTTATGAACTTTATGCAGCTGATCCAAGCAATACCACCAAGGGGACATGCACAATATTAGCAGCTTAAAACTGTCATTGCTCCCAAGTCATTTTCTATCTTTCTCCCTGGATAGTCAGACTTTGGTGCTGGTTTGCCTTCTGGAGTCCTATCATCCTGGTATCTTGTTCAGGCAGGTCTATTTCAAAGCTTTTGGGTGTTCTGAATACTTCTGTGCATCCAGATGAAGAAAATGTCAGCAATTTTGCTAGGAAATACCATCCTGAAAGTTGAAAGTGACAGGGACAGCTGATAAGAGTTTGAGCATGCAAGTGTTAACAGTTTGGCACCTGGCTAAAGGAACCATCTGTTCTTTTAATTTCTATCAACCTAATTTAGTTTGCTATAACATAAAACCATGAACTTTATTTCCTGCTAAGTGAAAATCAAATATGCTACTTTAAGCCTTCTGGAGGATAACCTCACCCATATTCAAAGAGGAACAGCATGACTGTCAAGGGGGGGGGGGAGAAGAAGCTCAGAGTTGGATAAGGAATACTTAACATCACAGTCTAAAGATATTCTCAGTTTTCATAAGTTTGATGTCATGTTCAAATGCTGTTTTAATAATAATCCGTGTGAACAATTGGACAGGACAGTACTGAACCAGAAACCCCCCCCCCACCAAACTTTATTACTTAGGCCTGTAAGATTTTGTTTTAATTTTTGGTATTGCACAAGCTAATGGATTGCATTAAAAACCTTGTATATGATCGTGTTTATTATTGATAATTTACTTGACTGCTGGGTAGCCATGTTAAGGCAGGACTTGCCAATGCTATAGCTAACCTGAATTTAAAAAGTTCACATGTGAGATGGCCAGTCTGTATCTAGAAAGATATAATGAAAGTTAGTTGGACTCCAGATAATCCTGCTTTATTAGGGCCAGACCTATCATTAGACAGTGTGAGGTGGGTGCCTTGGGTAGTAGATGCTGGGGGTGGGGAATAGCTGCAAGGCACTGGAGGGCAGAGCTGCATGTCCACCATGTGGCCTGCTCAGTGTCTGCTGCCCTTGGGGTGTGGGTGGGTCAGGGATGGTGGTGGTCAAATTTGGATTGTTTTGGACATAGGCTACCTATCTCCTGTTCTTTTTAGGGAAGCTTTTTTTCTGAGCAAATCCAATGTGGCTCACTCATTGGAATGGAAATGGCAGGCTGCTGTTAAAGATTCACAGGCCCAGGCCCATCCAGGCATGCACAGCTAGCAGCACAGTTCTTTGCATCTCAGGTGTTTCTACTGCACACAGCTAACATGATTCGGGGAATCCCTGGTGCTGGGAAGGCTCATAAAGTTCATCTGTTGTGTAATTCTTTCTCATCCTCCTTTACGTGTTTTCCAAGATATAGCTCCTCCACTTTCATGCCATGTGTGTAACTTCATACATCAAACATGCTGCAAAGCTGGCAAAGAAATCAGCAAGGATCTTGTAATTATCTGGAGCAATGATGGGCAGTTTTCACCCACTCCATCACCAAGTCTTTTGCCTCATATTTGTGCTGTAGGATAACCGAAAGCAAATATATTGATGCCACAAGTGAAAAAGGATTGGCATGTGACAGGGAATTTCCCATTTAAGAGCATTCAAGGCACATTTGACTGTGCATGCACACATTGCTGTGAATCCAGAAGTGGCATGGAATGGGGCAAAACTGCCCTAAAAGAGCACAAAAATAGCACCTAGCAATTCCAGGAGCCTTTGCATTGGAGTTTGAACAAGGAGGTTTGGAGGGATCGATTGTAGTGGAGTTTGGTGTATTTTTTGTTTTTTTTTTTAAGGGTTTTTAAGAGGGTGATTGCAGGTTTTTTCAATGGTGTACACAATATACATGATTTCGCTTCAGCATGCGAATGTATCCCCACATAAATGGAGACTTGCCTGTAGACGTTTCCTTCCATGTAGTAAACCAAGATGAGTCATAAGCATGCTGCACTTTAAAATAAAAAAAAAAAAATCCTGTGCATTGAGTCAGTTGTATGTGAGCCCGCTTTCCTTATTGTTCACCTCTATAAAAGTTTTGGAGGGAACATACTGCTTTGTTTCAAATTTGTGCATATCCCGTAGCTTCCTGCTGAAATCCTCCAACTTTTCATACCACAGATATTCTGTGCGGTTCCCAACGCCTTGCTTTTGTTGCACAAGCCTGTCATCACGCCCCTCCAGATGGTAATAATGTGCTAACACTGGGGAAAGTGTTGCAGAGCAACTAATAAACTGGAGTGATGTGTGGATGATCCCATGTACATTCACCACTAATGCACTATTTTTGCGTCAATGACATGTTGCAGAACACCCATACCCACACCCAAAGATCAGTCTGGTGCATGCCTAAATGTGGTGGAATCCTTCCAAAATCAGATTTTTATAATAATAGTAATAATAATAATAATGATGATGATGATAACATTTGTGTGGATCCAAGTGGCAGAAGGCATGGAGGGATGGAAGAGCATTGGTTGATCAGTGGTAAGCAACTGGCAAGGGTGTGGTGTCTCTCAAAAGAGAAAGGAAGTTATGCAGGCTATGGAAACACCCTCTCCTATACCCAGTAGTGACTGGTGTGGTGGAACAGAGTCACCCACCCTGCCTAAAAACCCCGAGAGCCACTTCCACTCAGTGCAGACAGTACTGTGTTAGCTGAAGCAATAGTCTGACTCAGTGTGCTATGTTTCTCCATTCATTACAAAAATGCATGCTGGAGAAAGGAGGTCTTGCTGCCTCTCCCCCTTTTCAAACTCAACCCCTTCCCTTCTAATATTGGGGATGAAAGGAGGAGAGAGAGAGACATGAAGACTTCTCTCCTTTGACTTTGCTGCAGAAGCAGTAGGAAAGTGAATGGGGTGGCCTGTGTATGGTTGGGAATGCAGGGAAGAGTTTCCCCCCCTCCAGATCAGATTATATCTAAGCCAGGGAAGAACTTATGGCCATAATTCTTACCCTTTTATTGTCTGGGTGACTGCGTACTCAAAAATTGTTGTAAAATCAAGGTAAATCTAAACTGTGACATTTGGTGTGTGTTTTTTTGCACAGCTGGTTGTTGGATAAGTTTGCCACCTTCTCTTAATTGTTGCAAACAGCAAAAGAGGCAAATGAGCTTAGATTTCTCTAGGGACAAAAAAACCCACAGCTTTGATTTTAAAAAGTTCTCAGTTCGTATGTGATGCGGACAAGTTTAATAATAGATTTTGTTATAGCAAATCAAGAGTGATTAGATTAAATATGCTTAGAGAATAAAGCACTTTCCAAGATCAACAGGATAATAAATATTGTTTCTATCCATTCGGCTTTTCTAAATACTTTTTGAAGTACAGCACCCAAAATGTTCAGCACTTGGGCTTTGTCATACTTGACAAGCTGTCAGCTTTAATGAAAATGTTTTCTATCAGAAATTACATAGGTTTTCCCTTTCTATTTTTTCTGTCATCTTTTATGTCTAGCATTTTATGTTTTAGCAGAGCTGGTTGTTCAAGCCTTATGTAAGTATGTAAAATCTGTTAAGAAAAATAAGGAAAGATGTGTGCAGTTCTAAACAGTGCCTATTGGTGAGAATTGGATACTGTCAGATTTAACTGTGACATGTGGCAATAGCTGTTAATGTCTGGCTGACATCATTTTAACGAGGATAAGGCAAAAAGGTTGATGTTGCATACAGAATGTAAAGGTTTTGTGCACCTTGTTGGATCCTGAGATTCCTTGCAGAAATACTTCTCCAGGGTTCCCTAGGAAGAAGGATTGATTATTGGCAGACCAATCCAAAGAGGGTTGGCGATGAAGGACATGTGGCAATAATTGCAGGGACAGCTTATGTCTGCTTCCCCTCTGTGGGCAGGGGTCCAGTGGGTGGGCTGGGTGGAAGATGGCTGGCAGGGGCTGGAACTAGACAGGGAGCAGAAGCAGTGCTGAAAGACAAATAGCCAAACAGGGCTTCTGTGGTGCAGATATACTATGTAGGGCTGCAGTGGATGTTCATCAGTTTCAATTTGGGGGCCAAAATGAGTGGTTTCAGGGAATGGAGACAGAAATATTCCTGGAAAAACAACAGCCCTTAATTACAAGAACCTTTTTAAAATTCTGTTTCCAGCCATTGTTTCCTGCATCTGTGGCTAGTACTTTGCAGAAAGTAGAAAGGGTGAAATTGTTCTTTGTCTACTTCTTGAATTAGTCAAATGGGCCATTTCAGACAATCAGAATGATCAGGAATCCTTCCATTAACCTGTACACAGAGCCATGCCTGCACAGGGCTATTTTCTACAGTTGGTGAATTCATTTGTAAAACTCTAGTTGTCATCCTGCCGTGGCTTTCGTCTTGAATTTTTCTACAGCTGTTTAATGGATGGGATGTGGGACTTGGATCTAGGAAAACCCAAGTTTAAACCTCCATTCAGTCACAAAACTCACTGGGTCACTTTGGGCTAGTCACTATATTTCCACAGTACTTAGCCTCATAGAGTGGTGGTTAGAATAATATTGGATAAATTCTGTGTACGTTGCCCAAAGCACATTGGAGAAAAGGCAGGATACAAATGTTACATAAAAGTTTAGTATCATTGGCTGCCCCCCCTTCCCATTCTAATTCCAAACTTTCTTTCCTTTTTTCATATAATGAGTCTGATGTGGTCTGATACAGCTTTATTATTCATATCATCATATGTAATTATGTATATCAGCCCATTTAATTATGATATATCTCATACTCAGGTTTAGTGCTAACATAAAATAATATGCTTTTATATTTTTCACTGGCTGACTCACATCTAATAAGTAATTTCATTCCACTCTTCCATTTTATTTAAAATATCTTTATACTCTCTGCGCTGCAGCAGTGATGAATACTGAATTAATTATATCTTTCTCGAGCGATTCCACAATATACTGTGTGTGTTGTTGTTGTTTTAAAGTGATATTTCTTTAGGAAGTGCCATTGAGTTAAAGATAGGTAGTGACACACCGACTGATCATTTATGCGTCTAATCATTGACAACAATGTGCATTTTGGGCGTTTGACAGGAAAATTTGCAGTTCTTCAGGGTAGGAGAGTCACAAAGCTTTTCTGATTTGTAAAACTCCACATATTCTTATGTCTTTCAGGATCTAGATTTCTCATCACATCCACGGGAGCCTTGTATATTATAGATGTACAGAATGAAGATGGATTGTATAACTACCGATGTATCACACGGCACAGATACACTGGAGAAACACGACAGAGCAACAGTGCTAGACTTTTTGTATCAGGTACGACATGACACTTGCTGAATGGGAAGTACTTCATTGTTTTGTGTCTGCCCAGGATCTAGCCTTTTGGGGAAATTTTTGCTTTTGTCTTTTAGACTGAGAAGTTGCTTGTCTAGCAGCTTGAAGATAGACATCCTTGGGGAATCCAGATCTGTTTAAGGTAGTGGTGGGAAACTACAGATCTCCCATCATCTCTAGCCATTGGCTATGCAGGCTTAAGGGTTTGTGAGTCCATCAACATCCGAAAGGCCACAGGTTCTCCACCCCTCATTTAACAGTTGCTGCTGTGCACTTCATTTGCCAAGGAACCCCCAATGCCGGAGAAATGAAAGGGGTAGCAAAACGGTGGCAAAGGAGAAGTGGCAGCCTTGCTTAAAACAGGAAATGTGTGGCAAGTGGAGAGGCGAGTTTTTGGAAAGAGTGATATACTGCATGGGTGGTCTCTACCATGCTGAGTTGAGTCCATTCTTAACAAACCAGAAAAGCTGTTAAAGTCAATGGAAGAGGGAAAAGTGCCTGTTTGTCTAAAAATAGCTGTTTATGATGTTATACATAGGAACAATCTTCTGAAAAAGGAAGATCACACTCCTGCAATGAGGAATGCCTTAATGAGCTTTTGCAGTCTTCCATGCCCCAAAGCAAGGTTTATCTTTAGACTGCATGTTTGACAGACTAGATCACAATCCCTTCCAATGAATTTGAGACTCTGAAATGAATTGATCCATTGTGTTTCCAAGGATGAATAGCTTGAATAGGATGAACACAAGCTTCATTCTTAAGCAGGCATAGGCAAATTCGGCTCTCCAGATGTTTTGAGACTACAGTTCCGATCATCCCTGACCACTGGTCCTGTTAGCTAGAGATGATGGGAATTGTAGTCCCAAAACATCTGGAGGCCTGGGTTTGCTTATGCCTGTTCTTAAGGCAAATGAAACTAACCCTAAGACAAATGTGACATTATTTGGATGGAGATCTGTGGTCGGTGGATGAGGATTGTAACACTTTGTGCTAGTGGAAACCTTTTGCCAAACACTAATTTTGCTAAAAACATTTGCTCCAGACTTTTGTTACCTAGCCTGGGCGGGGGGGGGGGGGGAGAGAGACTGAACAATAATATTTTATAGTTGTTCCCACCTCTACATCACTAGCTAGAAGGTCCGCCATCCACAGTTAGTAGTCAGGTATTGTGGGCTCTCTCTGAACTCAGGTCAGGGGGTGGAACAAAGGATGGGAAAATAAACCTGCTCTTTATTGTGAAGGCAGCCAGCTTCATGTGGCTCTACTGGGCTTCTAATCTCTCATGGAAATAACCCTTTTTGTGTGTGTGTGTTTTTAATTAAGGGTTTTCTTGTAAGTGTAATGCCTCGTTGTTGTTTTTCCATGTAACATTTTTACAAATCCATTTCATTTGTTGAGGCATTAGGGGGAGAAGAAAAGAAAAAAGAAAGGGGGGTGGAGAGAGGGAAAATGGAAGGGGGTGGGGTCGGGTGGCGGTGTTTCTATTGTGTTTAATGTATGTAGAGTTTGGGGTCAGCGTTGTTTGTGTTGTTCACTTGTGTTCCTTTGGTGGTGAGAGAGGTTGGGGTTGGCCTAGGGTGTGATTGTTTGCTTGTGATTGGCTGTGGTGATCTTTGTTTTCGTGTGTGAGTGAGGTGGGTGGGTGTTTTGGATCAGGTTAGCCATATTGATTTGTTTGCTGTTGGTGGATTATTGTCATTGTCCTGTTGGGCTGTGTATGTGATAAAGGGAAATAACCCTTGTTATGCTGTTAAGCCAGTGATTCCCAGCTTTTAATAGCACAGCAATGGGTGAGGAGACAAAGCAGGAGGCTGATTCCTCTAGAACAGAGGTCTTTAACCAGTCCAGTTCCAAGACCCACCTTTGAATCCAAAGGAGCAACATAGGACCCACTTTAACTTTTTCATTTTTGATTCATACTTAACAGTGCTAGTATACATACTGCTCATCATTACTTCTAAATGAAAAGTAGGTTGGCAGCGTGGCAGGAGAAAGGCATGAGCATGTGGTTGGCCAGAAATGTGAACTTTGGGGGGAAAATAGCTTGTGCCTTTCTCCTGTGACATTGCAGCACCCATGGAAACTGATAAAATGAGCATCTCATCAGTATAATGTGTCCTAGTTGGGAGATAAATGTCTGGTCAGCCTAAGCTGGAATCCAACATGGCGGCATCAACTTTGCTGTGACCCACCTGGTGCAGCCTTGCGACCCACCTGTGGGTCTCTACCCATTGGTTGTAAACCTATGCTCTAGAAGAAGAGGAATTTAGATGGTTCCTCATCTAAAATATTGTGGCCCTAAGAAACCACTTTCTTTCTTTTCTTTTTTTTTAGACCCAGCAAACTCGGCTCCATCTATTTTGGATGGGTTTGACCACCGTAAAGCCATGGCGGGACAGCGAGTGGAGCTGCCTTGCAAAGCATCTGGGCACCCAGCACCAAAGTACCGCTGGCTGAAGGACAATGTACCCTGGGAGCCTGACAGCCGGTTCCGGCCAACGGTGACAGGCCTGCTGATAGAAAACACGCGCTCCTCGGACTCAGGCAACTACGTGTGCGAGGTGTGGAACAATTATGGCACAGCTGAGGTGATAGGTCGCTTACACGTAAAACGTAAGTGCATCGTAGAGCGCTGGAGTTTATCACCTGGGAGTGCAGGAGGGGTGCTGTCGAGGCAAACACATGTGGCATGTTAGTTTTTGCTTAACAGGGAAAAATTAAGCTATTGGGGAGTGGAGGCTTCTAACAGCATAATCCTATGATGAGTTAGTTCCAGATAAGTGTGTATTGGAATGCAACCTTAATTCATAATTTACAAATGCAATCCATGTGGTTCTCTTTATAGTGAGGTCAGTGGGAAATTGCCATTTTATCTTTGGGTTATTTTGCTGGTCCACGGCAGCCATTATACCAGAAACGATAGTGGGAGGGGGTGAAGAAGGGGGAGAGAGAAGACAAATAAGAGAGCATTTCACCCTTCCTTGTTTGCCTTTTGCAAACTAGGTTTTCCTGTTTTTTTCCATCATTTTGTGGTCAAAATTTCATGGTTAAGAATGCATTAGAAATCTCCCCATAGGAATCAATGGGTTAGCACTCACCTAACAAATGAATTCCTGAGAACACATTGTGTTCAGATAGTGGGACCTGCTATCCAAGCTTCTTTGGTGTCCATGCATAGACACAAGAATTGGAAGTGGAAGAACTCCTCGGCCCTAATGTTACCCCCTGCAACCCCCAGGACATCTGTCTATTGAGTGTGATAAGTGCAAAAGGGAATCTTAGCTGAGAACATAAGCAGGATTTCACACAATTGCGAACCCTGCTTGCAAGTAGGCTCCGCCTTTGCACAAGTTATGCTTGTGTGCAGGTGCCCATGCGGTGTGAGCAAGGAGTGCAATGTCAGAGTTTGAAGCAGAAGACACAGTCTTGCTTTCTCCACATACTTAGCACTCTTTGTTAATGGCAACATTGAAAGAGGAGTTACGCTGTAATGAACTATGCATGCTTTCCATTGCTTGTTGCTAGGGGTGGTATACTGATAACAGCCGAGAGGGAGAATTGCTTCATGCTTTACAAGGTAATCCTGTTTGTGGCAACTACTCTAGTGTTATACCCCGGTTTGTGCATTAAAGACCCAAACAGCAAAAATATTTAATTAACTGCTTGGAGATATGCACCAGGAGACTGCAGTGTGGAAGAAACACATTTTGTCTAACACTGTGTAACTACTCCGACCAAACTTAAAATGGCTGCCGCCATAGTGTCTCTCCTGGTATCCCCCAGAACTGCTCTGCTCAATGACCTATTCACAGGATTCTTTAATTCCTGCTGTCATTAGGATTTCTCCTCAACAAAATTATCAGGGATTTCGGGTGCTGTCTCAGGTGCTTCCTCAAACTAATATCCTTTGTCCTGTGAGCATCTTCTTCTAACAGATGCTTTGAAGTTAAGGTTCTGGGGTGCTAAAGGAAAGCATTCTGTACGTTTATGGGGGCATTCTTTACTACCCGCTGCCAAGGATGAGCCAAATGGGAAGGGATCCCATTTCAAAAGGTTTTTTGTTTTTTGTTTTTGAGCCCATGGGGCTCACAAAACCCTAGAGCCCGCTTCACAGAATACACCACTGGCTACAGCTCACTGGATCACGTACCAATCTGTTTCCCACGCCATCTTTCTAATATGAACTAGCCTGTTTTTCCTAATTGCCTCTTTCCTTTCCTCTTGAATCTGTAGAGCCTCTAAAAGCCACTATCAGTCCGCGGAAAGTGAAGAGCAGTGTTGGTAGCCAAGTGTCCTTGTCCTGCAGCGTGTCTGGAACAGAGGACCACGAACTCTTCTGGTACCGAAATGGTGAAATCATCAACACTGGGAATAACGTCAGGATCATTGGAATCAATCATGAAACACTTATTATGGATGGCATGGCCAAAAGCGATGGTGGGGCATACCAGTGCTTTGTACGCAAGGACAAGATGTCCGCACAAGACTACGTTCAGGTGGTGCTAGAAGGTCAGTCGTCTTCTGTTTTAGGGTGCCCTATGTATTTTCAAAAACTCTATATAAAAATGTGCATTGTAGTGACAACCCAACTGATCACGTGTTGGAAGTAAATAGTTGCAGAAGTAGGTGGGGCTGATAGGTGCATCTGCTGCAAGCAAAACCTGGACAAATTGGTGTCCAGAATTCAAGTGGTTTAAGGTGCATTCAAAAGTGGGGAAGAGTGTGTTATTTTTCCTAATTGTAATTCTAGAGTTTCTGTTGGGTTTTTAATCTTCCTTTCACATTGTGTTATGGAACAGTGGCTTTTTGACCAATGTACCAGCATGTTGTGCTCGATATCATTCATACCACTGGGCATGGCATGACACAGCAACAAACGAGATTGGGCAATGTTGCTACTCCCCTACCCTTTCTATTCCTCCATGAAAACAGCAGGGGGGAAACTATGCTGGTATACCACCCCAGATTCTGTCACTTTACTCCCACAATTTTCCAGGTTAAGGGTCTGCAGATGGATTTTTTTCTGGAATCCAATAACAGAAATGAATGCTAAACACGCACCATATTTCATTAGTTTTCTGAAAGTGGCTTTTATGTCATGTGAAAGCTCGGATATAATGCAGAATTTAACAAAGAAATGGCAGGGAAATGGAATGAACTGCCAAGTGAATGCAGCCATAGTAACCATTGTTACAATAATTCTTAAACTGTGCCATGCTTTCTGTCTAATTTTGAATACTTAGGCTTGCTTTCAAGGCTGTAGATGAAAAGCCGGAATAGTTTTCTGGGCAGAGGTGCAGAATGAGCATGTTTACATATTTATTTCTTGCATCTCAGTTTTGCATTTAAGTGGCTTATAGGGCAGCAGGGTAGGCAGAGAAGCACCTTCCTCACTGACTCGGTGCTTGAAACCAAATGGAAAGTCACATTCACCAAATGAGTGTCGTTGAGAATGGAAGGGGGAGGATGAGAACTGAGAACTGTGACACTGGATGGCTACTACAGTGTGTGGGATTGTGTGGGAGCCAGCAGATGTGGGATTGTGTGTGTCTATTGCACCACAGCTTGGCTAACAGCCAAATCCTATGCATCAAATCCTATGTAAATACCCAGAAGAAAGTCTCATTGTGTTCGAAAAGACTCACTCCCAGGTAAGTGTGCATAGGACTGTTAGCTATATAGGGCAATGTGAAACTTTCAGTAGCATTGCGCTATAAGGTGCAGATGCATTATTGACTTGCACCAATCAATCCCCTCGGGGGTGAGTCCAACCGCACTGCACTTCTTCTTTTACATTTCTAACTTCCCCAATTATTTATGGGAAATATGTGATACCAGGGCCTGGCAGCGAGAGAATGAATAATATCCAGATGGCATAGATGAACTGTGATAGAAGCACATTCTGCTGTTTACATCATCTAGCCTGTACATTTGGTTCTGATGGGTACCAAAATAACAATATAGTGCCAATAGGATAGGCCAATAATGACTTCAGTGCCTACCATATCTCTCTCCAAATGCCGTGGTTGCCATTGTCTTTTCCCTACTAAGTCCAGTACTGAGAAGGGAAGAGTCTCTCTGATCACACCCCTTTTCAAAAGCACTGTTGCCTTAAAGTCCAAGTTCATGCACCTGCCTAGGTTGCTTAGTAGTAAGGGCAACCCTGATAACAGTGATATTATGTGTTTATCATGTGGGCTTTGCCTACAAAGGTGGCAAATAAATAAAGTTTCTTTTATTCTTTATTTAAAAAATGATACATATTTTTAAATGCATACAATACACTAGAACAGGACAATGGATGTAAGAATAAAATGTGAGAATTAGCTAATATCTGTCTTAGAAAATAAAGCCTTCAGTAGTGTTAAACAGAAGCACCAACAAAACCACAATATCCTTGTGGTTACAAACAAACCTTATGAGTGCTAGAAATTCCCATGTTTTGTTATTTACATTTCACCCCCAACTTTTTTTTCTTTGGTAGAACAAATGTCTATTGAAACAGTGGCAATCATAATATGTAACTGACACCTTGTTCCACATCATAATCAAGTGAAGAAAGTAATCAATTTGTCTAGAAAGTATGAGGCTACAGTGCAGCCCATGGCATGCCCACTATTTTTAGAGTAGTCAGAGAAAAAGAAAGGAAGAGATTACCTGCCTAGGCCTAGTTACCTCAGCAACCATCTCCTGTGACTAAGAGAGCCTAAGGAGCATATTGATCATCTATAATGATGTCGAGAGAGTGCTGGTTATCAGAGAACGACAGCAGGAATGATTTCAAAGACACTCAGGTCTCACTGGGAAAATAATGTCTACTTTCATCTGAAAAAAGCCTGTCACTGGTGTTTTTTTTTAACCTTGCACTGGGGAGGGGTGCAGAGGTGCAGACTGAGCATGTTCCCTGATTTATTTGTCGTGTGTCAGTTCCCATTCAGTATAAAGAGCCTGTTGGGGTTTTTTTTTTGTCTTCTGAGAGATGACGGCACTAATGCACAGAGAGAGGGTGGGAGGTGGTGGGTCTCTCTCTCTGTGTGTGTGCACGCGTGTGTGTGTTTGTGTGTGCGCACCCACACACCAAGGAGTCAGGCATAAACACTTTTTGCTCTACTGCCTCACTTCTTCAAATAGGATTAGAATCAAGCAAGAGAGGGAAAGAAAGCAGGTGAATGGCTCAGCATCTGACCCTGTTGGAATATTTTCCTGTTTTAGTCTGCAGAAAATATCCAAGTGCTGAAGTCGCTTGTGGATCATGGTGCAGAGCAGATGAAGATGATGACGATTTTCATTTCCATACTGCTTTATATCTTTAAGGGGAAAAAATCTCAAAGCAATTTACAACACAATAAAACATCACATGAAACAATCGAGAATAAAATATTACTGAAAAAAATACAATCAAAGCAACATAGTTAACAGGAAACGAAAAGATTATCTTAAATATTTCAAGATAAAACATTACGATAAAGGTCAACTGCAGAATGCACATTTAATGCAACAGAGTTAACAAGAAAGAAAGTCAAATATAAAATGCACATTTAAAATAGCATACCCGTATTTTTCACTCTATAACACGCACCAGACCATAACACGCACATAGTTTTTAGAGGAGGAAAACAAGAAAAAAAATAATTCTAAACGAAACAGTGGATGTATGATTTTTGTGGCTCATGCTGTGGCCACAGACATGTGATCTGATGGTGAGTTTGGGGTAGCCCAATGCAAAAATCCTGAGGATCCATGTGGATCCATGCTTTGTAACCACATTTTTGCACCACTGCGGCCCTAGGCAACAGTGGGTGCGTGATTTTTTTGGTGCAAGTTGTAGCCATGGACATGCTATGTGATCTGATGGTGAATTTGGGGTGACCCAGTGCAAAACTCCTGAGGATCCATGTGGATCCGTGCTTTGTAACCACGTTTTAAGTGGGGAGGGAAGGAAAAGCACTCAAGGGACAAGGAGCACGTGTGGGGTGTGTGGAGAAAGGATGCTGCTAATAATGCAGAAGAGGGGTATAAGAGGAGAAGGCTCTTCTCCTCTCCCACTTTGCTCCTTTAAAGAAAGCAGGCTCTGCTTCTCTCCCACCTCCCCGGCTTAGAGAGCTGAAAAACTTTGCTGCTATTTAGCCAGCTCAGTGGGGAGGAGAGAGGGACAGAGAGCCTGCTTGCTTTAAAGGAGCCAACTGGACAGGAGCTGCTGACACTCGTGTAAGCGGCTCCTCTCCTCTCCCGCTTTGCTCCTTTAAAGAAGCAGGCTCTCTGTCCCTCTCTCCTCCCCACTCAGCGGCTCTTCTTCCGCTTTGCTGTTTCAAAGCGAGCCACGGAGGAGGGAAGGAAGGGGAACCACGGATCCTCTGCTCACAACTGCAGCAGATCCCCCCGCCATCCATAGGCATTCGCTCCAGAACATGCACAGACACTTCCCCTTACTTTCTAGGAGAAAAAAAGTGAGTGTTATGGAGCAAAAAATACGGTAATTAACAAGAGAATAAAATATTACCATAAGCATAGAACATATCTGTTGCTGTTGCTGCCAGTCCTGCCCATAGTAGTTCATGGTGGGGTGGGTGGCTGTGCCTGTGGAAGCTCAGGCTCAATGACCTAGCTCTGCACTAAGAGGCAGCACTGCTACTCCACTCCACCCACCATTGTCCTGCTGTCGATATGTGATGCTTGCAGCTCACATGCTCCTTTTTACCTGGCAGGAGCTGTGGGTCTCTGCTCTTCAGCTTAGACAAAATGAAACAAGGGCTCAGAGCAATTAGAGCAGTCCATCAGTTGGCTGTAGGCCTGTGCATTCACAGAATGAGCAGAGAGTGCTTATGTATTCAAAGAGCACCTTGTGCTTGTCACGTTCCATGAAGGCTATGAGGATTATTGATTAAGATTGGCAACTAGACTGGTTGTGTCCGTATGGAACATTCTGGCAGTTTGACCTGCCTAGCACTTTTGGTACCTTTGACCATGGTCATATCCACACATATATTTAAAGCACCAGGATACCACTTTAAACAATCATGGCTTTCCCCTAAAGAATCCCAGAAACTGTAGTTTGTTGGGAGTGCTATTTAAGAAACATATTCTCCTCGCAGAGCTATAATTCTGGAGTTCCTCAGGAAGAAGGATTGATTGCTAAACTATCTAGGAACAGCACTCCGCCATTTTGCTCCTGTTGCTATGCTGCAGTAAACTTTGGTTTGGCATTATGTGTCATCTGAACTTGAGCTTGATTGGTAGCATTGTCAGGTAACTGGAATGTGTGAAATTGTGGTGTCAGGGGAAATGTGGAGAGACTTGGGAGAGAGAAGAAGGAGCAGAGCTATGCCTCTTTTTAGTAGCGATTTAAAAACCCCAAAATGCTTAGCACATGCATTTCCTTTATAGGCATCCCAGTTGACTTAGATTCTTTTTTTCCCACCCTGTAGATGGAACTCCCAAAATAATTTCTGCCTTCAGTGAGAAGGTGGTAAGTCCAGGAGAGGGTGTTTCCTTAATGTGCAATGTGAAGGGAACACCTCTTCCTACAATCACATGGACATTAGATGAAGATCCCATAATTAAAGATGGCAACCACCGGATCAGCCAGATCATCACCTCTGAGGGAAATGTGGTCAGCTACCTGAATATCTCCAGCACTCAGGTCCGAGATGGCGGGGTCTATCGTTGTACTGCCAACAACTCTGCTGGAGTCGTCCTGTACCAGGCTCGAATAAACGTAAGAGGTGCTTGTCAAATCAGCTCCTCCAAAAACAACAAACAAATTCAACTCATTGTAGTAAAGGAGAAGATGACTGCATGCTATGAGCTTTGCCATGGAATGCTTAAAAATGACTTCTTTAATGCTGTTTCCATTTTCCTCTGCAATCTCATGTAGAAACTAATATATTACTAATATATCACTCTGACTGTAATCCTAAGCACTCTCCTTCCTCAGAATAAGTACCACAGAGGAGGCTTATTTCTGAATACAAATGCGTAGGATTGCACTATAATATAAAACTGTCTCCCTGTACTAATCAATTCAGCTAATATTTTTCAATGTGTTTTCAATTTTTTGTTTGTTTTTGTTTTGCTTGCATGTCTTTTTCTTCCTTTGGAGATCCCACATTTGCTGTTGCTATCTATGTATATAAGACATTTTGGTTTATTTCTATGTGGCATAATGCCGATTACTCTGCATAAATCAAAATGAGCATTAAGTTGTTTGATGATCTCAAAAATACTAGACTACTGGTTCAGCTTTGTTTTTTCTTCCCCTCCTATATCTGACATTAATTAAATCTTCACCAGCCTTTAATTTGTAATTGAGCTCAGATTTTTATCATGTGTGTATTCCAGGGATGCAGGCACGTAGCAGAAGAGTTAATTAGTGTGCCTGCTGTAGGGCTAGAAAAACTAAAAAGCACCAAACGATTAGGAAGACCCCTTAAGTGGCTCTTTGAAGTAAAAACTGTCACAGGCTGTGATTTCCAGTATCTAAAAGAATTGTATATTTAGAAGAAATTAATATTTCCTCTGCTTAAATACAGCCTTAAATTATTTTCAAGAGTTTCCTTTTACCTTTACAGGGCCAGCAAGCATCCGACCAATGAAAAACATTACAGCAATAGCCGGGCGGGATACCTTCATTCACTGCCGTGTCATTGGTTATCCATACTACTCAATCAAATGGTACAAGAATTCTAACCTGCTCCCTTTTAACCATCGCCAAGTAGCGTTTGAAAACAACGGAACGCTGAAGCTCTCCGATGTGCAGAAAGAAGTGGATGAGGGCGAATACACATGCAATGTTCTCGTTCAGCCCCAGCTGTCCACCAGCCAGAGTGTGCATGTGACAGTAAAAGGTAAAGGAAAGTCATACTTGCAGAATCGGGAGCCAAGAATTGCGTTTGGTCTGGCTTAACACATTACAGTGAGTGTGAAGCATCCCACTCTTGTCTACAAAAACACCAATGCATAAGAGCTCATATCAGTTGGTGTCTCCTCAGATATTATTCTAGTTTCCCACCAACAATTTTTATTCATAACCACCTTTAAAAGCACCAGCTGCAGAAGCTTTGCTCAAATGCTGCTGTGTCTGGGAACCCATTGTGTTACATATCACATCGTGGAAGTAGATGATTGAGGATAAGTCAAGCCATGTTGCATGAAGGTTCCTCAGGCCTTGTTAGCTAGCCCTTCAGATTCTGAGCTCAGTCAGACTGCGAAAGCTTCACATTCCAGTATAGAAACAGTGCAGTTTGAAGAGTCATTCCTTGCATTCCTATGCATGTCTAATTGAGTTCAATAGGTGTGTATAGGGTTGCAGCAGCTTTAACAATTCCACCATTGCCTTAAACCCAAATCTATTTAAAAATGAGCTTTTTCTGGAGAATTTCAGGGAGAAACAAAAGGTATGAAATCACTGATTTGGAAAACATCAGCATTTTATGGCTAATCACCTTAATATTAGTCTTTTGGGAATTAATTATTTTATAAAAAATGGTATACTAAAACCTTCTTACTGTTATGCATTACATTACATGCCAGCTGTCTAGTCTATGATCACTTTACTTCACATTTTCAAAAATGTCAACACGCAGTTCTTTAATGAATAGCATTTTCTTCTTCTTTTTGTTTCAGTACCACCTTTCATCCAGCCCTTTGAGTTCCCAAGGTTCTCCATTGGACAGCGAGTCTTCATTCCATGTGTTGTGGTCTCAGGGGATTTGCCAATCACAATCACCTGGCAGAAGGATGGCAGACCAATCCCAGCCAGTCTTGGGGTGACCATTGACAACATTGACTTCACCAGCTCCTTAAGGATTTCCAATCTTTCCCTCATGCACAATGGGAATTATACCTGTATAGCTCGAAATGATGCAGCAGCTGTGGAGCACCAAAGCCAATTAATTGTGAGAGGTAAGGTGATGTAATTAATCTGAGTGGTGACAATTAGATAGAAGTCAACAGTATTTTCCAATAACAGTTGTCTGATGGGACATACAAGCTTAAAAAGATATGAGGAGGCCTGCTGGGTCAGGTCAAAGGCCCATTTACTTCAGCATCCTGCTTTTACAGTGGCCAACCAGATGCCAATGGGAAGCCTGCAAGCAGGAACTTAATGCAAGAGTACTCATCCTGCTTGTGGCTCCCAGAAACTTTGAATATATTAGAATCTCTCCTCTCTTGTTAGAGAACAAACACCACAATAAGGTGGGTTTTTTTGGGGGGGTTAAAGAAACCTCAGAAGGCTTTTTATTCTGTGTGAAAATTTTGCATGGGAACCTAACCAACAATCTAGAAATGTTTTCAGGTACAGCTGGAAACCACATAATTTAATATATGGAATTTTTTTGAAGTGCTGCTCTTTGGGTTCAATACATTATTGTGGTTAGATCATTTCCCACTGTGCCAATTATTCACTTTTAATTTGGAAGACGATCTGAATTATGTTCTGCTATTAGGGGAATGTTTTCATTTTGCTTAGTGTTTTAAGAATACCATCACAATTGTTCAAATACTGAGCTTGTGTCTGCATGATTATGCTTTGATGTGTTAGTTCTTTGGTGTTCATCAACTGGCAGCCTATTAGCCAAAACAAGTTCACTAACCAAGACCATTGGTTCCTGAGTAGAGCTGTTTAATGGCAATATTATTGGGGGGGGTATTGCTTTGCTTTTGTTTTTATTATATATTTTGTGTTTCTCTTTTGTATTTTTATGTTGTGAACTTCCCTGAGATTTTTGGGTGAAGGGCAGTATGCAAGTTAGTTTAATATAAATAAATAAAAAGAACATTTTTTAAAAAAATCCCCTTAGATCTCAGGTTAATTTTCTTTAAAACACAGTGCAAAGTGCCAGCTGTCTTAAACGGGAGAATCTAGCAACCACACCTGGTCAACTTCCTCTCTGTGCCATTGGGGCATTTTGCCTGATGAAGTTGCGGTTGGCTTCTTCTCTGTGGCACTTAGGTGACACCCGTCCAGATGGTCACAGATCAGCACTGCCTCTGGTAGTCTCATAGCCCAGGATCTTGGTCCCTCTCAGTCAAAGGAGAGCGCCAAAGACTACAAGGACAGAGAAAGCAACTCCCTAGAAAACAGTTTCCATAGTGGTTGCCCCACTTAGAAGCTTCTGTGGTGAAAGAGCCCCAGCAGATAGCGATACCTTAATTCTAGCTCTGGAGGAGATAGCTTTGCTTTCCTCCTTGGACATAGACGACTCCTTCCCTGAACTACCTGCAGTCCCAGATAGCTTTGCTCTTCCACCATACCCAGGGACTGCAAGTAACATTTCAACCCTGGCGGGGTTACCACCTGTGTAATAGAATGCAGTGTTTCTAGTTTTAATATTGCAGCGAGTACACATTGAACCTCAGATTTTAGGCTGGGCCAAATAGCCTTATTCATATAGGCAAGGAGAAGGTTGAATCAACCCTTTATGCTGCTCGCTACAGAGTTAAGCAGTCATGTGGTCACTCCATTGCTTGCTCAGCTCACCTGTCAGCACATGATGAAGTGCATTTAATTTGCAAAACTGTTAGTATGCTGACAATCGAGCTGAGCTGGTGATGGAGTAATCAAACAACTGGTTTGCCATGCAGTCAGCTTGGCTCAACCCACAGATTGCTGGACATGGACATTTATATGAATCAGCCTGCACTTTAGCCCCTAGCAGACATTATGAGGAAGGGTGCGGGTAGAGGCAAAAATGAATAAATTTCAGAATGATCAAGTTGCATAATCTAGGGTATGCTGAAGGAAACCATTCTGTAAATCTATATGAACTCATCAACAGAGACAGGGTAAAATCCTTCTCTGGCTGCTTTCGCTATTGTTGACCACAGTAGTCTATTGGAGTGATTCTGTGGTTTGTGGGTGGGCAATAAGGGGCATTATCAGGAAATAGCATTGGAAGCTTCTCATTCAGTCCTATGTTAATAGCGCTATGGGGTCCCACAGAGTTTTGTCTTGGCTTCCATGGTGTATAATATGTATACGAAACTGCTGGGGAAGTGGAATGTGGTGCCACTGATATGCGGGTGCTACCCAGCTCCATTCCATCTGAATTAGGATGGGTAGCCTATGTAAGCTGTAACAAGTACTCATTTTGCCATTCCCAAAGGTTACTCAGTGAGCTTTAAAGTCATCTGCATCTCTTGCATGCACCTTAAGTTCTTGAAAAAGACTTTATCATTAGTAGAACATTCTTTCTGGCTTTGCAAATCACTTCTTTCTTTTCTTTTTGTTCCCCTCCAGTTCCTCCCAGATTTGTGGTTCAGCCAAGTGATCAAGATGGGATTTATGGGAAAGCTGTGATCCTCAACTGCTCTGCAGAAGGCTACCCTGTCCCCACAATTGTCTGGAAGTACTCCAAAGGTATTTCCCCACACTGATAAGATGCCATTTCCACACACACACACACACACGTGTATAACACACCCCTGTGTATAAGACGACCCCTATTTTTGGGGAATCCAAATTAAGGAAATGGGGGGGTTGCCCCAATCACTTCTGAAAGTCTCCTACTCACAGCTGCCACCAATCGCCTGTCCCCCTCACTGATACCCATGTATAAGACGACCCCCAATTTTTAACATTGTATTATACTAAAAAAAAAAAAAATGTTATACACAGAAAATTACGGTACAATAATTGAAAAATCTGAAGTGCTTTATTTCATTTAACATGTATATGGTAGTTTACAGAAGGGATTAATACCTCTGTGTGCCCGGTATAATTACCACATTTAAAAGAATACATCTCTTCAGAAAGATGTTGGTGATGCTGGTGGCCAAAAGTCAGCAATTTCCTTGCTTGCATACGGTCTGAAAGGGAACAGCCAGTCCTCATTACTGTATCACAAAAAGCTTTTGAAACTACCCTCCATTTCAAAAAGAAATTGTCATGTAATGGGCAGGTATGGTTGCTATTTGAAGGAGTGGACATTGCAAGTCCAAACACCTCTTGGCCTTCTTACACTTTTTAATAGTTCTTTGCATGCTGATTAGTATCCCTTACTAATTTTTTAATAGGGCACCACTTTGGAGTTCACCTTGATAAATATCTTAGCCATACTTGGTAGTCCCCAGTAATGCGTATATCATGTTATCTGTTTCTGATTTCTCTCTCTCCATTTCCCATTATTGGTTGACCAGATACAGTGTTCTTAGATCCTTGATGTGAAGTCCAGTATTGTTGTTCTGATTTTCAGTATCCATCCTTGGTACCAACTGAACTGATTTTTTTTTTAATGGAAGAAATCCATGGGTAGTACAGCCAATCATATCCTTTCAGCCCTTTGAAAGGTCAGACAGCATTAGCATACCTAGTAATTTAGTTCATGAGTTACCTAATGCATTAATGTTTTCTGTTCATATAACAAGAGTATTATTTCTGGCCCCACTTGACTCTAACCAAATATATGCAATTGGCAGATTGTATTTATTTTTTAACTTTAAAAACATTACATGGTGGATGGTGTCCTACCTACCTAATTTTCTTTATGGCATATTTGGGTATCAAAGCTGATTTAAAAACAAAAACACTAGGTCCAGCCTTTCAGAACCTACATGTTCTTTTGAACTACTAAACTTTAGACCTCAGTGCCTTTTAGCCTTTGATTTCTTTTTAAAAAGTCACTCAGAAATCTTATGGTTTTGGAAGCTGTTCATGAGAAGAATGAGAACTATGAAGTAGGTTAAATGAGCTTTCTCAATGGGTCAGCTAGCTTGTTAGCCTTTTAAAGCTTACTGTTCAATATCATTGGTGTTGTAACCATATTTGACTGTCACTTGAATATCACTGTTCTAATACAAACAGGTAGCCAATACTTGCCATTGTTGTTCCAAGTGCTATTTGCTGCAGGCACCCTGAAAATGATGTGGCCAATGCAGTTGCAGTGGGCCCTAACCCATCGTCTTCAATCATCTGAAGGAAGATTTACATGGGGACTTTGCAAAACTTTCCCAAGGAGTTGTGCCCAGGTCCTACATTGTTACAGTTCTGGAAGCATCTGTAGGCCATGGATAGCCTGCAGATTAGTCCTGAAGAACATCTGTCTGCTGGCATGTACTGGTACACGAGGGCAGGGGAACTGCTTCCAGTGGTTTCTTCCACACCACTTTGGAAATATCAAGATGGAAGGAACCACATGGGCAGCATAAATATCCTAGTTTCCTTCCACAGAGGCATTCCACTGCTTCGTTTCTTGTTTGCTATGTGTTCTATTCCCAATGTTAATTTTTTTAATTATTTTTTTGGTGTCATGGGGATTGCATACATTTCTGGATATTCAAGCATAAATTGAGCATAATTTAGCTATCAGGGAACTAAATAATCATAATAAAAATAAGTTTTATTATTTATACCCCGCCCATCTAGCTGGGTTTCCCCAGCCACTCTGGGCAGCTCACTGCACTAAACCACAATAAATATGGTTGTCAACCTAAGTGCTTTATTTTCAATCTGACTCACAGTGATTATTACAAGCATCATAAGAACGCCTTTTTCTATGTGATTTGATTTATAACATTTTGTCATAAAGCAGTCTCTCCTTCCTCGCCGCCGCCCCCCCCCCCACAATTTAGTGGTGGGGGTCTGAAAATCCTAGGTCACTTTAGTTTGGTTCTGTCCATAACACTCTTCTCCCCTCTTGTGTCTTATTTCCACCTTCCGATTCACCTTTTATTCTTGCAATAGGTGCTGGAGTCCCCCAGTTCCAGCCAATTGCATTGAATGGGCGCATCCAGCTTCTCACAAATGGCTCCTTGTTGATCAAGCATGTGCTGGAAGAAGATAGTGGATACTACCTCTGCAAGGTCAGCAATGATGTGGGGGCTGACGTCAGCAAGTCCATGTACCTCACTGTTAAAAGTAAGAATTTATTCCTGATCCAAGTAATAACTATTAAGTTGAAAAGGCATATCTGTAATCTCCTGTATTTAAATATATAGACAGAAAATGCTGGGTACAACTAGAGGAAGATTCAGTGTGCAAGGGAGGGGAAGAGTTGACACGGCATATCAAACATTTCAGTCAACTTCTGGGACCATATTTGGAGCCCCTTGGAGTGGTCTTACCTGGGGCTCCTACCTGGTGCTTCCCATATGTTTTATTGTAATGTATTTATTGCATTTATATTTTCTCCAAGGAGTTTGAGGTGGCATACAAGGTTCTCCCCCTCCTCCTTTGCTCCCCACAACAACCCTGTGAGGTGGGTTAGGCTGAGAGGCAGTGAATGACCCAAGGCCACCCGGGAAACTTCATGGCTGGGTGGGGGATTCGAACCCTGGTCTCCCAGGTCCTAGTCTGACACTCTAACCACCACACCACACTGACTTGGGGGGAGATATAACTCCCATCAGCTCCACCCAGCAGAGCTGCGCCTGATGGGAGTTATAGACAAAAAATATCTGGAGGGCACCAGGTTGGGAAAGGTTGTCTTAGGGTATGGGACACCTTTTGTATTACATTGATATATTAAACCAAGACAGAGTTGATTCAAATCACTGCATAGTGCTTGAGAATGCTTTCACCAGGGGATGCTTATTCATTATTTTTAGTTTTCATAATGACAGCATCTCAGCTCAAGGTCCCCTGTTTCTGTCACTATGAGAACTGATGATTTCTCAACAATAGCATGCATCCTTTGTTCTGCAGTCACTGGGCCAGATGTTCCCAAGCTCCCCCTCCCCCCGTGGACCACTTGAAACTTTCTGAAGCTCTTGGTGGACCACTTAATGATTTTTTTGTTGTAGCAATTGTAGTGTGCTGTGCTAGATGCTGTTTGATTTCTAATTTTATTCTTAATTGCGTCTTTTATTTCTAATATTGAACTCAACAGGACTTACTTCTAAGTAGCATGGTTAGGAATGTGCAGTTATTTTCCATTAACTTCAATGGGTCTGCTCTGAGTCAGACTAGCTTTGAATACAACCTAATGTTAGAAACACCTAATAGCAATGCAATTAAGATTCGTATTCATATTTAGAAGAGTTTGGATTTCTATATCCCACTTTGTCACTACCCTAAGGAGTCTCAAAGCAGCTAACAATCTCCATTCCCTTCCTCCCCCACAACAAACACTCTGTGAGGTGAGTGAGACTGAGAGACTTCAAGAAGTGTGACTGGCCCAAGATCACCCAGCAGCTGCATGTGGAGGAGTGGGGATGCGAACCCGGTTCACCAGATTACGAGACTACTGCTCTTAACCACTACACCACACTGGCTGACTTGCCATGGAGCGCCTGAATGAAGCTCATGGACCACTGGTAGTCAGTCCATGGACCACCATTTGGGGACTCCTGCACTAGGCCATTCATAGTAAATAGCCACATTTCTCAAAAATGAGGTGGCGGTATGGCTGGCTCCCACATTATGAGCCATTTTGACAAGTTCAACAAATATGTGTGCATAGAGGTTTCCCTTATATATGGGGAAGAGCTTTGTGTCTTCATGTACACTGTTGTCTTGCAGAATCTAGGACTGGACCATGCCATAATGCAGTGGGCTTTTTTCTACCCTATTGAAATGGTGAAGAGTCATGCTCATGCCTTTAAGCTACATTCTACTTTCTTATTTCTATCTCTTGTTTTAGATAATAATTTGAACTCTGGCCTTTTGGATTAACACTGAGTTTCTAGAATACGGGGACAGTTAGGAATATTCTTCGTTTTGTCCTTCAAATTTGTCATCAGTTGGTTGCAGAAGCTGTTATATAAACGACGGGTCTCCTTTCTTGAGAGAGGGAATAAAATAGTGCGAATATGCCTGACTGACTCTTGGAGGTCTCAAACCAGGCACTCCACTCTTGTCTTTTATTGGACGGGTCAATAGTGGGTTCCTGCATGTTACCTTGTGGAAGTGCTGCGTAAGGAATATTTCCATGGACTTCTCGTGTCATGAGAGCTGGGCCTAGCATCAGTAACGCAGCACTTCAGTCTGTCAGTCAGGTGATGACCTACCACTGTGTTACTGAAGTCCTTTGAAACACATTACCACAAGTAAGGAGAGTTTTATGGCCCACTAGACTAGTGAATAGAGGGATATAGGCTATGGAAGATTTTGCTGAGGGTGGCACTTTTATCTGATTCACTGAGCACATGAAGGTTATGAACCATTCCTATGACGGCGCTTTCGCTTTGCTTAATAGGATTGTGTTCACTAAATAAATAGCTGTGCTAGGGTTGTGGTTTCAAGGCCTGTGGTGCAGCAACCTCACAGAATCGTATATAATTTCATTTACCCAGAATGCAATGTCTTGGCCAATAGATCTAGGAAACCTGTGGGGCTAGCACTTTACACTGGGGACAAATTTAAGTGGCAGGTGGCTACTGTGGATGGAAACCAAAACGTTGCCTGGGGGCCAGGTGAGGATAGTGGCAAGTTTTTTTTAAAAAAGGCATGTCTGTATGGGGGTTGTGTTTTGGAATGAGGTAGAGGTCAATTGATAGCACTACGCTGAGGGCCCCCTGAAGTTTGATGAAAGATTCTGAATATTAAGTACTGCTGAACATTGAAGGCTTTGAAA